>NW_027457569.1:603333-1206666 GCF_050624435.1 Tenrec ecaudatus | reverse complement strand
GCCCTTTCTTTGCGGGAGGGAGTAAGTCTTTTATATTTGCAGGCTTCTTAGTGGCAATGTCAGCCCACACTTGAAGTAACGGGATCAGATCGGGATATCCTGTTTCCCTTTAACCATAACTATGAACTCTTAGTAATAGGGGGTGGGAAAACTAGTCTTGCGTGGGTCAATCAGGGACTCCTTCTGCCCCATCACTTTTAAACAAATTGTAGAGTCTCCAAGCTTTTGGGTTGAAACCACATCCTCTTGGTGAATGCCGAGAGCAGGGGTCCTCAAACTACAACCTGTGGGCCACATGCAGACAGCCGAGGACGTGGATCCTTTCTGCCGGGTGTATGTGCCCCATTTATTTTTTTTTTTGAACTTCAAATCAAGATGTGCAGTGTGCACATGAATTTGTTCGTAATATTTGTTTTTTTAAACTATAGTCTTTCCTTCAAAAGGCCTGAGGGATAGTGAACTGGCCCCCTGGGTAAACAGTTTAAGGACCCCTGCCCTAAGGTATCCTGGACTTAGGGGTTATTAATCTCCCAGCCCTGAAACATCCCTGAACATTCTACCCGTTGTAGGAGGCACCATGGGAATTTGGACCCCGGGTAATTTACAAGCCTTTACTCCAATTGAACCCAAGAAAATTCAAAATGGCTTAGGCAGTTACTCTATTTTGGTCACATTTGACTCGTCCTGCACTAGCCCATTATTTCCATTTAACTCTATAACGCGAAGCATGATGTTTTCATAACATTAAAAAATGTATATATTAATACATATATATATATATATATATATTTATAACTATGAAAGTCCACAACAAAAAGAAAATTTTTTCCCAAAATTAAAATTGAAGCGTTATAGGGTTAAAAAGAAGGATGGGTCTTATCAGCGGGTCCAAGACCTTAGCATCATAAATGAATCAGTGATCCGACTGCACCTAGTAGTGCCCAAACCTGTGCCCTCCTAGGGGAAAGTGTGAATGCTTTTATCCCTCTTCCTGTACTTCCAATGAACAAACACACATGTCTGGTAATCCTAAGATTATTTTTGTTTCCTGTGACACTCACCTAATTTCAAGGCCACTGCCACCTCACAAGCTTAGCCTTGTCGTAGTCAAACTGTTCACCTTTTAGACCGTTTGTTTTTCTCAGAAGTTATCGGGTGATTAAAGCTTCTGAACCAAGTGTGCCAGGTCCACGACTACCATCTCCTGGACCACCTCAACCTTATCCATCCTGGATAAAGTTGCCCTCAATGGACAACCCCTCCCAGCAGTGTAGGAAGGGTATGGACCCAAAGCCCAACCTCGCCCCTTTTGCCAGCAGGAAGCAGTTAGAGATGTCGTCGCCCAGTACCCCAAAGATTTGGGTCCATATCTCTTCAGGGGGGCAAATGTTTGGTAGCTATGCTAGGGACTGGGGCATCCGTTATGCATGCCCATAGGGCCAAGATAAGAGCCCAGTTAGGAGAGGCACCCTGTGCATGCTCAGAGGTCCAGATTTCTGGCCATGAAGGGGAGGTCACCTGGGTGGTTCCTGTACCTGGATTGACCAATCTAGACCATGTAAATTCAATTCAGCCACTGGGGTCGGCCAGACTTGCCCACCACGCCTCCCTAACGCTCATAAAACTCTCTTGGGTGCAGACCAGGCTTCTGCATGATTTCTCTCTCACTCAGGAAGGCTCTTTGGAGGCAGCTGTGCTGCACATGAGTGGCTGGTGGATACTGTTCAGATGCATGGCTTTCTGCTTGCAAGGGTTTTTGTCTCAGCTGACTGTAAGGGAGGAGGTAGTACGTCTGGATCACAGAGTATCCATGTCCACAAATGAGGCTGCTCATTCCACAGTCCTGGAAGTGCTTTATGAAAACCCTCTGCTTTGCAATGTCACTCCTTGTAGATTAGAGTGGGAGGGGCTGGGACCAAGGTATGCTGCCTCTTACTCCCAGTTGCAGATTTCTGGATGCTGATTGTATCTCTTACAGCATCAGTTAGTGGGCTTGTTGTCTGCCTCAGGCTTTGTTCACGGAGATCCTCCAGCTAGTTGGTGGTGTGTGCGCATGAGCAGAGGCTTCCTGCCAATCCCCCATGAATAGTAGAGCTCCCATGGTGTGGACTCCATGAAAGCCTTGCCCCAGGCAGCATGCTTACAAAGGAGGGTGGGCCCTGCAGGACAGAGGACCATTCCCCCTGTGGAATGGCCTCAGAGATCCACCTCCCTCTCTGGCCAGCTGCTGGGGCTGTGGGTCCTAAGCATCATGGCTGACTCAATAATAGACACAGGGTGAGGCGACTCCAGTAGCTGTTTTGACTGGTCTAATCCAGCCTGAGATCATCCTTGCATGAGCCCTCTGCCAAGATTATTTTTGTTTCTTTTATGATCTTTTCATTAGTGGCTCCTACAACACTAACCACAATCCATAAATACATCATCTGTTTGAAGCCCATCTGTACATTAATTGCCCTCCTTATTCACAAAATATCCACTCTCCACCCAAGCCCCTGGCCTCAGCTCCTCATTTTCTCCCCCTCAATGCCCGCCACCCATCCCTCATCAATCCTTGGAAATGTACTAATTCTTTTGTCATATTTTCACCCACCTTTCTTTTGAGGTCAATGAAGATCCTTGTAATCGGTTCCCACTTTCCATCCTGCCCTTCCTCCACCCTCCCAGTATCTCCACTCATAACACTGGTAAAGGGCCCATCCACTCTGGATCCCCCGTGTTTGAAATTCCTATCGGTACTAGAATACCTTCTCTAGTTTGGCCAGATTAGTATGGTAGAACTGGGATCATGATAGTGGGGCAAGAGAAAGCATTAAGAACTAGAGGAAAGTTGTGTTTCATCTTTGCTGTCTCATACCCTGTATTCTTTAATCTCCACTCTGAGATCCTTCTGTAAGGAGATGTCCAGTGCACTGCAAATAGGTTTTGGGTCTATACCCGGCAGTCCCCTCTCATTCTCCATGATAAGATTTTTTTGTTCTCATGATGCCTGTTGCCTTATCCCTTTAAAACTTTGTGATCACACAGGCTGGTATGCTTTCTCCATGTGGGCTCTGTTGCTTCAGAGCCAGATGGCTGTTTCTTTACCCTCAGGCCTTTAAGACCCCACACGCTATATCTTTAGGTAGCTGGACACCATCGGCTTTCTTCACCACATTTGCTTATGCAGCCGCTTTGTGGTCAGTGATTGTGTAGGGAAGGTGAGCATCTTAGAATGCCAATTTAATAGAACAGTGTTATTGCAATGAGGGAGTCCTTGAGCGGAGGCCCTATGTCCATCTGCTACCTTAATACTAAATCTATAAACATATGGACATAGATCTATTTCCCCATGCCCCTTTGTAAATATATGTACATATGTACATGCCTTTATTTAGACGTCTATAACTGGCCCTTGCTTCCCAGCTCACTCTTCTATACTCTTTGATTTTCCTCTTGTGCCCACTGACATGCTCAGTCTTCCTTTGGGTTTCAGTAATTCCTCTTGGTTACATTACCTTTGATCACGCCCTACCAGGCCTCCTACATCCCCCTCACTACCGTTTTCCATCACTTGTTGTACCCTTGTCTCTGGGTTTCTTTACACCACTTCCTTTCCCCCCACCGTGCTCACTCCCATGCCCAATGGAAAGGGCCGGTCACATGTTTACTCCTCCAGATTGTTCATCCAGCCTCTCTTAATTAGACAGACCTGTAAAGGTAATAACATGCACAAAACAAGACTGAGCTAAACCAAGCAGCAAAAAGAAAAAAAACAAACAAAAATGAAAACAAAACCCAACCCAAATCCAATGACACTAAAAGAAAACAACACTAACCAGAAAGAAAAGTACAAGGACTGTGTGGTGAACTTTAGGAGTGTTTTCCAGTCCAGTCTGTGGGGGCACCGAACCCTGACCACAAAGTCCACCTTTGGCATTCCCCGGGGACTTTGATGTTCCGTTTTCTTACTCTTCCGCTGCACTCTCTTAGTGTCATGCATCGAAGTGGCAGGATCAGTTCGGGCGCAGTTCCCACACTGTGTGTCCAGTGTTGTCCCCTCTAAGGCTATGGGTCTTTGAGGGACGTTTCTCATCGTGGGGCTGCCCATGTGGTCTTCTCTGTGGATTGGCTTCTCTGATTGGGAACATCATCCTCAAGGTGTATTGGGCCAGGGTGTGCTCCATTCTCCCCTCCTCCCCCTTGTTCTGCCCTGTGTTCTCTGATCAGATATGTCCCTCTCCGCGAGCTGCAGATCCGGTGCCATCCTGTGAAATACAATCTTTTGGGGCTGCAAGGATGTGGGGGTGGGTATCAGCTCAGATCTTTTGAGAGTCCAGGAGATATTGACTGCTCGATGGGCACAGTTCTGTGGGGCACCGTGCTCTTGGTCCAGACGCTGGTTGTGAATATGACTTTGTTGTTAACCAGTTGTGTGTCTCTGGGTCAACTCCCGTGTGTTTTTGAGTGAGTTTTCTAATCTGCAAAGTAAATGTACAGGATTATCCAGACTCCCATGTCAGCAAGTTATCGAGAGGGGTTAATCAGAGACTGTTTCATATAGTGTGTACCTGCGCGCCGCATTCTAGACCTGCGATGGCAATTATGAGCTCAGGATAGAGATGGTGTCCAGCAGGTAACATACGTGGCTCCACATTGAAACAGGAAGCCCACTGTGGAGATTTGGTCCTTCCGTTGATGGCCACCGGCCACCTAGTCTTCTCCTGCTATAACTGCTTCACTGGCTCAGCAGCTGAGCCAGAAGCCAGTGATATCATAACCAGGTGGCTAACTGGGCCAAAGGGCTGATAGATATTTGTTATTTTGTTGTCTTGGGAAACCCACCTACCCTCCATGCAAACCTTCTGGTGTGAGTTATCTGTGGAAGGAATCATAGGCTCACAGTAATTCACATCTTTCTTCTTGAAAATGTGCCCATATTCCTTTCTGAACCTGACAAGGTGGCCCCTGTGTCCACCAAGAAATTTACTGCCTGGCCTCCTACTTGGAGAGTTAGCCTGGGCTTTTGGCGGCGAAGTGAAACAGAGCCCTGACCCCTTCATTGAGCTTCTTCAAGCATTATTGTCTCTTGCTTGGGTCTTTCTACGTGCAGATGAGGCCCATCCACTCTAGTGGAGGGTCGTGCACCTCTCCTGGGGTTTTCAAGGCACTGATTTTTCCAGTGTCCTTCTTTCCTGCAGTAGGCACATTGGTCCTTCCCCATGGCTTGGCGGTGCCCACAGGTTAGTCTCTCCGTGAGTGGGCCATGCTCTCCTTTTCCTGAGTCTCTGGGGTATCTCATGGCAATTACGATTATTTTAGCTAGCTTCTTTGTCTCTGTCGTGCTAGGGTCATCTCTGTTGTTATACACTCAATGAGCCACTTGTACCAAATCGCTAAGATTTTTCCCTTCAAACCCTTCCCACTTCTTTGTCATGTCTGAGGCAGACTGACTGAGTAATAAAGGCAATACTTATTGCCCTCCTGTTTTCAGTGCCTCCGGGCCGTTAGGGGTATAAAGCCCGTAGGCTTCCCTCAGCCACTCTAGAAAGGCAGGCGGATATTCTCTTATAGGAACCTGAAAATTCTCACTGACCTTAGATAAATTCATAGGTTTCCTAGCTCTTCTGCAGAGGGTCATGTAAGAGCAATGGTTGATACCTGGTAAAGTCCTCTGGGCCTTGCTAGGAATTGAGATCCCACATTGTTGGTGTAGTGGCCAAAAGAGTTTCTCTCAAGTGGGGAGTGCCCGCTCGCTGACCATCAGGTTCACTGACTGCTTACTGGGCCTCTGTCTGGAAGGGCTACCCTCCTCCGTTGTGAACAGCACCTGGAGAAGTTGTTGGCAAGCATTCCAGGTGGGCTGATGAGTATGGAAGTCATACCAGTACTAGTGTGTGTGGGGGGCTGCTTGTTAGGGGTGGGGGTGAGTTTGGGGGGCCGGTGGGGGAGGGAGTGACTCAATAAGGGCCTGTTAGAAGTTTTCTATTTCTGGACCCTAGAAACCTTATAGGGCGGGGGTTGAAAGAAAGGGTTTGAAGCCAGCTCTCCCACTCCCAGAGTTCTCCTGCAAAATGGGATAAAGACGATTAGGGGAGAGTGATGGGGAGGGGAGGGGAGGTGAGGGGTGGGGGAGTGATGGGGGAGGGGAGGGGTGAGGGAGGGGAGGGGTGGGGGAGGGTGATGGGGAGGGATGGCCTCCACCTATGTGGTTTTGGGAACTTGGACCGTTTGTTTTTCCGGTCCTTCCATGTTTCCTGAAACCTTGGAAACAAGGGCCCTTTCTTTGCGGGAGGGAGTAAGTCTTTTATATTTGCAGGCTTCTTAGTGGCAATGTCAGCCCACACTTGAAGTAACGGGATCAGATCGGGATATCCTGTTTCCCTTTAACCATAACTATGAACTCTTAGTAATAGGGGGTGGGAAAACTAGTCTTGCGTGGGTCAATCAGGGACTCCTTCTGCCCCATCACTTTTAAACAAATTGTAGAGTCTCCAAGCTTTTGGGTTGAAACCACATCCTCTTGGTGAATGCCGAGAGCAGGGGTCCTCAAACTACAACCTGTGGGCCACATGCAGACAGCCGAGGACGTTGATCCTTTCTGCCGGGTGTATGTGCCCCATTTATTTTTTTTTTGAACTTCAAATCAAGATGTGCAGTGTGCACATGAATTTCTTCGTAATATTTGTTTTTTTAAACTATAGTCTTTCCTTCAAAAGGCCTGAGGGATAGTGAACTGGCCCCCTGGGTAAACAGTTTAAGGACCCCTGCCCTAAGGTATCCTGGACTTAGGGGTTATTAATCTCCCAGCCCTGAAACATCCCTGAACATTCTACCCGTTGTAGGAGGCACCATGGGAATTTGGACCCCGGGTAATTTACAAGCCTTTACTCCAATTGAACCCAAGAAAATTCAAAATGGCTTAGGCAGTTACTCTATTTTGGTCACATTTGACTCGTCCTGCACTAGCCCATTATTTCCATTTAACTCTATAACGCGAAGCATGATGTTTTCATAACATTAAAAATGTATATATTAATACATATATATATATATTTATAACTATGAAAGTCCACAACAAAAAGAAAATTTTTTCCCAAAATTAAAATTGAAGCGTTATAGGGTTAAAAAGAAGGATGGGTCTTATCAGTGGGTCCAAGACCTTAGCATCATAAATGAATCAGTGATCCGACTGCACCTAGTAGTGCCCAAACCTGTGCCCTCCTAGGGGAAAGTGTGAATGCTTTTATCCCTCTTCCTGTACTTCCAATGAACAAACACACATGTCTGGTAATCCTAAGATTATTTTTGTTTCCTGTGACACTCACCTAATTTCAAGGCCACTGCCACCTCACAAGCTTAGCCTTGTCGTAGTCAAACTGTTCACCTTTTAGACCGTTTGTTTTTCTCAGAAGTTATCGGGTGATTAAAGCTTCTGAACCAAGTGTGCCAGGTCCACGACTACCATCTCCTGGACCACCTCAACCTTATCCATCCTGGATAAAGTTGCCCTCAATGGACAACCCCTCCCAGCAGTGTAGGAAGGGTATGGACCCAAAGCCCAACCTCGCCCCTTTTTCCAGCAGGAAGCAGCTAGAGATGTCGTCGCCAAGTACCCCAATGATTTGGGTCCATATCTCTTCAGGGGGGCAAATGTTTGGTAGCTATGCTAGGGACTGGGGCATCCGTTATGCATGCCCATAGGGCCAAGATAAGAGCCCAGTTAGGGGAGGCACCCTGTGCATGCTCAGAGGTCCAGATTTCTGGCCATGAAGGGGAGGTCACCTGGGTGGTTCCTGTACCTGGATTGACCAATCTAGGCCATGTAAATTCAATTCAGCCACTGGGGTCGGCCAGACTTGCCCACCACGCCTCCCTAACGCTCATAAAACTCTCTTGGGTGCAGACCAGGCTTCTGCATGATTTCTCTCTCACTCAGGAAGGCTCTTTGGAGGCAGCTGTGCTGCACATGAGTGGCTGGTGGATACTGTTCAGATGCATGGCTTTCTGCTTGCAAGGGTTTTTGTCTCAGCTGACTGTAAGGGAGGAGGTAGTACGTCTGGATCACAGAGTATCCATGTCCACAAACGAGGCTGCTCATTCCACAATCCTGGAAGTGCTTTATGAAAACCCTCTGCTTTGCAATGTCACTCCTTGTAGATTAGAGTGGGAGGGGCTGGGACCAAGGTATGCTGCCTCTTACTCCCAGTTGCAGATTTCTGGATGCTGATTGTATCTCTTACAGCATCAGTTAGTGGGCTTGTTGTCTGCCTCAGGCTTTGTTCACGGAGATCCTCCAGCTAGTTGGTGGTGTGTGCGCATGAGCAGAGGCTTCCTGCCAATCCCCCATGAGTAGTAGAGCTCCCATGGTGTGGACTCCATGAAAGCCTTGCCCCAGGCAGCATGCTTACAAAGGAGGGTGGGCCCTGCAGGACAGAGGACCATTCCCCCTGTGGAATGGCCTCAGAGATCCACCTCCCTCTCTGGCCAGCTGCTGGGGCTGTGGGTCCTAAGCATCATGGCTGACTCAATAATAGACACAGGGTGAGGCGACTCCAGTAGCTGTTTTGACTGGTCTAATCCAGCCTGAGATCATCCTTGCATGAGCCCTCTGCCAAGATTATTTTTGTTTCTTTTATGATCTTTTCATTAGTGGCTCCTACAACACTAACCACAATCCATAAATACATCATCTGTTTGAAGCCCATCTGTACATTAATTGCCCTCCTTATTCACAAAATATCCACTCTCCACCCAAGACCCTGGCCTCAGCTCCTCATTTTTCCCCCCTCAATGCCCGCCACCCATCCCTCATCAATTCTTTTGTCATATTTTCACCCACCTTTCTTTTGAGGTCAATGAAGATCCATGTAATCGGTTCCCACTTTCCATCCTGCCCTTCCTCCACCCTCCCAGCATCTCCACTCATAACACTGGTAAAGGGCCCATCCACTCTGGATCCCCCGTGTTTGAAATTCCTATCGGTACTAGAATACCTTCTCTAGTTTGGCCAGATTAGTATGGTAGAACTGGGATCATGATAGTGGGGCAAGAGAAAGCATTAAGAACTAGAGGAAAGTTGTGTTTCATCTTTGCTGTCTCATACCCTGTATTCTTTAATCTCCACTCTGAGATCCTTCTGTAAGGGGATGTCCAGTGCACTGCAAATAGGTTTTGGGTCTATACCCGGCAGTCCCCTCTCATTCTCCATGATAAGATTTTTTTGTTCTCATGATGCCTGTTGCCTTATCCCTTTAAAACTTTGTGATCACACAGGCTGGTATGCTTTCTCCATGTGGGCTCTGTTGCTTCAGAGCCAGATGGCTGTTTCTTTACCCTCAGGCCTTTAAGACCCCACACGCTATATCTTTAGGTAGCTGGACACCATCGGCTTTCTTCACCACATTTGCTTATGCAGCCGCTTTGTGGTCAGTGATTGTGTAGGGAAGGTGAGCATCTTAGAATGCCAATTTAATAGAACAGTGTTATTGCAATGAGGGAGTCCTTGAGTGGAGGCCCTATGTCCATCTGCTACCTTAATACTAAATCTATAAACATATGGACATAGATCTATTTCCCCATGCCCCTTTGTAAATATATGTACATGCCTTTATTTAGACGTCTATAACTGGCCCTTGCTTCCCAGCTCACTCTTCTATACTCTTTGATTTTCCTCTTGTGCCCACTGACATGCTCAGTCTTCCTTTGGGTTTCAGTAATTCCTCTTGGTTACATTACCTTTGATCACGCCCTACCAGGCCTCCTACATCCCCCTCACTACCGTTTTCCATCACTTGTTGTACCCTTGTCTCTGGGTTTCTTTACACCACTTCCTTTCCCCCCACCGTGCTCACTCCCATGCCCAATGGAAAGGGCCGGTCACATGTTTACTCCTCCAGATTGTTCATCCAGCCTCTCTTAATTAGACAGACCTGTAAAGGTAATAACATGCACAAAACAAGACTGAGCTAAACCAAGCAGCAAAAAGAAAAAAAAACAAACAAAAATGAAAACAAAACCCAACCCAAATCCAATGACACTAAAAGAAAACAACACTAACCAGAAAGAAAAGTACAAGGACTGTGTGGTGAACTTTAGGAGTGTTTTCCAGTCCAGTCTGTGGGGGCACCGAACCCTGACCACAAAGTCCACCTTTGGCATTCCCCGGGGACTTTGATGCTCCGTTTTCTTACTCTTCCGCTGCACTCTCTTAGTGTCATGCATCGAAGTGGCAGGATCAGTTCGGGCGCAGTTCCCACACTGTGTGTCCAGTGTTGTCCCCTCTAAGGCTATGGGTCTTTGAGGGACGTTTCTCATCGTGGGGCTGCCCATGTGGTCTTCTCTGTGGATTGGCTTCTCTGATTGGGAACATCATCCTCAAGGTGTATTGGGCCAGGGTGTGCTCCATTCTCCCCTCCTCCCCCTTGTTCTGCCCTGTGTTCTCTGATCAGATATGTCCCTCTCCGCGAGCTGAAGATCCGGTGCCATCCTGTGAAATACGATCTTTTGGGGCTGCAAGGATGTGGGGGTGGGGGGGTGGGTATCAGCTCAGATCTTTTGAGAGTCCAGGAGATATTGACTGCTCGATGGGCACAGTTCTGTGGGGCACCGTGCTCTTGGTCCAGACGCTGGTTGTGAATATGACTTTGTTGTTAACCAGTTGTGTGTCTCTGGGTCAACTCCCGTGTGTTTTTGAGTGAGTTTTCTAATCTGCAAAGTAAATGTACAGGATTATCCAGACTCCCATGTCAGCAAGTTATCGAGAGGGGTTAATCAGAGACTGTTTCATATAGTGTGTACCTGCGCGCCGCATTCTAGACCTGCGATGGCAATTATGAGCTCAGGATAGAGATGGTGTCCAGCAGGTAACATACGTGGCTCCATATTGAAACAGAAAGCCCACTGTGGAGATTTGGTCCTTCCGTTGATGGCCACCGGCCACCTAGTCTTCTCCTGCTATAACTGCTTCACTGGCTCAGCAGCTGAGCCAGAAGCCAGTGATATCATAACCAGGTGGCTAACTGGGCCAAAGGGCTGATAGATATTTGTTATTTTGTTGTCTTGGGAAACCCACCTACCCTCCATGCAAACCTTCTGGTGTGAGTTATCTGTGGAAGGAATCATAGGCTCACAGTAATTCACATCTTTCTTCTTGAAAATGTGCCCATATTCCTTTCTGAACCTGACAAGGTGGCCCCTGTGTCCACCAAGAAATTTACTGCCTGGCCTCCTACTTGGAGAGTTAGCCTGGGCTTTTGGCGGCGAAGTGAAACAGAGCCCTGACCCCTTCATTGAGCTTCTTCAAGCATTATTGTCTCTTGCTTGGGTCTTTCTACGTGCAGATGAGGCCCATCCACTCTAGTGGAGGGTCGTGCACCTCTCCTGGGGTTTTCAAGGCACTGATTTTTCCAGTGTCCTTCTTTCCTGCAGTAGGCACATTGGTCCTTCCCCATGGCTTGGCGGTGCCCACAGGTTAGTCTCTCCGTGAGTGGGCCATGCTCTCCTTTTCCTGAGTCTCTGGGGTATCTCATGGCAATTACGATTATTTTAGCTAGCTTCTTTGTCTCTGTCGTGCTAGGGTCATCTCTGTTGTTATACACTCAATGAGCCACTTGTACCAAATCGCTAAGATTTTTCCCTTCAAACCCTTCCCACTTCTTTGTCATGTCTGAGGCAGACTGACTGAGTAATAAAGGCAATACTTATTGCCCTCCTGTTTTCAGTGCCTCCGGGCCGTTAGGGGTATAAAGCCCCTAGGCTTCCCTCAGCCACTCTAGAAAGGCAGGCGGATATTCTCTTATAGGAACCTGAAAATTCTCACTGACCTTAGATAAATTCATAGGTTTCCTAGCTCTTCTGCAGAGGGTCATGTAAGAGCAATGGTTGATACCTGGTAAAGTCCTCTGGGCCTTGCTAGGAATTGAGATCCCACATCGTTGGTGTAGTGGCCAAAAGAGTTTCTCTCAAGTGGGGAGTGCCCGCTCGCTGACCATCAGGTTCACTGACTGCTTACTGGGCCTCTGTCTGGAAGGGCTACCCTCCTCCGTTGTGAACAGCACCTGGAGAAGTTGTTGGCAAGCATTCCAGGTGGGCTGATGAGTATGGAAGTCATACCAGTACTAGTGTGTGGGGGGGGCTGCTTGTTAGGGGTGGGGGTGAGTTTGGGGGGCCGGTGGGGGAGGGAGTGACTCAATAAGGGCCTGTTAGAAGTTTTCTATTTCTGGACCCTAGAAACCTTATAGGGCGGGGGTTGAAAGAAAGGGTTTGAAGCCAGCTCTCCCACTCCCAGAGTTCTCCTGCAAAATGGGATAAAGCCGATTAGGGGAGAGTGATGGGGAGGGCAGGGGAGGGGAGGGGTGGGGGAGTGATGGGGGAGGGGAGGGGTAGGGGAGGGTGATGGGGAGGGATGGCCTCCACCTATGTGGTTTTGGGGACTTGGACCGTTTGTTTTTCCGGTCCTTCCATGTTTCCTGAAACCTTGGAAACAAGGGCCCTTTCTTTGCGGGAGGGAGTAAGTCTTTTATATTTGCAGGCTTCTTAGTGGCAATGTCAGCCCACACTTGAAGTAACGGGATCAGATCGGGATATCCTGGTTCCCTTTAACCATAACTATGAACTCTTAGTAATAGGGGATGGGAAAACTAGTCTTGTGTGGGTCAATCAGGGACTCCTTCTGCCCCATCACTTTTAAACAAATTGTAGAGTCTCCAAGCTTTTGGGTTGAAACCACATCCTCTTGGTGAATGCCGAGAGCAGGGGTCCTCAAACTACAACCTGTGGGCCACATGCAGACAGCCGAGGACGTTGATCCTTTCTGCCGGGTGTATGTGCCCCATTTATTTATTTTTTTGAACTTCAAATCAAGATGTGCAGTGTGCACATGAATTTGTTCGTAATATTTGTTTTTTTAAACTATAGTCTTTCCTTCAAAAGGCCTGAGGGATAGTGAACTGGCCCCCTGGATAAACAGTTTAACGACCCCTGCCCTAAGGTATCCTGGACTTAGGGGTTATTAATCTCCCAGCCCTGACACATGCCTGAACATTCTACCCGTTGTAGAAGGCACCATGGGAATTTGGACCCCGGGTAATTTACAAGCCTTTACTCCAATTGAACCCAAGAAAATTCAAAATGGCTTAGGCAGTTACTCTATTTTGGTCACTTTTGACTCGTCCTGCACTAGCCCATTATTTCCATTTAACTCTATAACGCGAAGCATGATGTTTTCATAACATTAAAAAATGTATATATTAATACATATATATATATTTATAACTATGAAAGTCCACAACAAAAAGAAAATTTTTTCCCAAAATTAAAATTGAAGCGTTATAGGGTTAAAAAGAAGGATGGGTCTTATCAGCGGGTCCAAGACCTTAGCATCATAAATGAATCAGTGATCCGACTGCACCTAGTAGTGCCCAAACCTGTGCCCTCCTAGAGGAAAGTGTGAATGCTTTTATCCCTCTTCCTGTACTTCCAATGAACAAACACACATGTCTGGTAATCCTAAGATTATTTTTGTTTCCTGTGACACTCACCTAATTTCAAGGCCACTGCCACCTCACAAGCTTAGCCTTGTCATAGTCAAACTGTTCACCTTTTAGACCGTTTGTTTTTCTCAGAAGTTATCGGGTGATTAAAGCTTCTGAACCAAGTGTGCCAGGTCCACGACTACCATCTCCTGGACCACCTCAACCTTATCCATCCTGGATAAAGTTGCCCTCAATGGACAACCCCTCCCAGCAGTGTAGGAAGGGTATGGACCCAAAGCCCCACCTCGCCCCTTTTGCCAGCAGGAAGCAGCTAGAGATGTCATCGCCCAGTACCCCCAAAGATTTGGGTCCATATCTCTTCAGGGGGGCAAATGTTAGGTAGCTATACTAGGGACTGGGGCATCCGTTATGCATGCCCATAGGGCCAAGATAAGAGCCCAGTTAGGAGAGGCACCCTGTGCATGCTCAGAGGTCCAGATTTCTGGCCATGAAGGGGAGGTCACCTGGGTGGTTCCTGTACCTGGATTGACCAATCTAGGCCATGTAAATTCAATTCAGCCACTGGGGTCGGCCAGACTTGCCCACCACGCCTCCCTAACGCTCATAAAACTCTCTTGAGTGCAGACCAGGCTTCTGCATGATTTCTCTCTCACTCAGGAAGGCTCTTTGGAGGCAGCTGTGCTGCACATGAGTGGCTGGTGGATACTGTTCAGATGCATGGCTTTCTGCTTGCAAGGGTTTTTGTCTCAGCTGACTGTAAGGGAGGAGGTAGTACGTCTGGATCACAGAGTATCCATGTCCACAAAAGAGGCTGCTCATTCCACAGTCCTGGAAGTGCTTTATGAAAACCCTCTGCTTTGCAATGTCACTCCTTGTAGATTAGAGTGGGAGGGGCTGGGACCAAGGTATGTTGCCTCTTACTCCCAGTTGCAGGTTTCTGGATGCTGATTGTATCTCTTACAGCATCAGTTAGTGGCCTTGTTGTCTGCCTCAGGCTTTGTTCACGGAGATCCTCCAGCTAGTTGGTGGTGTGTGCGCATGAGCAGAGGCTTCCTGCCAATCCCCCATGAGTAGTAGAGTTCCCATGGTGTGGACTCCATGAAAGCCTTGCCCCAGGCAGCATGCTTACAAAGGAGGGTGGGCCCTGCAGGACAGAGGACCATTCCCCCTGTGGAATGGCCTCAGAGATCCACCTCCCTCTCTGGCCAGCTGCTGGGGCTGTGGGTCCTAAGCATCATGGCTGACTCAGTAATAGACACAGGGTGAGGCGACTCCAGTAGCTGTTTTGACTGGTCTAATCCAGCCTGAGATCATCCTTGCATGAGCCCTCTGCCAAGATTATTTTTGTTTCTTTTATGATCTTTTCATTAGTGGCTCCTACAACACTAACCACAATCCATAAATACATCATCTGTTTGAAGCACATCTGTACATTAATTGCCCTCCTTATTCACAAAATACCCACTCTCCACCCAAGCCCCTGGCCTCAGCTCCTCATTTTTCTCCCCTCAATGCCCGCCACCCATCCCTCATCAATCCTTGGAAATGTACTAATTCTTTTGTCATATTTTCACCCACCTTTCTTTTGAGGTCAATGAAGATCCTTGTAATCGGTTCCCACTTTCCATCCTGCCCTTCCTCCACCCTCCCAGTATCTCCACTCATAACACTGGTAAAGGGCCCATCCACTCTGGATTCCCCGTGTTTGAAATTCCTATCGGTACTAGAATACCTTCTCTAGTTTGGCCAGATTAGTATGGTAGAACTGGGATCATGATAGTGGGGCAAGAGAAAGCATTAAGAACTAGAGGAAAGTTGTGTTTCATCTTTGCTGTCTCATACCCTGTATTCTTTAATCTCCACTCTGAGATCCTTCTGTAAGGGGATGTCCAGTGCACTGCAAATAGGTTTTGGGTCTATACCCGGCAGTCCCCTCTCATTCTCCATGATAAGATTTTTTTGTTCTCATGATGCCTGTTGCCTTATCCCTTTAAAACTTTGTGATCACACAGGCTGGTATGCTTTCTCCATGTGGGCTCTGTTGCTTCAGAGCCAGATGGCTGTTTCTTTACCCTCAGGCCTTTAAGACCCCACACGCTATATCTTTAGGTAGCTGGACACCATCGGCTTTCTTCACCACATTTGCTTATGCAGCCGCTTTGTGGTCAGTGATTGTGTAGGGAAGGTGAGCATCTTAGAATGCCAATTTAATAGAACAGTGTTATTGCAATGAGGGAGTCCTTGAGCGGAGGCCCTATGTCCATCTGCTACCTTAATACTAAATCTATAAACATATGGACATAGATCTATTTCCCCATGCCCCTTTGTAAATATATGTACATATGTACATGCCTTTATTTAGACGTCTATAACTGGCCCTTGCTTCCCAGCTCACTCTTCTATACTCTTTGATTTTCCTCTTGTGCCCACTGACATGCTCAGTCTTCCTTTGGGTTTCAGTAATTCCTCTTGGTTACATTACCTTTGATCACGCCCTACCAGGCCTCCTACATCCCCCTCACTACCGTTTTCCATCACTTGTTGTACCCTTGTCTCTGGGTTTCTTTACACCACTTCCTTTCCCCCCACCGTGCTCACTCCCATGCCCAATGGAAAGGGCCGGTCACATGTTTACTCCTCCAGATTGTTCATCCAGCCTCTCTTAATTAGACAGACCTGTAAAGGTAATAACATGCACAAAACAAGACTGAGCTAAACCAAGCAGCAAAAAGAAAAAAAAACAAACAAAAATGAAAACAAAACCCAACCCAAATCCAATGACACTAAAAGAAAACAACACTAACCAGAAAGAAAAGTACAAGGAATGTGTGGTGAACTTTAGGAGTGTTTTCCAGTCCAGTCTGTGGGGGCACCGAACCCTGACCACAAAGTCCACCTTTGGCATTCCCCGGGGACTTTGATGCTCCGTTTTCTTACTCTTCCGCTGCACTCTCTTAGTGTCATGCATCGAAGTGGCAGGATCAGTTCGGGCGCAGTTCCCACACTGTGTGTCCAGTGTTGTCCCCTCTAAGGCTATGGGTCTTTGAGGGACGTTTCTCATCGTGGGGCTGCCCATGTGGTCTTCTCTGTGGATTGGCTTCTCTGATTGGGAACATCATCCTCAAGGTGTATTGGGCCAGGGTGTGCTCCATTCTCCCCTCCTCCCCCTTGTTCTGCCCTGTGTTCTCTGATCAGATATGTCCCTCTCCGCGAGCTGAAGATCCGGTGCCATCCTGTGAAATACAATCTTTTGGGGCTGCAAGGATGTGGGGGTGGGGGGTGGGTATCAGCTCAGATCTTTTGAGAGTCCAGGAGATATTGACTGCTCGATGGGCACAGTTCTGTGGGGCACCGTGCTCTTGGTCCAGACGCTGGTTGTGAATATGACTTTGTTGTTAACCAGTTGTGTGTCTCTGGGTCAACTCCCGTGTGTTTTTGAGTGAGTTTTCTAATCTGCAAAGTAAATGTACAGGATTATCCAGACTCCCATGTCAGCAAGTTATCGAGAGGGGTTAATCAGAGACTGTTTCATATAGTGTGTACCTGCGCGCCGCATTCTAGACCTGCGATGGCAATTATGAGCTCAGGATAGAGATGGTGTCCAGCAGGTAACATACGTGGCTCCATATTGAAACAGGAAGCCCACTGTGGAGATTTGGTCCTTCCGTTGATGGCCACCGGCCACCTAGTCTTCTCCTGCTATAACTGCTTCACTGGCTCAGCAGCTGAACCAGAAGCCAGTGATATCATAACCAGGTGGCTAACTGGGCCAAAGGGCTGATAGATATTTGTTATTTTGTTGTCTTGGGAAACCCACCTACCCTCCATGCAAACCTTCCGGTGTGAGTTATCTGTGGAAGGAATCATAGGCTCACAGTAATTCACATCTTTCTTCTTGAAAATGTGCCCATATTCCTTTCTGAACCTGACAAGGTGGCCCCTGTGTCCACCAAGAAATTTACTGCCTGGCCTCCTACTTGGAGAGTTAGCCTGGGCTTTTGGCGGCGAAGTGAAACAGAGCCCTGACCCCTTCATTGAGCTTCTTCAAGCATTATTGTCTCTTGCTTGGGTCTTTCTACGTGCAGATGAGGCCCATCCACTCTAGTGGAGGGTCGTGCACCTCTCCTGGGGTTTTCAAGGCACTGATTTTTCCAGTGTCCTTCTTTCCTGCAGTAGGCACATTGGTCCTTCCCCATGGCTTGGCGGTGCCCACAGGTTAGTCTCTCCGTGAGTGGGCCATGCTCTCCTTTTCCTGAGTCTCTGGGGTATCTCATGGCAATTACGATTATTTTAGCTAGCTTCTTTGTCTCTGTCGTGCTAGGGTCATCACTGTTGTTATACACTCAATGAGCCACTTGTACCAAATCGCTAAGATTTTTCCCTTCAAACCCTTCCCACTTCTTTGTCATGTCTGAGGCAGACTGACTGAGTAATAAAGGCAATACTTATTGCCCTCCTGTTTTCAGTGCCTCCGGGCCGTTAGGGGTATAAAGCCCGTAGGCTTCCCTCAGCCACTCTAGGAAGGCAGGCGGATATTCTCTTATAGGAACCTGAAAATTCTCACTGACCTCAGATAAATTCATAGGTTTCCTAGCTCTTCTGCAGAGGGTCATGTAAGAGCAATGGTTGATACCTGGTAAAGTCCTCTGGGCCTTGCTAGGAATTGAGATCCCACATTGTTGGTGTAGTGGCCAAAAGAGTTTCTCTCAAGTGGGGAGTGCCCGCTCGCTGACCATCAGGTTCACTGACTGCTTACTGGGCCTCTGTCTGGAAGGGCTACCCTCCTCCGTTGTGAACAGCACCTGGAGAAGTTGTTGGCAAGCATTCCAGGTGGGCTGATGAGTATGGAAGTCATACCAGTACTAGTGTGTGTGGGGGGGCTGCTTGTTAGGGGTTGGGGTGAATTTGGGGGGCCGGTGGGGGAGGGAGTGACTCAATAAGGGCCTGTTAGAAGTTTTCTATTTCTGGACCCTAGAAACCTTATAGGGCGGGGGTTGAAAGAAAGGGTTTGAAGCCAGCTCTCCCACTCCCAGAGTTCTCCTGCAAAATGGGATAAAGCCGATTAGGGGAGAGTGATGGGGAGGGGAGGGGAGAGGTGGGGGAGTGATGGGGGAGGGGAGGGGTGGGGGAGGGTGATGGGGAGGGATGGCCTCCACCTATGTGGTTTTGGGAACTTGGACCGTTTGATTTTCCGGTCCTTCCATGTTTCCTGAAACCTTGGAAACAAGGGCCCTTTCTTTGCGGGAGGGAGTAAGTCTTTTATATTTGCAGGCTTCTTAGTGGCAATGTCAGCCCACACTTGAAGTAACGGGATCAGATCGGGATATCCTGTTTCCCTTTAACCATAACTATGAACTCTTAGTAACAGGGGATGGGAAAACTAGTCTTGCGTGGGTCAATCAGGGACTCCTTCTGCCCCATCACTTTTAAACAAATTGTAGAGTCTCCAAGCTTTTGGGTTGAAACCACATCCTCTTGGTGAATGCCGAGGGCAGGGGTCCTCAAACTACAACCTGTGGGCCACATGCAGACAGCCGAGGACGTTGATCCTTTCTGCCGGGTGTATGTGCCCCATTTATTTTTTTTTTGAACTTCAAATCAAGATGTGCAGTGTGCACATGAATTTGTTCGTAATATTTGTTTTTTTAAACTATAGTCTTTCCTTCAAAAGGCCTGAGGGATAGTGAACTGGCCCCCTGGGTAAACAGTTTAAGGACCCCTGCCCTAAGGTATCCTGGACTTAGGGGTTATTAATCTCCCAGCCCTGAAACATCCCTGAACATTCTACCCATTGTAGGAGGCACCATGGGAATTTGGACCCCGGGTAATTTACAAGCCTTTACTCCAATTGAACCCAAGAAAATTCAAAATGACTTAGGCAGTTACTCTATTTTGGTCACTTTTGACTCGTCCTGCACTAGCCCATTATTTCCATTTAACTCTATAACGCGAAGCATGATGTTTTCATAACATTAAAAAATGTATATATTAATACATATATATATATTTATAACTATGAAAGTCCACAACAAAAAGAAAATTTTTTCCCAAAATTAAAATTGAAGCGTTATAGGGTTAAAAAGAAGGATGGGTCTTATCAGCGGGTCCAAGACCTTAGCATCATAAATGAATCAGTGATCCGACTGCACCTAGTAGTGCCCAAACCTGTGCATGCTTTTATCCCTCTTCCTGTACTTCCAATGAACAAACACACATGTCTGGTAATCCTAGGGGAAAGTGTGAATGCTTTTATCCCTCTTCCTGTACTTCCAATGAACAAACACACATGTCTGGTAATCCTAAGATTATTTTTGTTTCCTGTGACACTCACCTAATTTCAAGGCCACTGCCACCTCACAAGCTTAGCCTTGTCGTAGTCAAACTGTTCACCTTTTAGACCGTTTGTTTTTCTCAGAAGTTATCGGGTGATTAAAGCTTCTGAACCAAGTGTGCCAGGTCCACGACTACCATCTCCTGGACCACCTCAACCTTATCCATCCTGGATAAAGTTGCCCTCAATGGACAACCCCTCCCAGCAGTGTAGGAAGGGTATGGACCCAAAGCCCCACCTCGCCCCTTTTGCCAGCAGGAAGCAGCTAGAGATGTCGTCGCCCAGTACCCCCAAAGATTTGGGTCCATATCTCTTCAGGGGGGCAAATGTTAGGTAGCTATACTAGGGACTGGGGCATCCGTTATGCATGCCCATAGAGCCAAGATAAGAGCCCAGTTAGGAGAGGCACCCTGTGCATGCTCAGAGGTCCAGATTTCTGGCCATGAAGGGGAGGTCACCTGGGTGGTTCCTGTACCTGGATTGACCAATCTAGGCCATGTAAATTCAATTCAGCCACTGGGGTCGGCCAGACTTGCCCACCACGCCTCCCTAACGCTCATAAAACTCTCTTGAGTGCAGACCAGGCTTCTGCATGATTTCTCTCTCACTCAGGAAGGCTCTTTGGAGGCAGCTGTGCTGCACATGAGTGGCTGGTGGATACTGTTCAGATGCATGGCTTTCTGCTTGCAAGGGTTTTTGTCTCAGCTGACTGTAAGGGAGGAAGTAGTACGTCTGGATCACAGAGTATCCATGTCCACAAACGAGGCTGCTCATTCCACAGTACTGGAAGTGCTTTATGAAAACCCTCTGCTTTGCAATGTCACTCCTTGTAGATTAGAGTGGGAGGGGCTGGGACCAAGGTATGCTGCCTCTTACTCCCAGTTGCAGGTTTCTGGATGCTGATTGTATCTCTTACAGCATCAGTTAGTGGGCTTGTTGTCTGCCTCAGGCTTTGTTCACGGAGATCCTCCAGCTAGTTGGTGGTGTGTGCGCATGAGCAGAGGCTTCCTGCCAATCCCCCATGAGTAGTAGAGCTCCCATGGTGTGGACTCCATGAAAGCCTTGCCCCAGGCAGCATGCTTACAAAGGAGGGTGGGCCCTGCAGGACAGAGGACCATTCCCCCTGTGGAATGGCCTCAGAGATCCACCTCCCTCTCTGGCCAGCTGCTGGGGCTGTGGGTCCTAAGCATCATGGCTGACTCAGTAATAGACACAGGGTGAGGCGACTCCAGTAGCTGTTTTGACTGGTCTAATCCAGCCTGAGATCATCCTTGCATGAGCCCTCTGCCAAGATTATTTTTGTTTCTTTTATGATCTTTTCATTAGTGGCTCCTACAACACTAACCACAATCCATAAATACATCATCTGTTTGAAGCACATCTGTACATTAATTGCCCTCCTTATTCACAAAATATCCACTCTCCACCCAAGCCCCTGGCCTCAGCTCCTCATTTTTCCCCCCTCAATGCCCGCCACCCATCCCTCATCAATCCTTGGAAATGTACTAATTCTTTTGTCATATTTTCACCCACCTTTCTTTTGAGGTCAATGAAGATCCTTGTAATCGGTTCCCACTTTCCATCCTGCCCTTCCTCCACCCTCCCAGTATCTCCACTCATAACACTGGTAAAGGGCCCATCCACTCTGGATCCCCCGTGTTTGAAATTCCTATCGGTACTAGAATACCTTCTCTAGTTTGGCCAGATTAGTATGGTAGAACTGGGATCATGATAGTGGGGCAAGAGAAAGCATTAAGAACTAGAGGAAAGTTGTGTTTCATCTTTGCTGTCTCATACCCTGTATTCTTTAATCTCCACTCTGAGATCCTTCTGTAAGGGGATGTCCAGTGCACTGCAAATAGGTTTTGGGTCTATACCCGGCAGTCCACTCTCATTTTCCATGATAAGATTTTTTTGTTCTCATGATGCCTGTTGCCTTATCCCTTTAAAACTTTGTGATCACACAGGCTGGTATGCTTTCTCCATGTGGGCTCTGTTGCTTCAGAGCCAGATGGCTGTTTCTTTACCCTCAGGCCTTTAAGACCCCACACGCTATATCTTTAGGTAGCTGGACACCATCGGCTTTCTTCACCACATTTGCTTATGCAGCCGCTTTGTGGTCAGTGATTGTGTAGGGAAGGTGAGCATCTTAGAATGCCAATTTAATAGAACAGTGTTATTGCAATGAGGGAGTCCTTGAGCGGAGGCCCTATGTCCATCTGCTACCTTAATACTAAATCTATAAACATATGGACATAGATCTATTTCCCCATGCCCCTTTGTAAATATATGTACATGCCTTTATTTAGACGTCTATAACTGGCCCTTGCTTCCCAGCTCACTCTTCTATACTCTTTGATTTTCCTCTTGTGCCCACTGACATGCTCAGTCTTCCTTTGGGTTTCAGTAATTCCTCTTGGTTACATTACCTTTGATCACGCCCTACCAGGCCTCCTACATCCCCCTCACTACCGTTTTCCATCACTTGTTGTACCCTTGTCTCTGGGTTTCTTTACACCACTTCCTTTCCCCCCACCGTGCTCACTCCCATGCCCAATGGAAAGGGCCGGTCACATGTTTACTCCTCCAGATTGTTCATCCAGCCTCTCTTAATTAGACAGACCTGTAAAGGTAATAACATGCACAAAACAAGACTGAGCTAAACCAAGCAGCAAAAAGAAAAAAAAACAAACAAAAATGAAAACAAAACCCAACCCAAATCCAATGACACTAAAAGAAAACAACACTAACCAGAAAGAAAAGTACAAGGACTGTGTGGTGAACTTTAGGAGTGTTTTCCAGTCCAGTCTGTGGGGGCACCGAACCCTGACCACAAAGTCCACCTTTGGCATTCCCCGGGGACTTTGATGCTCCGTTTTCTTACTCTTCCGCTGCACTCTCTTAGTGTCATGCATCGAAGTGGCAGGATCAGTTCGGGCGCAGTTCCCACACTGTGTGTCCAGTGTTGTCCCCTCTAAGGCTATGGGTCTTTGAGGGACGTTTCTCATCGTGGGGCTGCCCATGTGGTCTTCTCTGTGGATTGGCTTCTCTGATTGGGAACATCATCCTCAAGGTGTATTGGGCCAGGATGTGCTCCATTCTCCCCTCCTCCCCCTTGTTCTGCCCTGTGTTCTCTGATCAGATATGTCCCTCTCCGCGAGCTGCAGATCCGGTGCCATCCTGTGAAATACAATCTTTTGGGGCTGCAAGGATGTGGGGGGGGGTGGGTATCAGCTCAGATCTTTTGAGAGTCCAGGAGATATTGACTGCTCGATGGGCACAGTTCTGTGGGGCACCGTGCTCTTGGTCCAGACGCTGGTTGTGAATATGACTTTGTTGTTAACCAGTTGTGTGTCTCTGGGTCAACTCCCGTGTGTTTTTGAGTGAGTTTTCTAATCTGCAAAGTAAATGTACAGGATTATCCAGACTCCCATGTCAGCAAGTTATCGAGAGGGGTTAATCAGAGACTGTTTCATATAGTGTGTACCTGCGCGCCGCATTCTAGACCTGCGATGGCAATTATGAGCTCAGGATAGAGATGGTGTCCAGCAGGTAACATACGTGGCTCCATATTGAAACAGGAAGCCCACTGTGGAGATTTGGTCCTTCCGTTGATGGCCACCGGCCACCTAGTCTTCTCCTGCTATAACTGCTTCACTGGCTCAGCAGCTGAACCAGAAGCCAGTGATATCATAACCAGGTGGCTAACTGGGCCAAAGGGCTGATAGGTATTTGTTATTTTGTTGTCTTGGGAAACCCACCTACCCTCCATGCAAACCTTCTGGTGTGAGTTATCTGTGGAAGGAATCATAGGCTCACAGTAATTCACATCTTTCTTCTTGAAAATGTGCCCATATTCCTTTCTGAACCTGACAAGGTGGCCCCTGTGTCCACCAAGAAATTTACTGCCTGGCCTCCTACTTGGAGAGTTAGCCTGGGCTTTTGGCGGCGAAGTGAAACAGAGCCCTGACCCCTTCATTGAGCTTCTTCAAGCATTATTGTCTCTTGCTTGGGTCTTTCTACGTGCAGATGAGGCCCATCCACTCTAGTGGAGGGTCGTGCACCTCTCCTGGGGTTTTCAAGGCACTGATTTTTCCAGTGTCCTTCTTTCCTGCAGTAGGCACATTGGTCCTTCCCCATGGCTTGGCGGTGCCCACAGGTTAGTCTCTCCGTGAGTGGGCCATGCTCTCCTTTTCCTGAGTCTCTGGGGTATCTCATGGCAATTACGATTATTTTAGCTAGCTTCTTTGTCTCTGTCGTGCTAGGGTCATCTCTGTTGTTATACACTCAATGAGCCACTTGTACCAAATCGCTAAGATTTTTCCCTTCAAACCCTTCCCACTTCTTTGTCATGTCTGAGGCAGACTGACTGAGTAATAAAGGCAATACTTATTGCCCTCCTGTTTTCAGTGCCTCCGGGCCGTTAGGGGTATAAAGCCCGTAGGCTTCCCTCAGCCACTCTAGAAAGGCAGGCGGATATTCTCTTATAGGAACCTGAAAATTCTCACTGACCTTAGATAAATTCATAGTTTTCCTAGCTCTTCTGCAGAGGGTCATGTAAGAGCAATGGTTGATACCTGGTAAAGTCCTCTGGGCCTTGCTAGGAATTGAGATCCCACATTGTTGGTGTAGTGGCCAAAAGAGTTTCTCTCAAGTGGGGAGTGCCCGCTCGCTGACCATCAGGTTCACTGACTGCTTACTGGGCCTCTGTCTGGAAGGGCTACCCTCCTCCGTTGTGAACAGCACCTGGAGAAGTTGTTGGCAAGCATTCCAGGTGGGCTGATGAGTATGGAAGTCATACCAGTACTAGTGTGTGTGGGGGGCTGCTTGTTAGGGGTGGGGGTGAGTTTGGGGGGCCGGTGGGGGAGGGAGTGACTCAATAAGGGCCTGTTAGAAGTTTTCTATTTCTGGACCCTAGAAACCTTATAGGGCGGGGGTTGAAAGAAAGGGTTTGAAGCCAGCTCTCCCACTCCCAGAGTTCTCCTGCAAAATGTGATAATGCCTATTAGGGGAGAGTGATGGGGAGGGGAGCGGAGGGGAGGGGTGGGGGAGGGATGGGGGAGGGGAGGGGTGAGGGAGGGGAGGGGTGGGGGAGGGTGATGGGGAGGGATGGCCTCCACCTATGTGGTTTTGGGAACTTGGACCGTTTGTTTTTCCGGTCCTTCCATGTTTCCTGAAACCTTGGAAACAAGGGCCCTTTCTTTGCGGGAGGGAGTAAGTCTTTTATATTTGCAGGCTTCTTAGTGGCAATGTCAGCCCACACTTGAAGTAACGGGATCAGATCGGGATATCCTGTTTCCCTTTAACCATAACTATGAACTCTTAGTAACAGGGGATGGGAAAACTAGTCTTGCGTGGGTCAATCAGGGACTCCTTCTGCCCCATCACTTTTAAACAAATTGTAGAGTCTCGAAGCTTTTGGGTTGAAACCACATCCTCTTGGTGAATGCCGAGAGCAGGGGTCCTCAAACTACAACCTGTGGGCCACATGCAGACAGCCGAGGACGTTGATCCTTTCTGCCGGGTGTATGTGCCCCATTTATTTTTTTTTTGAACTTCAAATCAAGATGTGCAGTGTGCACATGAATTTGTTCGTAATATTTGTTTTTTTAAACTATAGTCTTTCCTTCAAAAGGCCTGAGGGATAGTGAACTGGCCCCCTGGGTAAACAGTTTAAGGACCCCTGCCCTAAGGTATCCTGGACTTAGGGGTTATTAATCTCCCAGCCCTGAAACATCCCTGAACATTCTACCCGTTGTAGGAGGCACCATGGGAATTTGGACCCCGGGCAATTTACAAGCCTTTACTCCAATTGAACCCAAGAAAATTCAAAATGACTTAGGCAGTTACTCTATTTTGGTCACTTTTGACTCGTCCTGCACTAGCCCATTATTTCCATTTAACTCTATAACGTGAAGCATGATGTTTTCATAACATTAAAAAATGTATATATTAATACATATATATATATATATATTTATAACTATGAAAGTCCACAACAAAAAGAAAATTTTTTCCCAAAATTAAAATTGAAGCGTTATAGGGTTAAAAAGAAGGATGGGTCTTATCAGCGGGTCCAAGACCTTAGCATCATAAATGAATCAGTGATCCGACTGCACCTAGTAGTGCCCAAACCTGTGCCCGCCTAGGGGAAAGTGTGAATGCTTTTATCCCTCTTCCTGTACTTCCAATGAACAAACACACATGTCTGGTAATCCTAAGATTATTTTTGTTTCCTGTGACACTCACCTAATTTCAAGGCCACTGCCACCTCACAAGCTTAGCCTTGTCGTAGTCAAACTGTTCACCTTTTAGACCGTTTGTTTTTCTCAGAAGTTATCGGGTGATTAAAGCTTCTGAACCAAGTGTGCCAGGTCCACGACTACCATCTCCTGGACCACCTCAACCTTATCCATCCTGGATAAAGTTGCCCTCAATGGACAATCCCTCCCAGCAGTGTAGGAAGGGTATGGACCCAAAGCCCCACCTCGCCCCTTTTGCCAGCAGGAAGCAGCTAGAGATGTCGTCGCCCAGTACCCCCAAAGATTTGGGTCCATATCTCTTCAGGGGGGCAAATGTTAGGTAGCTATACTAGGGACTGGGGCATCCGTTATGCATGCCCATAGGGCCAAGATAAGAGCCCAGTTAGGAGAGGCACCCTGTGCATGCTCAGAGGTCCAGATTTCTGGCCATGAAGGGGAGGTCACCTGGGTGGTTCCTGTACCTGGATTGACCAATCTAGGCCATGTAAATTCAATTCAGCCACTGGGGTCGGCCAGACTTGCCCACCACGCCTCCCTAACGCTCATAAAACTCTCTTGAGTGCAGACCAGGCTTCTGCATGATTTCTCTCTCATTCAGGAAGGCTCTTTGGAGGCAGCTGTGCTGCACATGAGTGCCTGGTGGATACTGTTCAGATGCATGGCTTTCTGCTTGCAAGGGTTTTTGTCTCAGCTGACTGTAAGGGAGGAAGTAGTATGTCTGGATCACAGAGTATCCATGTCCACAAACGAGGCTGCTCATTCCACAGTACTGGAAGTGCTTTATGAAAACCCTCTGCTTTGCAATGTCACTCCTTGTAGATTAGAGTGGGAGGGGCTGGGACCAAGGTATGCTGCCTCTTACTCCCAGTTGCAGGTTTCTGGATGCTGATTGTATCTCTTACAGCATCAGTTAGTGGGCTTGTTGTCTGCCTCAGGCTTTGTTCACGGAGATCCTCCAGCTAGTTGGTGGTGTGTGCGCATGAGCAGAGGCTTCCTGCCAATCCCCCATGAGTAGTAGAGCTCCCATGGTGTGGACTCCATGAAAGCCTTGCCCCAGGCAGCATGCTTACAAAGGAGGGTGGGCCCTGCAGGACAGAGGACCATTCCCCCTGTGGAATGGCCTCAGAGATCCACCTCCCTCTCTGGCCAGCTGCTGGGGCTGTGGGTCCTAAGCATCATGGCTGACTCAGTAATAGACACAGGGTGAGGCGACTCCAGTAGCTGTTTTGACTGGTCTAATCCAGCCTGAGATCATCCTTGCATGAGCCCTCTGCCAAGATTATTTTTGTTTCTTTTATGATCTTTTCATTAGTGGCTCCTACAACACTAACCACAATCCATAAATACATCATCTGTTTGAAGCACATCTGTACATTAATTGCCCTCCTTATTCACAAAATATCCACTCTCCACCCAAGCCCCTGGCCTCAGCTCCTCATTTTTCCCCCCTCAATGCCCGCCACCCATCCCTCATCAATCCTTGGAAATGTACTAATTCTTTTGTCATATTTTCACCCACCTTTCTTTTGAGGTCAATGAAGATCCTTGTAATCGGTTCCCACTTTCCATCCTGCCCTTCCTCCACCCTCCCAGTATCTCCACTCATAACACTGGTAAAGGGCCCATCCACTCTGGATCCCCCGTGTTTGAAATTCCTATCGGTACTAGAATACCTTCTCTAGATTGGCCAGATTAGTATGGTAGAACTGGGATCATGATAGTGGGGCAAGAGAAAGCATTAAGAACTAGAGGAAAGTTGTGTTTCATCTTTGCTGTCTCATACCCTGTATTCTTTAATCTCCACTCTGAGATCCTTCTGTAAGGGGATGTCCAGTGCACTGCAAATAGGTTTTGGGTCTATACCCGGCAGTCCCCTCTCATTCTCCATGATAAGATTTTTTTGTTCTCATGATGCCTGTTGCCTTATCCCTTTAAAACTTTGTGATCACACAGGCTGGTATGCTTTCTCCATGTGGGCTCTGTTGCTTCAGAGCCAGATGGCTGTTTCTTTACCCTCAGGCCTTTAAGACCCCACACGCTATATCTTTAGGTAGCTGGACACCATCGGCTTTCTTCACCACATTTGCTTATGCAGCCGCTTTGTGGTCAGTGATTGTGTAGGGAAGGTGAGCATCTTAGAATGCCAATTTAATAGAACAGTGTTATTGCAATGAGGGAGTCCTTGAGCGGAGGCCCTATGTCCATCTGCTACCTTAATACTAAATCTATAAACATATGGACATAGATCTATTTCCCCATGCCCCTTTGTAAATATATGTACATATGTACATGCCTTTATTTAGACGTCTATAACTGGCCCTTGCTTCCCAGCTCACTCTTCTATACTCTTTGATTTTCCTCTTGTGCCCACTGACATGCTCAGTCTTCCTTTGGGTTTCAGTAATTCCTCTTGGTTACATTACCTTTGATCACGCCCTACCAGGCCTCCTACATCCCCCTCACTACCGTTTTCCATCACTTGTTGTACCCTTGTCTCTGGGTTTCTTTACACCACTTCCTTTCCCCCCACCGTGCTCACTCCCATGCCCAATGGAAAGGGCCGGTCACATGTTTACTCCTCCAGATTGTTCATCCAGCCTCTCTTAATTAGACAGACCTGTAAAGGTAATAACATGCACAAAACAAGACTGAGCTAAACCAAGCAGCAAAAAGAAAAAAAAAACAAACAAAAATGAAAACAAAACCCATCCCAAATCCAATGACACTAAAAGAAAACAACACTAACCAGAAAGAAAAGTACAAGGACTGTGTGGTGAACTTTAGGAGTGTTTTCCAGTCCAGTCTGTGGGGGCACCGAACCCTGACCACAAAGTCCACCTTTGGCATTCCCCGGGTACTTTGATGCTCCGTTTTCTTCCTCTTCCGCTGCACTCTCTTAGTGTCATGCATCGAAGTGGCAGGATCAGTTCGGGCGCAGTTCCCACACTGTGTGTCCAGTGTTGTCCCCTCTAAGGCTAAGGGTCTTTGAGGGACGTTTCTCATCGTGGGGCTGCCCATGTGGTCTTCTCTGTGGATTGGCTTCTCTGATTGGGAACATCATCCTCAGTCATTTTAATGGAGGTGTTGTGAAGGGTGTGGGTTCAGCAGCCACACACTGCCTCATCTCGCCTCCTCGTTGATAGGCTGTGTACCCTTATGTGAGTTGTGTAACCTCCTACCAAGCTTGTGAGAGCACTACTTTTATTAGCTTCATTTTACCGAGGCTGTGAGAGGTCAGGGGAGCGAAGGCTTACAGATTGCCAGGCATATAATATGCTAATGATAGTCAAGATATATAACTAAGCATTTCTCTGTTCTTGGTTCTGTCAGTACCTGGTGTGGCCACAAAGGAGAAACCTGGTTTCCTGCTATTTTGAGCATCTAATGTGAATGGCAGGAGATAAGTCACATGCTAATGAACCCTTGTGGTGTAGTGGTTAAGCACCCTGGGCCCGGCTATCAAAAGATATAGTGTCCAGGGTCTTAAAGACTGGAAGATAAACAAGGGGCCATCTAGCTAAGAAACAACAAAGCCCACATGGAAGAAGCCACCAGCCTATCTCGACATGATCGCTGAAGACAAAGCGGGTGCATAAGCAAATGCGGGCATGTTTTCCTGATGTGCACTCACCCTTTACATAAAACTCTCTCTTATACATACGCGTTTCTGTGGATTTGTTTCGCTAAGGCACCCAGACTAACATAAGCAGCATGGAACGCATTTAAGAAGCCTAGATAAGGGCAGGGCAGGATATTTGGAGGGACTGGATCCAGAATTAGAGAGGAAGGGGTCCTGGAGGTGAAACGGGCTGCTAGCTCCCTGTCCCAAGGGGGACAATGAGACTGCTGGCTCCCATGAAGATTTACAGTCTTGAAAACTCCATATAGGGTCACTGTGGTTGGAATCCACTGGACGGCAGTGGCCTTTTGGGATTGAAGGTGGAAGCCACGAACGGCTTCCTGCCATTGAGCCAAAGAGCCTGCGGGGAGTGTGTGAACTTCTGGAATACAGCGAACAACCTCTGCACATCTGCTTTTCGTGCTGCCCAAGTCATGCATTGACATTTGTCCAAAAGTGAACCATCACAGCTGCTCTCTCAGGAAGCTGGGGGCTGAGCCCGCTGGTTCCACTCCGTCAGCATTTCTGGTCCGGGTACCTGCCCTCTGCCCCGGCACAGGCAATGGGCTTTTGGAAGCAGTGCTCCCTGGGTAGTGGGTGTGATTTGGCTCCTCTGGCCTAACATGATGAATGCTGAGAGGGGGTGGATACTAGGGGGTTAAGCTCCCTGACCTTTCCCTAGCCCAGGGGAAAACTTACTATTTAAAGTAAGTTTTAGACAGAATCTTTAGAAAGATAAATTGTTTACTTAATGTACACAATTACTCCCCAACACATCTGTTTTGTGTCTGCTCAACTCAACCTCATAGGCTATGGATGACCTTGAGCAAGTTATTAAAGTCACAATGGGTTTCTACCAGGATTGAGAGTTCAGCTCTCTCAACTCTCCAACTGGTTATTAGCACCATAGTCTCATTTCTATTTATGGATTTACTTTGTTTGAGGGAAAAAAGACTCCCAATTCAACTATATTTTATTAGGAACTCCTTTGCTATGTTTTACACAAGAAAAAGGCACAAACCGCTGTTCTGGATGAAGGAGAGCATCCGCATGAGGCCCCAATGGTGTCGGAAGGACCCACAGCCACAGTTACTTAAATAAAATGACACCCATTCTGTCCTGCTGACTCTGACTCATAGTGACTCTGTGTAGGGATCCTGAAGTTGCTACCTTTACAGGAAGCAATAACCTCATCTTTCTCCTGTGGAATGACTAGTGGCTTTGAACCAGCGACCTTGCTGTTAATAGTCCAACACTATCCAGCATCACCACCTGAGCTCCTGAAAGCTTAAATGAGACATGGAAAACAAACACCTTTGTCACAAAACTGTCCCTGAAGACGGATCAATTCATGGAGTTGCGGGAGGGCCTGTGAGAGCATGAGCGGGACCTTCATTGGGATGTGCACACGACCGTATATCGCTGAGTCTGGCCCGGGGAGTGGACGCAAGCACACTGCCTGATGGACAAGCTTTCTACTGCCAGTCAGCAGTAGGAAAGAACTCAATGGTGGCTGAATGTGTGGCCCCTCAAAATGGATTTAGGGTCTCCACATAGACTCTCACTGTGAGCCACAGCCTATTGCTCAAAATTTAAGCTCAAATATGACTTAAATGCCTAACATTCTGTTTCCTTAAACTAGAGTACTGTGAGGATCAACTAGAGGCCTGGATGACCTATCAGGTCTGAACAACGATCTCAAATCACTTCACATGATCCATTCCACCAGTCATGTCACCAGTCACACCTCCTCACTTACCCATTCCAGAGACTGTGCCTGTATAACCTATCGACTAACACATTCCCACATGTCGTGATTATGAAACCAACCATCATGCTGGAATAAGGACCAATCACGATGTAAGGGGCAGGGTCAGTGGGAAAGCAAGATAGGTGCTGAGGGGAGCCAAGAGGGTCCCGTCACTCAATCCCTAAACCTGATCTAATGTCACTAGACTGGGGTCTTCCTCACATCTCAAGGGCACCCGATTCATGATTGAAGTGAATTGTGTTTATTCAATCTTTGTTCTGCTTGCCGTCCTGCTATGCTGCCTCCTCTTCTTGCTTTATGTTGTGGTGACAAATGGCTTGAGAGGGATTTGACATAGGGAGAAAGCCCACCCACATCAACTGTCACCAGAAGCAGACACTAAGTTCATTTCTCTCACCTCACAGAACTATGCACATCAGACACTGGTAGAGCTGCCCGGAAGGGGAACCCTTAGTGCAGTGGTTCTCACCCTGTGGGTTGCGACCCCTTTGGGAGTCATATGACCCTTTCACAGGGCTCGTCCAATTCATAACTGTAGCAAAATTACAGTGATGAAGTAGCAAGAAAATCATTTAATGGTCAGGGGGTCACCACAACAAGAGGACCTGTATTAGGAAGGTTGAGAACCACTGCCTGAGTGTGCTTAGGACTTTGCTGCCCTCAGGGTCACCAGACATTCCTGAAGGCAGAGTCACTGCAGGAAGCCCTTCTGGGAAATGCCCTGAAGCCAGGTCTCAACCAACTCCATCCACCCTCACCCTCCTAGATCCTAATCATAGGCCGCTTGGAAATGCTCTCTGCCACTTCAAAGACTGTAAGTCCATGGGAGCAGAAAGCCTCCTCTTTCTCCCTTGGAGTGGTGGCTGGTGAGTTCAAACTGCTCACCTTCTGGCTAACAAAACCCACAGACCAGCTCCCCCTGAGCTCAGTTTGGTTTGCCGCACAGCACACATTGTTGGGAACCTTCTGAAGTAGCTGTGCCATGTGCAGGTTGGGGGATTTCGCACAAGATGCAGAATTACACCCTCTCTTGGCAAAAATAATTTTTGCAATAGCCTTGTATTCTCTTCTGGATCTGAGTAGCAGCTACTCTCATGCAGTCCTAGCATATACATGCATGCACAGTCCTCCCAACTCCCTAAGGTCTTATGCCGAGTCTGCTCCATGCTTTCCTGTGTCCTATGTGGCGCTGTAGGCACCCAAGGCATGGGCTCTGCAGCCTGGGTTCAAATCTCTCCTTTCCACTTCCTCACTGTGTGGTCATAGCCTCATGACTTTATCATCCTGTGCCACTGATTTTTCATCTGTAAAATGAGGCAAGAATAGAGTCCACACATAGGCTTCTTAAGTGAAATAATTGAATTATTATATACAAAAAGCTTAGAACATTGCTCGGCATCTTGCAAATACTGTTAGGTAGCTTAGCATAGGGAGTGGGTCATCCATTACATATGCTCAGGTTCAAACTTCCGGCCAGGAAGGGGTGGTACACCTAGGTGGGTGTTACACCTGGATTGGCCCATCTGGGCCAGGTGAATTCAATCCAGCCAATGGGGTTGACCAGGACCATCAACCATGCCTCCCTATGGAGGAATTGAAAAGGCAGGATCTTGACCTCTCCGATGTCTCCCTTCACCCACTTTTCTGTTGTCCGTCCCCCAGGGAGGAGGTCACATGTAGATACTTGTAATCGGTTCCCTCTTTCCAATCCACCCTCCCGCTACCCTCCCAATATCACCACTCACAAATTATCAAGGTTTCTTGAGGGATGGGGGAGCGGGGAGGAAGGGGTAAAAATGAGGACTTGATTGATGCCAAGGGCTTATGTGGAGGCAAATGTTTTGAGAATAATGAGGGCAGTGAGTGTACAATGTGCTTTACATAATTGATGTATGTATGGATTGTGATAAGAATTGTATGAGCCCCTAATAAAACGATTTCAAAAAAAAAGAAAAGAAAGAAAAGGCAGGATCCTGGAGCCCACGTAGTGACTTTCTCTCCAGCAGCTTCTAGGCAAGCTGTGCAGGGGTGAGGGGCCCTGAGGTGCCTGTGTAAACCTGAAACTTCTTCTCTCAAAAAAACTCACTTGGATCACAATCCAGGCTGCGGAGTGAATTTTTCTCTCGCGAAGCCAAGGACTGAGGTATATTTCTCCCACGAGAGATCTAACAATAGTATCTCTTATTATATCATTAGGAGCCCTGGTGGTGTAGTGGACTATGCATTAACCTGCTAATCGCAAGGTCAGGGGTTTGAACTGACTAGCCCGTCCGTGGGAGAAATATGAGGTTGTCTATTTCTGTAAGGCAATGGTTCTCAACCTTCTGAATGCCGCCACCCTTTAATACAGTTCATGTTGTGGTCACCTGCAACCATAAAATTATTTTCATTGCTACTTTATAACTGTAATTTTGCTATCGTTATGAATTGGATGACCCCTGTTAAAGGGTTATTTGATCCCCAAAGGGGTCGCGACCCACAGGTTGCGACCCCTGCTGTAAGGATTTAAAGTCTCAAAACCCCAATGGGGCAGATCTTTGTCCTATTGGGAGTCAATAAAATGGTAGTTAGGTTTTTTTCTGCATCAGTATCAGATTCTGGTGGCAATCTCAGTCATCCTGCATTGTGGTCTGGTTTGAACTCCGGAAATGACTGCCCTGGTTTGAGGTGAGGGCCACGGTGCTTCAGTGGTAGACCTCTCATCGTCTTTCACCGGGAAGACCCGGGTTTGATTTGCAGCCAATGTGCCCCAGACTGTCAGTGAAGGTTTGTGTGTTGCTACGACACTGAGGCTTCAGTGGTGTTTCCAGACTGAAACAGAATAATGAAGAAAGACCTGATCATCCCCATCCACACATTGACCTATGGCCCACTACTGTTGGCTTCCTCTCCCAGTCCTGATGGTAGCACAGATTGGCACAGTTTGCTCCACTGCCCATGAGGTGCCCATGAGAGGCTGAGTCGACAACCACAGTCAAGATCAACAGCTTAAACTCCATTCTGGGTCTATGGAAACAAGAACAACCTTCTGAAATGAGGTCACATTGCTATTTGGAACTGGGAGGATGCCTTTGTGATATGGATTGCACTCTGGATCCCGAGGGGGACTTTTAAACACAGCCACATAGCAGCTCCGGAAATTGTCATAGTGAGAAGGCAGGTTAAAAAAAAAAAAAAAAAAAAAAAAAGCTTTTACTGGCTTGCTCAAAGGAGGCTGCGGGTAGATTGTGGGGTGGAAAACTCCTCTGGAAATGAAAAGTTTTTTTCCTTACATATGCATCATTTCTTCTGGTCCTGAAAGAAAACACAAAGCAGACGAGAGAAGGAAACGGAGACTAGCAGTCATCTTGTTGGTATTCCCACAGCACCCCCTCCTTAAGCACTTGCTGCCATCTCATCCAACTCCACTCAGTGTATTTCCACCCGGCAATGATGCAGAAATGTCTGCGTACTCCAGTTTGATTGTAGTCGGGCAACGTTTATGGCTTTGACGTTCAACTGAGCATGGCAGGACGTCTAGAAACAATTATAACCAGCACCTGCTCTGTCTGTGCTGTGGGCAGGCAGTGACGGATTCCCAGCCTCCGGAACACTAGTGTTCCCTCCCAGCTCAGGATAATGACGGTGACACTCGGCCCCCTTGTTGTCTGGGGAGCTCAAGGAGCTCTCCTCTGAAACCTCAACTTATGGGCATTTCTTTAAGTGAAGACATCAAATTAGTGACTGGAAAGGAAGGCGTAGGAGATGATTATTGGCCACAAGACAAGCCTCAACCGCCTCCAGAGAGCATGTCTCCTAAGTGCCAAGTCGGCGGCGACAGCTCGGGGGCCCTGGGTCACCGGGTGGTGTTGAGCGGGGACTCTGGGGCCCCGGCGTGGGACGCTGGCGGGTGCAAGTTCTAGAGGGTCAGGGGCTGATGCCTCCCAACGCCCCTGCCCTCCACCAGCAAGGGCGCTCTGGGATGCTGGGTCCTTGAGGCCCCGGTTGGAGGGGCCGCCCACGGTCAAGGCTTCGGGCACACGCGCGGGTGCGCTGAGGCCTGCGCCGTGCGGGGGTCTGGGCTCAGGCAGGTGGTCGCGGCGGCTCCGCGGGCGGGCGGGCGCCCAGCAGGACGACCGACGACCCCCGGCGCGTCGCCGGCACCCAGCGCCCGGGCGTAGAGGCGGGCGGGGGGGCTGCGCTGCGCCGCCGCCAGGGCCCCCTCACTCCGCGCCCCCCCCGCGCCAGGTGAGCCTGGACTGGGCCTCGGGGGGCCGCGGGGCTGCCCTCTCGCCGCCCTCCAGCGCCCCCTCGGGGCCGGGCCGTGCCAAGCCGGGCGGCCGCCGGCCGGGGCTGGGGTTTGGGAGGGGCGGGGGTCGCGGGCGGGTCGCTCATTCGGCCGCTGGCGAGGGGGCGGGGGCCGGCTCGGCTTGCCCTGGCGGCAGTGGTGCCGTGAGGAGGAGTCCGCGCTCCTCTGTGGCGGCGGCGGCGGCCGGCTCCAGGCCGGGTTTTGGCGCCGCCCGCCTGCTGCCTCCTGGGGGCTCCTGAACTCCAGCCCCCTCTCTATCAGCCTCTCACTCCATCTCAATATGTCTCAAGATGGCGGCCAATGTGTGATCGATGTTTCAATATTGGAAGCGCTTTGATTTACAGCAGCTGCAGGTCAGGCTTCTCCTCTCTCGGCCTCTCGCTCTGGGGTGGGGGCTGCGGGCGGTCGCGGCCTCCCCGGGGGCGCCGGGCTGCCTCGCAGCCGGGGGGCCGTGGCGGAGGGGAGGAGGGGGGTGCCGGGGAAAGCGGGGCCGACTCGGGGACAAGTCCCTCTCACTCCCCGGCCCCCATTGATAACTCGCTTGATCGGAAATTGATCCTCTTTGTTCAATTCATCGATCGGCCCAAGATGGCGCCGGGAGCCGCCGCCGCCACCGCTGCCCCTGGTGTCTGCCCCCTCCCCTGGCGCCCCCCCGGCCCCGAGCCGCCGCCGCTGCCGCCGCCGCGGGACCGGGGAGGGGGCGGCCCCTGGCGCCAGCGGGGTGCGCAAAAAAAACAAAAAAAAAGAACTTGAGGAAAGTTGTGTTTTTCTTTGCTGTCTCATACCCTGTATTGTTTTATCTCCTCTCTGAGATCCTTCTGTAAGGGGATGTCCAGTGCACTGCAAATAGGTTTTGGGTCTATACCCGGCCGTCCCCTCTCATTCTCCATGATAAGATTTTTTTGTTCTCATGATGCCTGTTGCCTTATCCCTTTGAAACTTTGTGATCACACAGGCTGGTATGCTTCCTCCATGTGGGCTCTGTTGCTTCTGAGCTAGATGGTTGCTTCTTTACCTTCAAGCCTTTAAGACCCCACACGCTATATCTTTTCGTAGCTGGACACCATCGGCTTTCTTCATCACATTTGCTTATGCAGCCGCTTTGTGGTCAGTGATCGTGTAGGGAAGGTGAGCACCGTTTAATGCCAATTTAATAGAACAATGTTCTTGCAATGAACGAGTCCTTGAGCGGAGGCCCTATGTCCATCTGCTACCTTAATACTAAATCTATAAACATATGGACATAGATCTATTTCCCCATGCCCCTTTGTAAATATATGTACATGCCTTTATTTAGACATCTATAACTGGCCCTTGCTTCCCAGCTCACTCTTCTATACCCTTTGATTTTCCTCTTGTGCCCACTGTCATGCTCAGTCTTCCTTTGGGTTTCAGTAATTCCTCTTGGTTACATTACCCTTGATCACGCCCTACCAGGCCTCCTGCATCCCCCTCACCACCGATTTCCATCACTGTTTGTTCCCTTGTCTCTGGAGTTCTTAACACCACTACTTTTCTTCCCACCTCCCTCTCTCGCATGTCCTCCAGGATGTGCAGTTCCGTTTTTTTTTCTCCTCCAGATTGTTCGTTCAGCCTATCTTATTTAGACAGACCTGTAGAGGCAATAACATGCACAAAAACAAGAAAGAACAAAACCAAGCAGCAAAATAAACAAAACAACAAAAATCCAATTACAATAAAAGAAAACAAAGGTCAACAAGATAGAAAAGCTCATAGATAGTTTAAGGACTATGTGTTGGCCTTTAGAAGTGTTTTCTAGTCCAGTCTTTTGGGGCACCAAACCCTGACCCTAAAGTCCACCTTTAGCATTTCCTTGGGATCTTGCTGCTCCTTTTACTTGCTCTTCTGCTGTACCCCCTTAGTGTTATGCCTCGGTGTAGCGAGATCAGTTTGGGGGTAATTCCCACACTGTGTCTCCAGTGTTGTCCCCTCTAGGGCTATGGGTCTTTGAGGGACGTTGTGTCTCGTCGTGGGGCTGGCCATGTGGTCTTCTATGTGAACTGACTTCTCTGAGTGGGAACATCATCCTCAAGGTCTGGTGGGACAGGATGTGCTCCACTCTCCCCTTCTCCCCTTCATCTCTGTGTGCTCTGATCAGATAATGTCTCTGTCCAGGAGATGCAAATTCAATGCTATCCTCTGAAATAAAATCTTTGGGAGGGGTTGTGGGGAATATCTGCTCAGATCTTTGGTGTGTCCAGGAGAGAGGGACTGCTCAGCTGGGCACAGCCACGAGGGGCTCAGTACTCTGGCTCCAGAAAATGGTTGTAAGTTTGGCTTTGTTTTTAACCAGTTGTGTGCCTCTGGGTCAACACCTGTGTTTTTTTTGAGTTAGTTTTCTGATCCGAAAAGTAAAGGTACTCCATTGTCCAGACTCCCATGTCACCAAGTGATCGATAGGGGCTAACCAGAGCCTGATTCAAATAGTGTGGATCTGTTAGGTGCCTTCTAGACCTGGGGTGGCGATTCTGAGCCCAGGACAACAATAATGTCCGAGAGGTGATATAGGTGGCTCCAAATTGAAACAGGAAGACCACTGTGGAGATTTTGTCCTTCCACTGATGGCCACAGGCCACCGCCTCATGTCCTGCAAAAACAGTTTCCATGGCTCAACAGCCAAGCCAGGGGCCAGTGCCATAAAAATCATATGGCTAACTGGGACAAAGGGCAGACAAATATTTTTTATCATGATGTCTTGAGAAACCCACCTAACCTCCATGCAAATCTTCTGGTGTGAGTTATTTTTGGAAGCAATCATATGCTGACAGTAATTCAAATCTTTCCTTTTGACAATTTGCCTGTACTCTTTTCTGAACCTGAGAAGGTAATCCCTGTGTCCACTAAGAAATTGACTGGCTGGCCTCCTACTTGGACAGTTAGCCTGGGATCCTGGGGACCAAGTGAAACAGAGCACTGACACCTTCATTCAGCTTCTTCAAGCATTATTGTCTCTTGCTTGGGATTTTCTAGGTGTGGATGAGGCCCGTCCTCTCTATTGGAGGGTTGTCTGCTTCTCCTGGGGTATTCAAGGCACTGATTTTTCCAATGTCCTTCTTTCCTGCAGTAGGCACATTGATCCTGCCCCATGGCTTGGCGGTGCCCACAGGTCAGTCTCTCCGTAAGTGGGCCATGCTCTCCTTTTCCTGAGTCTCTGGGGTCTCTCATGGCAATTACTAGTATTTTAACTAGTTTCTTTGTCTCTGTCGTGGTAGGATCATCTCTGTTGTTACACACCCGCTGAGCCACTTGTACCAAATCACTAAGATTTTTCCCGTCAAACCCTTCCCACTTCTTTTTCATGTCTGAGGCAGACTGAGTAATAAAGGCAATACTTATTGCCCTCCTGTTCTCGGGGCCTCCAGGCCGTTAGGGATATAAAGCCCGTAGGCTTCCATCAGTCACTCTAAAAAGGCACGCAGACATTCTCTTGTAAGAGCCTGAAAATTCTCACTGACCTTAGATAAATTCATAGGTTTTCTAGCTGTTCCACTGAGGGCCTGCAAGAGAAACTGGTGATACCTGGTTAGGCCTTCTGTGCTTTGCAAGGAGTTTGGATCTCACATTTTTCATGCAGTGGCAAAAAGAGTTTCCCTCACATGGGGAGTGCCTGCTGTCTGACCATCATGTCCATTGACTGCTTACTGGGCCTCTCTCTGGCAGGGCTACTGTACCTGTGTTGTGAACAGCACCTGGAGAAGTTGCTGGCAATTTCTGGAGGTGGGCTAATGCATATGGAAAACCGTTTCTATCAAGGAATCAGACCTGCTTTGTCAGAAAAAGGGATTTTGTTGATTCCAATTATACAAATCACTGGAATACAAGGGGATATATACCCAAAAAGGGACTCAGGGGTCTTCCCCAGGTGTTGGGGCTGCTTGCCTTGAGTGTAGAATGGCTGCTGCCGAATCATCCTTCTTGAGGGGTGGGGCGGTCGAGATCCCATACCAGCCCTAGTGTATGTTGGGGTGTGGACTCAGAAAGGAGTTATGAGTATTTCTCTCTCTCTCCAGCCCCATGCACCTGACAGGGTGGCAGTGATAATGAAGGGTCGTAAGCTAGTTCTTCCACTCCCAGAGTCCTCCTGTAAAAAGGAATAAAGCCGAGACGGAGGGGTATGGGGAGGGGTTGGGGAAGGGCAGCCTCCACCTTAGTGGTTTTAGGACCTTGGGTCTATTTTTTTTCTGGTCCTGCCATGTTTCCTGAAATCTTGAAACAAGAACCCTTTCTGTTGCAGGAGGAAGTAAGTCTTTTGTTTATGCTGGCTTATTAGTGGCAATGTCATTCCACGCATCAATTTTAGGGATCAGATAGGGATGTCCTGGTTCCCCATAAACTTAACTATGAACTCTGAGAAATAGGGGAAGGGAAAACGAGTCTTGCATGGGCAAATCAGGAACTCCTTCTGTCCAATCACCTTTAAACAAATTGCGGAGACTCCAGGCTTTAGGGCTGAAACTACATTCTCTTTGTGAGCGCCTAGAGCAGGGGTCCTCAAACAATAGCCTGTGAGCCACATGCGGATAGCCGAGGACCTTGATCCTGTCCGCCGAGTGTTTGTGCCCCGTTTGTTTGTGTTTTTTTTTTTAAACTTCAAAATAAGGTATGTGCAGGAAGCATAGGAATTTGTTCATAGTTTTATTGAAACGATAGTTCGGCCCTCCAACTGATCAGAGGGACAGTGAACTGGTCCCTGTTTAAAGAGTTTAAGGACCCCTGGCCTAGAGAAATCAGAAATCCGTAGTTCTGGGGAGAGCACTCCTGTTAAGGAGGTTTCCTTTCTAAGCAAGCCCAGACAGTGGCAATTGGATCTCGGTGCACCTCGAAATGTTGTAGCCACTCTCCATTCCCAGAAAGAAAACTACTCCGACCGCTGGCAAGTTCAACAGAAAAAGTTTTTTTTTCCTGAGCAGCCCCAGTCTAATTGTCCAAAGGTTTTTATACTTTTGCAATGTGCAGGTGTGCAAGCAGGCAGAGTAGAGAAGCAGGGTGTTGCAGTTAGTCATTCTTAGTTGAACAAAGACTGCTCTGGTCGCTCTCGCGAATCTTCTGAGCATCCATATCCTTTGGGACATTCCCTTGGGCACATCTGCACAGCCTACCTCCCCTATATCAGCTAGTTCATTTACAGTTCATAGCTACTTTATTTACTTTACATGGTGCCTTCTGTCAGCTCATAATGGCTTCACTCTTGTCAAGGCTGTTTAAGCTTTTCCCAGAGATCCTATATAGCCGCCATTGTGGCCATGGGGAAACGGGGCCTGTGACCCTGGCCAAGATGGTGCCCACCAGCCCAAACATGTGGAAGGGCACTGCCTAGGGAGCTGGTTGAATAGACCTGGGAGTTAGCCCTGCCTTGTCCTGGGAGCCAAATATTTCCCTTTTCCCCTCCATTCCCTTTCTCCTGGCTTTTCAAACAAGCTGCTTTAGCCCTATAATGCCCAGCACAACATTTTTATAACATTTAATTGAAACTTATCTAGTACCAAACTTATAAATTATCAATGTGACAATTTGGTTACATTTCAAAAACATTGCACGTTTTATATATTTGAATGCCATATATACATATTGATAACTATGAAAGTAAAGAATAAAAATGTTTAAAATTATTTCCTGAATTTAAAACTTGAGGCGTTATAGTGTTAGTGTTCTACCAGTGTAGGTTTGTTCCTTGTTACAGGCTGGTTTTCCGTGGCCCAGGCTTAGGCCAATGGCATATGGAACCCTTCCTGTGTAACTGTTACCTTTAGGCTTTCAGTGTTGCTGCTTAAGGCACTTTTGGGGAAAGCTCTTACTACACAGTTCCACTGCCACGATGTTCCAGACAGAAATTCCAATTCCCTTAAGGTTCCCTGAGCTTCCAGATGCCCCTTCCCTTCAGAGATTTGAGAGTCTGCTCCCGCCAGCAGGCATCTTGGAGGGCCGTGGGGCCATTCCAAGCAGTGGTTCTCCTAGCTTGTCTAGAATAATGGTTGGACTTAAAGTCGACCTCAGTGAGTTGTCTTTGATCCCTTACTTCTTGCTGGGGCATCTTCCTGAGGCAACAGATTCAGGGCAATAAAGGGCTCGCTCTCAAGTGGGGTTTATTGACCTTGAGGCAGCAAGCTCTACATAGCCTTCTTTTGTGCTTTCTAGATGGGACTTAGCAGCTTCATACTCAGGAATTGCCCCCTTGCATGAATCCTGTCCAATTGGGATAGAGTTGACACAGAGGCTAGACAAACAAAAGCTGATACACTATGCAACTTTATTTGAGAAAGGAGAATGGTGGCCAGAGAATGGTACACTTTCCCTTCTAACCCTGATTCACCTGGAACAGTTTTGTAAAGTGATTGGAAAGTGGGCCGAAATGCCAGAAGTTACAGCATTTCTCCTTTTGAGGAGCAGTAGAGACCTTCATCCCCAGTGCACCCAGGAACCCCCTAAGGCAGGCATCCTCAAACTGTGGCCCGTGGGGCACATGTGGCCTGACGACATTTATCCCACCCTCAGGGTGTTTTTGCTGCCTCTGCATGTCCTACTTAGTAGCCGATTCGTGCAATGTGCATAGGAATTTGTTCATAGTTTGGTTTTTTTTAACTATAGTCTGGTGCTCCAACGGTCTGAGGGACAGTGAACTGGCCCCCTGTGTAAACAGTTTGAGGACCCCTGCCCTAAGGGATCCTGGACTTAGGGGTTACTAATCTCCCAGCCCTGAAACATCCCTGAACATTCTACCCGTTGTAGGAGGCACCATGGGAATTTGGTCTCTGGGTAATTTACAAGTCTTTTATTCAATTTGAAGCCAAGAAAATTAAAAATGACTCAGACACTTACTTTCTTTTGATCCCTGTTGACTCCCGCTGTAGTATTCCAATATTACAATTTAACGCTATAACGCATGACTTTTTCATTCCATTCAATTAAATGTGTGTGTATAGATAGATAGATAGATAACTATGAAAGTAATTAATGAAAACAAAATTTGTTTGACCAAAGTTAATAATTGAGGGATAATAGGATTAAATAGAAGCATGGTTCTTAGCAGTGGGTCCAAACATTAGGATCATAAATGAAACAGTGATCTCAGTGCACCCAGTAGTTCCCAAACCCTGTACCCTCATAGGGGAAATTGTGGATGCTTTTACTCCCATGCCTATACTTAGAACGAACAAACACACATCCCTGATAATCCTAAGATTTTTTTTTGTTTCCGGTGACACTCACCTAATTTCAAGGGCACTGCCACCTCACAAGCCTAGCCTTGTCTCAGTTAAACTGTTCACCCTTTTGTCCGTTTGTTTGTTTTTCCAGAAGTTCTCAAGTTACCAAGCCCTCTGAACCAAGTGTGCCACCTCTAGGACCACCATCTCCTGGACCACCTCAACCTTATCCATCCTAGACCTGAATGGACAACCCCTCCCAGCAGAGTAGAAAGGGTATGGACCCAAAGCCCCACTTCACCCTTTTGCCAGCAGGAAGGACCTAAAGATGTCGTCGCCTTGTACCCCAAAGATTTGGGTCCATATCTCTTCAGGGTGTAAATTTTAGGTAGCTAGCATAGGGACTAGGTTGTCCATGATACATGCTCAGAGGGCCAAGCTAGCCACCCAGGAAAGAGTGGCACACCGAGCGTGCTCAGAGGTCCAGGTTTCCAGTCAGGAAGGCCAGGTACACCTGGGTGGGTGCTGCACCCACATTGACCCACCTAGGCCAAGTAAATTCAATTCAACCACTGGGGTCCACCAGGGTTGCCTACCATGCCTCCCTATCTCTCCTAAAACACAATTGGATCACAAACCTGGCTTTGGCGTGAATTCTTTCTCATGCAGAGCCAAGGACCAAGGTATATCTGTCCACAGAGAGAAAAACCTAGGAAAGCTCTTTGGAGGCAGCAGCACTGCACATGAGTGGCTATTGGATACTGTTTAGATGCATGGCTTTCTATTTGGAACTTTTTTTTGTCTCACCTGAATGGAAAGGAAGAGGTAATACTTCTGGATCACACAGTATCCATGTCCACAAATGAGCTGCTCATTCCACAGTCCTGGCAGTGCCTTTTGAAAACCCTCTGCTTTAGAATGTCACTCCTTGAAGATGGCAGTGGGAGTGGCTGGGGCCAAGTATGCTGCCTCTTACTCCCAGTTGCAGGTTTCTGGATGCTGATTGTATCTCTTACAGCATCAATTAGTGGGCTTGTTGTCTGCCTCAGGCTTTGTTCACAGAGATCCTCCAGCTAGGTGGTGGTGTGTGCGCATAAGCAGAGGCTTCCTGCCAATCCCCCATGAGTAGTAGAGCTCCCATGGTGTGGACTCCATGAAAGCCGTGCTCCAGCCAGCAGGATTACAAAGGAGGGTGGGCCCGGCAGGACAGGAGGGCCATTGCCCCTATGGAATGACCTCAGAACCCCGCCTCCCTCCCTGTCCAGCTCCTGGGACTATGGGCCCTAAGCTTCATGCCTGACTCAGGAATAGACACAGGGTGAGGCAACTCCAGGAGGTGATTTTGCTGATCTAATCCAGCCTGAGATCATCCTTGCATGTGCCCTCTGTCCAGACCTTTTTTTAAATTGTTCATGCAACACTAACCACAATGCATATATACATCGGTTGTGTAAAGCACATTTGTACATTCATTGCCCTCATTATTCTCAAAATATCCACTCTCCACCCCACCCAAGCCCCTGGCCTCAGCTCCTCATTTTTCCCCCTCCATTCGAGCTACCCTTGATAATTTACTAATTATTTTCTCATATCTTGCACTGTCTGATGTTCCTTCACCCACTTTTCTGTTGAGGTTAAATGTAGATCCCTGTATACGGTTTCCGTTTTCCAACCTACCCTCCCTCCACCCTTCCCGAGTCTGCACTCATAACACTGGTCCTCAAGGGCTCATCCACCCTGGATTCCCCATGTTTCCTGTTCCTATCTGTCCAAGTGTACATTCTCTAGTCTAGCCTGATTTGTAAATTAGAATTGGGATCATGATAGTGGGAGATAGGAAACATGTAGGAACTAGGGGAAAGCTGTGTTTCATCGTTATTATCTGGTACCTGTCTTGGTTTATCTCCTCCCTGACACCCTTCTGTTAGGGATGTCCAGAGGACTGTAAATGGGCTTTGTGTCTGTACCCAGCACTCCCCGCTCATTCGCAATGATAAGATTTTTTTTGTTCTGATGATGCCTGCTACCAAATCTTTTCAAAACCTCATGATCACACAAGCTGGTGTGCTTCTTCCATGTGGGCTTTGTTTCTTCTGAGCTAGATGGGCGCTTGTTTTCCTTAAAGCCTTTAAGACCTCACATGCTATATATTTGATAGCTGGGCACCATTAGCTTTCTTCACCACATTTGCTTATGTACCTGCTTTGTGTTCAGTGATCGTGTAGGGAAGGTGAGCATCATAGAATGCCAATTTAATAGAACAGTATTTTTGCAACGAGGGAGTCCTTGAGCAGTGGCCCAATGTCCATCTGCTACCTTAATACAAAACCTATAAATATAGGGACATAGATCTATTTCCCCATGCTCATATATTTAAATATGTACATGCCTTTTTTTAAACCTCTATAATTGACCCTTGCTTCCTAGCTTGCTTTTCTATTCCCTTTGATTTGCCTCTTGGGCCCACTGCCATGCTCACTTTTCATTTGTGCTTCAGTAATTCAGTAATTCCTCTTGGTTCCATTGGTTCCATTTCCCTTGATCACTCCCTACCAGGCCTCCTACATCCCCCTCACCACCGATTTGCATCACCTGTTCTTCCCTTTTCTCTGGGTTTCTTAACACCACTACCTTTCCCCACACCTCCCTCTCTCCCATGTCTCCCCAGAAGTGTTGGTCCTGTTTTCTCTCCTCCAGATTGTTCGTCCAGCCTATCTTATTTAGACAGACCTGTAGATGTAATAACATACACAAAACAAGACAGAGCAAAACCAAGCACTAAAAGCAACAAAACAACCAAAATCCAATGACAATGAATGAAAACAACTCAACAAGAAAGAAGTGGCTCATCGTTAGTTCAAGGTCGGTTTGTTGGCCTTTAAGAGTGTTTTCCAGTCCAGTCTGTTGGTGTACCAAGTACTGGCCTCAAAGTCATCCTTTGGCATTCCCTGGGGACCTTGATGCTTCGTTTTCTTGCTCTTCTGCTGTACCCCCTTAGTGTTATGCCTCGGTGTGGCAGGATTAGTTCAGGCGCATTTCCCACACTGTGTCTTCAGTGTTGTCCCCTCTAAGGCTATGGGTCTTTGAGGGGTGTCTTGTCTCATCGTGGGGCTGGCCATGTGGTCTTCTATGTGGACTGGATTCTCTGAGTGGGAACATCATCCTCAAGTCCTGGTGTGCCAGGATGTGCTCCACATTCCCCTCCTCCCCCTTCATCTGCTCCCTGTGCTCCGATCAGATATGTCCCTCTCTCAGAGCTGCAGATTCACTGCCACCTTCTGAAATAAAATATTTGGCATGGGAAGGTGAGTTGGGTGGGAGGATCTGCTCAGATCATTTGATAGTTCAGGATAGATTGACTGTTCGGCTGGGGACAGGTATGTGGGGCTTAGGGCTCTGGCTTCCAACACTGGTTGTGAATATGTCTTTGTTGTTAACCAGTTGTGTGCCTGTGGGTCAACACCTGTGTCTTTTTGAGTGAGTTTTCTCATCTGCAGAGTAAAGGTAATCCATTATCCAGACTCCCATGTCACCAATTGATTGAGAGGCACTAACCAGAGCCTGATTGAAATAGTGTGTACCTGTCAGGCGTGTTCTAAAAACACCTTAAAAGTCGTAAAAACACTATAAATGCTTTAAAAACCCTAAAACGTCTAAAATATTTCTAAAATGCTAAGACCACCCCTAAAGACCCTCTAAAACATCTTAAGACCATTAAATACATGGTAAAAGGCTTTCTAAAACACCCTAATGCGCCATAAGTCTTAAAAAAAACTCCTTACGTCCCGAAAACATAATAAATGCCCTAATATTATGCAAATGCCTTAAAACGCAAAATAAAGAACACGTGAAGCCCTAAAAACACGCTAAAAGTCTTTTAAAACCCCAAGAACATCCCTACAAAGCAACCCGAAGCACTATAAAACCCTGTAAAAGTCCAACAGCCTAATAGACATGAATTCACCATGAAAGCAAAAAATAATCCAACAAAACCCTAAAGCCCTGAAAACCAAAACCTAATCCCCCCAAACACTCTAATGCCTTAAGAAGCACCCTAAAATTTTAACAAAACACTAAAAGCCATAAAAACACATATAAGCCTAATAAACACCCTTAAACACTAAAATCACCCTAAAAGCCTTAAAATGTCTGAAAAGCCATAATATTCCCTAAAATTCAAATAACACTCTGAAGCCACAAATAACACACTAAATGCCTCCCAAAACATGTGGAACTTCCAAATCATATCCCTAGAAGATTCCCAAACCATGAACTTCCAAAACCACATAAATGCCCTGAAGACAACATGAAAGCCCCAACAAAACATAAAATGCTGGGGAAAAACACATAAAATATTTTAAAATACCCTAAAATCTCTAAGAAACCCTGTAAGATCACTAAAAACACCCCTACCTGCTAAAAAATACCTATACACTCCAAAAAATCACCCCTAAATCCCTTAAAAAACTCCCTTAAACCTTATAAAACACCCTTAAAGCCCAAACCACCCTAATGCGCAAAAAAATTAAATGACCCCAAATGACCTTAAAGCCCTAAAAATCACATGCCACAAAAAAATCCTAAATGACCCCAAAATTCCAACTCAAAGCCAGCCTACAAGTCTTTTATGAGAACAGTTTTATCTTTCTACCAAGGAGAAGTTTGTAGGTTCAACCCCTGACCTATGCCCTTACCATATGAAGTTAGTAATCAGTGGTTTTGCATTTCTTTGAAGAAAGATGAGGGTAATTTTATCAGGAGTGAATTAAACTTGTCTAGTGCCTTGAGTAGAACTGATAACTGTACTACATTGAGTCGTCTGGTCAAGGAGCATGGGATATTATCCCATTTGCTGAGGTCACTCTTGATTTCTTGTAATTTCTGTAGTTTTCCTCATATAAATCTGTTGTTTTTTTATTCAAGTATAGATATAGATATTTTCATTTACGCTTGGCTATTGTAAATGGTACTACCTGAAAATGTGTATTTCATTAATTATTATTTCTTGATCTATTTCTTCATCCTTCGAAATATTATCAGTTTGTTGTGGTAGATAAACATTAGGACTTTGCATAACTTAGAAATATTACATTTCACAGAAAAATCATATTAATTATGTCGACAGAGCTATAAAAGGAATGTTGCCCTGAATATCTTCAGATATGATAGCTGTTTCATTGAGAAATTAAGCCAGACAGACACAATGTGATGTACATTTTGTTATTTTCATGTGGGTTCCTTCACTCTTCCAAAAAAATTAGGTTCATGAGCCCCTTGGGGAATGAGTTTGAGTTCAGATCAGATGTCTATTTATATATTTGAGTCCTGAAGCCCATTTGATGGACTGTTCTGTTTCTTCCAAAGTAGTCAGTCACTTCCCCACCAATTAGAGAATTTGTCCGAAGCAAAAGTAAAAGTGTGGCGTACGACATTTGACTGCACACCATCTAAAATCACACTCTCATTTGGTGTTGGCAGTTTTACTTGTATTTCAATTGTAAACTACACTTCAGAATTCAGGCTAGTGAAAACGTTTCAGTGGAAAAAATTTGCACACAACTACGTGCAGTTTGTGATTCTGTTGTTCCCAAGCAAGGCTATGAGGACAAAGATGCACAAGCATGGGGGGCACTGCAGACAATGTGTGAAAGTTTCCAGGAGCTCAGGGGTGGACAGCGGCTGCTAATTCTCCCGTGCTGGCAGTGAGCTATGTGGGAGGGCTTTGTGTGAGGTCCCTGTGGGGTCTCTGAGAAGTCTCCATAAAGGATGCTGAGAACTTCATATGAAGTCTCTGTGCGAGGCCTCTGAGTCTCTCTGGAAGTCTCCAAGGAAGTATGTGTGTGAGGTTTCTCTCTCGGGTATGTGTGAGTGTCCTTGTGAGATGTCTGCTGAATTGTGGGGGGTGGGGGGCAGTTGTTTCGCTGAGGTCTCTGCAGGTCTGAGTGGGCTTCCCTTTGTTTGACCTCACAGCACCATATAAGAGGACCTGGTGGCAGGGGAAAGGGAAGGGGCTTGGTCCATGCACCCCTTGCTGTTCTTTCAGGGTCTTCTCTCCATCTCCGTGCACTTACCTAGCACGAACGGTAGGGTTCAGCAGCGGGGAGTCCGGTGTCCAGCTCTTCACTCTCTCTAGGAACACACCCAAGCTACCTGCTACCCAAAAGGCCCCAGATCCAGGCTCTGCAGATCCAGAATCTGATTTTTTACTGCCACAGTCACTTCAGAGGCTGCCTTGGCACAATCAGGACTCCAGAAACAACATCATGCTGCTGTACCAGCAGTCTCTGGGGCCTATGTCCACTTCCCTCCTCCACCACTGGTGTCAGTCCCCACCCACCCCACACACACACTTGGTGTCCTGACTGAGGCATGGAGGTCAAGGCTCAGTGGATGTCTTCCTCGCCATCCTTTACTGTTTAGTTCAGTAAACAGTAAACCCTGGCCCACCAGGGGTGTTCTTTTAAGCACATGAGAATTTACTCTAGCGGATCAACTAATCATATTTTGGGGGGCCCTCCTGCCTTCTTCTATAATCTGGTGCCCAGGAAATAAAACCCTGTGTTAGAAGCACAGAGGAAACACTGACCACTATTGAACTGGTTTCCCTTATCAAGACAGGTGATGTCTAATCTCCGTGCACATCCTGATTTCCCAGGAGTCTCTAGGGGAAGGGAAGGCTGCTCCCAGTTGTGACTTTCTTTGCAGCACTCAGTCCTTAGAAGCCACTCTCTCCGGAGAACATTCCTAGAGCACGTGCACGCGTGTGTGTGTGTGTGTGTGTGTGCGTGTGTGTGAAGATCACCAGCCTGGGGTCATGTTTCCTGAGAACATTCCTAGAGTGTGCGCGTGAGTGTGTGTGTGAAAACCACCAGCCTGGGATCATGTTTCCTGAGAACATTCCTAGAGCGTGTGTGTGTGTGTGCGTGTGTGTGTGTGTGTGTGTGTGTGTGTGTGTGAAGACCACCAGCCTGGGGTCATGTTTGCTGAGAACATTCCTAGAGCATGTATGTGTGTGTGTGCGCACGCGTGTGTGTGCATGTGAAGACCACCAGCCTGGGGTCATGTTTCGTGAGAACATTCCTAGAGCGCGGACGCGTGTGTGTATGCATGTGTGAAGCCCAAAAGCCTGGGGTCATGTTTCCTGAGTCCTGGCACCCTGTTATTGACTCATCCCCACTCTACCCCACCCTGGCTATCAACTCATCCTTCCCCCAGTCAGGAGATGGAAATCAAGTAAAATAACAGTTTGTCGCCCCACTAAAGATAGTATTGAGAAAGTAACCTTCCCTGCTTGAAAGCTGTGCCTTTGCTATCCAACCCAGTGCTCTCTGTACGAGATAAAGTTCTGCTGTGGGGGCAGCTAGCTAAAGCTGGGGTGAAGCACCTGGCCGATTCCCCTTTGTAAGCCTGTGTTAGCTCCGCTTGTGTCTTGCGTCATTTCTGGGGATCCTCATGCTCTTTGGCCCCCTTTGCTACGTCCAACGCTTCATATTCTTCTTCACTGTATCCTTCCCTACCCTGTGTCCATGGTGCCTAACCATTAGTGGTTATTACACAGACGCTCATCCTGTACCACTCAGCCTAAGCTGTTGCTCCTTCTCCGGGTTTATATACAGAGGAAGGCATGTGAGCTGTGAACCGGATTTTCCCTTGGTGCAGTGGGTGAGCAGAGTCCCCCGCTGGCAGCCTCCCTAGCAGTTCCCACCCACATGTGTCAGACCTGGGACTTCCATCCTGGAGGTTACCCTAGGCTGGGAGAGAGGCAAAGGTAGCAAAAGATGTCATTTCACATTTTGTGACAGGTGTATTGAGGCGGAACCTCCATGCCAAACTTGGCAGCCTTCATCAAATGCACATGTGGGACTTAGACAGGCCGCCACATGTCTCATGCCTGCTTGGTACCATGAGACGCTACTTTGGTCTAAACCTCTTCTGGACCCTCGATGGAATTTCTTGGCTGGATTGCGCCTCTCAAAACCTATCAACTGCGGCCACATAACGTTGAAGACAAAGTAATGGCACCAGGGAACATTCTTCACTGTGTTGGGACCTTCTGAGGTTTTCACAGTAGGGGTGTTACCATAAATCATAAGAGGTGCAAAATGAAGAACTTGGGATGGAAGTGGGTGGGAAACACTGCTGAAAACCTCCTCCAGAGCCCTGCCCTTTGAGAAGTCACAGCTAGCACTCAGAGAAGGAGACGCAGTATCTAACATAGTTAAAGGTATATTATGCCAACCTCGTCAATGAACTCATGTGGGGTTAATTGAAGGGCAGGGAGATCAATGGCTCTGTGAGCCTAGCCTTTCTGGTCTCTTGCTCTCTGATAGTGCCACCAGGGTGGATATGCATTTGTTAGGTCCCTAAAGCCGCTGGAAAGACTCATTTCCTGGGACATCCCTGAGGAGAAGCCGCATGGACCTACCCTGTTGCAGCCCTGGTTTCTGCAGCAGCCTCATGGAGAACCTGCCAGCGCACGGACTACAATTTCCTCCTGCAGTCATTGTCTCCCCGTGTGTTTTTGGATTGTGAGGAGGACTTTGTAGATTGGTGTCAGACACATGGGATACTATTGGACTGGTGGTCTTAGATTGAACTGGGTTGGGATGCTTTTCAATGTTCACTTAACCTTTATATAAAACTCATAAAATATGAGTGTGTGAATTTTGTTTCTCTAGTCTACACAGACTAACACACATGACACCCCCTCTAGATCCCGCCATGCAGCACAGAAGTCACACTTTAATGTAGGAGGGGGAAAATCTCTATTATGGAACAATGAATATCATGGCTGAGAGAAGCCATTAGCCTGTGCAGAACAGGCTAAAGTGGCTGGCATGGATACTTTCCTACTAATCAGAGCAGAAGAAGCGTCTTCTAATTTGCCAGATAAGACATATTCTCGAAGACAGTGACGTGGGCAGTGGTAAGGGTAACTGGAGTAAGCCCACCTCCTCCGCCTCTGCTGCTGCAAGCTGACTGGGCACACAAACACCCTGGGGGGGCAATGCCTGAGTGTGGCTTCTGATATTGAATCCCCTGAACGGACAGAAATTTGTGAATACATCCCTGATACAGGTGCTCGTGGTGGGAAGGCTCTGGCAGTCAGGTATCGCCTGGTGGAGGCAGGGTCTCACACTTGCCACTCTCCTGTGTTCTACAAAGAAAGGAGCCCTGCAGCTGGAGGAACATCCATTAACTGAGGCCTGCGCTTCTTTTCGTGGACATAACGTTGACGCAAGATACTCCTGATGACAGCCTGGTGTCCCCTCTAGGACTTGGCCAACATCTGTCGTGAGCACCTGAACCTCCGTGACCTTGTTAGGAGACACTGGTTGTCTTTGAAGGGGCCCAAGGCTGTGACCACAGGGTAATACGGGCTTTCCTTTTTGCAAAGGATCACCGTGTCCTGTAGATTTTTTGCTGGAGCAAATCCACTGGACAAAGTGCTTCCTCCATTTTTTGCTGTGGCCCTCAGCAGGAAGCTGTCCCTTCTCTGGTGGGAGCTGTGAGGACTTGATCTCAAGGCACTCAGCCAATGCCTTGTCTTGCACAGGCTGGCTTAACCCACAGACTTGGGAGATGCCTCTTCCCGCTAATCCTTTTCCATGCTCTTCTGGATTGGGCCATTTATGAGTCTCCCTCTTGTCAGTGGGAACAGCATCCTTCCTTCTCCTTGTCGAGGGGTCCTGAAGGTTGGGGCTTTTGAGCTTCTGCTGCCCCATGTAACTTGCTCTAGCCACCACGAAGCCACTTGGCCCTTGACATATTGGCTTATCCCCAGTGAACAAATGCTGGGGGCGGCAATGGACCACCTGAGAAGGCAAAACATTGGTGGCAGTGAGCACATCAGTGGTGCAGTCCTGAAGGAGCCCGTCAACAGGACAGCATGGAGAACCATCCTCTGCCTCTACCTCCACCTGGAGCTTAATCTCACTGCACACTCGTGCTGTAAGGCTTGGCTTTTCAGGAACTGGAGCACACTTTCCAGGTAGCAGGAAACTTTTACTACATCCTAGAGCCTCGAAGTACCCCCGGGTCCACATCATTGGTTTGAGATTTTGCCAGCACACTGGTTTTGAAAGTGTCTCTATCGTCTAGCTCTATTTAAGAGGACTTCTTGACCACCACCAACCCTGTCTCTTTGGCTCTTGAAGATGGACATTCAGAGTTCACTTCCAATCTGGGGCCTCCTGGGGCACAACTAGCACCCTCTTTCCTTGACCCCTTGCTGGTCAGTACTGGATTTGAGGTTTGCTCTAGGCTCTCTCTCTCTGGACACTTTCATTCTGGAAGGTTCTGCCAAGGATACTGGGCATGAAGGCTGGAAACGGCTGCCTGAGGGCCAATGAGCATCCACTGTCATTATCAAGTGGGGGGTAGGCTGGGGTTCCCTGAACAGGCTCCTCTGTAGGGGAGCAATCAGCAAAAGGACTCTCCAGGGTAGGGCTTGATTTCTTTGTGGTCACTCTCTCTCCCCAGTCTGCCTGACAGGGTTCTCCCAGGACCTTGGCAGCCTCAGTTACTAGGTTAGTTCAATACTTAGGGGTGGCTAAGCAGGTGGACTTTGGAAAGGACATTGCGTTGTCTTTTCTTGTCCTACAGAGGTTTGTGGGCTCAAGGACTTTGAGGGACATGCACCACCTCTGCCTCATTTGGAGCCTTACGATATGCGAGTCCAGCACCTGTTGAGTGCCCGGGCTGAGAAAGGAAAGGCTCTGCGTTGTGTTCAGATCTTCCAGCTCTCCCCAGGAGGCCACATTGACAACATGTGGGTGGGTCAGGGAAATAGACAAAGCGTGCGTGGTCGCAAGACATGAACGGCAAACAATGCCAGGAATCTGATCCTTTCTAATCTGCTCCACCTTCCTGCACATGTGGACATTCAGGGTGTTTTCCAGTAGGATTTTATTTGGACCCCTTAGGGTGTAAGTTCCTGCGTTAATCCCCTTGTGTATCCTCAAATCACTTAACTCCTTTGAGTCGGCTCCCGGAGTTCCTTTTGGGCAGTAGTTTCCTGATCCACAGAGAGATAGATTACATTTGGATATTTTCCTCAAGTAATTCCCTTGTCCATTGACCGAGTTGTTCCTCAGCTGGACACCGGCTCTGCAGCACGCAAGCGACGGTCCAGGGTGTGTGCATCTTCCTGGGGACACCGTCTTCATTACATTCTTCCCCTGCTTGTCTCCAGGTGTTGAGCAGGAGCATTCGGGCTGCTTCATATCCAGACAAGTCCCTGGCCATTTTTCCTGAGGCTGCTTTAGTGTCAGAGACTCAAGAGTCCCATTGCCGAGGGGCCCCTGCAATTGAGGGAAGTTCTCTTGGCGGTGGAGCTCCGATTGCTTCAAGCAGCCAGGAAGCTTGGGTTCTGTCTTTGGGGTCTGGACCTTCTGATTGTCCTGGGGATGAGTGGGTTTGCGAAGACAAAAAGCTTCCTGGGGTGGTGGTATCATAAAGGGTAAAGAACTCTCACTTTCCTGTTGTTTCTTTAAAAAATGGCTTTCCAGCTGTTGAAGTGAATTTGGAATGCGTGATTGGGACTTAGTGTGGACGGTAAGACAGGATTCATCACAGGGACTCTTGTGAGGAGGAGGAAAAGGTACTGCGAGTGGGCCACGGGGCTGTGGACCGGGCGGAGTCAGGACTGTAGCAGGCGGTGGGGCCTGGGCTTGGCATGCAGTTGGAAGTAAAAGTTGGAATCGGCCTTCAGTGTAGGGCAAGGAGTGACGTTGCAACAAGAGTGGGTACTCTTTAGCTTGCATTTGAGCTGGTAAGGCATTAGGAATTTCATTAAATAAGACAGTGGGAAACTCTAGGGTGGATCCAGAGACCCTGAGAGCAGCTGCCAGAGACTCGCTGTGCAGAAAAGGTAGACCCCAGAAAAACTCACTGAATTTTTGTGGAAAATGCTTCTGAGCGCTGGGTATCTGCTCTGCTTTGATGCTGGCATTCCAGAAGGGCTGGGGAGGTGCAGTGATCTGCTCCCCATCGAGTGCCTTCAACATATTTAAGGCCTGCAGATGGTATTCTGATACACCCTTTCCTTTTTCTTCCCAAATATTCCATTTCTCTGCCTTTGTGATTTCTATTTCCAGCAGCTTGTGGACATTGGGGTTGAGCAAGGTGGGGCTCCCTACTTCCCCCTGCCTCTTTGTGGGTCCTTCCCGAAAGGTGTCTTCTTGGGGGTGCCAGGTAGAGTGCTCTTTCAGAGACCCAAAGTATTCCAAGGAGGGAAGCTGTAAGTTCTTGGCAGCTGCCCAACACTGGGGTGGGGAGGCAGTAGGGAGGCCTGTGGGATCCTGACTTGTGATGGCTGCCATGGCAGGTGTGGAGCAGCGGTTGTGTGGAGATGGGCTCTGCCTGGGCCTTGCCAACAAGTCATTCTGAGAACGAGTCCCTGTGGGGTGCGGGGCTGGTGAGTCCCAGAGAGTGCTTGGAGGCTGCAGGTAGGCCTTTGAATCCGGGGGTTTGGCACTGGGTGAGGGAAGAGCCAGTGGTGTGGGTGAAAGACTGTCAGGTTCATGGGAATGTGCGCAGTCTGGTGATTGACTCAAGGCGGGTAAGACATGAGAAGTTGAGATGCACATCTGGGCCCGTGGAAGGATGGAGTTCTGAGACCTAGGTGTCCGGAATGGATGAGCCGCAGAACCGTGTGGGGCGCGCGTACCGACGTGGACTTCAGCCGTACCTCTATTTCGCCAGCTACCAGAGAGGGCTTGAGCTTTCTGTTGACCAAAGCTGCCAGTGTCAAGTGGGTTTCCCAAGTGGCTGCAGGAGACAGAAGGACCAGATTACAGCCAGGACTGAAGGGGCAAGAGACCTAGCAGGCTAGCAAGGGTCGGTGCAAGCTCAGCCCCTCCCCAAGCCTTGATGGCCTGCTCTTCCTGCCCCACCCCACTGCCCGGGACTCCTGTCATTCTCTGCCCATCCCTGAAAGTGTCCCCCAAACCAGCGCATCCCAGCTGCTCTGCAGCCCGAGGCCACACAGGCACCCTGGTTGGAAGATGCACCCCGCGGTGAAGCAGGAAGGTTACTTACTTCTGCCTAAGACACAAACGCAGGTTCTGAGCGCCATATAGTTCTTGCAGGAAGCTTCGGAAAACTGGAAATCAAGAGAACCGTTATGGTGCACCCTCCCAGAGGACCGAAAGGAATGTCACACGGGCTGTGCACTTAGGACGTTGGACTCTCCAGAGCTCAAGGTCAAATGATAGCTTACTCCCACGGGCAGGAGGTGCTTTGGCATTTCAAGGAGCATCGGTTTCCAATATTGTCTGTGGGGTCTCAGTGAGCAATCTGAACCTTGGCAAAGTTACACAGCTTATCGCAGTTACCCCTCAATGTTCCACCTCCAAATCCACCAGAATCTGCTCCTGACACCCCCACTGCTCCCTACTGGGTCCTACCTTGGCCAGCCTTCATCCCATCCTAGGCCCCTCCTGTACATCTGGGAAATATCTGGGTTCTGTTTCCATCCACAGTATCCTTTTGTTCAGGATTATTACCTGAGAGAGACGGGCTGTTGCCACTGGCATCCTGCAGAGGAGGGGACAGGAGAGCTTACAGAGCTTGGTTGAATGGGCAGAACCTTACCTTTCAGAGCGTCACCTTTGTCCCTTGACCTGCTGCTTCTCCTTGTCTCCACCTGAGGCTGGGGCACAAGAGAGGAAGTCAGGCTGGAATCCAATCCTGCGTCTGTTCTTTGTGACAAACTGCAGGCATTTACTGGTGATTAGAAGAATGACAATCTCCATGGAATGACTAAAGCCCAGAAACCAGCTTCTGTGTGATACCTAGAGTGCATTTCTTCCGTCAGCCTTCCTCTGCTCACGGAGAGCACACACTCTCAGCACTCAGTGTTCTGGTGGGCAAGATTTTGATTATGGAGGCTGAAGCTCTGGGCCAGCCCTTGACCACTTCCTCCCCGGGGTCAGCCATGCTTTCTCAATTAGCCCAGACAGAAAAGGAGCCTTGGCCCAGAGACTGGAGCTCAAGGAAAGAGACTGAGGACCCAGTGATGAGAGCTGCCCTTTGAAATGTCTAGTCATCTAGTCCTTAGCCACTGCGTCACTATATTGGGGATTTTTACCTATTGCCCTCTATAACAACTAGAGATGGGAGGTCTGAGATCTTCAAAGAGAAATATTTTTGAATGCTCATCTTACTGGCAAATGATTTACATATCATACGAGTCAATAGTTCAGTCGTTCAATCAGATCAAGGGCAATGGTACAATCAATGATTACCATATCCATTTTAGAACAACACCCCCCCCCTCCATGGTTAAATTGCCTTCAAAAGGAGTTGTGTAATCACAGTCAGGTCTAAAGCTCTCTGTCCCCTCTGGCCTCCTTCATTTTTTCGTCTTGAAATCAATCCCCCTTCACTCCCTAGCTTCCCGATGGGGAAGTTCTCCACACTGCTGATCTCACAATCCCTCCCTCTGCCATGAGATCTCTCCACCTGCAACTCTGTCAACCCTTGTGTCCATGATCATGATGCATCCACGCCTCCTGTGCTTCACAAACAGGGAAAGCCAACAGAAATAATGAAAATCAACATAAGCCGGCAAGGATAAAATGATACCAATGCAGTGAACAAAGTCCTAACAGTGAGTAAGGACGCACCAGCCCTCATCAACATTCCAAAGCCAGGGCTGATGGTCTCTTCTTTCTTGAGATTTCCCCTATCAGGAAATTAATTACGAAAGGAAAAATTTATAAAACAAGGAAAAATCAATCTCTCCTATGGCTGGGTTGAGAATTTCTTACCTTTATCCTTTTCCTGGGTGGTCGCACAGGTGGAGTATTTGGAAGGAAGGGGAGGACCAGGAAGAAGCAACCCACTCCATACAGGATACCCAAGGTCAAAACAGTGAACCAGGTGGGGTATTGGTAGGTCAGCCAGGAAGCACTTTTCTGTTCCAGCAGAAAGAGAATCTCCTCCATCTTCTGGATACAGCGGTTGCACTCAGGCAACTGAGCACTCTGAGTCCCCTCTGGCTTCAAACCCACTTGCATCACAAACCTGGGCCCACATCACTAAAGGGTCACAGTGGGGTGGGAGGTGACAGCAGGACAACACATAATCCCTCCCTCTACCCTCCAGCTCATCACATCCCTCCCCTGCTCTGGTCTTCTCTCTCCCACTGCCTGCTCTGGGCCTCCAAAGTCACCAGCTGCACCTGATGGAATGGAATCTTAGTGCAAGTTCTTATTCATTCCACCTCCCACCTAGGTATTACCTGCTTCCTTGGCAAGTTGCCTGAATCATGACCAATTTCATAGGCTTAGAATATCTGAAGTTGTCTCTGTCCTCAATGAAAACCTTCTCAAGTCATGGTTTTACTTTGTCTTATCCAAGATAGAGAACTTAGGTTTATGTAACATTTATTTAGCTTTATGAATTTTGGATGAAAAGCTTGGAATTTGACGTCTATGACCAGGAGAGTTATTCAAGAGCTGAGGTATATCTCTCCCAGGAGAGAGATCTAAGAAATTTTCTGCCAGATGGTACATTTGGGGAGACAAGGAACACTTAAGCATTAATCATTCTTAACAGTGTCCCCTGCAAATCTTCCTTGTGTGTGACTACTGCCCATTTAGGGCTTGCTCTGGGAACACTTGATGGGGTAATAAGCCTTGCAACAATTCAGGCTCAAAGGGCAAGCATCTGGCTGAGCAAAATAAAGAGATAATATGGATTGAGTTGTGTCCTTACCACTACCACTTGAGATATTCCCCCAAAATTCGTTGGAACCCTAACACTGAAGGCTATAATCTGATTTGGTTATGTGAGGGCTCTCTCTGGGAGAAATGTACCTCTGTCCTTGGCTTCACACAAGAACCAATTGACGCAGAAACCTAGTTTGTGATCCAAGTGACTTTATAAAGGATAGAAGAGGCAAATATGCTCGTGGGGGGTGGGGGCGGACTGGACAGCCCACGCGCGCTGGGTTGCATGACAGCTGGTGGGAGGCCCCCACCCATACCCTGTTGGTAGGCATGGCTGACGGTACTGTTTGACCCCATTGACTGAATTAAGCCCACCTGGTCTAGATGGGGGCCCGCCCAGGTTGACCTGCTTCCTGTCACAAGGACCTAAATGTGTGCATCTTTCCAGCCTGAAGCAGCTTTCAACTGTCTGTGATGGGGAGGAGGTTTGGCATGCACAGCGACCACCCTCAGTTCTGCCTCTACTTACCTAACAGGTACACGGCATTTCTTTTCTGTTTTTTTAAAACAACAACAAAAAAATCATTTGTAATCTTTCTATTCCAGCGGTGCTAGGAGCAAGGCAGAGGCAAAACCCAAGAACAGGGTTCTTCTCTGTTGAAGCGCGATAAACTCACGGGGAAGCAAACAAGCATCTTCATCCACGTGAAGTGAATCTGTGAATCAGCAGCTCCCAACTGACCAAAGCACGCACAGAGCAGCCCAGCATCAAGGTCCGTTTCTGTGCACTGCTCCCACTGTGAGGAAGAGCTTCATGTGCATTAAAAGGGAACTTTTGTAATATTTGAATTTTGAATAGTGGTTTTTGTCAGAAACTGGAAAAAAATCTCAAAGCCTGAAGAAACTCCTTTCTAGTACTGAACATTCAAGGGAGCCTGTAGAAGCCTGAAATGATTGCTAGGTGACCACCTGGATCTGCTTGTTGAGTGAAAGTGGCAGAATAGCAGCAATAGAGCAGCGGGTTCATTCTGACCACTGACACTCGTGGACCTGGTTTACAGGCAGTAGAGAAGAAGATGAGAGCAGGTTGACTCGTTTGAAGTCCATGACCTACTCTGAGGGGACTAGAGTTGTGGAGAATTGGTGATGGGGCCAAGGCCTAAAGGCAATGCGACCAATGGACACTGAGGTGAGGCCAAGAGAGGGAGCCCACATTGACTTGACCCGAACCCGACCAGATGAAGAGAAGAATGTTGAGCCTGTGCACTGGTATATACTGCTGCAGACTGTATAGACGAACTGTCGTGCTTTGACTTTCTTGTGGATGTGGACTTCACAAGGTTCCAACTGGCATGAAGACTCTTTATATTGAAGAATATGATTGTCTCCTCAGAGCACTGGGTTGATGGAAGTAGGCAGTAGAGAAACTGGATAGCCAAAATGGGCCAGATAAAGGCGTGAAGTGGCTAGCTTACAAGATTTCATAGATACTGGAATATATTCATAGAATTATAGGATTAATATGTGGGTGTACCTTACCTGCAATTGTTAAGCATAGGATATTTTTGTTTCATCACTTACAGAATATTATGTTTAAAGGAGGGTGGCACGGAGTGAAATGTATGCATTTTCATATTATACTGTTAGATACTGATATGATTCTATTATTGTTTTGAAATTATATACGGCTAAAGAATTTTGTGAAAATGTCAAATGGACAAGGGGTGGTCTGTTGTAGTTATACAATCTGGTGTCAATTTGGGACTTGAGAGGATTAAGAGTGAAGGGGTAGACTCTAGTCTCTCTATTGGGTTATGGCCAATGAGGCCTCTTTGTGGGCCTGGCCTTCCCGTCAGGGTTCTGGGAAATCTGGTATTTCCTCCTTGGAGGCAGGAGACTATCTTTCTGCTCATTCCCTGAGAGATGTCCTACTAACAAGACACATGGCACCACACTGATAGAACCCATGCCCTGGGAACTGGAGGAGCCACATGGAGACCCTGCCAAAGCTGAGATGCTTCTACCACCACTGGATGCAGAAGACTTTGCAACTACTGACCTGTGATCTTCCTGCATTTGGGGTCATTGAAGGTGTTTCATGAGTCTGAAGAGAACATTATAGATTGATATCAGACATGGGCTAATATTGGACTTATGGACTTGATCTTGGTTGGGCTGGAATGCTTTCTCAATATACAACTGTTCTTGTATATAAAGGTCTTTCCTATACACATCTGAGTGTGGATTTGTTTCTCTAGTCTACCTGGACTAACACTCATGGATCCCTTTCAGGACTGTAAGTTCTGTTCCCCTGACTGCTGCAAAGTATGTGACAGAGAAGAAAAGGGAGAAGAGTGAACTGTACCCATTTATTGAGGTAAGAAAAGTGATGAAGGAGCATGGCCGGTTCCCCAAACTTCATGAGTGGAAAAATGGGCTCTTGGCACAAAATGACATTCAATCTTCACCAAGAGATTCAGGGCTAAATTGCTGCCCTATCTCTGACCTCAGCTTTTGTTTTATTTTAATTCTCATATAATTCACATATATCATTCAATACTTCAGTCATATTAAGATTTGTGTAATCCTCACCACAATCAGGTTTACATCATTTCCTTCTTTTATATTCATTTTTGTTAGCCCCCCCCTCACTCCCCCAAATCTTCCCTGCCTGTCCCTAGGTGATTGTTAATTCTGTTAGTGTCTCTCTGGATTTACCTCTCCTGGATTTCATATGTATTAAAAAAAAATACAAAACAAAATCAAGAAACAAGTAGAAAAGAAAAACTAACAATGATAAAAGAGAGAAAAACCTCAATCGAACAGAAAGTGAAAAATACTAAAAACTGGAACCAAATTAAAATTAGTCTGAAGAGATCAAATGATCAGGTGTTACATTTGAACTTAACTGTATCTGTTCATGTCCATGGACTGTGGTCAGAGGGAATTCACCCCGCATGTGCATTTGAGTCCTTTTGCAAACTGGGTGTTCCGAACTTAAGCTCTGATTCTTGTTCATACCTGCAGATTGAGATTCTATTATTTATCACCCTGGCATCACACTGGCTGTGCTGCTTGTTCTGGGCGGCCTTAGTTGATATCTCACTTAGATGGCTGCTTATTTTCAGAAAAAAAGTTTAAGTACAAGGCCCTGTTCTTTGTGATGGATGTGCACCAACTGATTTCAGGGTTTTTTTACACCCTATGCTTTCCAGTCAAATATTCACTTGAGGTAATTCAAAACACTCACTTGGCTCGATGACGCCAGAATAGCTCCCCTCCATGCAGTTCCATGGAGCTCAGCATAGTTAGGGCACAGAGATGAAAAGACGATTGAACCATGTACTGAACGTTCAGGTTTTTCCCTGCTTTTGAAAATCTGTTTGCGCTTGTAGAGTAAATGTTTTGTACTTTTTAAGAGTGTAAAAAAAATAGATGGAGGGATTCAGAGAAAATGGCGACCAGATAGGACCCATCTATCTGGAGCTCCTGCTGCCAGACCAGAAAAATAGGAAATTAGGTGAAGGAAACGGGGAGGTGGAGTTCTGAAATTAGAACTAGGGTAACAGGGTTTCTCCTGAACCCCTTCTTTTGTGGGATTTCCACTCACAAAGCAAACCAAGAATGCTTTAAAGCACTATAATTTTGACGAAGTGGCAGGTGCCAGATATGCCCTTGCCTGGAGCAGGGATCCCTGCAGGTGGACGCCCTGAGAGGGGGCAGAATCTCAGACACGAGGGGAACCCCACACTGAGCTCTCCATGCGGTTGGATGCCTTGAGCTCACGGTCAGGGGTTGGTGGTGGGTAGCCATAATTTAGAGTAGATCATGGTGTGGGAGAAAATTTAGGAAGATCATGCTGTGGGAGAAAAAGGCAGAAAGTCGGGAGTCCAGGGAGCAAATTTAGTTCCAATTGGCCGACTAGTAAACAACCCCCCTGATAAGCTGCATCTCCCCCTCTGGGGGTCAGCTTGACAGCCACCAAATCTGAGCACATCACAAGTAGAATTTTTTTTAAGGGTGAAACATAAATGATTGGTTTAAAACTCAAACCCAAGTCTGGTTGCTCAGCTCCAAGCACCACATAGGGGAGTCCCTTAACATAAATCAGCATAAGAAGCAACCTAGCTAAGGAATGCCAGAACTCAGCCACAGGGCCTGGCAGCTTTTACCATAACAAAGACCCGCTGTAGCAGTGTCAGCCTTAAACAGCACTGAGCTGTAGCCCAGAGACTGTGGGAGACAATTTCATTCTAGCTGGCCAGAGGGATAAAAAAGAAAATCCTCTGATCTAGGAATCATCAGCAGTCTAGATAGGACAACAAGCTTCCCTCTCAGTGATTCTACACATAGCTGGGGAGGCCCTGCCAGTCTTGGAGCCCTAGACGGGGCTGAGGGAGCCCCCCAGTGCCCCCTCCCAGCCCCTGCTGCAGTGCTACATGCAGCACAAGGCAGGTACTCCAGCACCCAAGTGACCCCTGGCCACGGGCGCGATCTTGCTTTTGAAGTAATCTCACACAGCATCTGTGGAACCCTACATCAGGGATGGGAAAGTCCATTAACGCATGCCCAGGAGAGCCAGCATAGGAAAGCTGGATTTTCCTGCCCGTGGGCTCTGATGGATGTTGCACCTGGAGCAGCCCACCTGGGCCAGATGATTGCAGTTCAGCCAATGGGATTGACCTGGGGTCCTTCACCAGCCTCCCCGGGAACCCTTGAAAAGGCAGGAACCAGAAGGGAGAGGGGTGGTCTGGTCGTTTTCCTGGGAGGAGAGAGATCCTTGCATGACCTGAGGCAGTCTCTGCCAGGCCCCATGTTCAAAGGAATCCTATGGGTGCCTTGTAAAACCTGAAGCTTCTTTTAACTCTCATTAAATTCACTTGGATCATGAGCCCGGCTTTCCGCATGAAATTTTTCTCGCGGTGAGCCAAGGACTGGGGTTGGAATTTAGGCCAGAGAGAGAGACCTTACAAGTCCATGACCCCGTGACCTTGAGGAAGAGTTGGAATTCCTCTGGCCTCAAGGACAGGTGATCAAGTATCATTACCTCCTTACCCACTGCTCTACTTATTCTCACTTTATTCACTAGCCCTTCTAACTTTTCCACCGCACTCAGTTTCAACGTGCTCAGGTTGGTGTTGGGCTTTTATTTACTCGCTTTCTTCTTTATCCCTCTTTTTTCCCCTTTTCCCCTCTTTTTCCTCTTCTCTCCCACTCTCTCCTCTCATATGCCACTAAAGGCTTCCAGGTCACTTCCCTCCGCTTAGGGCAAATCAGCCCAAATAGCAGGAGGCACTCCAGCCTGCCCTGTGTGGGAGTGCTGTACACCACACAAGGCACCTGGGACAAACACCTACAGTGCGCTGCACCGTTGAAGAAACCTCCGTCATGCCTCTAAGGTGATCTCGTCAACTAGGGCAATTCTGCCCAGCACCACTGGGTCCCGGCATTAAAAGGGCACACTGACCTGCCATGTTGGAACAGTGTCTAAACCCCTCTGGCCCCTCATCCAAGCAATCAGGGATCAGCTACTACTTTATACTTTATTTCCTCCTTCTCTCTCTCCTTGCTCTTTACCATCACAGCCAACCTTAGTGAACTCAGTTGGATTTATTTCCTTCTTTCTCTTTATTCTCTTTTTCTTTCTTTCCTCTTTCTGTCTTTGCTTTTTTCACCTCTCTCTTAGCTTGTACGATTCTCTCTGCTCCCTCTCATTGCTTGCACATACCACTGCTGGTTTCCAGAGCCCTACACTCTGCCTAGGGCAACCCTGTCCTCCTAGTGGGCAGCCTGACCCCTAAGACAGTACTGCACACAGGACGAGTCAGAGCTACACACAGCATAACACAGGGTCAGTTATTTCTTTAACCATTTAAAAAATACTCTCTCCTCCTCCTTCCTTTTCTCTTCTCTCTTTTTCCTTTTATTGGGCTCTTCTTACAGGTTTTCTGCTTTTCTCCGCTCCATCTAGCTCTTCTCTACTTCCTACCACAGCCTCCACAGATTTGGTTCTCCTTTTTAGTTGTTTTCTTTTCTTTTTTTTTTTTTTACTGTTGTCACCTTTGTTTACTCTGTGCATTTTAGTTGTGTGTGGGTGAGTGGTTGTCAGTCTGGTTGGCATTATTGCCCCAGTCTGTGTCTTCCTCTTTCTCTCTTTTTCCTCTCCTTTCACTCTCTTTCCCATCACAAGACAATAGCTGTCTCCAGACCACTGCCCTCTGCCTAGGGCAAACCTGACGGCCCAACTGAGGGAGCTCCCACCCCCCACTTATTGGTGTGGCAAGCAGCTGGGGAATTCACGCTGGTCCTCTCCCACACACCAGGCCACAGGTTGTTCTCCCCTATAAAAAGTGGGGGCATCCCCAGCCTAAATCCTGAGGTCCTACAAGTGACTGGGGGAAACGCCTGACCACCACTTGTGAGGCTCCACGCTACTGTGGGAACATCCACCCAATCTCCAAGGCGATCTCTCTGTACATCCCCTTGTCTAGCCAGATTTGTAAAGTAGAATTTGGATCATGATAGTGGGGGGAGGAAGCATTTAGGAACTAGAGGAAACATGTTTCATTGTTGCTACCCTGCACCCTGACTGGCTTATCTCCTCCCCACATCCCTTCAGGAAGGGGTGTCCAGTTACCTACCAATGGGCTTTGAGTCTCCACTCTGCACTCACCCTCATTTACAATGACATGACTTTTGTGTTCTTTGATGCTTGATATCTGATCCCTTCAACAGTTCATGGTCACACAGGCTGGTGTGCTTCCTCCATGTGGGCTTTGTTGCTTCTGAGCTAGATGGCCGCTTCTTTATTTTCAAGCCTGTAAGATCCCAGATGCTATAACTTTTGATAGTCAGGCACCATCAGCTTTCTTCACCACATTTGCTAGTGCACACATTTTTCTTCAACCATCATGTTGGAAAGGTGTTCATCATGGAATGCCAATTTAATATAACGTGTTCTTGCATTGAGTAAGTATTTGGCAATGTCCATCTACTGCCTTAATACTAAGTCTATAAATATATGCACGTTGATCTATTTACGAACCCTCCTGTATAAATATATTTACATATGTACATGCCAGTATGTAGACCTCTAGAAATACCCTTTATCACCTAGTTCTTTCCTCTATTTACTTTTACTTTCCTCTTGTCCGACTATCATGCTCAGCTTTCACTTGGGTTTGAGTAATTTCTCTTGGTTACATTGCCCTTGCTGAATACCTACCAGGCTTCTCACACCCTCCTTGCGACGGATTTTGGATTACTTGTTGCTCCCCTGTCGCTGGATTGGTCAGCATCACCTCCTTACCCCCTCCTCTCTCTCTCCCATGTCCCCGGGAACCATTGGTCCTGTTGTTTTCTCCTCCAGACTATTCTTCCAGCCTATCTTATCTAGGTAGATCTGTTGAGATAATAATATGCACCAAAAATCAAACCATAGCAAGATAGGCGATGGGTGAGAACACTGTAATGACAAAAAAACAACAACAGAAAACCAATGATCAATAAAAGAGTAAATTAATTAAAAGACAAAAAAATTTTTTAAGAAAGAAAAACCTGTAAATAGATCAAGGTCTGATTTTTTTTTTCTATAGGTGTGTCCTTCAGTCAGGTCTGATGGCGTATCATGCTCTGGCCCCAGAGTCTGTCCTTTGTACTCCCTCAGGGACTACCCGCTCTGCTCCCATGGTTGCTCTGCTGCATGCTTTTAGTGATTTACCTCCGTGTTGGAGGGCCAGTCGGGTCAGTCCCAACACAGAGTCTCCGGTATTGTCCCCATAGGGCTCTGGGCCAGCAAGGGATGGCATGTCTCATAGTGGGATCAGCCATATGGTCCACTCTGTACATTGGCTGTTCAGAGTGCCAAAATCATCCTCCAAGCCTGGTGGACCAGTGTGTGCTCCACTCTCTTCCTCCCCCTTCATTTGCCCCTGTGTGCTCTGATCAGACATGTCCATCTCCCCTAGCTACAGGTTCAGTGCCATCTTCTAAAGTAAATTCTTCTGGGGGGAGGGGCAGTTGTCCACGTAGCTGGTATGGAGGCTGGACCATCCACTTTTCATTTAGGATCAAAAGCATGTAGCTTTTAGCATTAGGTGCTATTGAGTCAGTTCCAACTCAAGGCAGAATGAACCACTGCGCAGTCCTACACCATCTTCAAAACTGTTGTTATACTTGAACCTAACATTTCAGCCTTTTCCAGGGACTGGCATCTCCTGATAACATATCCAAAGCATGTGAAGTCTCCCCGTGCTTGCTTCTAAGGACCTTTCAGACTGTTCTTCTGACACAAATCTGTTCATTCTTCCAGCACTCAATGGTATTTTTAATATTCTTGGCTAGTGTCATCTTGATGGGTTGAAACACTATCTCGCTCTAGTGTTGATGTACATTTTTCTGATGCCTAATTATACTGAGTATCTTTTAAGGTAATCATTTAATTTTTATGGCATTTTGAAAAGATGTCAATGAGGTCTATTTAATTTGTGTTCAGATGGAAACACATATCTCAAAGTAAATATGTGACAGTAGAATAAGAATCCATTTTATCCTAAATACTTGAGATATTTATACAGCCTACTCAAGTTTTTATCAACATAGATAAGGTGGCGGTGGTGGTGGTGGTGGTGGTGGTGGTGGTGGTGGTGGTGGTGGTGGTGGTTTTTAAGAGTTAATCTCTAAATAGGGGGCTGTAGTACTGAGCACTGAATCTCCTTTGCTTGATTAATTTTTATGTTAGGGAAGTAATACAAGGATTCCATCAAATGACCCATCAGTTTGAGGAAAAAGCATATCAGAATTGATGGTCAAAGCCTATATGGCTTTATGGTTTAGACTCTAGGGGTATGTAATGCTCTTGTGAAAATAGTATTCCTCATGATAATAACGAGGAACTGGTGGGCCTCCAGGGCTGGGAGCTGAACTGAGGGGCAGTTCTACCCTGTCTAATAGGGTCACTATGAGTTGGCAAAGACTCGATGGCTGTCAGTTTGGTTTGTTTGACTTGAGTACTGGCATTCAGTGTGTTTATCGAAATCAATAAATTACAAGCATTTAGATGTCTATTTTTTACATACAAAATTTAAATCCCCCAAGCCTCTGAAAACTGCGAAGATTTCACAGCACTAGGTTGGTACTCTCCCATCCAAGAATCAGTGAAACTGGCAGGGTGTGAGGCATTCAGGCTCCCTCAGTTCCTCCTACTGCCTTCCCTGACCCTGGTCACTTGCTTCTATTACCTCTCTTGGACCTTACATGCATTTGAATTAGAACACCATAGAGTACAGTGCTCTACATGTGCAGCAGCTCTAACCATGTCACTCTCTTTCTCTATGAAGCCTCTTCCAACAAAATTCAAATGCGATTGTATGTGCACACATAAACACACGCATGCACCAGAGCACCCTTCTTAACAGAGAGTCAGGAGGGTCTCTTATTTGCTGTCCTCACTTTGGACACAAGTCCCTTGATGATGAGTAGGAGAAAAGGAACATCAGGTAGTGGGGGAAACCCTAAGGAGGAACAGAGGAGAGCTTTAACTAAGAATAATGCTACTAGGGGAATGATGGCATGTGAGGAAAATTAGATACTTCCAGACTGTCAGATTTTTCCATACAGCAAAATTAACTTTTCTAGTTTTGTCTAAAACTGGCCCCAGGAAATTTCAAATAGCACATCTCAGATTATCTAACCTACAAAGGAGTAGCCGGCCTTCCACCCACCCCCACCCCACCCCCGCCAAAAAACCAAGCGGTACAAAGCTCCACTGGGTACACATTTCAAAATATACATTCTCCTGTTTGGGCAGGCATCTGGCAACTTGCTCTGAGCTAGTGCACCCACACTTTTTTCCCAAGGTCATTGCTGGTGACAAGACCTTGTGCTCTTCTCACAAGCCAGAATGCAAACATAAATCAAGTCAGTGTAAGACGCCATCATCACCTCACTCAAATACACCTCGTCAAGTGAACTCAAACTTCAAGAAGATGCTCATTTGTTTGGTTTTGTTGATGTGAGGGTGATAGTGCATTTGGAGTTTAGTCATTGCACTAGGTCAGACTGTTAATCAAGCTTCCTATATAGAGGTTCTGAAGATATTGTGTAAGAAGGTCTGAGTTGTCTGGCTAGACCAGAGCTTGCACACTGCTATTGACTAGAAGTTCCGACACACAGAATCCAGGACAGATAAACCCCTCAGGACCAATACTGAGAGTAGCAACACCACGAGGGAAGGTAGGGGGGAGAAGCAGAAGAAAGGGGAAACCAATCTCAATGATGGACATACAGCCCCACTCCACCACCCAGGGGAACAAACAGCAGAAGTTTGGGTGAAGGGATACAGCAGAGGCGTAAAATATAAAACTAAAAAGTATGTATAAAGTATCAGTGGTTCACGTGGGTGGGAGGAGGGGAAAAAAGGAGCTCAAGGAGAAAGAACATGTTTGGAAATGATGATAGCAATGTATGTACAAATGTGCTTCATACAAATTGGTGTATGAATTGTTACAAGAGCTGTAAGATCCCCCAATAAAATGATTTATTTAAAATAAAAAGGACTGATTAGTGGTAGACAGGGGACTGGTTTTGCCACCATGACAGTGCACCTGCTCACACAAAAAAAACAGCATGCCTCTATCGCCCGATCTGATCCCAGCACACCGAGGCAAAATACTAAGGGTGTACAACAGAACAGGAAGGGGAACAGAGCAACGAAGTCCCCAGGGAATACCAAAAATAGACTTTGGGGCCTGGGCTAGCTGACCCATCATACTCTATGAGAAAACACTCCTAAAGGCCAACAAACAGTCCTTGAACTAACTAAAAGCTTTTCTTTCTTGTGTTTTGTTTTGCTTTTTGTCATTGGCTTGTTGGTGGTGGTGTTGTTCTTTTGTTTCATTTTGTTGCTTGGGTTTGCTCTGTCTCGTTTTTGTGCATGCTATGATTTCCACAGGTCTGTCTAAATGAGATAGGCTGGATGAACAATCTGGAGGAGAAAACAATGGGACTGACAGCTGGGGGAGGGAGATGGGAAAGGGGGGTGTAGGGAAAAAGGAAATGCTGTTAACAAACCCAGGGACAAGGGAACACCAAGTGATCCAAATAGATGGTGAGGAGGGTGTAGGAGGCTTGGTAGAGTGTAACCAAGAGTAATGTAACCTAGAGGAATTACTGAAACACAAATGAAGGCTGAACATGAGAGTGGGACAATCAGAAAGTAAAAGGAAATCAAGGAAAGAGGTAGGAAGCAAAGGGCATTTATAGAGGTCTAAATAAAGGCATGTGCATATGTAAATATATTTATGTATAACGATGGGGAAATAGATCTATATGCATATATTTATAGGTTTAGTATTAAGGTAACAGATGTACATTGGGCCTCCATTCAAGTACTCCCTCAATGCAAAAATACTTTGTTGTATTAAAGTGGCATTCCGTGATGCACACCTCCCCAACACAATTGCTGGAGGCAAATGGGTGCATAAGCAAATGTGGTGACTGAAGTTGATGGTGGTCGGCTATCAAAAGTTATACATTCTGGGGTCTTAAAAGCTTGAAGTTAAACAAGTGGTCATGTAGCTGAGAAGCAACAAAGCCCACATGAAAGAAGCACACCAGCATGTGTGATCACGAGGTGTCGGAAGAATCAGGTATCAGACATCATCGGAACAAAAAAATCATATCTTTGTGAATACGGGGGAGTGTGGAGTGAAAACCCAAACCTCATTTGTAGATAATTGGACATCCCCTTACAGAAGGGTAGCAGGGAGGAGAGGAGCCAGTCAGGGTGCACTGTAGCAACAATGAAACATACAACTTTCCTCTAGCTCCTAAATGCTTCTTCCCCCACAACTAAAATGATCCCCATTCTACCTTACAAATCTAGCTAGACCTGAGGATGTACACTGGTACAGATAGGAACTGGAAACACAGGGAATCCAGGGCGGATGATCCCTTCAGGACCAGTGGTGAGAGTGGCGATACGAGGAGGGTAGAGGGAGGGAGGAATGGAAAGGGGAAACCGATTACAAGGATCTACATATAACCATCTCCCTGGGGGACAGACAACAGAAAAGTGGCTGAAGGGAGATATTGTATAGTGTAAGATAAGACAAAATAATAATTTAGAAATTATTCAGGGTTCATGAGGGATGGGGAATAATTATCAGCTGATGCCAGCGGATTAAGTGGAGAGCAAATGTTTTCAGAATGATGAGGGCAATGAATGTACAAATATGATGTATGTATCAATTGTGATAAGAGTTGTATGAGGCCCCAAAAATTGATTATAAAAAAAGAGAAAAGAAATAACAGTATGAAAACATCCCCCCAAAAAGCATGCCTCTCTTGTCCCTCATATCCTAATCACCTGAACTCACTCCATGTGACTTCTTTCTGTTTCCATGAATGAAGGACAGTGGTTTGACAACACAGAAAAGGGGGGGGGAACAAGGTTGTCACCCAAACTGCTGAGTTTGAAAAATGTTTCCAAGAATGTAATCACAGATTAGACAAATGTGTGAAGTGTAATGGAGAGTACTATGAAGGGGATAAAAAATTTAAATGCATAGTTTTGAAAAAAATTGTAGTTTTTGTCGGGTTCCCCCTAGTAGCTTCCAATTTCATAGCAACTCAAGCCATCACCATACATCAAACTGACAGAGAAGGGGTGGGTTTTGTGTCTAGGTGGTGTTGGTTATTGCACAGGGGCAAGGGACTTCTGGTGGCATAGTACCTTATGCCTTGGGTGTCAACTGTAATGTCAGCAGTGGGGAACCACCAGTCAGTCCTCAGAAGAAAAGGATGAGGCGTTCTACTCCCATAGAGTTAGCCTTTGGGAAACCCACAGAGATAGTTCTGCTCTGATCTCATAGAGTCGCTATGGCTCAGCATCGACTCCATCGAAGTGAGCTGACAAACTAAAGGCAGGAGATCTGAAAGAGGATGCGGAGACGTTGTCTCAGGTACTTTGGACATATTACTATGGTGGAACCAGTCCTGCAAGAAGGGCATCATTTTTGGCAGAGGGTTAGCAAACAAGAGGAAGACCCTTACTTAGGTGGATTGACACCGTGGCTGCGAGAATCGGCTCAAATACAGTAACAAGTGCGAGGATGGCGCAGGACTGGGCTTTGTTTCTCTCTCTAGTGCACAGGCCCCTATGAATCCGAACTGACTCCAGGGCTCTACAATATCAACTACTACAACCCTGAAGTTCAAACCTACCCAGTGGCTTCCCAAAAGGGAGGTGTGGCCATGTGCCTCTGTAAAGATGACAGCTAGGGAGCCCCTGCGGGGCAGTTCTACTCTGTGGCACAGGGGCAGCCAGGAGTCGGAATGTGCTTCACAGCAAAGGGTGTGCTTTGTCTCAGCTTGTGCCTGCTGCTGTTTATGCTATGCACTGAGTTTAACATGTGACACTCAGGAGCGAATGAATGGAAACACACCCATGATGCTTCCATGATGCCAGATGCAAGCTGACACTGTTTCTGAGTTCTGGGCATATTATTTTTTCAGAGATAATTTCCTGTAGCGGTGACACACCGAGTCCTATTTCATGTAAAAGTATCAGCAGCAGAGGAAAGCACTGCACAGAGAGAAGACTATGACACGTAACAGGCTTTCCATAGAGGAACAAAAGGGTGGATGTCTTGGGCTGCACTCTTTTCTTGTATACAGACAGTAAACAAGCTGAACACATCTCACCTAAGCATAACATTACAACTACTTGAAGCCCAGCTCAGGCATCTGGACAAGATGCAGCAAGGAAGGATGGGAGAGAGTTAATGGGCTGGGCGTCCCCAAAGGTGCAGAGTGGGAATCAAGGGAGGATCCAGGACGAGCCAAGGCTTCTGGCAGAAGTCTGAGTGGAGAGCAGCAGAAAGGAGCTGCTCTCTGGGTCCTCACAGATGTAGCCAGTGAGAGAGCAGCAGTGCTGCCCCCTGGCGGTGCGCCGAAGACAGGGCCGCTTCCCCCAGGGCTGGAGAGCTCTGGGGAAAGACAAATCCTGTCACTTTGGATGCCAAGTAAGGGGGCACTGTGTGCCAGTGGTTACCTATGTTGGCCAAAGCGCTGCCCACTGTGCATTTGCTTCCCACAAGCACAGTTATCCTTCCTCGTGCATCCAGGAAAGACAGTTCTAGAAAAACACAAGCAGTAAAATAAAACACTGCCAGGTCTCGAACCATCCTCACCATTGTTACTATGCCCACTGATGTAGCCACTGGTTCGAGCTGTTTTATTGCCCGTCCTCCACTTTTTGCCAAGCATCATGTCCTTCATGGACTTGATGTCCCTTCAGGGACTGGTCTCTCCTGACAGCACGTCCAAAGATATCAAATGAAGTCCAGCCATCCTTTGTCCCCATGTTCTCTTGGCAGTCCTTGTACTTTTATTGCTCAGTGTCTGATTATTTGGGACCAGGCCTTATTGCTGCCCCTTCCTCACCTTGGCCCCCAATCCCGACCCCAAGCCCTGCACATCCACTGTGTGAAACCTCCTGTTCCTGTAACCATCCCTGTGCTTTTGTGTGGGGGGTCTAGCTGGGTTCCCCTGGCAATTCGCCAGCTGCCCCTGGGAAAGTTCATGGAGTCGGCTAATTAGTAGAAAAGCCAAACGTCCAGCTGAGATTGGTTTACTCCCTAGCACCCTTGGGCAGGAGCACAGCCCCACTCCCGGTCCCAGGTAGCCAACGACCACACCTAGGTTCTCCGGACTTGGCAGCTGTAACATGTGGCCTGGGCTTCCCCTTCATTTCCTGCTCCTTTCTGGCTTGCTGTCTGACTTTTCTTTGCGGAATTAAAGCTGCAAATTGACAGGATCCCATAAACACTCTAAAGCCACAAAAAAACACCAAATGCCCACCCAAACATGTGAAACTTCCAAAAATCATCCTTAGAAGATTCCCAAACCCTAAACATTCCTAAACCCCATATATGCCCTGAAAACACCATGAAAGCCCTAAGAAAACCTAAAATGCTGGGAGAAAAAAACACATATAATATTAAAAATTCCCTAAAATCCCTAAGGAACTCTGTAACATCACTAAAAACACCATATTGTGCTGAAAAATACCTATACACTCTAAAAAACCACCCCTAAATCCCTTAAACACACCCTAAAATCTTTTTTTTTTTAATTTTTTATGAAACTGGCGGGAGGGAGTTGATGTTAACAGGGGAGGATGGATTCAGCAAAGGAGAGTGAGAATGGTGGAACAACGTGAAGAACCGTAATCAAGCTCACGGAGCTGCACATGGAGAAACTTACAGTGGAACTGATCCACGTTCTGCTGTCTAGTCTCAAAAAGCAGTAAGTAACAAAACACAAATGAACAAAAAGTCCATTTCTTAAAAGTCAAATTAACTGGCCATAAATCCCCCAAGACCTCTCAATAATGCTCATTGAAGTATCACCCAAGTCCTTTATGCAATGTTCATCCACAGTGAAGGAACAAAAAAGACTGTCTCATTACCATCATACTGCATGTTTTCCAATGTGATTCCTACTCGCCACTCACTCATGCTGCTCTGTCAGCAAATCATTTTACACAAATTTTACTAAACATGACATATTGGAAAAAATAAACCACACAACACAGGATTTTCTTTCTTTTAAAAATTATTTAATATGTACAAGGGGTACAAAAAAACCTACCCGGGATTATTTTTTCAAAACTATGTATCGAAATTTTTCAACCTTCTCACCTTCAAAGTACTCTCCATTATACTGAATACATTTGTCAAATCTGCAATTGCATTCTTGGAAATATTTTTCAAACTCATCCACATGGATGGGTGATGGGTCCTCCCTCGATTTTCTTTCACCTTTCTATGTCATCAAATCGCTGTCCTTTCATGTCCCTCTTCATTCTCAGGAACAAAAAGAAGTTGCAAGGTGCGAGGTCAGGTGAATAAGGTATGTGGTCCAAGAAAGGCATGCTGTTGATTGCCAAAAACTGGCACACTGAGGTGGCTGCGTGAGCAGGTACAGTCATGGTGGCAAAACCATTCACCCGTCTGCCACAAATCAGGCCTTTTTTGTCACACACTGTTATGCAGTTTTTTCAGAAGCTCTAATTAGAAAGCTTGATTACCAGTCTGATTTGGTGGAACAAACTCCAAATGCACTAAGAGTTGATGGATGTCCAGAATGAGGTTTGTCATCATTCAACATTTCACCTTTTTAAAAAAATCATTTTACTGGGGTCTCATATAACTCTTATCACAATCCATCATACATCAATTGTATAAAGCATATTTGTACATTCATTACCCTGATCATTCTCAAAACATTTGCTCTCCACATAAGCCCCTGGCATCAGCTCCCCATTCCCACACCGCCCATGAACCCTTGATAATTTATAATTATTTTGTCATATCTTACACTGTCCGACGTCTCCCTTCACCCACTTTTCTGTTGTCCATCCCCCAAGGAGGAGATTATATGTAGATTCCTGTAATGGGTTCCTCCTTTCTACCCCACCTTCCCTCTACCCTCTTGGTATCGCCACTTTCACCACTGGTGCTGAAGGGATCATCTGTCCTGGATTCCCTGTGTTTCCAGTTCCTATCTGTACCAGTGTACATCCTCTGGTCTAGCCAGATTTGTAAGGCAGAATTGGGATCATGCATGATGGTGGGGGGTAGGGGGGGAGCATTTAGGAAATAGAGGAAAGTTGTATGTTTCATTGTTGCTACACTGCACCCTGACTGGCTCATCTCCTCCCTGTGACCCTTCCGTAAGGGGATGTCCAGTTCCCTACAGATGGGCTTTGGGTCCCCAATCTGCACTTCCTTTCTTTCTCAGTGATAGCAGCAATGTCTCATAACCATGGGGAAATGTGGTTCAGAAACTTCAGAAGCAAGCATCCACCAGTAGGTGACTGACCAGCAGTATTGACTTGGGCAAAGAGAAGGTGACATGGAAGGGTAAGGAGAAGAATGCGTGCAGAGGGCAGGTTGGCAGCTGAGCCTAAGTCCAGTAGAAACAACAGCAGAATGGCCTGTTCCTGGAAGGGCCACAGGAGATGGTGCGACTTCATGTAGCCCCCACTTACATGTGTAACAGCAGCAATTGCCTGAACACGTGGTCTCCCCAGGGAGGAGCCTTTGTGTGGTGTTAAGATGCTGTTACTGTCTGTTGTACTGTGGTGGCCTGCATTTGGCTGTAATGGTGGAAATTTTGCAGCCAGTAGTTCAAATGCCTGCTGGGTCACTCACTGCAGGTAGACTTCAGCAGTTTCCAGACAGAGAGACGAGGGAGGAGGACCTGGTCTTCCACTTCTGAAAGAACTGGCCAGTGTGAACCTTGTGAATGGCAGAACACTATACCTGAACATGAGTACCGCAGGCTATAAGGCATGATGGATTGACACAGTGGCTGCAGCAATGTGCTCAAATATATGATAGTGCTGGCCTGGAAAATAGTTCATCGTCCATTAAAAAAAATCATTATATAGGGGCTCATACAACTTTTGTTGTTGTTTTTCCCTAAGGGAGAGCAGTGTATTGGTACACTGAGAGGTATATAGATCAATGGATTCGAACAGAAAAACTACACATATATTCACCAGTCAACAGGAAACAAGCCTTCGAAAAAGGACACAGAAATATCCAAAGGGACAAATTCTGCTTGCTCAACAAATGGTGTTGAACAAACTGAGATACCGTATGTAGAAAAATGAAGCAAGCCCCAAAACTTCCCCCATGCACAGAAATTAACTGAAGAGGGGTTAAAACCTGAAAGTAAACCTCCGGGCTATCATAATCAATTTTTCGATGACCTCGTCGGTCAGAAATCATTGTAGGAACGCCAAAGCGTTCTTGTGTTCAACGTCTACATACATAGCAGGTGCTCCAGTAAAGGGGAATCTTGGTGGAGCTGGCTCATCCATTCCTGAAGAGAGTAGAGCACCACGTTGGCCCATCACAGAGCTCAGGTGTAGAATCTTCCTCACTGTCATCCTTTATCTCAGCAGTGTCAGTGTTGGATTATGAATTTCCCAAAGAACCAGTATCGCTCAATTCTGTGCACAATGCTGACTCACTCTCGCTGTTATTTCACTGGTCTAAAAACCCATTTAGGTTAAAATGACACTTTTTTGATGCCATGATCTAAAATTTTTAGTGAGAAAATGTTCCTAATGACATTACTTGGGTCTTCCTCTAATCCTGATGCCATGTTCTTTTTCACATAGACCAGCTTCTTGTATAAATTGCTCAGCATACAGATGGAATAAGAACAGTGAAAGGATACAACCCTGATGCACACCTTTTCTGATTTTAAACCATGCAGTATCACCTTGTCCTGTTCACAGTCTCACCTGGTTCTATCTCTTGGCCTTTGTATAAGCTCCATATGAGTACAATGAAGTGTTGTGCAATGCCCATTCTTTTCCATGGTATCCCCAAGATCCACCTCCTTCCACTCGTGGTTTCCAGAACGTGGGGTTGGGACAAAGCCTGGATAGTCTCATGGCAAGACCAGATCAGGAATGGAGCTGAGCCGGGAGCAGCTTTATTTGCTTGCTCCAGGGAAAGTCTGCCAATGTGACTAAGCCTCAGGGGCTTTCTACAAATGATAAAGGTGAATCCCTCTCTCGTTACCCACTGATCATCTCTGAGCCTCTTGCTCTCATATCCCTTGCACAGACCTCTACCATTAGATGGACAATTCGGTAACGTTTGAACACTTTTCTGATGCTGAGCCTGGGGAGCAACTAATAGCTGAGTAAATATTGATTGAAAGATGGTGAGTGGAAGAAAATAGCTTTGCCAGGTCCAGGTTGTGATGGAGATGAGAGTGTTACCAAATCCTGCTGTCCCCATGGTGGGTTTGCTGTATTGTGCCCAGTCCTGAAAGTCTGAGCCAGGGGTTTTAACGTGGCCCCTTTCAAAACATATAGGTGGAATTCTTGGACAATGAGCTGTCCATAAAGTGTGGCTTTACCAAGGAGATGTCCGCCCTGGAACGAAACAACCCAAGAACCTAGATCTTTGTGAAGGTGTTGGTAAGGGATGCCGCGGAAATAATAAACTTGACTGAAAGCAAAGGAAACTTTGCCTTCATGTGTCTTCAGCTGGACGAAGTGGTGCTGGAGCACACCCTCCTTTGCGATTCTTCTTGTTCTTTTTATGAGCTGCTCCCTGGCCTGTGCAGTCCCGTAAATCTGGAAACTCTTTGCTGGTGGGGGCAATTGTTATATCCTCCCCCCAGATCCAGATGTCTTGTCCATGGTCAGTGCGCAATCCTTGTTAGCCAGAGGAGTGGGGCATCTAAAGGCAGGCAGGGGTCACATACTTTTTTTCTACACTTTCTAGAAAGACCAGAGCTAAACATCTTGCAGCCCTTTTCATGTCCTCTTTCTTTTCTGTATTTATTTTCCATGAAAGAGGAGAAGAAACGCGACAGCATCTACTGACAGCAAGTCAAATGCCATCGTGTGTGTTCAGAGGGCAGGCTGGTTCTCATTTGCCTAACTCATCAGTCCCATCGTGCCATGTCCATGTTAGATTGTTTAGGGAAACAGATGACATATGTTATGATGCTAAATAAGCTGAAACAGTGCCAGGATGGAGGCAGAAGGGTTTTATTTGTTTGTTTTTAAATGAAGCATGGCTTTCTAGTGACTTATTGTGGTGGGGAAGGGGGGCACCGAGGGCAACAAGACATGGTTGTGACAGTGGTCTGGGAATTGAGACAAATCATTGCTTCTGCAGCAGAGATGAGCTGCCTCTGACCTGTCAGTTACTTGAAGGGAGACTCTGCATTTGGTCAGACAAGTCTTAGTTGGAGATGGTACCAGCTTTCCTCCTGAGCCTCTGTGGTTCCCTTTGGACTACACAGGCCCGAATCGCTTTTAGCTGAGCAACAGCAAATGGCAACACAGACTTGCCATATTGCTCTTTTGCGTACACTCTTTAAAAATCGTACTAAATATACATGCATCAAAACATTCGTCACTTCCACGCTCTACAAGATTATAACTAAGTGGCATTCTGCATGTTGTTCATATTATCATCCTTACCCATTCCAAAATTATGTCATCACCCTTATGGAAGCTCAGTATCGTCTCAGGGATGGCACTTCCCCTCCAGGCCCTACTGGGTTAGGCTGGGTTGACTAGAGAAATAAATCCAAGGACACTCATATAGGTATAAGAAAGACTCCACCTCACTTATTTGTCCAATTGACATGGCATTATGTAACAACCATACTTACCTTCCTACCTATCCCTGGAAACAATTGGGAGATGTTTGTCTCTATTCATTTTCCTAGCCTAGATATTTCTTGTAAGTGGAATTAAGCAAAATGTGTCCTTTTTGAAGCTGATTTATTTCACTCAGCATAATGCTTATGAGGTTCATTCCTCTTGTAGCCTGTGTCAAGAGTTCATTTCTCTTTATGGCTGAGTAGTAGTCCATTGTATATACCGTAGGCAACATGTTTGACTTATCTATTCACCTATTGATGGGTATTTAGACCGTTGACACGTTTGCGAGATTGGGAATAATGTTGCAAGGGCCATCTGTGTATTTGTATCTATTTATGCGCTTGCTTTTAATTGCTTATATCCTTCATTTCCTTTTCTTTCCTTGTTAGACTCAGTATGATCCCCTTCTGCCCCTCCTCTAGCCTCACAACCTCTGTGTCTGATGTGCCAGGATCTCACCAGAAGCCTTAACACCAAGATTCTGAGCCCTGACTGACCATTCTGATCATCCAGGGAATTGAATATTCCGGAGCACACAGAAGATGAAGTTATCAAAACTCCTTAGGCATAACCGAACAACTGGAGGGAGGGCTTTATTGGGCTTGGGGGCTGGGGATTATAGTTGTGAAGGACACCAAGAACAATTGTCATTACCTAGACTGTAAAGACTATGGTCGACATCCACGCTGGTGAGTAGCAGCTGGATCTCAGAAGCCCCCAAGTGGCCATCTAGGTGGCAAGTATTGTCACCCTCACTCTGGAGGAAAGAGTGGTGAGTGGAACACATGAACATTAGACTTCATGACTCTGAGCACAGAATAACTAGATGATCTCCAACTATCAATTCCAACTTCTTTGAAAGGGATCACATCAAAAGGTCCTAGATAGTGAAGCAAAATTCACAGTCATAAAAGAGACCAGGCTTATTGGCTGGATAGGGACTAACAGAACCTCTGAAATGATGGTCTTTATTCACTAAGTTTGAAAATGAACTCCTACCTGTGGTTCAATATTCAGCCAAATAATAGATTGGTCTATAATGGGAGCAATTACTCAAGTGAGGCACACAAACCTGAAAACAGCAAACCATTTGATCTCAAAAGGGCAGTATTAATCCAAGGCCCAAGTTCAGAAGGGTAGGAAGAGAGGAGGAAGGGAAACAGAAGACATAAGTAGGGAGTGGAATAAGTCATATTATATTGTGGAGATTGCAATAAGTGGCATAAAACACAATGTGTATGAATTGTTGAATAAAAAACTGATGATCTTGGTAAACCTTCACCCAATTCACAATAAAAACTTATGAGAGAGAAAAACACGCAAGCACCTAGGCTGCATTCCAGGCCAATAAAATCGGACTCAGTGGAGATGGGACAAAGATGTCTTTTGGACAGCTCTCTGGCGATCCCAATGAGCACACAGGCTGATACCCACCATCTGGAAACTATGGGGTAGCTGCTTCTCCGGTAATGCCTCGGGGGAGCGCTTGGGTCCCTCAAAGAATGCGGGATGATGAAGGGGCAAAGGTCATCAAACCTCATCCACAGCTTTACACTGGGGGGCTGCTCTCTGAGGAATGTGGGAAGGGTCCACTTGCATGCTGTCTCTGTGCAGCAGATCCAACAGACTCAACACCTTTCCAAAGCTGGCAAGAAAGTCCAAGAGACTAGCTGTGGGCACCACGCTGTGAGTTTCCCAGAAGGCACGACACAGATTGAGAGCAGTCACGGGAACACAGACTCCTCCAGAAATGCTGCCATGCGCAGAACATGCATCTCTAATTTCATTTCACACTGACTCAAGCATTCAGTCCTTTTTACGAAAACCCAGCTTCTCATTACAGTAACCGGTTTAAAATGAAAATCTTCTGTTGAGCAAGTCTAAGAAATGACCTTCCTTTATTTTACATGGTATAAAAATTCAGTTTCCTAGGCCGATGGGCTCTAGGGACAGGTGTTTTTATGTACTAGACATGGCTTTCAAAGTTCTTCAATTGCCTAAATTAATAACGACTTTTTTCCTTTGGCTTTTCTAAGGGACACATTAATTTCAATCTTTTTCTAAGGAAGTGAATCTCTAGCTATCTCATTTGGATAACTTTCCTCCTTCAGAGTAGAATTTGAAATAATCTGCAAGGTTACCCCTTCCCCACCCTGCCCCAGCAGCCCAGCCTCTTTCTTCCTTCCAGCCTCCAGCCAACGGGGTTTGGTTGGGAAAGGAGATGCAGAAGGGAGTCTCTGGATTTTTCTATCTAAAGGTTGGCCACAACCCCCAGTAGACCCAATGTAATTCATTATGGGGGGTTTTGGTTTTACTACTTTAAGAGTTATCCTTAGGGAAATTACAAACAAACAGAAATAGGAAGACTTTATATTTTATTAAGGGATGTACTGCTCAGTCTCATTATATTTTAAAAGACAAAGTATAAAAAAAAAATCTGGCTCCGTTTAAAATGTCCTGACTAGCAGAACTTAAAATACACAAATCTTAAAATGAAAGTCTAGATGAATAAATAAAATAAACAACGAAACAGCTTTCTCAGGAAAAGCCATAATAAAGAGCACGACTACTTTTTGAGCTGTTTAAGATGCTCGTGTTAAAGGGAAAAGAGTATCATTGTTGACTTTGAAATGTAGAACCATTTGCTTAATTCAGTGATGCTAAAATGGGCAGTTTGGCTGAAGAAAGAAATTGGCTTGTAGCATTTGATGAGGAATTTCTTCTTTTGAATATAGAAATGACCAGGGATGCGGACACGCTTTTTATTCTTTTGAGGACCCTCTAACCAAGAAATCTTTTAAATGATCATTACACAGTGAATGCCTGGAGGCTCTGGAAACTATTTATTTTGACATTATTATAAGCTCAAAATGATTCACCAATGCAAAAGAAGAAGAGAAAAAGCAATTAAATACTAAGCTGTAAACGCTGGAAGCTTTTCTGTGCTGAAAATAATTGAACAGAGTTTTTTCTTTTTTTAAGTAATAGTGTCCAAAGAGATTCAATGATCTTATTGCTTATGGATTTGGAGCTTAACTATATTCCTTATTTTAAATTTGATATTAGAATAGCAAGATTATAGACCATGATACAGTGTGACTTGGAGAAGTATCATTTCATTAAATTATCAAGTTAAGGCTCAAGGAGCCTGGTGGAATGTGTGTGACCATGAGGCCGGCCAGTTGGAATCCGCTAGTGGCTCACAGAGAAAGATGCGGTTCTCAGCTCCTGTAAAGATTTAGAACTTCGGGAACCCACAGGCATAGTTCTACGTTGTCCTTTCAGGGGTCCACAAACTTTTTAAACAGGAGGCCAGTTCATTGTCCCTCAAACCCGCTGGAGGGCCGGATGATAGTTTAAAAATAAAACTATGCACAAATGCCTATGCGCACTGCACATACCTAATTTGAAGTTAAAAAAAACGGGGCAAAAACACCCGGCGCGCTGAATAAATGTCCTCTGAGGGCCATGCGGCCCGCAGGCCATAGTTTGAGGACCACCTAGATTGATATAAGTCAGAATTGACTTGATAGTGTTAGGTTTCTGGGGTGGTTGACCTCAGTTCTTGCTTAGCAACGCTGAAAGAATTCATATGGCAGAAGCACTTTTGTAAATCCAAGTGAATGTTATGGAAGAAAGTTTCAGGTATCGCAGTCCCCAAAAGTCCCCAGTATCTCCGGAAAGCACGCCAGGCTGCATGGCAGGGGTGGGGAATGTTTGCAGCTGAATATGTCGGTTTTATGGGAGGAATTCCTGAGCAGGAGTGCAGAACCAGCTGAGGAGCCACGGCAGGAACCCCCAAGGGCCTCACCCTCCACTTGCAGAGCACGTGAACAAGGGAGGGCGACAAGGAGCCCAGGCCTACTTCTATCACCTCCCAACACCACTGGAGGACATTGGTCGATCGTATTGGTTGATTTCGGTGCACTTTTGTGAAGTCCTATTCTGTATGACCAGGTGAACCTTCCACCTGGGTCTACATGACTTGGGTCAGAGCATGCTCAGTTCTGAATTTTGCCATAGGTGTCTAATGAGTGTGCCTGATGTATTTCCAACCCCTTTGTTGTGGCCTGGACAGCTCAATTTCGTTTAATGCTGGCATTTGGGAAGACAAGCCCTAATCTAGCAACCTGTCAATAGCAGTAAGTGAATGGAATTACAACTCAACTCATAGCCATAAATTCAATTCGGACTCATAGCGACCCGAGAGGACAGGGCAGAATTTCCCCCTCAGGATTTCTGGGGCTGGAATTCTTTACAGGAATAAAAGTCTCTTTTTTCTCCCTCCCAATGGCTCCAAAGGACTGACCTTGCAAGGAGATGTCCAGCGGGTGCCAGCAGGCTCCTTCATTGAAAATCTCTGCTAGTTTCTGAAGCGGGAGGGAAATTTTGAGGAGGCCGTCTGCGGCGGAGTTAACTCCCCATTAAAGCCAATGAGCTTTTCCACATCTCTCAAAAAACAAACAAAAAAACCTAAAGTGACTACTTCAGATTAATATGCTGTAGGTAGAACCACCTCCCACTCACCAAACCAAACCAATCAACCAACCAACCAAACAAACAAACAAACAAACAAACAAAAAAAACCCCAAATCCTGTTGCCTTCAAGTCAGTTCTGACTCATGCTCACCCCTTGTGGTACAGAGTACAATTGTTGCATGAGGTTGGCTAGGCTGTACCCTTTATGAAAACAGATGACTCCTTCCTTTTGTGGTACAGCTAGGTGGGTTTGAACTGATAACCTTTATATAAGCAGCCCTATCCAGCGATCTATGTCAACTAAAGTGTCAAAGCATGTAAAGACTGATCCACAACCCCCACTTCTCTCTTCCTCTTCTGTGATGACCTGGAATCCACCTTTTGATCTGGTGGCACCATATTTGTGAAGCAGCCCGAATCACTGACGGACGGTGTGCAGGACAAACACCCTGTAGAATTGCCCTTCCAGTGTCAGAATTTGCATGAACAAGAATAAACTTCTAGATTTTAAGCCACTGAGGTTCCAGGGGTAGCTTCTTTCTGCAGAACAGACTAGGCTATCCTGCCTGATCATCTCTTCACAGGGTTTTTGTGGAGAGCTACCGGAGCAGCTCGATCCAGGGGAGCTGCCAAAGCAGATACCTACACTTTATCTGGGATTGTAGGTTGTAGTACCAAAGTTTTTATTTGCCCGGGAGGCACTGAGTAAATTTTTTTTCTTCTGAAAACAGGACAATATGTAAGTAAGTTTGGAGACATATGTAGCTGGAGCTGAAAGTCCTCTTACCTTGCAATTTTCTTTGGTAGAGATAGACTTGTTCTTAATGAAACCCATGACAGTCAGTGTCACAAATGACTTCTGAGGAGAGGCCAAACAGCTAAGTCAAGGCCAGCCTACCGTTCTCTTAAATGCTGTCTCATGCTCTCATCTGCTCTGACGTGTCTGCTCAGGGGCATGTGGCAGCCACTGGGCGGGCCTTACCATTGGCACTGAAAATCATTGTAGGGGATATTAGAGGATTTACATCAAGAAGACCTGACTTCCTGGCCATTGCTCGGGTGCCACAGTTCCCAAGACAATCAGTGTCAAGGGCAAAACAAAATATAACATGACGAGGCCTCTGGGGCTGGGTTGAGCTGGATATGTAACCAAAGCCCCTTTCTACCAGGATCTTCCCAAGAGGAGATTGCTCTTTTCCATAGCTAAACAATTTTGTTTAACACACGTTCTGCTGGGGAACCTTCTGGGAAGCAGAAGAAAATAAATCTGCCTTCCTTTGAATTAAGCTGGGTTGGGTCCAAGCCCTGTGTAGTGTGTATTCTTATCATAACATCTAAAGGAGTCTCATTTCACCATTCTTAGCTATTAAAAAAAAAGTTCCAGGCACAATAATTCAATTTAAAATTACACACCAGGAGTAGTTCATATTTAATACACTTTATACAGGTATTACAGGTACAAGGGACGTACTTGTTAACTGCCAGGTTGCTGGCTTGAACCAACCAGCTACTCCACAGGAGGTACTGTGTTTCTGTGAAGATTTTCAGCTTGGAAGCCCACTGGGAGAGCTCTCCTCTGGCTTGAGTCTGAAGGTGCTTGACAGCAGTAGCCTTTTGTTTTTATAGAGGTATAAAGCTTTCTTTCTTTCTTTTTTTTTCTCGGTATAAAGCTTTTTAGAACAACAAAAACAATTCCTTTTGGAAGTAAGCCAGAGCTAAAACCACAAGTTACATGCTTTACTTTTTTTCTGTCCTGCTGCTGGCTGCCACCCTTTCATCGATTGTGCACACCAGCATGGTGGTGAAGTGGTGAACTCTGCGCTCTCACTCCTCTGGCTTCACACTCGGTCTCCTCACTCATCGTGTGGCTTCACCCAACGCACGGAGCCTCCTGCAGGCTCCTCACCCTGTGTGTGTAAATGTGCGAAGGAGACAGACTTCCTCAGAGCTGTGCTTTAGAGAGAATCCTCCTCACATACTCAGCACCGCCTTGAATAGGGCAGCACTGCATACATGACAGCTACTTGATGATTGTTGATGGTGTGGTGGTGTGTTTGTACGGATAAAAAAAGAGCCCTGAATGGTTATGTAACAAGTAAGGGAATAAATAGATCTTCCTTCATCCACCTTCATCTTTCATTGTTCTATCACTCTCTGATTGCAATATTAGAGGCTAAAATGGGCAGAATCCCCACCTCGGAACAAAGTTTGTGCACATGGGTGTGCATGCTTGTGTGTCCATGTGAGTGTGCCTGTACAATGTGTGTGCACGTGTGTGTGCACATGTGCACTGGAGCCTGGCAGCAGCAGGGGAGGCGCCTGTCTCTGTTCAGCAGTATCTGATGGCTGCTGCAGGTGTAATGAGAAGTGATCGATGATCTGTTCAGGGAGCTCCTGGGGTGGACTCAGGGAAGGAGCAGCAAAGAAGACATACTCATCTCCCCCATATGTAGATGAGGTGATGGAATTGGGCGGTAGAGGAGCAGCTCCTTAGTAATGAGATCACAGGGGAAAGGCCTTGGATGAGGTGCCAGACATCCCTGCTTTCCCAGAGAGGGTGGGGACTGGGAACGAGGCTGCATCCTGCCTAATCAGTTACAGTTGCTCTGTCGCTCTGGGGAGGGAGGCAGATGAGGCAGGGAGCTTCCGGAATCTCTCATCTCCAGTCCTTCTAGGTGGATGTGGGAGCGTGTGAGGACGGCCACACTGGAGGGTCAGGGTTGATCGCCTTGCAGTGTGGAGCCCGGCCTGGACCTGCGTTGTGCAGGGTGACCAAGGAGCTCTGGGGTCAGGGTTCTGGGTGGGGGCTTTGTCTACTAAGACCCACAGCCGCACCCTGTGTCGCAATGTTGGCATGCAATGTGCAAAGACTTGAGACAATGTGAAATGGACCATCCACTTCACTTGGAAAGACAGGAGGGCTGAAAATCAGATTGGGAGATCTGATCTCGTTTGCTGCACAGTTGTGAGAGGAGATATTCCTGGCTTCTCTCATGTTGGGAACCGGACATAATCAGCCTGACAAAACCAAGGCCATATTGCATGCCCAGCAGGGCTAAAGCCACGTCACCTCAACCTTATCTTACCCTGACACACACCAGATGGCCCACCCTTGTCTGCTCCAGCACTGGACATTCTAACTGCAGACTTGCGGCCGCCTGCCCTGTGTGCTCTACACCCCCGCCCTTCCTTTTTTTTATCTCCCCTTTGAACTCCCTTGTTTGCCTCACCCTTTATAGAGAGGCTTGTGTAGCAATAAACTCAGACCTTGACAAGAATCTGCTTGGTCTCGCTCCTCTCTCTCGCCCGTTTCTCTTTCAGGCTGGGTCCTCCTTGGAACCCCTCGAATAACTGAGTCCCGCGGGTTGGGGCACTCACACACATGAAACTATATTCCTCCTCAGGCATCAAGGAGGTGATACGAATGCATTGATAGCCTAGTATCTGTCAGCTGGGAGGCACAACATAGTGAGAGCCCTTATTAATCACTTGGAGATTAGCTGAGGGGTGGGAGAAGCCAGGCATGAGGCTTTCCACGGCTGCTCAGCCTGCACATGAGTCCTTTCCTGGGTTGGACAGAGGTGCTGCCATCTGAAAGCTCAGATAGAGCAGTTGGAAAATTAACTGACCTGGTACAAGATCTATTTACATATATCAAAAGTACTTGGGTAATAACATCTCATGTTTGTGCAGCATGCCACATTTGTCAAAGGGCTTTCTCATTTACTGTCTTACTTGGTCCTCACACTAAGAGGCCTTTGGGCAGCTATTGCTGTTTAATTTTGGACGTGGTAACAGCTTTGGGTATAGTACTGGGCTTGGAATCAGGCTGTGCAACCCACAGCAGGTCATTTAGCTGCTCTGGATTGGCTTTCTTCCTCTATGAATGACAGCGCTTGGACTAGACCATTTTCCCAGTGGCAGCTCTGCTGACATTTTGGTCAACATCATTTTTGTGGGGCTGTGTTGCTCCCTGCAACAGGATGCTAAGCGAGCATCCCTGGTCTCAGCCCACTAGATGGCAGTGGGACTCCCTTCTTCAGAATGTCTCCAGGCATGGCCAAATGTCCCCAGCAGAGCATGCTGCTGGGCTGGCGCACGGCAGGATGATGCACTCAATGAGTTGGATTTTAAGTTTTCAGGTACTTTACATGTCTGCACAGGGAGACTACATCAACAATTACCCAGCAGTCAATGGGTCATCACTGACCCTCTCTATAATTCCAACTGAGATCATGAAGCACCGACTGAGTTTCTGAGCTTAGCACCCTGCATGGCACAAGTTGTTTAGCACTCAGCTACAAACTAAAAGGTTGGCAGTTCAAACCTATCCAGAGGCCTCTTAAACAAAATCCTGGTGGTCTGCTTCAGAAGAGTTGGAGCCATGAGCACCCCATGGAGTGAAGAGATATAAACATGAATGTGGATGTGACTCTAGGTATAGCTACAACCGGTAACCATGGAATCAACTACAGCATGGAATCAACTTCAACTCCTGGCCTCCTTGTGTGTCCAAGAAGAACTGTGCTCCCCAGGGTCTTGAAAGGCTGCTTGGTCTGAAGTAGATTTGCAGGCCCTTCTTTCTACGTGCCGCTGGGTGGCCTCAACCTTCCAAGCATGCTATTAAAAGCCAATCCGTCACCTGTGTGCATCACTGAAGACACACAGACACAGGGAGCAATGCCCTGGCTGGGGCACTGGAACAGCGCTGGCATGCAGTGAGTGCTGCCCAGTTAGCGAACAGGTCTTCCCTTGGTACTTTCTCAGGTCTGTGTGAAGCTTTCTAAGCATCCAGAGTTCTCGGCCTGATTCTGCTGCCAACTTGCAGTGTGACTTCGAGCTAGTCTCTTGCCCTCTCTGGGCTTGATAACAAAAGCAGGGCAGGCCAGCCACAAATATTGTGTGGCTAGCAGGGGAAAGCAGTTGAGGACACAATTGCTGATGGAGTTCATCCTTTGGACTCATCGCCCCTCCTCCCTAACACCCCCCCCCCACTACACACACACACCTTTTCAACTGCACCAGATGGGTTCTAACTTTCAGGCACCAGAAAAGCAGACCTTGAGTTTTTTCCTTTATGGAATGTAGGCCATCCCTGCTTATGTGTCACATTCAGTCCTCGTTCTTCTCCCTACTCTTGTCCCTCCTCCAGTCATCAACAAGTGACTGCAGGGCGGTTTCCCAGCAGGGCTGTGCTCAAAGATTCATAATGCTGGGTTTTCCTTTAGTTCTCCACAGTCTTGGGCTTGGAACAATTCAGGCATTACCTTATCAAATGCTCATTTTAGTGGGGAAGGACGGGGGCACTGGAAACACCGTATGGGCTCAATCCTTTTCTGCACGTATGTGAGGGGTTTCAAGGAGTTCGAATTTCAACTTAAGTGATTTATTTTTTGTTGTTTAATCGCGTGCCTGTCATCTGCTGGACATTTCTTCTACAGTGTTTTGTTGTTGTTGTTAACCCCATTTCTAAGATCAGAGATAGAAGGGTCAGGCACAATAGGCAGTTAAATTGACTCAATCTGGGGTGTGAACCTGCTTCTGTCTGGTTCCTCATAGCCCTCAGTCATTTTAATGGAGGTGTTGTGAAGGGTGTGGGTTCAGCAGCCACACACTGCCTCATCTCGCCTCCTCGTTGATAGGCTGTGTACCCTTATGTGAGTTGTTTAATCTCCTACCAAGCTTGTGAGAGCACTACTTTTATTAGCTTCATTTTACCGAGGCTGTGAGAGGTCAGGGGAGCGAAGGCTTACAGATTGCCAGGCATATAATATGCTAATGATAGTCAAGATATATAACTAAGCATTTCTCTGTTCTTGGTTCTGTCAGTACCTGGTGTGGTCACAAAGGAGAAACCTGGTTTCCTGCTATTTTGAGCATCTAATGTGAATGGCAGGAGATAAGTCACATGCTAATGAACCCTTGTGGTGTAGTGGTTAAGCACCCTGGGCCCGGCTATCAAAAGATATAGTGTCCAGGGTCTTAAAGACTGGAAGATAAACAAGGGGCCATCTAGCTAAGAAACAACAAAGCCCACATGGAAGAAGCCACCAGCCTATCTCGACATGATCGCTGAAGACAAAGCGGGTGCATAAGCAAATGCGGGCATGTTTTCCTGATGTGCACTCACCCTTTACATAAAACTCTCTCTTATACATACGCGTTTCTGTGGATTTGTTTCGCTAAGGCACCCAGACTAACATAAGCAGCATGGAACGCATTTAAGAAGCCTAGATAAGGGCAGGGCAGGATATTTGGAGGGACTGGATCCAGAATTAGAGAGGAAGGGGTCCTGGAGGTGAAACGGGCTGCTAGCTCCCTGTCCCAAGGGGGACAATGAGACTGCTGGCTCCCATGAAGATTTACAGTCTTGAAAACTCCATATAGGGTCACTGTGGTTGGAATCCACTGGACGGCAGTGGCCTTTTGGGATTGAAGGTGGAAGCCACGAACGGCTTCCTGCCATTGAGCCAAAGAGCCTGCGGGGAGTGTGTGAACTTCTGGAATACAGCGAACAACCTCTGCACATCTGCTTTTCGTGCTGCCCAAGTCATGCATTGACATTTGTCCAAAAGTGAACCATCACAGCTGCTCTCTCAGGAAGCTGGGGGCTGAGCCCGCTGGTTCCACTCCGTCAGCATTTCTGGTCCGGGTACCTGCCCTCTGCCCCGGCACAGGCAATGGGCTTTTGGAAGCAGTGCTCCCTGGGTAGTGGGTGTGATTTGGCTCCTCTGGCCTAACATGATGAATGCTGAGAGGGGGTGGATACTAGGGGGTTAAGCTCCCTGACCTTTCCCTAGCCCAGGGGAAAACTTACTATTTAAAGTAAGTTTTAGACAGAATCTTTAGAAAGATAAATTGTTTACTTAATGTACACAATTACTCCCCAACACATCTGTTTTGTGTCTGCTCAACTCAACCTCATAGGCTATGGATGACCTTGAGCAAGTTTTTAAAGTCACAATGGGTTTCTACCAGGATTGAGAGTTCAGCTCTCTCAACTCTCCAACTGGTTATTAGCACCATAGTCTCATTTCTATTTATGGATTTACTTTGTTTGAGGGAAAAAAGACTCCCAATTCAACTATATTTTATTAGGAACTCCTTTGCTATGTTTTACACAAGAAAAAGGCACAAACCGCTGTTCTGGATGAAGGAGAGCATCCGCATGAGGCCCCAATGGTGTCGGAAGGACCCACAGCCACAGTTACTTAAATAAAATGACACCCATTCTGTCCTGCTGACTCTGACTCATAGTGACTCTGTGTAGGGATCCTGAAGTTGCTACCTTTACAGGAAGCAATAACCTCATCTTTCTCCTGTGGAATGACTAGTGGCTTTGAACCAGCGACCTTGCTGTTAATAGTCCAACACTATCCAGCATCACCACCTGAGCTCCTGAAAGCTTAAATGAGACATGGAAAACAAACACCTTTGTCACAAAACTGTCCCTGAAGACGGATCAATTCATGGAGTTGCGGGAGGGCCTGTGAGAGCATGAGCGGGACCTTCATTGGGATGTGCACACGACCGTATATCGCTGAGTCTGGCCCGGGGAGTGGACGCAAGCACACTGCCTGATGGACAAGCTTTCTACTGCCAGTCAGCAGTAGGAAAGAACTCAATGGTGGCTGAATGTGTGGCCCCTCAAAATGGATTTAGGGTCTCCACATAGACTCTCACTGTGAGCCACAGCCTATTGCTCAAAATTTAAGCTCAAATATGACTTGAATGCCTAACATTCTGTTTCCTTAAACTAGAGTACTGCCAAGATCAACTAGAGGCCTGGATGACCTATCAGGTCTGAACAACGATCTCAAATCACTTCACATGATCCATTCCACCAGTCATGTCACCAGTCACACCTCCTCACTTACCCATTCCAGAGACTGCCTGTATAACCTATCGACTAACACATTCCCACATGTCGTGATTATGAAACCAACCATCATGCTGGAATAAGGACCAATCACGATGTAAGGGGCAGGGTCAATGGGAAAGCAAGATAGGGGCTGAGGGGAGCCAAGAGGGTCCCGTCACTCAATCCCTAAACCTTATCTAATGTCACTAGACTGGGGTCTTCCTCACATCTCAAGGGCACCCGATTCATGATTGAAGTGAATTGTGCTTATTCAATCTTTATTCTGCTTACCGTCCTGCTATGCTGCCTCCTCTTCTTGCTTTATGTGTGTGGCTCCCTCTGTTGTGGTGACAAATGGCTTGAGAGGGATTTGACATAGGGAGAAAGCCCACCCACATCAACTGTCACCAGAAGCAGACACTAAGTTCATTTCTCTCACCTCACAGAACTATGCACATCAGACACTGGTAGAGCTGCCCGGAAGGGGAACCCTTAGTGCAGTGGTTCTCACCCTGTGGGTTGCGACCCCTTTGGGAGTCATATGACCCTTTCACAGGGCTCGTCCAATTCATAACTGTAGCAAAATTACAGTGATGAAGTAGCAAGAAAATCATTTAATGGTCGGGGGTTCACCACAACAAAAGGACCTGTATTAGGAAGGTTGAGAACCACTGCCTGAGTGTGCTTAGGACTTTGCTGCCCTCAGGGTCACCAGACATTCCTGAAGGCAGAGTCACTCCAGGAAGCCCTTCTGGGAAATGCCCTGAAGCCAGGTCTCAACCAACTCCATCCACCCTCACCCTCCTAGATCCTAATCATAGGCTGCATGGAAATGCTCCCTGCCACTTCAAAGACTGTAAGTCCATGGCAGCAGAAAGCCTTCTCTTTCTCCCTTGGAGTGGTGGCTGGTGAGTTCAAACTGCTCACCTTCTGGGTAACATAACCCACAGACCAGCTCCCCCTGAGCTCAGTTAGGTTTGCCACACAGCACACATTGTTGGGAACCTTCTGAAGTAGCTGTGCCATGTGCAGGTTGGGGGATTTCGCACAAGATGCAGAATTCCACCCTCTCTTGGAAAAAATAATTTTTGCAATAGCCTTGTATTCTCTTCTGGATCTGAGTAGCAGCTACTCTCATGCAGTCCTAGCACATACATGCTAGGTCTTACGCCGAGTCTGCTCCATGCTTTCCTGTGTCCTATGTGGCGCTGTAGGCACCCAAGGCATGGACTCTGCAGCCTGGGTTCAAATCTCTCCTTTCCACTTCCTCACTGTGTGGTCATAGGCTCATGACTTTATCATCCTGTGCCACTGATTTTTCATCTGTAAAATGAGGCAAGAATACAGTCCACACATAGGCTTGTTAAGTGAAATAATTGAATTATTATATACAAAAAGCTTAGAACATTGCTCGGCATCTTGCAAATACTGTTAGGTAGCTTAGAATAGGGACTGGGTCATCCATTACATATGCTCAGGTTCAAACTTCTGGCCAGGAAGGGGTGGTACACCTAGGTGGTTGTTACACCTGGATTGGCCCATCTGGGCCAGGTTAATTCAATCCAGCCAATGGGGTTGACCAGCACCATCAACCATGCTTCCCTATGGAGGAATTGAAAAGGCAGGATCTTGACCTCTCCGATGTCTCCCTTCCCCCACTTTTCTGTTGTCCGTCCCCCAGGGAGGAGGTCACATGTAAATAATTGTAATCGGTTTCCTCTTTCCAATCCACCCTCCCTCTACCCTCCCACTATCACCACTCACAAATTATCAAGGTTTCTTGAGGGATGGGGGAGTGGGGAGGAAGGGGTAAAAATGAGGACTCGATTGATGCCAGGGGCTTAAGTGGAGGCAAATGTTTTGAGAATAATGAGTGCAGTGAGTGTACAATGTGCTTTACACAGTTGATGTATGTATGGATTGTGATAAGAATTGTATGAGCCCCTAATAAAACAATTTAAAAAAAAAAGAAAAGAAAGAAAAGGCAGGATCCTGGAGCCCACGTAGTGTCTTTCTCTCCAGCAGCTTCTAGGCAAGCTGTGCAGGGGTGAGGGGCCCTGAGGTGCCTGTGTAAACCTGAAACTTCTTCTCTCAAAAAACTCACTTGGATCACAATCCAGGCTGCGGAGTGAATTCTTTCTCTCGCGAAGCCAAGGACTGAGGTATATTTCTTCCACGAGAGATCTAACAATAGTATCTCTTATTATATCATTAGGAGCCCTGGTGGTGTAGTGGACTATGCATTAACCTGCTAATCGCAAGGTCAGGGGTTTGAACTGACTAGCCCGTCCGTGGGTGAAATATGAGGTTGTCTATTTCTGTAAGGCAATGGTTCTCAACCTTCTGAATGCCGCCACCCTTTAATACAGTTCATGTTGTGGTCACCTGCAACCATAAAATTATTTTCATTGCTACTTTATAACTGTAATTTTGCTATCGTTATGAATTGGATGACCCCTGTTAAAGGGTTATTTGATCCCCAAAGGGGTCGCGACCCACAGGTTGCGACCCCTGCTGTAAGGATTTAAAGTCTCAAAACCCCAAAGGGGTAGATCTTTGTCCTATTGGGAGTCAATAAAATGGTAGTTAGGTTTTTTTCTGCATCAGTATCAGATTCTGGTGGCAATCTCAGTCATCCTGCATTGTGGTCTGGTTTGAACTCCGGAAATGACTGCCCTGGTTTGAGGTGAGGGCCACGGTGCTTCAGTGGCAGACCTCTCATCGTCTTTCACCGGGAAGACCCGGGTTTGATTTGCAGCCAATGTGCCCCAGACTGTCAGTGAAGGTTTGTGTGTTGCTATGACACTGAGCAGGCTTCAGTGGTGTTTCCAGACTGAAACAGAATAATGAAGAAAGACCTGATCATCCCCATCCACACATTGACCTATGGCCCACCACTGTTGGCTTCCTCTCCCAGTCCTGGTGGTAGCACAGATAGGCACAGTTTGCTCCACTGCCCATGAGGTGCCCATGAGAGGCTGACGCAACAACCACAGTCAAGATCAACAGCTTAAACTCCATTCTGGGTCTATGGAAACAAGAACAACCTTCTGAATTGAGGTCGCATTGCTATTTGGGACTGGGAGGATGCCTTTGTGATATGGATTGCACTCTGGATCCCGAGGGGGACTTTTAAACACAGCCACATAGCAGCTCCGGAAATTGTCATAGTGAGAAGGCAGGTTAAAAAAAAAAAAAAAAAGCTTTTACTGGCTTGCTCAAAGGAGGCTGCGGGTAGATTGGGGGGTGGAAAACTCCTCTGGAAATGGAAAAATTTTTTATCCTTACATATGCATCATTTCTTCTGGTCCTGAAAGAAAACACAAAGCAGACGAGTGGAGGAAACGGAGACTGGCAGTCATCTTGTTGGTATTCCCACAGCACCCCCTCCTTAAGCGCTTGCTGCCATCTCATCCAACTCCACTCAGTGTATTTTCACCCGGCAATGATGCAGAAATGTCTGCGTACTCCAGTATTATTGTAGTCGGGCAGCGTTTATGGCTTTGACGTTCAACTGAGCATGGCAGGACGTCTAGAAGCAATTATAACCAGCACCTGCTCTGTCTGTGCGATGGGCAGGCAGTGACGGATTCCCAGCCTCCGGAACACTAGTGTTCCCTCCCAGCTCAGGATAATGACGGTGACACTCGGCCCCCTTGTTGTCTGGGGAGCTCAAGGAGCTCTCCTCTGAAACCTCAACTTATGGGCATTTCTTTGAGTGAAGACATCAAATTAGTGACTGGAAAGGAAGGCGTAGGAGATGATTATTGGCCACAAGACAAGCCTCAACCGCCTCCAGAGAGCATGTCTCCTAAGTGCAAAGTGTGGAGAGGGAGGAAACAATTGATCACAAATGGAATAGACTCTGAGTCTCACCACACAATGTGTGTGTGTGGTCACTGAGGCGGCAACATTATGACTGGGGGATGGATATGGTTTGTGCAGCCGTGATTGCCATCCAGAATGTGGAATGCTATTGTGAAAAATGATTTTTTATTCTGAGCAAATCTCTGCTTCCACTTGCTTTAATGCTTCGCCGGAGAGCAGGGCACTCTGGGAGGGGTGGGGGGCGCACAGGGCTGGGCTGACCTCAGGAACTCATGTGTAAAGGGCTTTTTCTCACTTGGAAGCAGGCTGTTCTTTCTGGTAAAGCTTGTTTGTGAACCTTGCCACATCTGCGTCCGAAGAGGGAACTGAAGGTGACAAATGCCACGAGGAGCCCCGGGCACATCTTGTTTCATTTGAATCCCAGTTTTACCTTTCCTCCTTTCTGGGTTCTGAAGCATCAGATGGGTGCCAAACGCTTCCACGGACAACTAAAGCTGAACAAGGTGGAGGCAGATGAAGAGCAACGGGAGGTTGGTGTTTGGGAGACTGAATACTTGGGCTTCCTAGGCCAGTAGGTGGTTAGAGCCCTGTTTCAGATTCCACTGTAATCTCCTAGTGTCCAAGGACCAAGTGGCTCCTAAGTGCAGAATTTCTGTTACATGTGTCACCAAGGAGGAGTTGGGCTAAAATGCATTGAAGAATAAAGCAGGAGCTTGGCTTATGAATCCACTCTCTGATTCTGAAATTTCAAAGGCTCTGTGCACAGACATTTCAACACTGAAAGCACAGCAGGGAAAACCAAAGACTTGGGCTTCCTCCTTGTCCCTCTTTTCGGGCTTTTACGGTTTTCCAAGGCGCCTCCCTGAGCCGAGTGTTGTATAGGTCAGGTTTAAAGATGTCCTAGTTCCGAGGGACTTGCTGTTCTGCTTTCTTTTTCAGGGAGACCTGGTTTCTTGTCTTGTGGCCAAACACAGAGCACAGATGTCTGTGGGCCTCCTCCCTTTCCCCTGACCTTTGCTCTCTTCTCTGGATACACTACTGACCTGTTCTCCCTTACAAGATCTGAACTGCTCACAAACTTCGATGAATTCTCATCCTAGCAAGAAGCATCTGAGCATCTTATTAGAGCCTGTATGAGTTCTGTTCTGGATGCCTATTTGTGCAACTTCAGGGTCTGGCATGGAAACATTCCATGTCCACAGACCCGCACAGATAATATAAACTCCAACAGTAGTTTAAGGTTTAAGGTGGTAACAGGGAACGCTGGGGCCTGTGGCTCCTGGTGAACCTCACAGGCTGTCTAAAGGGGCTACTTCCATCTCAATGTAACCATACAGGAATGTAGACCTGTTAGGTAGCAAGACAAGGGGTTGTTCCTCTCCATGCTTAGGGGGCCCCCTACAGGAGGTTGGAAGCCAATGCAGGCTAAAGGGCATGCACCAATTCAAGGCCAAGCCAGGAGAGCTTAATTGATGCCTCACAGCTGAAAGCCCTTAAAAGGCTGGAACCTTCCCTTCAGCTGCTTCTCTGCCTTCCGCTCAGCAGGGCTGGGTGTGCAGTGTCATGAGGGTGCCCGTGTTCAGTTAACTGTAACGCCGGAACCTTCTTCTCTCCTGTATATAAACCCACTCGGATCACCAACCAGGCTTTGGTGTGAATTTCTTTCTAGTGTGTAGCCAAGGACCGAGACATTTCCCACCCGAGAAACCTACAGACCCAGACTTACAATAAACCCATATGTGTGTGTGTGTGTGTGTGTGTGATACACACACACACACACACACACACACATATATGGCAAGAGGTGAACAGGTCTAGCCAGCAATGGTGAAGAGGGCCCTGGGATTGAGATTGAGAACGATTCTGAAGTAGAATCCATAACCCTTAGAAATGTATTGGCCTGCTATACCAATCCAATTACCCTCAACCTTCTTCAAAGAATTGGAAACACTGACCACCAACTTCATATGGAGAGGGAAGAAACCCAGAATTAGCAGAGAACTCCTCAAGAAGAAGGACACAATTGGAGGACTCGCCCTACCTGATTTCAATGCCTACTACACAGCTACAGTGGTCAAAACAGCATGGTACTGGCACAATGATAGACACTCAGACCAGTGGAAAAGAATAGAAAGCCCAGGAGTAAAATCATCAGCATATAGACAACTGATCTTCGACAAGGGTCCCAAAAATGTCAAGTGGGAAGCAGATGCCCTCTTTAATAAGTGGTGCTGGAAACAATGGATATCCACATGTAGAAAGTTGAAATAAGACGTCTACCTCACCCCATGCACAAGAATACACTCAAGGTGGATCACAGATCTAGAAGTCAAACCCCAAACCATCAGGACCATTAAGGAGGGAATCGGGACTAATCTCAGCGTACTGGCCCAGGGAGCACATAGGCTCACTGCAACAGGGAAGGGGACACACACAGGTGAGTTGGAAATCGACAAATGGGATCTAATAAGAATAAAATGCATGTGCACCTCGAAAGACTTTGCCAAGAGGGTGACAAGGCAACCCACAGACTGGGAGAAGATTTTTAGTAATGACACATCAGACAAAGGGCTCATTACTAAAATCTACAACACCATCGTGACCTGCAAAAAGAGGAAAACAGTTAACCCCCTAAGGAAGTGGGCAAAAGAAATGAGAAGAACTTTCACTAGAGAGGAGATCAATATGGCCAATAAACATATGAGAAAGTGCTCAAAGTCCCTTGCCATAAGAGAAATGCAAATCAAAACAACCATGAGATACCACCTAACACCCCTGAGGCTAGCCCAGATCAGTAAATCAGAGAGCAACAAGTGTTGGAGGGGCTGTGGTGAAGTAGGAACCCTCCTCCACTGCTGGTGGTCGTGTACATTTGTACAGCCACTGTGGAAAGCAATCTGGCGATACCTAAAGAAAATGGAAATTGATCTACCTCATGACCCAGCCATCCCTCTACTGGGCATATACCCGGTTGAAGCAGCAAATAAAACACGACCAGTCATATGCGCTCCAATGTTTATTGCGGCACAATTCACAATGGCAAAGACTTTGAAACAGCCTAAGTTTCCATCGACAGACGAGTGGATTAGCAAACTTTGGCACATACACACAATGGAGTATTATGCAGCACTGAAAAGCACCGATGAGCACATGAAACACGTTATTTCATGGGAAGAGCTGGAAGGAATTATGTTAAGCGAGGTAAGCCAGACCCAAAGGGACAGGTACAACATGAGTCCCCTGAGGTAAGTACAATCAGCATGACAGAAATAGAAGAATAAACATCCATCCCACAATAAACGGGAGGAAGCATAGATAGTTGGAGGGAGGACAGGCCACACCTAGGGAGGTACATAAGAGCCCAGCATAAAGAAGGGGTAGTGGGGTAGGGAGAGGGAGAACCGGGAGGGGGAGAATCCGAATGGATGGTATGGGGGGGGCAGGGTACTAACCCACCCGGGGGAGAGTATCGGTTATGTCCCCACAGATTTGGAACATGCATACGGACCCCAACACGACACACCAAACAAGGAGGACAACGCAAAGTACAGAGGTCTACACAAAGAGGCTGGACGACAAGCCGGCCCAAACCAGAATTAGGCCGACCCCCACACTCGAAGGGAATACCAAAGAAAACAAAAATAGATTGTCTGGAGTGGGAAAGGAACTGACCCACCACACCACATCCAGAAGGAAGCTGAAACAAAAGAAGGAGAAAGGACATAGTGGAGTACACCTGGGTCCACCAAGCCCAAAGTCGATAGACCAGCTAGAAGAGCCCATCATACAGAGAGGACCATTCAGCTGACCACACTACGAGATATGACATCCTGCACCAACACATGGCCCTACACGGGACAGCACCTGAGACACAATGGGGGATGGGCAACTGAGCTGACCCCGCCACACTGAGGAAAACACTGGGGACATGCAATGGAGCAGCGGAGGAAGCAGAGCAAAGGGAGCCCGAGGGAGTAGAAAGGATGGTCTTCTGGGCCAGGACGTGGCGCCTCACAAGCTACACCTAGAAAACACTCCTAAAGGCCAATGAAAGGACCTTGAACTACTAGCAATTTTTTCTTTTAATATTTGCTATCTTTTTGTTTAGTCTTTTTAAGTTTGTTTTGTTTTTTTACCCAGTAAATTTTGTATGTTAGTGGCTTTTCTGCTTATCAGCGTGTCGATGTTGCTTCTGTCAAAGCCATGTTCTTATGGGCCACTTGGGCGCAGTCAAAGTCATATCCATTTGTATGCACGTATTACTATGTCAGCAGGTCCACCTAGACAAGATAGGCTGGACAAATAATGAGAGAAGAAAACAACAGGACCAACGGTCCTGGAGGGACATGAGAGCGTGGGAGGTAGGGGAAGGGAGGAGGTGTCGCCCAACACAGGGACAAGGGAACAGCGAATGGTTCAAAACCAGAGGAGGGAGGGGAGGGGAGGACTGGAAGGGAGTGACCAAGAGCAAGGTAACTGAGAGGAACTACTGAATCCAGAATGAAGGCTAAACATGGTAATGGGTCAGGAGGAAAGCGAAAGGAAATAGAGGAAAGGAGTAGGAGGCAAAGTGCATACAGAGAAGCCTAAATACAGACATGTACATATGTAAACATATTTATGATTATGGGGGCAATAGATTTATATGCATATATTTATAGGTTCAGTAGTAGGGTAGCAGATGGACATTGGGCCTCCTCATGCATAATCCCCCAATACAATAGCACCTCGCCCTGCTAAGCAGCCATTGCAGGATACCCATCTTCCCGACATGATCACTGAAGACAGCCGTGTGTGTAAGCAAATGTGGTGAAGAAAGCTGATGGTGCTCGGCTTATCAAAAAAAGATATAGCGTCTGGGGTCTTAAAGGCTTGAAGGCAAATAAGCGGCCATCTAGCTCAGAAGCAACAAAGCCCACAGAGAAGAAGCACACGGCCTAAGCGAATACAAGGTGTTGAATGGACCATGTAGCAGATACAAAGGAACAAAAACAATCATTGTGTGATCACCTCTCTCACATAATGGCTGAAGACGAAAGTGTGCATTAGCAAGTGTGGTGAAGAAGGCGGATGGTGCCCGGCTACTGAGAGATATAGTGTCTGGGGACTTAAAGGCTTGAATGCAAACAAGCGGCCATCTAGCCCAGAAGCAACCGAGCCCACACGGAAGCAGCACACCAACATAGGTGATCATGAAGGACAGAGGAGACCAGGTCTCCAACATCAAAGGTGGGGTGGTGGTGAGAATCACATCACCGTGAAAGAGGGGGAGTGCATGATGGGGACCCAACGCCCACCTGTAGACAGCTGGACACCCCTTCCAGAGGGGTAGTGAGGAGGAGATGGGCCACTCAGGGTTCAGTGTAGCAACAATGAAACTCAAAACCTTCCTCTAGTTCCTGAACGCTTCCTCCCCTCCCAATCATCATGACCCCAATCCTACCTTGCCTTGCGGACCTGGTTATACCAGAGGATGTACAGCGGTGCAGTGGGGATCTGGAGGCACAGGGAATCTAGGACAGACGAACCCCTCAACACCAGCTGTGGGAGTGGCGACACCAGGAGGGAAGGGCATGTAGAAAGGGAGAACCAATCTCAGAGATCTATGTGTAACCTCCTCTCTGGGAGATTGGCAAGGGGGAGGCGGGTGAGGGAAGACGCCGGGGAGTGTAAGAAAGATATAATAATTATTTATAAATTATCAAGGGACCAGGGGTGGGATCGGGGAGGGAGGGGGATGGGGGGGGGGAAGGAAACCGAGCTGATTCCAGGAACCCAAGTGGAAGGTGAATTATGAGAGTGATGAGTGCAACGAATGTATAAGGGTGCTTTGCTCAATTGATGTATGTACAGATTGTGATAAGAGCCTTATGAGCCCCAATAAAACGATTAAAATAAATAAATAAATAATGAAAGAAAAAAAAAAAAGAAATGTATTGGCCTTAGGGGAGGGGCAAAGAGGGCTGGATTGAGAAAGTCTGTGGCATCCAGTTCTGACTTGACTTTTGGATCCAGAATCTTTCAGGAGTCATGGCCTTGCCCTCCAGCCAGAACTTCCAATAACCGTCTTCTCAGAGCCTTGTTAAATTCTCATAATACGTTACACCTGCCATCCTGTGAGCAGCTACCAAACCCAGGCACTTTTTTCTTTCTTTTTTTTTTTTTTTTAAACAGGAACAATAAAGTTTATTGAACCGTAGCTTAGTACAGGCGCTGGGGTTTCCCCACGGTGCTCTTAATGTACAAAGCACGGATATTCTGCCAATTCTTCTTCAGCAGCGAAACCAAAAAGTTGACAGCCAAGTGGATGTTGTACACGAGTTCATCATCTGTCATCTTCACATGGCCAACTGCCACTGCCAGACACAGCACCTTCTTCATCTGGAACTTGACGGAGGACTTCACCTCGTCGACCTTGGCCACCATGTTCTCATTGTGGGTCAGCAGGGAAGGGAATTTCCCGGCCTTGTTCAGGCCCGGGCCCAGAATTCGAGGAATCTGCTTGATCAGGGTCTCTGAGGCCAAAAAGGCATCATACTTCTTGGCCAGCTTTTTGACCAACTTCTTATTCTTGTTGAGCTTCTTGAGCGCCTCGATGTCCATGTGAGGGATCTCCACGGCCTTCGCTTGTCGCAGTGCTGCTGGTCCCCAAGGACACACACTGAGAACTTGGGGCACGGGGTTGACTTAAGCCTGACGGTGCCAGAGAAGCGTTTGTCCTTCTGAGGGTCGTAGTTCTTCAGGCTGATCTGCAGCTCCACCGTCTCCAAAAACTTCCGGCGCTTGCGCTGGTTCCTGTGCAGGACTTCCCGCACCGCCTCGTAGAGGGTGTCGCGAGAGACTTTGGTACTCATGGTTCCTAGCGCTGCGGCAACCGGAAAAGAGACCTAGGCACCTTTTTCAAAGACAAGCTCGCTCTCTCTACCCTTAAGAGCAGGTAGTTTTTGGATGATGGATATGAGATACCACAGAAGGCAAATCTGTAATCTTCCATGATGCCCAAAACATGCTGTCACAACCAGGACCCATGACAATCCCTCAGTTTCCTAAATTGCTTCACTGTTGCTTTTTAATTAATATATGACATTAACTTGTTATATATTGATAACAGGGAGGACCCTGAACTAGATGAATAAATTAAAGCTCTCCTCATCCTGTGCTTTTATATGAATGTGTTAATTATTTTTGTCATTAGGGAGAATGATGGAGGGATGGAGCAATACCAAACGGAGTTTGACAAAGTGTTGTGTTTGCTGCGGGAAACATGGTGCGTGTCAGATACAATCCGTCACCCAGTGAGTCTGCAATTAAAACCAAGGGACCAAGGTAGGATTCCCGGTAATAAATAGCCTTCCTCCCAGATGCTAGTGGAGACCCAGCAGGACCCACTGTTGTGTTGTAGCAGTTGTACACGGGACCTTATGGGAGACAGAGCTGGTGTTTGAAATGAGTTTTGTTTGTCCCCAGTTGGCTCAGATTTGTTTTTTAGATAGCATAATCACTAACATTTAAACACAGGGTGATGTCACGTAACAATCTGCAGCTTCTGAGAAATGGAGAGGCCCAACTTTGCTGGTTGACAATGCACCTCTGGAAGACAAGGGGGACCACAGAGGGACTGGGGGGGGGGCAGGCAGATGTGGTGATCGGAGTTTGGAATCCTTGTTTTCCACGTAGAGGTGGCAAGGAGTTCAAGGGTTCAGAAATTGAGGAGGGAAGTTTCAGAAGACAAGTCTGTGTGGTCCATAATAAACCAATATAGGGGTTGAGATTTCAATCCGTTGGCTATTTATTTTGTGCCTGGTAGCCAACCAGCCCAGAATTCCTGACCTCGCCGACCGTGTGAAACAAGGACCATTCCAGAATTACATAGAAGCAAGCATGGAAGCAAGGGCATCCACCACCCTGAATGCGTAGGGGTCAGGAACCAAGTGCTTTCTGTAGAACAGCCCCAGAAGGCAGACCTTTGGCTGGAAAACCTGTTAGGGAGCTAGCATAGGGACTGGCAGGCCCATTACACAAGCTCAGAGGTCTGAGCTACCGGCTCATGAAGTAGAGGCTCACTGCATGCTCAGAAGTTCAGGTTTCCAGCCAGCAGGGGGAGCTACGCCTGGGTGGGCGCTGTACCTACATTGGCTCACCTAGGCCAGGTGAATTCAATTCAACAATACAGCCAATGAGGTCGAACTACGTCATCGACCACGCCTCCCTAACCGCTCATAAAACTCAAGAGGATCCCAAACCAGGCCTCTGCGTGAGCTGTTTCTGGCGTGGAGCCTAGGACCGAGGCACACCTGCCCCAGGTGAGGTCCAACAGAAGCGGTGATGTTCGAACAGAAGCGGTGCTGTGTGACTGGAAGCTATGAGGTAAGCCGGGCCCAGGAGTGGGCCTTCCCATGCTGGTCTCACGGGTTGTGGGCCCCTCTGGGCTCCTTTCACCTCACCACCCTTGGGAGAATTGTTGGGTTGAGTTCACCTGGCCTAGGTGAGCCAATCCAAGTGGCGCCCCACCCAATACGGTGGAGGCCCCTGGGGACGCTTGTAGCGTATTGCCGCAGCCCCAGCCTTTTGTGTCGGTCTTTGCGCCATTTCTTGCTGGTGTCAGCCTTTGCGCCGTTTCCTGCTGGTGTCGGTCTTTGCGCCATTTCCTGCTGGTGTCGGTCTTTGCGCCGTTTCTTGCTGGTGTCGGTCTTTGCGCGGTTTCTTGCTGGTGTCGGACTTTGCGCCGTTTCTTGCTGGTGTCGGTCTTTGCGTCGTTTCTTGCTGGTGTCGGTCTTTGCGCCGTTTCTTGCTGGTGTCGGTCTTTGCGCCGTTTCTTGCTGGTGTCTGTCTCTGCGCCATTTCTTGCTGGTGTCGGTCTTTGCGCCGTTTCTTGCTGGTGTTGGTCTTTGCGCCGTTTCTTGCTGGTGTGCGGGACTTGATGTGCCTCTCTGTGCCTGCCTTCCCGGGCTGCATTTGGGAGGGGGCTGGGACGCTGCTGCCTGGAGGCTGGGAGGATTTTGACTCCCAAAGCCTTCTCGAGGCTCAGTGTAAAAGTTTATTTGGACTCGAAAACAGAATCAAAGACCCAATTAATTAAGTTTTAGAAGCAGGCTTTATTGTGAACTTGTGGCGGGTTCAGCAACTCAGGGTATTGATCTATTGAAGCCACGCCAGGGAAAAAATCCTGGCGGCGTTTTTATGCCCACTGCTGGCAGGCACAGCTGGGGAGAATCATAGCTTGGGGTGGGGGTGGATCTGCGCACACAGGTGCTTCCGAAGGGAGAAGGTCGTTAATCTTACCTATATATGTCAGGGACGCGTGGAATGACCATATCTTCAGAAAACCTTCTGGCTTTGGGAGGAGCTGGTTCCAGGAATTTGGGGTTGAGCAGAGGAGGGGAGGTCAGTTAGGGGTCAGTCTTGAGAGCTAAAATGGAGTCTGTTGTGCCGAGATAGGACGTTTTAGACTGACCCTATAGGGAAAAGGGACAACATTAGTCCATTTCTGTAACTGCTTCCTGTGGGTAGTGGGCGAAGAGCAAGGGGAGGGGCTTTTCCAGGCAGAGTACTGGGAGTTGCGGCCTGGCACAGGGTGGAGAGGTTGTTGTTGCTGGTGGACTGCTATACGGGTGATTTCGCGGAGTCAACTTTGCAGGAGCTGAATGAGACAAGGAGCAATTAAGAGCAAAATTACTACTAAAATTATGGGTTCTAGTATGGGGGCTAGGAAGGAGTACAGAGAAGAGTTCCACCAGGAAGAGGATCCGTCTGTTCTGAATCTGTTGTTTTGCAGCTCACGGTTTAGCTTGTTGAGGGTCTGGACTCTAGTTTCCACAATTCCCAGCTTATTGATGTAATAACGGCATTCCTCCTGGAGGAATTAGCAGGTTCCTCCTTTTTCAGCAGTGATGAGGTCTAAAGTGCAGCGGCTCTGCAAGGCAACTTGGGCAACAGAGGTTGTTTGTTTCTGCAGGGAGGCAAGAGATTTGGAAGAGGCATCGACTGCCAGCTGGAAGCGTGTGGATAACTTGTCTGCTGTGGTGATAGAGGGTCTAAGGGTCCCGCCGCTGAGTCCTACTGCACCTGCTGCTGAGGCTAAGGAGATTCTCACTGCTATCGGAAGAAAAACTGCTCTTTTAGTTTGGCGACTGTATACCTGGATGTATTTGTCCTGGACCTCAGCCGGAGTGTATGTAGTGAGCTGCGGAACCAGAGTGACGGGCAGGCACAAAAGGGTAAGGTAGAACTGATGTTTAAATGCTTAGTGTATAGTTGCACCAAAAGAAAATTTTTTTTCTGGCGCTGTTAGTGGTTTGGAGGGGATTTGGGTGACATTACATGTCTGTGTCGATGGATTGGAGTAGCAAAAGGGCACTTGAGTGTTTTCTGGTTGGATGTACAGAGGAATATTGGGGATGGTTATGGGTTTTGTGGTCTTTACGTTGGATGAAAATGACAGGGCAGGACCTGGTACTGCTACCAGAGGAGGGCGTTCTAGGGCTGCACACATGCAGCAGGTGGAGAGGTTGGCTAGTCCAGCAAAGTGGCGATGGCCAGTCCCTGCTGTAGCAGGGTAAGCTGGGAGAAGGGAGACTCAGAAGGTTTAGAAATTTGCTTAGTGAGTTGAAGGTCTTGGATCTGAATATTACAGTGGATGGTGGATTGGACCTGGAGTAGCGACCTCCATACATAGAATTTGGCGTCTGGAAATTTCTCTCGGTGAGTGGCGTACCACGCTCCTGGAACCAGAGGTGTCCAGCGGCTATCCCAGGGGTCTGGGATTGTGAGAGTGTATTTAGATTTATGGTAGTAGAATCATCCCTGGGGACAAAGGGAAAGGTAAAGTATCTGGCAGGAAGACCAAGGACACCCTACATTTTTCTGTATTCACCTTTTTGCACATTGGGTAGTTGCGTTCTGGTCATACAGGTAGCAAATGATGGGATCAGCTTTTCCTTGATGCCGCTTAAAGTCAGTGAAATTTAAGTTTATGGGTGTTCTGCACCCTGTGGGTGGGCAGTCAGCGGTGGCCAGCAAATAATCATAACGCTTAGTGCGGGCGTAATTGGTATAGTTTTCAGTCAAGTAAAATCGCCAGCAAAAGGGGAAATTATATTAGGTTTAGCTGGCTGGCTTGGTGAGGCGAGTGAGGCGGAGAGACATAGGACCAGTGGACTGAGCCAGACCACTGGGAGCCATGATCAGAGTTCACTGCTGCCTTGACTCGGGACAAATGTACCCAGGAATCTATTCCAAGACCCTTGACTGCCAAGGGAGTGGTGAGCACTACGGTGTAAGGGCCTTCCCACCGGGGTGCTAAGGGTCTGGGTGCTAGGGATTTAATTAACACAGCATTTCCAGGATGCACTGGTTTTTGGTGATCAGCAGAGGTCGGAGATGGTTCAGGGATGGGGGAGTTTTCGTGTTGTCTAAGAAGGTTGCGGAGCAAGGACAAGTATGGAAGGTACGAAGCTAGCAGAGGGCAATCAGTTGCAGGAAGAGGCGAGAAAAGAAAAGGTTGTCCGTAGAGTATTTCGATCATGGCTGGGGTGGATCTGCGCACATAGGTGCTTCAGAGGGGTCGTTAATCTTATCTATATGTGAGGGAGGGGTGGAGTGACCATATATTCAGAAAACATTCTGGCTTTGGGATGAGCTGATTCCAGGAATTTGGGGTAGAGCAGGGGAGGGGAGGTCGGTTAGGGGTCAGTCTTGAGAGCTAAGATGGAGGTGCAGGCCTCAAAATGGAGTCTGTTGCACCAAGACTGGGACACAGTGGTGTGCTGCGGCTCCGCCAAGCAGGATGGCTGGGAGCGCCCACATCTACCCTGTTGGTTTGGGCAGGTCTCTGGCTGGGTGGTTGGCTCCAGGCTGGCTTTCGGCTAGGCCACAATCTGCGGCTTCCATTTTCCCAGCCACATGACTCCACTCCCAGGCAGAATGGCGCCACCTGTGTCTGTTGTAGCTACTGTCTCTTCCCAGAAAGAAAGCCACCCAGACCGCGGGCAAGTTCAACAGAACAAGTTTTATTTTCTGCGCAGAGACTGTCAGCTCTCTTGAGAGGAGACTGAGTGGCCACCAGTCTAATTTTCCAAAGGTTTTTATACTTTTGCAAAGTGCAGGTGTGCAAGCAGGTAGAGTAGAGAAGCAGGGTGTTGCAGTTAGCCATTCTTAGTTGAACATTACATGCTCTGGTCTTTCCTTCTGTACGTTCCCTTGGGCTATGTCTGCACAGCCTACCTCCCCAATATCAGCTAGTTCGTTGACAGTTCATAGCTAGTTTATTTACTGTTCATAATGGCTTCTATCAGCTCAAAATGACTTCTCTTGTCAAGGCTGTTTAAGCTTTGCCCAGAGCTGCTACATTCCCTCCTCTTCTTAGCCGAGTTCAAATCATTGAATCTGCAGTAGCCAGCCCAGTGTATGGTGGGCTCAGCACTAAGAGTTTTATGGTTTGTACTTTCTGTGTGAGGACTGCCACTAGCTTATTGGTTATTATTGGTCCAAACGTGAGGTTTAGCAGGAGGAGGATTAGGGGTCCGGCTAGGGGCGTTACTAGGCTGGTTCGCCAGGTTGCCCAATTAAGTAGCTTTTCAAACCAATTGGTTTCTTCATTTCTTTTCTTGACTCTTTCCTCTAATCTTTTCCTAACCAGGGCTAAACTATCTTTAATGATTCCTGAATGGTTTGCATAAAACAAGTTTCTCCTAATGCCATGCACAACACTCCTTGTTTCAAAAGGAGCAAGTCAAGCCCTCGGCAGTTTGGCAACACACTTCTACAAGGGAGTCTAAGGATCTTTCTAAATGGGAAACATGGTATTTTTATCCCTGTAAATCTAAAGCAATTTGCTGACTAAGAGTCTGATAGTTTAAGTTTCCTTGTATTAAAGCAACTGACCCGACTGCAGCTAATCCCATAATCCCAAGCCCCGTTAACAGTGGGACTGACATTGGGGCTCTTTTAGCTCATCCAGAAATTCCAAAGTTATCCCTACCTCCTTCACCAGAACACAGGTACACTTGAGGAATAACATGCACTAGGACACAAATACCCGGGTCTGCTGCTAATACTGGGGAAAGGAGACAGGGTGCTAGTCCTGTGGAACAAGTAAAGCAAGTACCCGTTGGGGCAGATAACAAATAAGGATCACCATTTGGTTCAATAGGAACAGCTTGAAGGCAAAAATCTTGATATTTTGATATATTAAAGGGATAATTAGATGAATAAAAACAGTCTTCGCCCTTGGTAATCTTTTAAAGTGAGCTTGAGTTGAGTCCACTCTAACCTCACCTACAGACTGCTGCTTCGTGTAATCCTTACTAACATTTCTAATTGGATTACGCTCTGCACCAATAGTGCTATTTGTAGCTGTGCCTACCGAGTAAGGGGGAGCAGGGTTCAGACAAAGCCAACAATCAGTTGCGAGGTTAGGATTTGAGTTCATAAATTGGAATACAGCATCCAGAGTATCAAACACAGAACCTTGAGGTGGCTCCTGAATGGGAAGGGCCCTTTGAGTTGGGCTGGCAGTGAACGGGAAAGTTACTGAAGAGTCTGGAGGGTGCGGCAAAGGAATCTTAATGACACCCAGCTGTGGCTCTTCAGGATTTATCACCAGGTTTGGGCCTATTTATGGACAGGAAGTTGCCATATTTTACTTTGCTGCATAGTAAAGGTTGTCCCGGGATCTCTATCATTTGCGTAATACTGAATTCCCCATGTGTTCCCAGTGAACCCAATAACGCTTGAATCCAGTTCTTATTGGGTTACATTTGGAAACCATACACGTGGTGTGATCAAACCCCTCCGACTTGAGTCCCATTCTTGTAAAAACAATAGGGTCGTCTTTAACAAGTTTCCACCCTGAAGATGATAGTTTCACAACCCTAAGCTGCACAATGGCAATGTCCCTCCCCTTGGCAGTTAGGGAGCCCATGAGCCGGGCATCTATAGAAATGGTGTGTTTGGAGCCTTCTTTCTATAGAGGGTATTCCGCACCCATAGGACGGGATTCCGGTTATGGGCCCCATTGTGCCCTTTACCTTTAAAGGATCCGGAATGCCAGCTCTTTCCTAGCAAATCAAACAAATCAAAGCGGAAACGGGGGTCAGACCCAGTGTAAGAAGTTACATATTCACTGTTGGAGGTTCGAGTAGCAGTCCACAGATGTGTTTGTGGTTGGGCGAAATGGCGGGTGCTGTCAGCAATGCTCAGACAAAAACAATTAAGTTCTGTAAAGCCTTAATTTTGAGGGTTTTTCTGTCTTTCTGAGTGTTCATCTTTTCAGGATATGCTCAGGGAGGGCTTTTTTTGACTTGTGACTGATGAATCCACGGCCCCTTCCCCACTACTTTAATAGCAGTTGGTGTTATAAGTATCACCTAGTATGGGCCAGTCCCCCTAGGTTCTAAGGTCTCGGGTCAGTGCTTCTTTACCCACGTTCAGTCTCCAGGTTGCAAGTTGTGGGCTGCCTCTTCACCTTTCCCTTGGTTGGGCCCAAAATGAAGGTGTCGGAGCAGATGATTTGTCTCACCTGCTGGACAGCCTGCAGGCACTTCATGAAGGAACAAGTAGTGACTTCCATTACTTCTACTTCCTTCAGTCTTGGGAGGATTGGGGAAGGTCTGCCAAACTTAAATTCAAACGGGGTCGTGCTTTTCACATAGGGAGTGCATCGGACTCGAAGTAGGGCAAAAGGTAAAGAAAGGATCAATCCAGTTCTCGCCAGTTTCTAAATGCAACTTAACTAACAATTCCTTTAGGGTTCTGTTTATTCTTTCTACTTGCCTTGAACTTTGGGGCCTATAAGCCCAGTAGAGCTTCCAGTTAATATTTAGAAGCATTGCTAATACTTTAGTAATTTGAGCAATGAATACTGGGCCATTGTTGGACCCCAAGGTGGTGGGAAGCCAAATCTAGGGACAATTTTAGTTACTAATAATTTACACCCAGTGGCAGAAGTGTCCTTCTTCGTTGGGAAGGCTCCCACCCATCCAAAATAGGTGTCCACTAGCACCAGCAAATACCCGTAGCCATACTTTCTAAGTTTGATATCCATAAAGTCCACCTCCCAGAATTCTCCAGGAGTACTACCTCGAGCTTGTGGTTGGGGTTGCTCCTTTTCTTTTCTAGGGATGTTTCCCCGAGCGAGCACAGTGCAAGCAACAGTGGTGTCATCTGCCACCCAGTGTCCAAGCCTGGGTATGTAAAAGTACCTGAGGAGCAACTGAGACCATTTAGAGGATCCTGAGTGCATACCTTCATGTAGTCCTTGAATCAGATCTCTCCCAGAGCTTCTGGCATGAATCTTCTTCCATCAGGATGGAGCAGCCACCTGGATGCTCCGAGTTTCTTTGGCAGCCCAGCTCTTGGCTTACCTTTAGATCATTTTCCGAGTATGTAGGTTGTGGCAGTAACACTTGGGATGGCATGGTCATGGCCATTACCTTGGGGATTTGTGGTATAATCCTGGCATTCGAGATCCACCGGTCCAGGGGACTTGTTAGGAGGGGCTCAACCATAGGTCCCCCTACCCCAGCAATATCCTGCCCCAGTGTAAGCTTCCTAGCTTCTATAACTAGGATGGCCGTGGCAGCCTCAGCTCGCATGCAGCTCGGCCATCCTGCAGTTACAGAGTCTAGTGTGATTGAAAGATCGGCCACAGGTCTCTTTCATGGCTGCAAGTTCTGAGTTAGCATTCCTTTTGCTGTGCCCCTGGCCTCATAGACAATTGGAAGGGATTTTCTATGTCTGGAAGGGGAAGAGAGGGTGCCCATATGAACGACGTTTTTAAGGATTCAAAGGCTTGCTGTTCTACTTCAGTCCATTGAAGTTTTTTCCTTTCCCCAATACTTGCATATAGGAGTTTGACTAATCCCTCAAATCCCAAATTCCACAATGGACAGTACCCCACAAATCCTAGAAACTCTCACACGTGCCTCTTAGTCTCAGGGACTGGGATTTTGAGGATCACCTCAGTGCGGCTGGGGGACAAGGTCTGTTTTCCCTCCTCCAGTTGGTAGCCTAGGTATACAGCTTTATTGACACACAGTTGAGCCTCTCTTGCAGATTCCCTGGACCCCAATTGGCCAAGGACTATTAACAGGTCCTCGGTAGCACTTGGGCATTCCTCCAGGGTTTCGGAGGCCAGGAGGAGGTTATCTTCATACTGGAGCAAGGGGGTTTGTGGGTGTTCCTCCTTGTATTCCTGTAAGTCTTCATTGGGTTGACGTACAGAGGACAAGGGTATGGAGAACAAAGCATCCTTTAAGTCCAAAACAGTATAACAAATTCAGTTTGATGGGATAGTACTCAGGAGGGTCTCGGAGTTTGGTACCGTGGAGTGGACAGTTTCTACCCTCGCATTTACCTCTCCGAGATCCTGCACCATTTGGAAGTCCTCAGTTCCCGGTTTCGGCATGGGCAGCAGGGGAGCGTTCCATGTGGACTTGCAGGGCACCAAAATGCCTGTCCTCTTTAGTCTGCATATGTGAACAGCAATACCCACCTGTGCTTTCCAGGGAGTAGGGTTTTGCTTGACACTCACCAGTGTGGCTGAGCTCAGAAGTTGTACGACCGCAGGCACCTGATGTTCAGCAAAGTCTGGCAGGTTGTTCTCTGCCCAAACAAAAGGAATATCTTTTAGCCATTTATCAAGAAGTTCCTTTGAGGAGGTTTCTTCTGCTCTTTGATAAAACACATATCCCTCTGGCAGTGGAGCGGTGAGCAAAACCTTTGCCTTTTCAAGTTCAAGGGTTAAGGTGGTTGCAGCAGATGAGAAAGTAATCATGGCCACCATTTATCGTAATAAATCCCGACCAATTAGGGGAAAGGGGCCCTGAGGCATTACCAGGAAGGAGTGTGGAACTGTCTCTTGTGCTAAATCTGTTATTCTGGCCGTTGTCCATGGGTATGCTTGGGTCTGCCATGTGGCACCTGTAATTAAAATCTTTCCTTTTGACAATGCACCTGTAGTCTTTTCCAAAACCAAGAAGGTGGCCCCTGTGTCCACCAAGAAATTTACTGGCTGGCCCCCTTTTTGGAGTGTTAGCGTGGGATCCTGGAGGCCAAGTGAAACAGCCCTGACACCTTCATTCAGCTTCTTCAAGCATTATTGTCTCTTGCTTGGGTCTTTCTAGGTGTGAATGAGGCCCGTCCTCTCTAGTGGAGGGTCGTGCACCTCTCCTGGCGTTTTCAAGGGACTGATGTTTCCAATGTCCTTCTTTCCTGCAGTAGGCACATTGATCCTTCTTCGGGGCTTGGTGGTGCCCACAGGTTAGTCTCTCCGTGAGTGGGCCATGCTCTCCTTTTCCTGAGCCTCTGGGGTCTCTCATGGCAATTACTAGTATTTTAGCTAGTTTCTTTGTCTCTGTTGTTATACACTCAATGAGCCACTTCTACCAAATCACTAGGATTTTTCCCTTCAAACCCTTCCCACTTCTTTTTCATGTCTGAGGCAGACTGACTGAATAATACAGACAATACTTACTTCCCTCCTGTTCTCAGGGGGCTTTCAGGTCAATAGGGGTATAAAGCCCGTAGGCGTCCATCAGCCACTCTAAAAAGGCAGGCGGACATTCTCTTGTAGGAGCCTGAGAATTCTCACTGACCTTAGATAAATTTATAGGCTTCCTAGTGGTTAAGCGGAGGCCCTGCAAGAGCAACTGGTGATATCTGCTTAAGCCCTCTGGGCCTTGCTAGGAGTTTGGATCCCACATTGGTTGTGCAGTGGGGAAAAAAAAATTCTCTCAAGTGGGGAGTGCCCGCTGGCTGACCATTAGGTCCATTGACTGCCTTCTGGGCCTCTCTGGAAGGGGTCCCATTCCTCTGATATGAACAGCACCTGGAGAAGTTGCAGGAAATCACCTCAGGTGGGCTGATGAGTATGGAAAACCATATCTAGCAAAGAAATCAGACCTTATGGTTTGTCAGGAAAAAGGGGTTTTGTTGGTTCCAATTATACAAACCCCTGGAACAAAAGGGAACATATACTGAAAAAGGGATTCGGGAGTCTTCCCAGGTTTGGGGGCTGCTTGCCTTAAGGGGAGAATGGCTGCTGCTGAGTGATCTTTCTCTGGGGGTTGTTAAGACATGCCTGCCCTAGTGTATTTGTTGTGGGGTGGGGGGGCTCAAAAAGAGGCTGTGAGTATTCCTCTCTCCGGCCCCTTGGGAACCTGATAGGGTGGCAGCGGCACCAAGGGTCGGAAGCCAGCTCTCCTGCTCCCAGTGTCCTCTTGCAAAATGGGATAAATCAGACAGGTAGGGAAAGGGGGAAGGGAGGGGGGAGGAACAGGGACAGCCTCCACCTTGGTGGTTTTAGGAACATGGACAGGTTGTTTTTCCGGTCCTGCCATGTTTACTGAAATCTTGGAAACAAGAACTCTTTATGTTGGGGGAGGAAGTAAGTCTTTTATATATGTTGGCTTCTTAGTGGCAATGTCAATCCACACATGAATTTAAGGGATCAGATCAGCATGTCCTGGTTCCCCTTTCTAAGCAGGCTCCGACAGTGGCACTCGGATCTCGGTGCACCTCGAAATGTTGTAGCTACTGTCCATTCCCAGAAAGAAAGCATCTCCGACCACCGGCAAGTTCAACAGAAAAAGTTTTATTTTCTGCACAGGGTCTGTCAGCCCTCTTGAGAGGAGACTGAGCAGCCCCCAGTTGAATTTTCCAAAGGTTTTTATACTTGTGCAATGTGCAGGTGTGCAAGCAGGCAGAGTAGAGAAGTGGGGTGTTGCGGTTAGCCATTCTTAGTTGAACAAAAACTGCTCTTGTTCTCAAAAGCCTTCTGAACATCCATTTCCTTTGGGACATTCCCTTGGGCTACGTCTGCACGGCCTACCACCCCAATATCAGCTAGTTCATTGACAGTTCATAGCTACTTTATTTACCTTTCATGGTGGCTTCTGTCAGTTCAGAATGGCTTCACCATTATCAAGGCTCTTTATGGTTTTCCCAGAGAACCTACATAGCCGCCATGGGGAAACAGGGCCTATGACCCTGGCCAAAATGGTGCCCACCAGTCCAAACACGTGGAAGGGCACTGCCTCGGGAGCTGGTTGATTTAGGCCTGGGAGATAGCCCTGCCTTGTCCCGGCAGCCAAATGTTTCCCTTTTACCCTCCGTTCCCTTTGCCTTTCTCCTGGTTTTTAAAACAAGCTGCTTGAGCCCTATAACACTGAGCAGGACTTTTTTGTAACATTTAATTAAAATGTATCTGGCACCAAAATTATATATTATAAATATGACAATTTGGTTATATTTTTGAAAATTTGTACTTTTAAAATATACTTTGGTTGTCATATATATTGATAACAATGAAAGTAAAGAATAAAAACAAAAAAATATTATTTCCTGCATTGAAAACTTCAGGTGTTCTAGGGTTAGTGTTCTACCAGTGTAGGTTTGTTCCTTGTTACTGGCTGGTTTTCCGTTGCTCAGTCTTAAGACAAAGGCGTTCGGAAGCCTAGCCTGGGTAACCCTTACTTTTAGGCTTTCAGTGGTGTTTCTTCACGCACTTTTGGGGACAGCTCTTAATATAGCTCAGCTGCCATGATGTTCCAGCCAGAAATTCCTATTTTCCTAAAGGTTCCCTGAGCTGCCAGATGCCCCTTCCCTTCAGAGATTTGAGAGTCTGCTCCTGCCAGCAGGCATCTTGGAAGGCTGTGGGGCCATCCCAAGCAGTGGTCCTCCTAGCTTATTGTCTAGAAAATGGTTGGACCTAAAGTCGCCCACAGTGACTGCTCTTTGACCCTTTGTCTATGGTGGGGGCACCTGTCAGAGGCATCAGTTTAATAGCACACCAGGGGTCTGCTCTGAAGCGGGGTTATTGACCTTGAGGCAGCAAGCTCTAAATAGCCTTGTTTTGTGCTCTCCAGATGGGACTTAGCAGCTTCATACTCAGGAATTGCCCCCTTGCATGAATCCTGTCCAATTGGGATAGAGTTGACACAGAGGCTAGACAAACAAAAGCTGATACACTATGCAACTTTATTTGAGAAAGGAGAATGGTGGCCAGAGAATGGCACACTTTTCCTTCCATCCCTGATTCACCTGGAACAGTTCTGTAGAGTGATGGGAAATGGGCGGAGATGCCAGAAGTTAGAGCATTTCTCCTTTTGAGGAGCAGTAGAGACCTTCATCCCCAGTGCACACAGGAACCCCTAAGGCAGGCGTCCTCAAACTGTGGCCCGTGGGGCACATGTGGCCTGACGACATTTATTCCACCCTCAGGGTGTTTTTGCTGCCTCTGCCTGTCCTGCTTAGCAGCCGACTCGTGCAGTGTGCATAGGAACTTGTTCATAGGTTTTTAAAAAACTATAGTCTGACCCTCCAATGATCTGAGGGACAGAACTGGCCCCCTAGGTAAACAGTTTGAGGACCCCTGCCCTAAGGGATCCTGGACTTAGGGGTTACTATTCTCGCAGCCCTGACACACCCCTGATCATTCTACCCATAGTAGAGGCACCAGGGAAATTTGGTCCCTGGGTAATTTACCAGCCTTTTATTCAAATTGAAGCCAAGAAAATTAAAAATGACTTAGGCAGTTACTCTACTTTTGATTACTGTTGACTCCCCCTGTAGTACCCCAATATTACCATTTAACTCTATAACGCTGAGCATATTTCCATAACATATAAAGAAATGTATATATTAATAGATAGATAGATAAACAGACAGATAAATAGATAGATAACTTTGAAAATAAAGAATAAAAACAAAAACATTTCCCCCAAATTGAAAATTGAGCCATTATAGGGTTAAAAAGGATGGGTCTTATCAGCAGGTGTAAGACCTTAGGATCATAAATGAAGCAGTGATCCCACTGCACCTAGTAGTGCCCAAAACCTGTGCCCTCCTAGGGAAATTGTGAATGCTTTAATCCCCGTTCCTGTACTTAGAGTGAACAAACACATGCCTGATAATCCTAAGTATATTTATTTCTTGTGACACTCACCTAACTTGAAGGGAACTACCTCCTCCGAATCTTAGACTTGTCTCACTTAAACTCTTCAACCTTTTGTCTTTTTGTTTGTTTTTCCAGAAGTTCTCAGGTTACCAAGGCCTCCAAACCCAGTGTGCCAGCTGCAGGACCACGATTTCCTGAACAACCTCAACTTTATCCATCCTGGGACCTGAGTGGACAATCCCTTCTGAGCCCCATTTGCCCCTTTTGCAGCAGGAAGTACTTAGAGATGTTGTCGCCCAGTACCCCAAAGATTTGGGTCCATACCTCTTCAGGGGGCAAATGTTAGGTAGCTATCCTAGGGACTGGGGTGTCCATTATGCATGCCCAGAGGGCCAAGGTAGAAGCCCAAGAAGGAGTGGCACACTGTGCGTGCTCAGAGGTTCAGGTTTCCGGCCAGGAAGAGGAGGTACACCTGGGTGAGTGCTGCAACTTGATTGACCCACCAAGGCCAAGTAAATTAAATTCAGCTGCTGGGGTTGACCAGGGTTGCCCACCATGCCTCCCTAATGCTCATAAAACCCACTTGGATGACAATCAGGCTTCTACATGCATTCTTTCTCACTCAGAGCAGAGGACCAAGGTCTGTCTGTCCCCAGAGAGATCTGACAAACCCAGGAAGGCTCTTTGGAGGCAGCAGAACTGGACATGAATGGCTGGTGGATACTGTTCAGATGCAGGACTTTCTACTTAGAAGGGTCTAATCCAGCCTGAGATAATCCTTGAATGAGTCCTCTGCCCAGATCTTTTTTTTTAACATTTTATTAGGGGCTCATACAACACTAAACACATTCTATGCATACATCAGTTGTGTAAAGCACATTTGTACATTCATTTCCCTCATTCTCAAAATATCCACTCTCCACCCAAGCCCATGGCCTCAGCTCCTCATTCCCATCCCCACCCCCCATGTGCGCTACCCCTCGCTCATCAATCCTTGGTAATTTACTAATTTTTGTCATATCTTGCACTATCTGATATCCCCCTTCACCCACTTTTCTGTTGAAGTAAAATGTACATCCTTGTAATCAGTTCCCCGTTTCCAAACTGCCCTCCCGCTTACCCTCTCAGTGTCTTCACTCATAATACTGGTCCTAAAGGACTCATTCACCCTGGATTCCCTGTGTTTCCAGTTGCTATCTGTACCAGTGTACATTCTCTGGTCTAGCCAGATTTGTAAGGTAGAATTGGGGTCATGATAATGGGGGGAGAGAAAGCATTTAGCAACGAGAGGAAAGTTGTGTTTCATCGTTGCTATCTCGTACCTAGTCTTGGCTCATCTCCTCTCTGAGACCCTTCTGTAAGGTATTGTCCAGTGGTCTGGAAATGGGCTTTGGGTCTCTACCAAGCACTCTTCTCATTCCCAATAAGATGTTTTTGTTCTGATGATGCCTGACACCTGATCCCTTCGAAACCTCGTGATCTCATAGGCTGGTGTGATTATTCCATGTGGGCTTTGTTGCTTCTGAGCTAGGTGGCCGCTTGTTTACATTCAAGCTTTTAAGACCTCAGACGCTATATCTTTTGACAGCTGGGCACCATCAGCTTTGTCTTCAGTGTACCTGTGGGGAAGGTGAGCACCATGGAATGCCAGTTTAATAGAACAAAGTATTCTTGCAATGAGGGAGTACTTGAGTGGAGGCCCAGAGTCCATCTGCTACCTTAATACGAAACCTATAAATATATGGACGTAGGTCTATTTCCCCATGCTCATATATGAATATATTTACATATGGACATATTTTTTTAAAGACCTCTATAACAGGCCCTTGCTTCCTCGCTTGCTCTTCTATTTCCCTTTCATTTTCCTCTTGTGCCCACTGCCATGCTCAGTCTTCCTTTGGGTTTCAGTAATTCTTCTTGGTTCCATTACCCTTGATCCCGCCCTACCAGGCCTCCTACATCTACCTCACCACGGATATGCATGACTTCCTGTTCTCTTGTTTCTGGGTTTCTTAACACCGCTTCCTTTACGCCCACCTCCCTCTTTCCCATGCCCCACTCCCCAGAAGTGTTGGTCCTGGGTTTTGTCCTCCAGATTGGACATCCAGCCTATCTAATTTAGACAGACCAGAAAAGGTAATAACATGCACAAAACTAAGACAAGCAACCCAAAAAAACCAAGACAACAAAAATCCAATGACACTAAAAGAAAACAAAACTAACCAAGAAAGAAAAGCTCATAGTTAGTACAAGGAATGTGTGGTGAACTTTAGGAGTGTTTTCCAGTCCAGTCTGTTGGGGCACCGAGCCCTGACCACAAAGTCCACCTTTGACATTCCCCGGGAACTTTGATGCTCCGTTTTCTAGCTCTTCCGCTGCACTCCCTTAGTGTCATGCCTCGATGTAGCAAGATCAGTTCGGGCGCAGTTCCCACACTTTGTCTCCAGTGTTGTCCCCTCTAGGGCAATGGGTCTTTGAGGGACGTTTCTCATCGTGGGGCTGCCCATGTGGTCTTTTCTGTGGACTTGCTTCTCTGATTGGGAACATCATCCTCAAGGTGTAGTGGGCCAGGATGTGCTCCATTCTCCCCTCCTCCCCCTTGTTCTGCTCTGTGTTCTCTGATCAGATATGTCCCTCTCCACGAGCTGCAGCTCCGGTGCCATCCTGTGAAATACAATCTTTGGGGGCTGCAAGGAGGTGGGAGGGGGGGCATCAGCTCAGATCTTTTGAGAGTCCAGGAGATATTGACTTCTCGATGGGCACAGTTCTGTGGGGTACCGTGCTCTTGGTCCAGACGCTGGTTGTGAATATGACTTTGTTGTTAACCAGTTGTGTTTCTCTGGGTCACCTCCTGTGTGTTTTGAGGGAGTTTTCTCATCTGGAAAGTAAATGTACTGGATTATCCAGAAGCCCATGTCAGCAAGTTATTGAGAGGGGTTAATCAGAGACTGTTTCATATAGTGTGTATCTGCGTGCTGCATTCGAGACCTGGGGTGGCAATTGTGAGCTCAGTATAGAGATGGTGTCCAGTAGGTGACAGACGTGGCTTGATATTGAAACAGGAAGCCCACTGTGGAGATTTGGTCCTTCCGTTGATGGCCACCGGCCACCTAGTCTTCTCCTGCTATAACTGCTTCACTGGCTCAGCAGCTGAGCCAGGAGCCAGTGCCATCATAACCAGGTGGCTAACTGGGACAAAGGGCAGATAGATATTTGTTATCTTGTTGTCTTGGGAAGCCCACCTAACCTGCATGCAAACCTTCTGGTGTGAGTTATCTGTGGAAGGAATCATAGGCTCACAGTAATACACATCTTTCTTTTTGAAAATGTGCCCGCATTCCTTTCTGAACCGCATTCTTTTCTGTGACCACCAAGAAATTTACTGGCTGGCCTCCTACATGGAGTGTTAGCCTGGGTTTTGGCGGCGAACTGAAACAGAGCCCTGACCCCTTCATTCAGCTTCTTCAAGCCTTATTGTCTCTTGCTTGGGTCTTTCTCATTGCAGATGAGGCCCGTCCACTCTTGTGGAGGGTCGTGGACCTCTCCTGGGGTTTTCAAGGCACTGATTTTTCCAGTGTCCTTCTTTCCTGCAGTAGGCACATTGATCCTTCCCCATGGCTTGGCGGTGCCCAGAGGTTAGTCTCTCCGTGAGTGGGCCATGCTCTCCTTTTCCTGAGTCTCTGGGGTCTCTCATGGCAATTCCTAGTATTTTAGCTAGTTTCTTTGTCTCTGTCGTGCTAGGGTCATCTCGGTTGTTATATACTCAATGAACCACTTGTATCAAATCACTAAGATTTTTCCCTTGAAACACTTCCCACTTCTTTTTCATGTCTGAGGCAGACTGACTGAGTCATAAAGGCAATATTTATTGCCCTCCTGTTCTCGGGGCTCCGGGCTGTTAGGGGTATAAAGCCTGTAGGCTTCCATCAGCCACTCTAGAAAGGCAGGCGGACATCTCTTAGCCTGAAAATTCTCACTGACCTTAGATAAATTCATAGGTTTCCTAGCTCTTCCGCAGAGGGTCATGTAAGAGCAATGGGTGATACCTGGTAAAGCCCTCTGGGCCTTGCTAGGAATTGAGATCCCACATTGTTGGTGTAGTGGCCAAAAGAGTTTCTCTCAAGTGGGGAGTGCCCGCTCGCTGACCATCAGGTTCACTGACTGCTTACTGGGCCTCTGTCTGGAAGGGCTACCCTCCTCCGTTGTGAACAGCACCTGGAGAAGTTGTTGGCAAGCATTCCAGGTGGGCTGATGAGTATGGAAGTCATACCAGTACTAGTGTGTGTGGGGGGCTGCTTGTTAGGGGTGGGGGTGAGCTTGGGGGGCCGGTGGGGGAGGGAGTGACTCAATAAGGGCCTGTTAGAAGTTTTCTATTTCTGGACCCTAGAAACCTTATAGGGCGGGGGTTGAAAGAAAGGGTTTGAAGCCAGCTCTCCCACTCTCAGAGTTCTCCTGCAAAATGGGATAAAGACGATTAGGGGAGAGAGATCGTGAGGGCAGGGGAGGGGAGGGGAGGGGAGGGGAGGGGGAGGGGAGGGGAGGGGAGAGGAAGGGAGGGGAGGGGAGGGGAGGGAGAGGGGAGGGTGAGGGTGATGGGGAGAGATGGCCTCCACTTATGTGGTTTTGGGAACTTGGACCGTTTGTTTTTCCGGTCCTTCCATGTTTCCTGAAACCTTGGAAACAAGGGCCCTTTCTTTGCGGGAGGGAGTAAGTATTTTATATTTGCAGGCTTCTTAGTGGCAATGTCAGCCCACACTTGAAGTATCGGGATCAGATCGGGATATCCTGGTTCCCTTTAACCATAACTATGAACTCTTAGTAATAGGGGATGGGAAAACTAGTCTTGCGTGGGTCAATCAGGGACTCCTTCTGCCCCATCACTTTTAAACAAATTGTAGAGTCTCCAAGCTTTTGGGTTGAAACCACATCCTCTTGGTGAATGCCGAGAGCAGGGGTCCTCAAACTACAACCTGTGGGCCACATGCAGACAGCCGAGGACGTTGATCCTTTCTGCCGGGTGTATGTGCCCAATTTATTTTTTTTTGAACTTCAAATCAATATGTGCAGTGTGCACATGAATTTGTTCGTAATATTTGTTTTTTTAAACTATAGTCTTTCCTTCAAAAGGCCTGAGGGATAGTGAACTGGCCCCCTGGGTAAACAGTTTCAGGACCCCTGCCCTAAGGTATCCTGGACTTAGGGGTTATTAATCTCCCAGCCCTGAAACATCCCTGAACATTCTACCCGTTGTAGGAGGCACCATGGGAATTTGGACCCCGGGTAATTTACAAGCCTTTACTCCAATTGATCCCAAGAAAATTCAAAATGACTTAGGCAGTTACTCTATTATGGTCACTTTTGACTCCTCCTGTACTAGCCCATTATTTCCATTTAACTCTATAATGCGAAGCATGATGTTTTCATAACATTAAAAAATGTATATATTCATATATATATATTTATAACTATGAAAGTCCACAACAAAAAGAAAATAATTTTTTCCCAAAATTAAAATTGAAGCGTTATAGGGTTAAAAAGAAGGATGGGTCTTATCAGCGGGTCCAAGACCTTAGCATCATAAATGAATCAGTGATCCGACTGCACCTAGTAGTGCCCAAACCTGTGCCCTCCTAGGGGAAAGTGTGAATGCTTTTATCCCTCTTCCTGTACTTCCAATGAACAAACACACATGTCTGGTATTCCTAAGATATTTTTTGTTTGCTGTGACACTCACCTAATTTCAAGGCCACTATCAACTCACAAGCTTAGCCTTGTCGAAGTCAAACTGTTTACCTTTTAGACCGTTTGTTTTTCCCAGAAGTTATCGGGTGACTAAAGCTTCCGAACCAAGTGTGCCAGGTCCACGACTACCATCTCCTGGACCACCTCAACCTTATCCATCCTGGATAAAGTTACCCTCAATGGACAACCCCTCCCAGCAGTGTAGGAAGGGTATGGACCCAAAGCCCCACCTCACCCCTTTTCCCAGCAGGAAGTAGCTAGAGATGTCGTCGCCCAGTACCCCAAAGATTTGGGTCCATATCTCTTCAGGGGGGCAAATGTTAGGTAGCTATCCTAGGGACTGGGGCATCCATTATGCATGCCCATAGGGCCAAGATAAGAGCCCAGTTAGGAGAGGCACCCTGTGCATGCTCAGAGGTCCAGGTTTCTGGCCATGAAGGGGAGGTACACCTGGGTGGGTCCTGTACCTGGATTGACCAACCTAGGCCATGTAAATTCAATTCAGCCATTGGGGTCGGCCAGACTTGCCCACCACGCCTCCCTAACGCTCATAAAACTCACTTGAGTGACAGACCAGACTTCTGCATGATTTCTCTCTCACTCAGGAAGGCTGTTTGGAGGTAGCAGGGCTGCACATGAGTGGCTGGTGGGTATTGTTTAGATGCATGGCTTTCTGCTTGCAAGGGTTTTTGTCTCAGCTGACTGGAAGGGAGGAGGTAGTACGTCTGGGTCACAGAGTATCCATGTCCACAAATGAGGCTGCTCATTCCACAGTCCTGGCAGTGCTTTATGAAAACCCTCTGCTTTGCAATATCACTCCTTGTAGATTAGAGTGGGAGGGGCTGGGACCAAGGTATGCTGCCTCTTACTCCCAGTTGCAGGTTTCTGGATGCTGATTGTATCTCTTACAAAACCAGTTAGTGGGCTTGTTGTCTGCCTCAGGCTTTGTTCACGGAAATCCTCCAGCTAGTTGGTGGTGTGTGCGCATGAGCGGAGGCTTCCTGCCAATCCCCCATGAGTAGTAGAGCTCCCATGGTGTGGACTCCATGAAAGCCGTGCCCCAGAGAGCACTCTTACAAAGGAAGGTGGGCCCTGCAGGACAGAGGACAATTCCCCCTGTAGAATGGCCTCAGAGACCCACCTCTCTCACTGGCCAGCTGCTGGGGCTGTGGGCCCTAAGCTTCATGCCTGACTCAGGAATAGACACAGGGTGAGGCGACTCCAGTAGCTGTTTTGACTGGTCTAATCCAGCCTGAGATCATCCTTGCATGAGCCCTCTGCCCAGATTATTTTTGTTTCTTTTATGATCTTTTCATTAGGGGCTCCTACAACACTAACCACAATCCATATATACATCAGCTGTTTGAAGCACATCTGTACATTATTTGCCCTCATTATTCTCAAAATCTCCATTCTCCACCCAAGCCCCTGGCCTCAGCTCCTCATTTTTCCCCCCTCAATACCCGCCACCCATCCCTCCTCAATCCTTAAATGTACTAATTCTTTTGTCATATCTTCACCCACCTTTCTTTTGAGGTCAATGAAGATCCTTGTAATCGGTTCCCACTTTCCATCCTGCCCTTCCTCCACCTTCCCAGTATCTCCTCTCATAACACTGGTCCTAAAGGGCCCATCCACCCTGGATTCCCCGTGTTTGAAATTCCTATCGGTACTAGAATACCTTCTCTACTTTGGCCAGATTAGTATGGTAGAACTGGGATCATGACAGTGGGGCAAGAGGAAGCATTAAGAACTAGAGGAAAGTTGTGTTTCATCTTTGCTGTCTCATACCCTGTATTCTTTAATCTCCTCTCTGAGCTCCTTCTGTAAGGGGATGTCCAGTGCACTGTAAATAGGTTTTGAGTCTATACCCGGCAGTCCTCTCTCATTCTCCATAATAAGATTTTTTTGTTCTCATGATGACTGTTGCCTTATCCCTTTGAAACTTTGTGATCACACAGGCTGGTATGCTTCCTCCATGTGGGCTCTGTTGCTTCTGAGCCAGATGGCTGCTTCTTTACCTTGAAGCCTTTAAGACCCCACACGCTATATCATTTGGTAGCTGGACACTATCGGATTTCTTCACCACATTTGCTTATGCAGCCGCTCTGTGGTCAGTGATCGTGTAGGGAAAGTGAACATCGTAGAATTCCAATTTAATAAAACAGTGTTCTCGCAATGAGGGAGTCCTTGAGCGCAGGCCCTATGTCCATCTGCTACCTTAATACTAAATCTATAAACATATGGACATAGATCTATTTCTCCATGCCCCTTTGTAAATATATGTACATGCCTTTATTTAGACGTCTATAACTGGCCCTTGCTTCCCAGCTCACTCTTCGATACCCTTTGATTTTCCTCTTGTGCCCACTGCCATGCTCAGTCTTCCTTTGGGTTTTAGTAATTTCTCTTGGTTACATTACCCTTGATCACTCCCTTCCAGGCCTCCTAATCTCCCTCACCACCGATTTCCATCACTTGTTGTTCCCTTGTCTCTGGGTTTCTTGACACTACTTCCTTTACCCCCACCGTCCTCACTCCCATGCCCAATGGAAAGGTCCGGTCACATGTTTACTCCTCCAGATTCTTCATCCAGCCTCTCTTAAGTAGACAGACCTGTGAAGGTAATAACATGCACAACACAAAACTGAGCAAAACCAAGCAACAAAAAGAAAAAAAAAACAAACAAAAATGAAAACAAAACCCATCCAAAATCCAATGACACTAAAAGAAAACAACACTAACCAAGAAAGAAAAGTACAAGGACTGTGTGGTGAACTATAGGAGTGTTTTCCAGTCCAGTGTGTTGGGGCACCGAGCCCTGACCACAAAGTCCACCTTTGGCATTCCCCGGGGACTTTGATGCTCCGTTTTCTTTCTCTTCCGCTGCACTCTCTTAGTGTCATGCCTCGATGTGGCAGGATCAGTTCGGGCGCAGTTCCCACACTGTGTCTCCAGTGTTGTCCCCTCTAGGGCTATGGGTCTTTGAGGGATGTTTCTCATCGTGGGGCTGCCCGTGTGGTCTTCTCTGTGGACTGACTTCTCTGATTGGGAACATCATCCTCAAGGTGTATTGGGCTAGGATGTGCTCCATTCTCCCCTCCTCCCCCTTGTTCTGCCCTGTGTTCTCTGATCAGATAAGTCCCTCTCCGCAAGCTGCAGCTCCGGTGCCATCCTGTGAAATACAATCTTTGGGGGCAGCAAGGAGGTGGGGGGGGTGGGTGTCAGCTCAGATCTTTTGAGAGTCCAGGAGATATTGACTGCTCAATGGGCACAGTTCTGTGGGGCACCGGGCTCTTGGTGCAGACGCTGGTTGTGAATATGACTTTGTTGTTAACCAGTTGTGTGTCTCTGGGCCAACTCCTGTTTGTTTTTGAGTGAGTTTTCTCATCTGGAAAGTAAATGTACTGGATTATCCAGACTCCCATGTCAGCAAGTTATCGAGAGAGGTTAATCAGACTGTTTCATATAGTGTGTACCTGCGCGCTGCATTCTAGACCTAGGGTGGCAATTATGAGCTCAGGATAGAGATGGTGTCCCGCAGCTGACATACGTGGCTCCATATTGAAACAGGAAGCCCACTGTGGATATTTGGTCCTTCCGTTGATGGCCACCGGCCACTTAGTCTTCTCCTGCTATAACTGCTTCACTGGCTCAGCAGCTGAGCCAGTGCCATCATAACCAGGTGGCTAACTGGGACAAAGGGCAGATAGATATTTGTTGTCTTGGGAAGCTCACCTACCCTCCATGCAAACATTCTGGTGTGAGTTATCTGTGGAAGGAATCATAGGCTCACAGTAATTCACATCTTTCTTTTTGAAAACATGCCCCAATTCCTTTCTGAACCTGAGAAGGTGACCCCTCTGTCCACAAAGAAATTTACTGGCTGGCCTCCTACAAGGAGAGTTAGCCTGGGATTTTGGAGGCGAAGTGAAACAGAGCCCTGACCCCTTCATTCAGCTTCTTCAAGCATTATTGTCTCTTGCTTGGGTCTTTCTAGGTGCAGATGAGGCCCGTCCACTCTAGTGGAGGGTCGTGCACCTCTCCTGGGGTTTTCAAGGCACTGATTTTTCCAGTGTCCTTCTTTCCTGCAGTAGGCACATTGATCCTTCCGCATGGCTTGGCGGTGCTCACAGGTTAGTCTCTCTGTGAGTGGGCCATTATCTCCTTTTCCTGAGTCTCTGGGGTCTCTCATGGCAATTACTAGTATATTAGCTAGTTTCTATGTCTCTGTCGTGCTATGGTCATCTCTGTTGTTATACACTGAATGAGCCACTTGTACCAAATCACTAAGATTTTTCCCTTCAAACCCTTCCCACTTCTTTTCATGGCTGAGGCAGACTGACTGAGTCATAAAGGCAATACTTATTGCCCTCCTGTTTTCGGGGCCTCCGGGCCGTTAGTGGTATAAAGCCGTAGGCTTCCAGCAGCCACTCTAGTAAGGCGGCCGAACATTCTCTTATAAGAGACTGAAAATTCTCATTGACCTTAGATAAATTCATAGGTTTCCTATCTCTTCCGCAGAGGGTCGTGTAAGAGCAACGGGTGATACCTGGTAAAGCCCCTGGGCCTTGCTAGGAATTGAGATCCCACATTGTTCATGTAGTGGCCAAAATAGTTTCTCTCAAGTGGGGAGTGCCCGCTCGCTAACCATCAGGTTCACTGACTGCTTACAGGGCCTCTGTCTGGAAGTACTACCTTACTCCTTTGTGAACAGCACCTGGAGAAGTTGCTGGCAATCATTCCAGGTGGGCTGATGAGTATGGAAGACATACCAGTACTAGTGTGTATGGGGGGCTGCTGGTTGGGGGTGGGGGTGAGGTAGGGATGCCGGGGGGGGGGAAGGGAGTGACTCAATAAGGGCCTGTTAGAAGTTTTCTATTTCTGGCCCCTAGAAACCTTATAGGGCAGGGGTGGAACCAAAGGGTCTGAAGCCAGCTCTCCCACTCCCAGAGTTCTCCTGCAAAATGGGATAAAGCCGGTTAGGGGGAGAGGTCCGGATGGGAGGGGAGTGGAAGGGAGGGGGAGAGGGAGGGGAAGGGATGGTAGAGAGGGAGGAGGTGAGGGAGGGGGCCTGGGAGGGATGGCCTCCACCTATGTGGTTTTGGGAACTTGGATCGTTTGTTTTTCCGGTCCTGCCATGTTTCCTGAAACCTTGGAAACAAGGACCCTTTCTTTGAGGGAGGGAGTAAGTCGTTTATATTTGCAGGCTTCTTAGTGGCAATGTCAGCCCACACTTGAATTAAAGGGATCACATCGGGATGTCCTGGTTCCCCATAACCATAACTATGAACTCTTAGTAATTGGGGATGGGAAAGCTAGTCTTGCGTGGGTCAATCAGGGACTCCTTCTGCCCCATCACTTTTAAACAAATTATAGAGTCTCCAAGCTTTGGGGCTGAAACCACATCCTCTTGGTGAATGCCTAGAGCAGGGGTCATCAAACTACAACCTGTGGGCCACATGCAGTCAGCCGAGGTCATTGATCCTTTCTGACGGGTGTATGTGCCCCATTTATTTTTTTTTGAACTTCAAATCAAAATGTGCAGTGTGCACATGAATTTGTTCGTAATTTTTGTTTTTTTTTTAAACTATAGTCTGTCCCTCCAATGGCCTGAGGGACAGTGAACTAGCCCCCTGGGTAAACAGTTTTAGGACCCTGCCCTAAGGTATCCTGGACTTAGGTGTTACTAATCTCCCAGCCCTGAAACATTCCTGAACATTCTACCCGTTGTAGGAGGGACCCTGGGAATTTGGACCCCGGGTAATTTACAAGCCTTTACTCCAATTGAACCCAAGAAAATTCAAAATGACTTAGGCAGTTACTCTCTTTTGGTCACTTTTGACTCCACCTGTACTAGTCCATTATTTTCATTTAACTCTATAACACGGAGCATGATGTTTTCATAACATTTTTAAAAATGTATATATCAATATATATATATATATATATCAATATATCAATATATATATATATATTACAATGAAAGTCCACAACAAAAAGAAAATAATTTTTTCCCAAAATTAAAATTGAAGCGTTATAGGGTTAAAAAGAAGGATGGGTCTTATCAGCAGGTCCAAGACCTTAGAATCATAAATGAATCAGTGATCCCACTGCACCAAGTAGTGCCCAAACCTGTGCCCTCCTAGGGGAAAGTGTGAATGCTTTTATCCCTCTTCCTGTACTTCCAATGAACAAACACACATGTCTGGTAATCCTAAGATTTTTTTTTTCCTGTGACACTCATCTAATTTCAAGGCTACTGCCACCACACAAGCTTGCCCTTGTCGAAGTCAAACTGTTCACCTTTTAGACCGTTTGTTTTTCCCAGAAGTTATCGGGTGACTAAAGCTTCTGAACCAAGTGTGCCAGGTCCATGACTACCACCTCCTGGACTACCTCAACTTTATCCATCCTGGATTAAGTTGCCCTCAATGGACAAGCCCTCCCAGCAGTGTAGGAAGGGTGTGGACCCAAAGCCCCACTTCGCCCATTTTGCCAGCAGGAAGCAGCTAGAGATGTCGTCGCCCAGTACCCCAAAGATTTAGGTCCATATCTCTTAAAGGGGGCAACTGTTAGGTAGCTATCCTAGGAACTGGGGCATCCATTATGCATGCCCATAGGGCCAAGATAAGAACCCAGTTAGGAAAAGCACCCTGTGCATGCTCAGAGGTGCAGGTTTCTGGCCATGAAGGGGAGGTACACCTGGGTGGGTCCTGTACCTGGAGTGACCAACCTAGGCCATGTAAATTCAATTCAGCCACTGGGGTCGGCTAGACTTGCCCACCACGCCTCCCTAGCGCTCATAAAACTAACTTTAGTGACAGACCAGGCTTCTGCGTGATATCTCTCTCACTCAAGAAGGCTCTTTGGAGGCAGCAGGGCTGCACATGAGTGGCTGGTGGATACTGTTCAGATGCATGGCTTTCTGCTTGCAAGGGTTTTTGTCTCAGCTGACTGGAAGGGAGGAGGTAGTACGTCTGGATCACAGAGTATCCATGTCCACAAATGAGGCTGCTCATTCCACAGTCCTGGCAGTGCTTTATGGAACCCTCTGGTTTGCAATGTCACTCCTTGTAGATTAGAGTGGGAGGGGCTTGGACCCAGGTATGCTGCCTCTTACTCCCAGTTGCAGGTTTCTGGATGCTGATTGTATCTTTTACAGCATCAGTTAGTGGGCTTGTTGTCTGCCTCAGGCTTTGTTCACAGAGATCCTCCAGCTTGTTGTTGGTGTGTGGCATAAGCAGAGGCTTCCTGCCAATCCCCCATGAGTAGTAGAGCTCCCATGGTGTGGACTCCATGTAAGCCGTACCCCAGAGAGCATGCTAAAAAAGAAGGGTGGACCCTGCAATACAGAGGACCATTCCCCCTGTGGAATGGCCTCAGAGACCCACCTCCCTCACTGGTCAGCTGCTGGGGCTGTGGGCCCTAAGCTTCATGCCTTACTCAGGAATAAACACAGGGTGAGGTGACTCCAGTAGCTGTTTTGACTGGTCTAATCCAGCCTGAGATCATCCTTGCATGAGCCCTCTGCCCAGATTATTTTTGTTTCTTTTATGATCTTTTTATTAGGGGCTCTTAAACACTAACCACAATCCATATATACATCAGCTGTTTGAAGCACATCTGTACACTAATTGCCTCATTATTCTCAAAATATCCACTCTCCACCCAACGCCCTGGCCTCAGATCCTCATTTGTCCCCCTACAATGTCCGCCACCCATCCCTCATCAATCCTTGGAAATGTACTAATTCTTTTGTTATATCTTCACCCACCTTTCTTTTGAGGTCAATGAAGATCCTTGTAATCGGTTCCCACTTTCAATCCTGCCCTTCCTCCACCTTCCCAGTATCTCCACTCATAACACTGGTCCTAAAGGGCCCATCCACCCTGGATTCCCCGTGTTTGAAATTCCTATCGGTACTAGAATACCTTCTCTAGTTTGGCCAGATTAGTATGGTAGAACTGGGTTCATGATAGTGGGGCAAGAGGAAGCATTAAGAACTAGAGGAAAGTTGTGTTTCGTCTTTGCTGTCTCATACCCTGTATTCTTTAATCTCCTTTGTGAGATCCTTCTGTATGGGGATGTCCAGTGCACTGCAAATAGCTTTTGGGTGTATACCCGGCAGTCCCCTCTCAGTCTCTATGATAAGATTTTTTTGTTCTCATGATGCCTGTTGCCTTATCCCTTTGAAACTTTGTGATCACACAGGCTGGTATGCTTCCTCCATGTGGGCTCGGTTGCTTCTGAGCTACATGGTTGCTTCTTTACCTTCAAGCCTTTAAGACCCAACACGCTATATCTTTTGGTACCTGGACACCATCGGCTTTCTTCACCACATTTGCTTATGCAGCCGCTTTGTGGTCAGTGATCGTGTAGGGAAGGTGAGCATCATAGAATGCCAATTTTATAAAACAGTGTTCTCGCAAAGAGGGAGTCTTTGAGCGGAGGCCCAATGTGCATTTGCTACCTTAATACTAAATCTATAAACATATGGACATAGATCTATTTCGCCATACCCCTTTGTAAATATATGTACATGACTTTATTTAGACTTCTATAACTGGCCCTTGCTTCCCAGCACACTCTTCTATACCCTTTGATTTTCCTCTTGTCCCCACTGCCATGCTCAGTCTTCCTTTGGGTTTCAGTAATTCCTCTTGGTTACATTACCCTTGATCACGCCCTACCAGGCCTCCTACTTCCCCCTCACCACCGATTTTCATCACTTGTTGTTCCCTTGTCTCTGGGTTTCTTGATACCACTTCCTTTACCCCACCGTGCTCACTCCCATGCACAATCGAAAGGGCCGGTCACATGTTTGCTCCTCCAGATTGTTCATCCAGCCTCTCTTAATTAGACAGACCTGTAAACGTAATAACATGCACAAAATAAGACTGATCAAAACCAAGCGACAAAAAAGAAAAATGAAAACAAAACCCAACCAAAATCCTATGACACTAAAAGAAAACAACACTAACCACGAAAGGAAAGTACAAGGACTGTGTGATGAACTTTAGGAGTGTTTTCCAGTCCAACAGTTGGGGTACCGAGCCCTGACCACAAAGTCCACTTTGGCATTCCCCAAGGACTTTGATGCTCCTTTTTCTTTCTCTCCGCTGCACTCTCTTAGTGTCATGCCTCGAGGTGGCAGGATCAGTTCGGGCACAGTTCCCACACTGTGTGTCCAGTGTTGTCCCCTCTAGGGCTTGGGTCTTTGAGGGACGTTTCTCATCGTGAGGCTGCCCATGTGGTCTTCTCTGTGGACTGGCTTCTCTGATTGGGAACATCATCCTCAAGGTGTATTGGGCCAGGATGTGCTCTATTCTCCCCTCCTCCCCCTTGTTCTGCCCTGTGTTCTCTGATCAGATATGTCCCTCTCCGCGAGCTTCAGATCTGGTGCCATCCTGTGAAAGAGAATCTTTGGGGGCTGCAAGGATGTGGGGGGGTTGTGGGTATCAGCTCAGATCTTTTGAGATTCCAGGAGATATTGACTGCTCAATGGGCACAGTTCTGTGGGGTACCGGGCTCTTGGTCCAGACGCTGGTTGTGAATATGACTTTGTTGTTAACCAGTTGTGTGTCTCTGGGTCAACTCCTGTGTGTTTTTGAGTGAGTTTTCTCATCTGAAAAGTAAATGTACTGGATTATCCAGACTCCCATGTCAGCAAGTTATCGAGAGGGGTTAATCAGAGACTGTTTCATATAGTGTTTACCTGCGAGCTGTATTCTATACCTGGGGCGGCAATTATGAGCTCGGAATAGAAATGGTGTCTAGCAGGTGACATACGTGGCTCCATTTTGATAAAGGAAGACCACTGTGGAGATTTGGTCCTTCTGTTGATGGCCACGGGCCACCTAGACTTCTCCTGCTATAACTGCTTCACTGGCTCAGCAGCTGAGCCAGGAACCAGTGCCATCATAACCAGGTGGCTAACTGGGAAAAAGTGCAGATAGATATTTGTTATCTTGTTGTCTTTGGAAGCCCACCTACCTTCCATGCAAACATTCTGGTGGGAGTTATCTGTGGAAGGAATCATAGACTCACAGTAATTCACATCTTTCTTTTTGAAAATGTGCCCATATTCCTTTCTGAAGCTGAGAAGGTGGCCCCTGTGTCCACCAAGAAATTTACTGGCTGGCCTCCTACATGGAGAGTTAGCTTGGGATTTTGGCTGCGAAGGGAAACAGAGCCCTGACCCCTTCATTGAGCTTCTTCAAGCATTATTGTCTCTTGCTTGGGTCTTTCTAGGTGCAGATGAGGCCCGTCCACTCTTGTGGAAGGTCTTGCACCTCTCCTGGGGTTTTCAAGGCACTTATTTATCCAGTGTCCTTCTTTCCTGCAGTAGGCACATTGGTCCTTCCCCATGGCTTGGCGCTGCCCACAGGTTAGTCTCTCCGTGAGTGGGCCATGCTCTCCTTTTCCTGAGTCTCTGGGGTCTCTCATGGCAATTACTAGTATTTTAGCTAATTTCTTTGTCTCTGTCGTGCTAGGGTCATCTCTGTTGTTATACACTCAATGAGCCACGTGTACTAAATCACTAAGATTTTTCCCTTCAAACCCTTCCCACGTTTTTTCATGTCTGAGGCATATTGACTGAGTCATAAAGGCAGTACTTATTGCCCTCCTGTACTCGTGGCCTCCGGACCGTTAGGGGTATAAAGCCCGTAGGCTTCCATCAGCCACTCTAGAAAGGAAGGCGGACATTCTCTTATAAGAGCCTGAAAATTCTCACTAACCTTAGATAAATTCATAGGTTTCCTAGCTCTTCCGCAGAGGGTCATGTAAGAGCACGGGTGATACCTGGTAATGCGCTCTGGGCCTTGCTAGGAATTGAGATCCCACATTGTTCGTGTAGTGGCCAAAAGAGTTTCTCTCAAGTGGGGAGTGCCCGCTCGCTGACCATCAGGTTCACTGACTGCTTACTGGGCCTCTGTCTGGAAGGGCTACCCTTCCTCCGTGGTTAACAGCACCTGGAGAAGTTGCTGGAAAACATTCCAGGTGGGCTGATGAGTATGGAAGACATACCAGTACTAGTGTGTGTTGGGGGCTGCTGGTAGGGGGCGGGGATGGGGTTGCAGAGCCGCCTGGGGAGGGAGTGACTCAATAAGGGCCTGTTAGAAGTTTTCTATTTCTGGCCCCTAAAACCTTATAGGGCGGGGTTGGAACCAAAGGGTCTGAAGCCAGCTCTCCCACTACCAGAGTTCTCCTGCAAAATGGGATAAAGCCGATTAGGGGAGAGAGATCGGGGGGGGGGAGGGGATGTGAAGGGAGGGAAGAGGGGGAGGAGGTGGGATAGGGGTACGGGGAGGAATGGCCTCCACCTATGAGCTTTTGGGACCTTGGACCGTTTGTTTTTCCGGTCCTGCCATGTTTCCTGAAACCTTGGAAACAAGGACCCTTTCTTTGAGGGAGGGAGTAAGTCTTTTATATTTGTAGGTTTCCTAGTGGCAATGTCAGCCCACACTTGAATTAAAGGGATCAGATCGGGATGTCCTGGTTCCCCATAACCATAACTATGAACTCTTAGTAATAGGGGATGGGAAAATTAGTCTTGCGTGGGTCAATCAGGGACTCCTTTTGCCCCATCACTTTTAAACAAATTGTAGAGTCTCCAAGCTTTTGGGTTGAAACCAAATCCTCTTGGTGGACGCGTAGAGCAGGGGTTTTCAAACTACAACCTGTGGGCCACATGCAGACAGCCGAGGTCATTGATCCTTTCTGCCGGGTGTATGTGCCCCATTTATTTATTTTTTTGGACTTCAAATCAATATGTGCAGTGTGCACATGAATTTATTCGTAACTTTTGTTTTTTTTTAAACTATAGTCTGTCCCTCCAAAGGCCTGTGGGACAATGAACTGGCCCCCTCGGTTAACAGTTTCAGGACCCCTGCCCTAAGGTATCTTGGACTTAGGGTTTACTAATTTCCTAGCCCTGAAACATCCCTGAACATTCTACCCGTTGTAGGAGGCACCATGGGAATTTGGACCCCGGGTAATTTACAAGCCTTTACTCCAATAGAACCCAAGAAAATTCAAAATGACTTAGGCAGTTACTCTATTTTGGTCATTTTTGACTCCTCCTGGACTATCCCATTATTTCCATTTAACTCTATAACTCGGAGCATGATGTTTTCATAACATTTAAAAAAATGTATATATTAAATATATACATACATTTTTATAACTATGAAAATCCACAACAAAAAGAAAATAATTTTTTCCCAAAATTAAAATTGAAGCGTTATAGGGTTAAAAAGAAGGATGGGTCTTATCAGCGGGTCCAAGACCTTAGCATCATAAATGAATCTGTGATCCCACTGCACCTAGTAGTGCCCAAACCTGTGCCCTCCTAGGGGAAAGTGTGAATGCTTTTATCCCTCTTCCTGTACTTCCAATGAACAAACACACATGTCTGGTAATCCTAAGATTTTTTTTGTTTCCTGTGACACTCACCTAATTTCAAGGCCAGTGCCAAGTCACAAGCTTAGCCTTGTCGTAGTCAAACTGTTCACCTTTTAGACAGTTTTTTTTTTTTCCCAGAAGTTATTGGGTGACTAAAGCTTCTGAACCAAGTGTGCCAGGTCCACGACTACCATCTCCTGGACCACCTCAACCTTATCCATCCTGGATAAAGTTGCCCTCAATGGACAACCCCTCCCAGCAGTGTAGGAAGGGTATGGACCCAAAGCCCCACCACGCCCCTTTTGCCAGCAGGAAGTAGCTAGAGATGTCGTCGCCCAGTACCCCAAAGATTTGGGTCCATATCTCTTCATGGGGGCAAATGTTAGGTAGCTATGCTAGGGACTGGGGCATCCGTTATGCATGCCCATAGGGCCAAGATAAGAGCCCAGTTAGGAGAGGCACCCTGTACATGCTCAGAGGTCCAAGTTCTGGCCATGAAGGGGAGGTACACCTGCATGGGTCCTATACCTGGATTGATCAACTTAGGCCATGTAAAATCAATTCAGCCACTCGGGTCAGCCAGACTCGCCCACCACGACTCCCTAGCGCTAATAAAACTCACTTGAGTGACAGACCAGGCTTCTGCGTGATTTCTCTCTCACTCAGGAAGGCTCTTTGGAGGCAGTAAGGCTGCACATAAGTGGCTGGTGTATACTGTTCAGATGCTTGGCTTTCTGCTTGCAAGGGTTTTTGTCTCAGTTGACTTGAAGGGAGGAGGTAGTACGTCTGGATCACAGAGTATCCATGTCCACAAAGGAGGCTGCTCATTCCACAGTCCTGGAAGTGCTTTATGAAAACCCTCTGCTTTGCAATGTCAGTCCTTGTAGATTAGAGTGGGAGGGGCTGGGACCAAGGTATGCTGCCTCTTACTCCCACTTGCAAGTTTCTAGATGCTGATTGTATCTCTTACAGCATCAATTAATGGGCTTATTGTCTGCCTCAGGCTTTGTTCACAGAGATCCTCCAGCTAGTTGGTGTTGTGTGTGCATGAGCAGAGGCTTCCTGCCAATCCCCCATGAGTAGTAGAGCTCCCATGGTGTGGAGTCCATGAAAGCCGTGTCCCAGACAGCACGCTTACAAAGGAGGGTGGGCCCTGCAGGACAGAGGACCATTCCCCCTGTGGAATGGCCTCAGAGACCCTCCTCCCTGACTGGCCAGCTGCTGGGGCTGTGGGCCCTAAGCATCATGCCTGACTCAGGAATAGACACAGGGTGAGGCGACTCCAGTAGCTGTTTTGACTGGTCTAATGCAGCCTGAGATCATCCTTGCATGAGCCCTCTCTCCAGATTATTTTTGTTTCTTTTATGATCTTTTTATTAGGGGCTCTTACAACACTAAACACAATCCATATATACATCAGCTGTTTGAAGCACATCTGTACATTAATTGCCCTCATTATTCTCAAAATATCTACTCTTCACCCAAGCCCCTGGGCTCAGCTCCTCATTTTTTCCCCCGTCAATGCCCGCCACCCATCCCTCATCAATCCTTGGAAATGGACTAATTCTTTTGTCATATCTTCACCCACCTTTCTTTTGAGGTCAGTGAAGATCCTTGTAATCTGTTCCCACTTTCCATCCTGCCCTTCCTCCACCTTCCCAGTATCTCCACTCATAACACTGGTCCTAAAGGGCCCATCCACCCTGGATTCCCCGTGTTTGAAATTCCTATCGGTACTAGAATACTTCTCTAGTTTGGCCAGATTAGTATGGTAGAATTGGGTTTATGATATTGGGGCAAGAGGAAGCATTAAGAACTAGAGGAAAGTTGTGTTTCATCTATGCTGTCTCATACCCTGTATTCTTAATCTCCTCTCTGAGATCCTTCTGTAGGGGATATCAGGTGCACTTCAATTAGGTTTTGGGTGTATACCCGGCAATCCATTCTCATTCTCCATGATAAGATTTTTTTTGTTCTCATGATGCCTGTTGCCTTATACCTTTGAACCTTTGTGATCACACAGGCTGGTATGCTTCCTCCATGTTGTCTCTGTTGCTTCTGAACTAGATGGTTGTTTCTTTACCTTCAAGCCTTTAAGACCCCACACGCTATATCTTTTGGTAGCTGGACACCATCGGCTTTCTTCACCACATTTGCTTATGCAGCCGCTTTGTGGTCAGTGATCGTGTAGGGAAGGTGAGCATCGTAGAATGCCAATTTTATAAAACAGTGTTGTTGCAATGAGGGAGTCCTTGAGCGGAGGACCAATGTCCATTTTCTACCTTAAAACTAAATCTATAAACATATGGACATAGATCTATTTCCCCATGCCCCTTTGTAAATATATGTACATGTCTTTAATTAGACGTCAATAAGTGGCCCTTGCTTCCCAGCTCACTCTTCTATACCCTTTGATTTTCCTCTTGTGCCCACTGCTATGCTCAGTCTTCCTTTGGGTTTCAGAATTTTCTCTCGGTTACATTACCCTTGATCATACCCTACCAGGCCTCCTACATCCCTCTCACCACCGATTTCCATCGCTTGTTGTTCCCTTGTCTCTGGGTTTCTTTACACCACTTCCTTTCCCCCCACCGTGCTCACTCCCACACCCAATGGAAAGGGCCGGTCACATGTTTACTCCTCCAGATTTTTCATCCAGCCTCTCTTAATTAGACAAACCTGTAAAGGTAATAACGTGCACAAAAAAAAGACTGAGCGAAACCAAGCAGCAAAAAGAAAAAAAACAAACAAAAATGAAAACAAAACCCAAACAAAATCCAATGACACTAAAAGAAAACAACACTATTCACGAAAGGAAAGTACAAGGACTGTGTGGTGAACTTTAGGAGTGTTTTCCAGTCCAGTCTGTTGGGGCCCGAAGCCCTGACCACAAGTCCACCTTTGGCATTCCCCAAAGACTTTGATGCTCCGTTTTCTTTCTCTTCCGCTGCACTCTCTTAGTGTCATACCTCGATGTGGCAGAATCCGTTCGGGAGCAGTTCCCACACTGTGTCTCCAGTGTTGTCCCCTCTAGGGCTATGGGTCTTTGAGGGACGTTTCTCATCGTGGGGCTTCCCATGTGGTATTCTCTGTGGACTGGCTTATCTGAATGGGAACATCATCCTCAAGGTGTATTGGGCCAGGATGTGCTCCATTCTCCCCTCCTCCCCCTTGTTCTGCCCTGTGTTCTCTGATCAGATATGTCTCTCTCCGCGAGCTTCAGATCTGGTGCCATCCTGTGAAAGATAATCTTTGGGGGCTGCAAGGATGTGGGGGTGGGTGGGTATCAGCTCAGATCTTTTGAGAGTCCAGGAGATATTGACTGCTCGATGGGCACAGTTCTGTGGGGCACCGTGCTCTTGGTCCAGACGCTGGTTGTGAATATGACTTTGTTGTTAACCAGTTGTGTGTCTCTGGGTCAACTCCTGTGTGTTTTTGAGTGAGTTTTCTCATCTGGAAAGTAAATATACTGGATTTTCTAGACTCCCATATCAGCAAGTTATCGAGAGCGGTTAATCAGAGACTGTTTCATATAGTGTGTACCTGCGAGCTGCATTCTATACCTGGGGCGGCAATTATGAGCTCGGGAGAGAAATGATGTCCAGCAGGTGACAGACATGGCTCCATATTGAAACAGGAAGACCACTGTGGAGATTGGGTCCTTAGGTTGATGGCCACGGGCCACCTAGTCTTCTCCTGCTATAACTGCTTCACTGGCTCAGCAGCTGAGCCTGGAGGCAGTGCCATCATAACCAGGTGGCTAACTAGGACAAAGGGCAGATAGATATTTGTTATCTTGTTGTCTTGGGAAGCCCACCTAACCTCCATGCAAACCTTCTGGTGTGAGTTATCTGTGGAAGGAATCGTAGGCTCACAGTAATTCACATCTTTCTTTTTGAAAACATGCCCCAATTCCTTTCTGAACCTGAGAAGGTGGCCCCTGTGTCCACCAAGAAATTTACTGGCTGGCCTCCTACTTGGGGAGTTAGCCTGGGCTTTTGGCGGCGAAGTGAAACAGAGCCCTGACCCCTTCATTGAGCTTCTTCAAGCATTATTGTCTCTTGCTTGGGTCTTTCTAGGTGCAGATCAGGCCCGTCCACTCTTGTGGAAGATCTTGAACCTCTCCTGGGGTTTTCAAGACACTGATTTTTCCAGTGTCCTTCTTTCCTGCAGTAGGCACATTGGTCCTTCCCCATGGCTTGGTGGTGCCCTCAGGTTAGTCTCTCCGTGATTGGGCCATGCTCTCCTTTTCATGAGTCTCTGGGGTCTCTCATGGCAATTACTAGTATTTTAGCTAGTTTCTTTGTCTCTGTCGTGCTAGGGTCATCTCTGTTGTTATACACTCAATGAGCCACTTGTACCAATTCACTAAGATTTTTCCCTTCAAACCCTTCCCACTTCTTTTTCATGTCTGAGGCAGATTGACTGAGTCACAACGGCAATACTTATTTCCCTCCTGTACTCGGGGCCTCCTGACCGTTAGGGGTATAAAGCCCGTAGGCTTCCATCAGCCACTCTAGAAAGGAAGGCGGACATTCTCTTATAAGAGCCTGAAAATTCTCACTGACCTTAGATAAATTCATAGGTTTCCTAGCTCTTCCGCAGAGGGTCATGTAAGAGCAACGGGTGATACCTGGTAAAGCCCTCTGGGCCTTGCTAGGAATTGAGATCCCACATTGTTCGTGTAGTGGCCAAAAGAGTTTCTCTCAAGTGGGGAGTGCCCGCTCGCTGACCATCAGTTTCACTGACTGCTTACTGGGTCTCTGTCTGGAAGGGCGACACTTCCTCCGTTGTGAACAGCACCTGGAGAAGTTGCTGGCAAACATTCCAGGTGGGCTGATGAGTATGGAAGACATAGCAGTACTAGTGTGTGGGGGGGGCTGCTGGTTGGGGGCGGGGATGGAGTTGGGGAGCCGGCTGGGGAGGGAGTGACTCAATAAGGGCCTGTTAGAAGTTTTCTATTTCTGGCCCCTAGGAACCTTATAGGGCGGGGGTGGAAACAAAGGGTCTGAAGCCAGCTCTCCCACTCCCAGAGTTCTCCCGCAAAATGGGATAAAGCCGATTAGGGGAGAGAGATCGGGAGGGGAGGTGAAGGGAGGGGAGAGGGGGACAGGGTGGGAGAGGGGGACGGGGAGGGATGGCCTCCAACTATGTGCTTTTGGGATCTTGGACCGTTTGTTTTTCCGGTCCTGCCATGTTTCCTGAAACCTTGGAAACAAGGACCCTTTCTTTGATGGAGGGAGTAAGTCTTTTATATTTGTAGGTTTCTTAGTGGCAATGTCAGCCCACACTTGAATTAAAGGGATCAGATCGGGATGTCCTGGTTCCCCATAACCATAACTATGAACTCTTAGTAACAGGGGATGGGAAAATTAGTCTTGTGTGGGTCAATCAGGGACTCCTTCTGCCCCATCACTTTTAAACAAATTGTAGAGTCTCCAAGCTTTTGGGTTGAAACCACATCCTCTTGGTGAATGCCTAGAGCAGGGATCCTCAAACTATAGCCTGTGGGCCACATGCAGACAGCCGAGGTCATTGATCCTTTCTACCCGTTGTATGTGCCCCCCCTTTTTTTTTTTTTTGAACTTCAAATCAAGATGTGCAGTGTGCACATGAATTTATTCGTAAATTTTGATTTTTTTAAACTATAGTCTGTCCCTCCAATGGCCTGAGGGACAGTGAACTGGCCCCCTGGGTAAACAGTTTCAGGACCCCTGCCCTAAGGTGTCCTGGACTTAGGGGTTACTAATCTCCCAAGCCTGAAACATCCTTGAAAATTCTACCCGTTGTAAGAGGCACCATGGGAATTTGGACCCCGGGTAATTTACAAGCCTTTACTCCAATTGAACCCAAGAAATTTCAAAATGACTTCGGCAGTTACTCTATTTTGGTCATTTTTGACTCCTCCTGTACTACCCCATTATTTCCATTTAACTCTATAACGCAGAACATGATGTTTTCATAACATTTTTTAAAATGTATATATTAATGTATATACATATATATTTATAACTATGAAAGTCCAAAACAAAAAGAAAATATTTTTTCCCAAAATTAAAATTGAAGCGTTATAGGGTTAAAAAGAAGGATGGGTTTTATCAGCTGGTCCAAGACCTTAGCACCACAAATGAATCTGTGATCCCACTGCACCTAGTAGTGCCCAAACCTGTGCCCTCCTAGGGGAAAGTGTGAATGCTTTTATCCATCTTCCTGTACTTCCAATGGACAAACTCACATGTCTGGTAATCCTTAGATTTTTTTTGTTTCCTGTGACACTCACCTAATTTCAAGGCCACTGCCACCTCACAAGCTTAGCCTTGTCACAGTCAAACTGTTCACCTTTTAGACCGTTTGTTTTTCCCAGAAGTTATAGGTGACTAAAGTTTCTGGACCAAGTGTGCCAGGTCCACGACTACCATCTCCTGGACCACCTCAACCTTATCCATCCTGGATAAAGTTGCCCTCAATGGACAACCCCTCCCAGCAGTGTAGGAAGGGTATGGACCCAAAGCCCCACTTCACCCCTTTTCCCAGCAGGAAGTAGCTAGAGATGTCGTCGCCCAGTACCCCAAAGATTTGGTTCCATATCTCTTCAGGGGGGCAAATGTTAGGTAGCTATGCTAGGGACTGGGGCATCCGTTATGCATGCCCATAGGGCCAAGATAAGAGCCCAGTTAGGAGAGGCACCCTGTGCATGCTCAGAGGTCCAGGTTCTGGCCATGAAGGGGAGATACACGTGCTTGGGTCCTGTACCGGGATTGACCAACCTAGGCCATGTAAATTCAATACAGCCACTGGGGTCGGCCAGACTTGCCCACCACGCCTCCCTAACGCTCATAAAACTCACTTGAGTGACAGACCAGGCTTCTGCGTGATTTCTCTCTCACTCAGGAAGGCTCTTTGGAGGCAGCAGGGCTGCACTTGAGTGGCTGGTGGATACTGTTCAGATGCATGGCTTTCTGCTTGCAAGGGTTTTTGTCTCAGCTGACAGGAAGGGAGGAGTTGGACGTCTGGATCACAGAGTATCCTTGTCCACAAATGAGGCTGCTCATTCCACAGTCCTGGCAGTGCTTTATGAAAACCCTCTGCTTTGCATTGTCACTCCTTGTAGATTAGAGTGGAAGGGGCTGGGACCATGGTATGCTGCCTCTTACTCCCACTTGCAGGTTTCTGGATGCTGATTGTATCTCTTACAGCATCAGTTAGTAGGCTTGTTGTCTGCCTCAGGCTTTGTTCTCGGAGATCCTCCAGCTAGTTGGTGGTGTGTGCGCATGAGTAGAGGCTTCCTGCCAATCCCCCATGAGTAGTAGAGCTCCCATGGTGTGGACTCCATGAAAGCCTTGCCCCAGACAGCACGCTTACAAAGGAGGTGGGCCTGCAGGACAGAGGACCATTACCCTGTGGAATGGCCTCAGAGACCCACCTCCCTGACTGGCCAGCTGCTGGGGTTGTGGGCCCTAAGCATCATGCCTGACTCAGGAATAGACAGAGGGTGAGGAGACTCCAGTAGCTGTTTTGACTGGTCTAATCCAGCCTGAGATCATCCTTGGATGAGCCCTCTGCCCAGATTTTTTTGTTTCCTTCATGATGTTTTTATTAGGGGCTCCTACAACACTAACCACAATCCATATATACATCAGCTGTTTGAAGCACATCTGACAATTAATTGCCCTCATTATTCTCAAAGTATCCACTCTTCATCCAATCCCCTGGCCTCAGCTCCTCATTTTTTCCCACCTCATTGCCCGCCACCCATCCCTCATCAATCCTTGGAAATGTACTAATTCTTTTGTCTTATCTTCACCCACCTTTCTTTTGAGGCCAATGAAGATCCTTGTAATTGGTTCCCATTTCCATCCTGCCCTTCCTCCACCCTCCCAGTATCTCCACTCATAACACTGGTCCTTAATGACCCATCCTCCCTGGATTCCCAGTGTTTGAAATTCCTATAAGTACTACAATACCTTCTCTAGTTTGGCCAGATTAGTATGGTAGAATGGGATCATGATAGTGGGGCAAGAGGAAGCATTAAGAAATAGAGGAAAGTTGTGTTTCATTTTGTTGTCTGATACCCTGTATTCTTTAATCTCCTCTCTGAGCTCCTTCTATAAGGGGATATCCAGTGCACTGCAAATAGGTTTTGGGTCTATACCCGGCAGTCCCCTATCATTCTCCATGATAAGATTTTTTTGTTCTCATGATGCCTGTTGCCTTATCCCTTTGAAACTTTGTGATCACACAGGCTGGTGTGCTTCCTCCATGTGGGCTCTGTTGCTTCGGAACTAGATGGCTGCTTCTTTACCTTCAATCGTTTAAGACCCCACACTCTATATCTTTTGGTAACTGGACACCATCGGCTTTCTTCACCACATTTGCTTATACAGCCGCTGTGGTCAGTGATGGTGTAGGGAAGGTGAGCATCGTAGAATTCCAATTTAATAGAACAGTGTTTTGCAAAGAGGGAGTCCTTGAGCGTAGGCCCAATGTGCATTTGCTACCTTAATAATAAATCTATAAACATATGGACATAGATCTATTTCCCCATGCCCCTTTGTAAATATATGTACATGACTTTATTTAGACGTCTATAACTGGCCCTTGCTTCCCAGCTCACTCTTCTATACCCTTTGATTTTCCTCTTGTGCCCACTGCCATGCTCAGTCTTCCTTTGGGTTTCAGTAATTCCTCTTGGTTACATTACTCTTGATCACGCCCTACCAAGCCTCCTACATCCCCCTCACCACCGATTTCTATCACTTGTTGTTCCCTTGTATCTGGGTTTCTTTACACCAATTCCTTTCCCCCCACCGTGCTTACTCCCATGCCGAATGGAAAGAGCCGGTCACATGTTTACTCTTCCAGATTCTTCATCCAGCCTCTCTTAATTAGACAGACCTGTAAAGGTATTAACATGTACAAAACAAGACTTAGAAAAACCAAGCAGTAAAACGAAAAAAACAAACAAAAATGAAAACAAAACCCAACCAAAATCCAATGACACTAAAAGAAAACAACACTAACCAAGAAAGGAAAGTACAAGGACTGTGTAGTGAACTTTAGGAGTGTTTTCCAGTCCAGTCTGTTGGGGCACCGAGCCCTGACCACAAAGTCCACCTTTGCCATTTCCCGGGGACTTTGATGCTCCGTTTTCTAACTCTTCCGCTGCACTCTCTTAGTGTCATGACTCGAAGTGGCAGGATCAGTTCGGGCGCAGTTCCCACACTGTGTCTCCATTGTTGTCCTCTCTAGGGCTATGGGTCTTTGAGGGACGTTTCTCATCGTGGTGCTGCCCTTGTGGTCTTCTCTGTGGACTGGCTTCTCTGATTGGGAACATCATCCTCAAGGTGTACTGGGCCAGGATGTGCTCCATTCTCCCCTCCTCCCATTTGTTCTGCCCTGTGTTCTCTGATCAGATATGTCCCTCTCCGTGAGCTTCAGATCTGGTGCCATTCTGTGAAATACAATCTTTGGGGCTGCAAGGATGTGCGGGGGTGGGTATCAGCTCAGATTTTTTTAGAGTCCAGGAAATATTCACTGATCGATGGGTACAGTTCTGTGGGGCCCCGGGGTATTGGTCCAGACGCTGGTTGTGAATATAACTTTGTTGTTAACCAGTTGTGTGTCTCTGGGACAACTCCTGTGTTTTTTTGGGTGAGTTTTCTCATCTGGAAAGTAAATGTACTGGATTTTCCAGACTCCCATGTCAGCAAGTTATTGAGAGGGGTTAATCAGAGACTGTTTCATATACTGTGTACCTGCGCGCTGCATTCTAGACCTGGGGTGGCAATTATGAGCTCAGTATAGAGATGGTGTCCTGCAGGTGAGAGACGGTCCTCCATATTGAAACAGGAAGCCCACTGTGGAGATTTGGTCCTTCCGTTGATGGCCACGGGCCACCTAGTCTTCTCCTGCTATAACTAATTCACTGGCGCAGCAGCTGAGCCAGGAGCCAGTGCCATCATAACCAGGTGGCTAACTGGGAGAATGGGCAGATAGATATTTGTTATCTTGTTGTCTAGGAAAGCCCACCTACCCTCCATGCAAAACTTCTGGTGTGAGTTATCTGTGGAAGGAATCATAGGCTCACAGTAATTCACATCTTTCTTTTTGAAAATGTGCCCGTATTCCTTACTGAACCTGAGAAGGTGGCCCCTGTGTCCACCAAGAAATTTACTGGCTGGCCTCCTACATGGAGAGTTAGCCTGGGCTTTTAGCGGCGAAGGGAAACAGAGCCCTGACCCCTTCATTAAGCTTCTTCAAGCATTATTGTCTCATGGTTGTGTCTTTCTAGGTGCAGATGAGGCCCGTCCACTCTAGTGGAGGGTCGTGCACCTCTCCTGGAGTTTTCAAGGCACTGATTTTTCCAGTGTCCTTCTTTCCTGCAGTAGGCACATTGATCCTTCCCCATGGCTCGGCGGTTCCCTCAGGTTAGTCTCTCCGTGAGTGGGCCTTGCTCTCCTTTTCCTGAGTCTCGGGGTCTCTCATGGCAATTACTAGTATTTTAGCTAGTTTCTTTGTCTCTGTCGTGCTAGGGTCATCTCTGTTGTTATACACTCAATGACCCACTTGTACCAAATCACTATGATTTTTCCCTTCAAACCCTTCCCACTTCTTTTTCATGTCTGAGGCAGACTGACTGAGTCATAAAGGCAATACTTATTGCCCACCTGTTCTCGGGGCCTCAGGGCCATTAGCGGTATAACGCCCGTAGGTTCCATCAGCCACTCTAGAAAGGCACGTGGACATTTTCTTATAAGAGCCTGAAAATTTTCACTGACCTTAGATAAATTCATAGGTTTCCTAGCTCTTCCGCAGAGGTTCATGTAAGAGCAACGCGTGATACCTGGTAAAGCCCTCTGGGCCTTGCTAGGAATTGAGAACCCACATTGTTCGTGTAGTGGCAAAAGGTTTCTCTCGAGTAAGGAGCGCCTGCTCCCTGACCATCAGGTTCACTGACTGCTTACTGGACCTCTGTCTGGAAGGGCTACCCTTCCTCCGTTGTGAACAGCACCTGGAGAAGTTGCTGGCAATCATTCCAGGTGGGCTGATGGGTATGGAAGACATACCAGTACTAGTGTGTGTGGTGGGCTGCTGGTTGGGGGTAGGGGTGAGGTTGAGGGGCCGGTTTGGGAGTGAGTGACTAAATAAGGGCCTTTTTGAAGTTTTCTATTTCTAGACCCTAGAAACCTTATAGGGCGGGGTTGGAACCAAAGGGTCTGAAGTCAGCTCTCCCACTCCCAGAGTTCTCCTGCAAAATGAAATAAAGCCGATTAGGGGAGAGAGATCGGGAGGGGAGGGGAGGGGAAGGAAGGAAGAGGAGGAGGGGGTGGGGGAGGTGGGCGTGGAGCGATGGCCTCCACATATGTGGTTTTGGGAACTTGGACCGTTTGTTTTTCCGGTCCTGCCATGTTTCCTGAAACCTTGGAAACAAGGACCCTTTCTTTGATGGAGGGAGTAAGTCTTTTATATTTGCAGATTTCTTAGTGGCAATGTCAGCCCACACTTGAATTAAAGGAATCAGATCGGGATGTCCTGGTTCTCCTTAACCATGACTATGAACTCTTAGTAATAGGGGATGGGAAAACTAGTCTTGCGTGGGTCAATCAGGGACTGCTTCTGCCCCATCACTTTTAAACAAATTGTAGAGTCTCCACGCAATAGGGTTGAAACCATATCCTCTTGGTGAACGCCTAGAGCAGGGGTCCTCAAACTACAGCCTGTTGGCCACATGCAGACAGCCGAGGACATAGATCCTGTCTGCCAGGTGTATGTGCCCCATTTATTTTTTTTTGAGCTTCAAATCAAGATGTGCATTGTGTATATGAATTTATTCATAATTTTTGTTTTTAAACTATAGTCTGTCCCTCCAATGGCCTGAGGGACAGTGAACTGGCTCCCTGGGTAAACAGTTTCAGGACCCCTGCCTTAAGGTATCCTGGACTTAGGGGTTACTAATCTCCCAGCCCTGAAACATCCCTGAACATTCTACCCATTGTAGGAGGCACCATGAGAATTTGGACCCTGGGCAATTTACAAGCCTTTACTCCAATTCAACCCAAGAAAATTCAAAATGACTTCGGCAGTTACTCTATTTTCGTCACTTTTGACTCCTCCTGTACTAGTCCATTATTTCCATTTAACTCTAACGTGGAGCATGATGTTTCCATAAATTTTTAAAAATGTATATATAAATATATATAAATTAATAACTATGAAATCCACAACAAAAAGAAAATAATTTTTCCCAAATTTAAAATTGAAGTGTTATAGGGTTAAAAAGAAGGATGGGTCTTATCACCGGGTCCAAGATCTTAGCATCATAAATGAATCAGCGATCCCACTGCACCAAGTAGTGCCCAAACCTGTGCCCTCCTAGGTGAAAGTACGAATGCTTTTATCCCTCTTCCTGTACTTCCAATGAACAAACACACATGTCTGGTAATTCTAAGATTATTTTTGTTTCCTGTGACACTCACCTAATTTCAAGGCCACTGCCACGTCACAAGCTTAGCCTTGTCGCAGTCAAACTGTTCACCTTTTAGACAGTTTGTTTTTCTCAGAAGTTATCGGGTGATTAAAGCTTCTGAACCAAGTGTGCCAGGTCCACGACTACCATCTCCTGGACCACCTCAACCTTATCCATCCTGGATAAAGTTGCCCTCAATGGACAACCCCTCAAAGCAGTGTAGGAAGGGTATGGACCCAAAGCCCCACCACGCCCCTTTTGCCAGAAGGAAGTAGCTAGAGATGTCGTCGCACTGTACCCCAAAGATTTGGGTCCATATCTCTTCAGGGGGGCAAATGTTAGGTAGCTATGCTAGGGACTGGGGCATCCGTTATGCATGCCCATAGGGCCAAGATAAGAGCCCAGTTAGGAGAGGCACCCTGTGCATGCTCAGAGGTCCAGGTTTCTGGCCAAAGGGGAGGTCTACCTGGGTGGGCCCAGTAACTGGATTGACCAACCTAGGCCATGTAAATTCAATTCAGCCACTGGGGTCGGCCAGACTTGCCCACCACGCCTCCCTAACGCTCATAAAACTCACTTGAGTGACAGACCAGGCTTCTGCGTGATTTCTCTCTCACTCAGGAAGGCTCTCTGGAGGCAGCAGGGCTGCCCTTGAGTGGCTGGTGGATACTGTTCAGATGCATGGCTTTCTGCTTGCAAGGGTTTTTGTCTCACCTGAGTGGAAGGGGGGAGGTAGTACCTCTGGATCACAGAGTATTCATGTCCACAAATTAGACTGCTCATTCCACAGTCCTGGCAGTGCTTTATGAAAACCCTCTGCTTTGCAATGTCACTCCTTGTAGATTAGAGTGGGAGGGGCTGGCACCAACGTATGCTGCCTCTTACTCCCAGTTGCAGGTTTCTGGATGCTGATTGTATCTCTTACAGCATCAGTTAGTGGGCTTGTTGTCTGCCTCAGGCTTTGTTCACGGAGATCCTCCAGCTAGTTGGTGGTGTGTGCGCATGAGCAGAGGCTTCCTGCCAATCCCCCATGAGTAGTAGAGCTCCCATGTGGTGGACTCCATGAAAGCCGTGCCCCAGACAGCACACTTACAAAGGAGGGTGAGCCCTGCAGGACAGAAGACCATTCCCCCTATGGAATGGCCTCAGAGACCCACAACCCTAACTGGCCAGCTGCTGGGACAGTGGGCCCTAAGTTTCATGCCTGACTCAGGAATAGACACAGAGTGAGGTGACTCCACTAGATGTTTTGACTGATCTAATCCAGCCTGAGACCATTGCATGAGCCCTCTGCCCAGATTATTTTTGTTTCTTTTATGATCTTTTTATTAGTGGCTCCTAGAACACTAACCACAATCCATATATACATCACCTGTTTGAAGCACATCTGTACATTAATTGCCCTCATTATTCTCAAAATATCCACTCTCCACCAAAGCCCCTCGCCTTAACTCCTCATTCCCCCCCCCTCAATGCGCACCACCCATCCCTCATCAATCCTTGGAAATGTACTAATTCTTTTGTCATATATTCACCCACCTTTCTTTTGAGGTCAATGAAGATCCTTGTAATCGGTTCCCACTTTCCATCCTGCCCTTCCTCCACCTTCTCATTATCTCCACTCACAACACTGGTCCTAAAGGGCCAATCCACCCTGGATTCTCCGTGTTTGAAATTGCTATCGGTACTAGAATACCTTCTCTAGTTTCGCCAGATTAGTATGGTAGAACTGGGATCATGATAGTGAGGCAAGAGGAAGCATTAAGAACTAGAGGAAAGGTGTGTTTCATCTTTGTTTTTTCATACCCTGTATGCTTTTATCTCCTTTCTTTGATCCTTCAGTAAGGGGATATCCAGTGCATTGCAAATATGTTATTCGTCTATACCCGGCAGTCCCCTCTCATTCTCCATGATAAGATTTTTTTGTTCTCATGATGCCTTTTGCCTTATCCCTTTGAAACTTTGTGATCACACAGGCTGGTATGCTTCCTCCATGTGGGCTCTGTTGCTTCGGAGCCAGATGGCTGCTTCTATACCTTCAAGCCTTTAAAACCCCACACGCTATATCTTTTGAAAGCTGGACACCATCGGCTTTCTTCACCACATTTGCTTATACAGCCGCTTTGTGGTAGGTGATGGTGTAGGGAAGGTGAGCATCGTAGAATTCCAATTTAATAGAACAGTGTTGTTGCAATGAGGGAGTCCTTGAGTGGAGTCCCTATGTCCATCTGCTACCTTAATACTAAATCTATAAACATATGGACATAGATCTATTTCCCCATGCCCCTTTGTAATTATATGTACATATGTACATGTCTTTATTTAGACGTCTATAACTGGCCCTTGCTTCCCAGCTCACTCTTCTATACCCTTTGATTTTCCTCTTGTGCCCACTGCCATGCTCAGTTTTCCTTTGGGTTTCAGTAATTTCTCTTGTTTTCATTACCCTTGATCACGCCCTACCAGGCCTTCTACATCCCTCTCACCACTGATTTCCATCACTTGTGGTTCCCTTGTCTCCGGGTTTCTTTACACCACTTCCTTTCCCCCCACCGTGCTCACTCCCATGCCCAATGGAAAGGGCCGGTCACATGTTTACTCCTCCAGATTCTTCATCCAGCCTCTATTAATTAGACAGACCTGTAAAGGTAATAACATGCACAAAACAAGACTGAGGAAAACCAAGCAGCAAAAAGAAAAAAAAACAAACAAAAATGAAAACAAAACCCAACCAAAATCCAATGACACTAAAAGAAAAAACACTAACCAAGAAAGAAAAGTACAAGGACGGTGTGGTGAACTTTAGGAGTGTTTTCCTGTCCAGTCTGTTGGAGCACCGAGCCCTGACCACAAAGTCCAACTTTGGCATTCCCCGGGGACTTTGATGCTCCATTTTCTTTCTCTTCCGCTGCACTCTCTTAGTGTCATGCCTCGATGTGGCAGGATCAGTTCGGGCGCAGTTCCCACACTGTGTTTCCAGTGTTGTCCCCTCTAGGGCTATGGGTCTTTGAGGGACGTTTCTCATCGTGGGGCTGCCCGTGTGGTCTTCGCTGTGGACTGGCTTCTCTGATTGGGAACATCATCCTCAAGGTGAATTGGGCCAGGATGTGCTCCATTCTCCCCTCCTCCCCCTTGTTCTGCCCTATGTTCTCTGATCAGATATGTCCCTCTCCGCGAGCTGCAGATCCGGTGCCAGCCTGTGAAATACAATCTTTGGGGGCTGCAAGGATGTGGGGGATGGGTGTCAGCTCAGATCTTTTGAGAGTCCAGGAGATATGACTGCTCGATGGGCACAGTTCCTTGCGGCACCGTGCTCTTGGTGCAGACGCTGGTTGTATATATGACTTTGTTGTTAACCAGTTGTGTGTCTCTGGGTCAACTCCTGTGTGTTTTTAAGTGAGTTTTCTCATCTGGAAAGTAAATGTACTGGATTATCCAGACTCCAGTGTCAGCAAGTTATCGAGAGGGGTTAATCGGAGACTGTTTCATATAGTGTGTACCTGCCCACTGCATTCTATACCTGGGGTGGCAATTATGAGCTCAGGATAGAGATGGCGTCCAGCAGGTGACATACGTGGCTCCATATTGAAACAGGAAGCCCACTGTGGAGATTTGGTCCTTCCGTTGATGGCCACTGGCCACCTAGTCTTCCCCTGCTATAACTGCTTCACTGGCTCAGCAGCTGAGCCAGGAGCCAGTGATATCATAACCAGGAGGCTAACTGGGACAAAGGGCAGATAGATATTTGTTATCTTGTTGTCTTGGGAAACCCACCTACCCTCCATGAAAACCTTCTGGTGTGAGTTATCTGTGGAAGGAATCATAGGCTCACAGTAGTTCACATCTTTCTTTTTGAAAATGTGCCCGTATTCCTTTCTGAACCTGAGAAGGTGGCCCCGGTGTCCACCAAGAAATTTACTGGGTGGCCTACTACATGGAGAGTTAAGCTGAGCTTTTGATGGCGAAGTGAAACAGAGCCCTGACCCCTTCATTCAGCTCTTCAAGCATTATTGTCTTTTGTTTGGGTCTTTCTAGGTTGCAGATGAGGCCCGTCCACTCTAGTGGAGTGTCGTGCACCTCTCCTGGGGTTTTCAAGGCACTGATTTTTCCAGTGTCCTTCTTTCCTGCAGTAGGCACATTGATCCTTGCCGATGGCTTGACATTGCCCACAGGTTAGTCTCTCCGTGAGTGGGCCATGCTCTCCTTTTCCTGAGTCTCTGGGGTATCTCATGTCAATTACGATTATTTTAGCTAGCTTCTTTGTCTCTGTAGTGCTAGGGTCATCTCTGTTGTTATACACTCAATGAACCACTTGTACCAAATCACAAAGATTTTTCCCTTCAAACCCTTCCCACTTCTTTTTCATGTCTGAGGCAGACTGACTAATAAAGGCAATACATATTGCCCTCCTGTTCTCGGGGACTCCAGGCCGTTAGGGGAATAAAGCCCGTAGGCTTCCAGCAGCCACTCTAGAAAGGCAGGCGGACATTGTCTTATAAGAGCCTGAAAATTCTCACTGACCTTAGATAAATTCATAGGTTTCCTAACTCTTACGCAGATTGTCATGTAAGAGCAACGGGTGATACCTGGTAAAGCCCTCTGGGCCTTGCTAGGAATTGAGATCCCACATTGTTGGTGTAGTGGCCAAAAGAGTTTCTCTCAAGTGGGGAGTGCCCACTCGCTGACCATCAGGTTCACTGACTGCTTACTGGGCATCTGTATGGAAGGGCTACCCTCCTCCGTTGTGAACAGCACCTGGAGAAGATGTTGGCAAGCATTCCAGGTGGGCTGATGAGTATGGAAGTCATACCAGTACTAGTGTGTGTGTGGGGGGCTGCTTGTTAGGGGTGGGGGTGAGGTTGGGGGGCCGGTGGGGGAGGGAGTGACTCAATAAGGGCCTGTTAGAAGTTTTCTATTTCTGGACCCTAGAAACCTTATAGGGCGGGGGTTGAAAGAAAGGGTTTGAAGCCAGCTCTCCCACTCCCAGAGTTCTCCTGCAAAATGGGATAAAGCCGATTAGGGGAGAGAGATCGGGAGGGGAGGAAAGGGGAGCGGAGGGGAGGGGAGGGGAGGGGAGGGGGGTGAAGGAAGGGGTGGGGGTGGGGGAGGGTGACGGGGAGGGATGGCCTCCACCTATGTGGTTTTGGGAATTTGGACCGTTTGTTTTTCCGGTCCTGCCATGTTTCCTGAAACCTTGGAAACAAGGGCCCTTTCTTTGCGGGAGGGAGTAATTGTTTTATATTTGCAGGCTTCTTAGTGGCAATGTCAGCCCACACTGGAAGTAACGGGATCAGATCGGGATATCCTGGTTCCCTTTAAACATAACTATGAACTCTTAGTAATAGCGGATGGGAAAACTAGTCTTGCGTGGGTCAATCAGGGACTCCTTCTGCCCCATCACTTTTAAACAAATTGTGGAGTCTCCAAGCTTTTGGGTTGAAACCACATCCTCTTGGTGAATGCCGAGAGCAGGGTCCTCAAACTACAACTTGTGGGCCACATGCAGACAGCCGAGCACGTTGATCCTTTCTGCCGTGTCTATGTGCCCCATTAATTTTTTTTTTTTGAACTTCAAATCAAGATGTGCAGAGTGCACATGAATTTGTTCGTAATATTTTTTTTTTAAACTATAGTCTTTCCTTCAAAAGGCCTAAGGGATAGTGAACTGGCCCCCTGGGTAAACAGTTTCAGGACCCCTGCCCTAAGGTATCCTGGACTTAGGGGTTATTAATCTCCCAGCCCTGAAACATCCCTGAACATTCTACCCGTTGTAGGAGGCACCATGGGAATTTGGACCCCGGGTAATTTATAAGCCTTTACTCCAATAGAACCCAAGAAAATTCAAAATGACTTAGGCAGTTACTCTATTTTGGTCACTTTTGACTCGTCCTGCACTAGCCCATTATTTCCATTTAACTCTGTAACGTGAAGCATGATGTTGTCATAACATTTAAAAATGTATATATTAATACATATATATATTTATAACTGTGAAAGCCCACAACAAAAAGAAAATAATTTTTTCCCAAAATTAAAATTGAAGCGTTATAGGGTTAAAAAGAAGGATGGGTCTTATCAGCGTGTCCAAGACCTTAGCATCATAAATCAATCAGTGATCCGACTGCACCTAGTAGTGCCCAAACCTGTGCCCACCTAGGGGAAAGTGTGAATGCTTTTATCCCTCTTCCTGGACTTCCAATGAACAAACACACGTCTTTAATCCTAAGGTTTTTTTTGTTTCCCGTGACAATCACCTAATTTCAAGGCCACTGCCACCTCACAAGCTTAGCCTTGTCGTAGTCAAACTGTTCACCTTTTAGACCGTTTGTTTTTCCCAGAAGTTATCGGGTGACTAAAGCTTCCGAACCAAGTGTGCCAGGTCCACGACTACCATCTCCTGGACCACCTCAACCTTATCCATCCTGGATAAAGTTGCCCTCAATGGACAACCCCTCCCAGCAGTGTAGGAAGGGTATGGACCCAAAGCCCCACTAACCCCTTTTGCCAGCAGGAAGTAGCTGGAGATATCGTCGCCCAGTACCCCAAAGATTTGGGTCCATATCTCTTCAGGGGGGCAAATGTTAGGTAGCTATGCTAGGGACTGGGGCATCCGTTATGCATGCCCATAGGGCCAAGATAAGAGCCCAGTTAGGAGAGGCACCCTGTGCATGCTCAGAGGTCCAGATTTCTGGCCATGAAGGGGAGGTCACCAGGGTGGGTCCTGTACCTGGATTGACCAATCTAGGTCATGTAAATTCAATTCAGCCACTGGGGTCGGCCAGACTTGCCCACCACGCCTCCCTAACGCTCATAAAACTCACTTGAGTGCAGACCAGGCTTCTGCATGATTTCTCTCTCACACAGGAAGGCTCTTTGGAGGCAGCGGGGCTGCACTTGAGTGGCTGGTGGATACTGTTCAGATGCATGGCTTTCTTCTTGCAAGCGTTTTTGTCTCAGCTGACTGGAAGGGAGGAGGTAGTACGTCTGGATCACAGAGTATCCATGTCCACAAAAGAGGCTGCTCATTCCACAGTCCTGGCAGTGCTTTATGAAAACCCTCTGCTTTGCAATGTCACTCCTTGTAGATTAGAGTGGGAGGGGCTGGGATCAAGGTATGCTGCCTCTTACTCCCAGTTGCAGTTTTCTGGATGCTGATTGTATCTCTTACAGCATCAGTTAGTGGGCTTGTTGTCTGCCTCAGGCTTTGTTCACGGAGATCCTCCAGCTAGTTGGTGGTGTGTGCGCATGAGCAGAGGCTTCCTGCCAATCCCCCATGAGTAGTAGAGCTCCCATGGTGTGGACTCCATGAAAGTCTTGCCCCAGGCAGCACGCTTACAAAGGAGGGTGGGCCCTGCAGGATAGAGGACCATTCCCCCTGTGGAATGGCCTCAGAGACCCACCTCCCTCACTGGGCAGCTGCTGGGGCTGTGGGCCCTAAGCTTCATGCCTGACTCAGGAATAGACACAGGCTGAGGCGACTCCAGTAGCTGTTTTGACTGGTCTAATCCAGCCTGAGATCATCCTTGCATGAGCCCTCTGCCCAGATTATTTTTGTTTCTTTTATGATCTTTTCATTAGTGGCTCCTACAACACTAACCACATCCATAAATACATCATCTGTTTGAAGCACATCTGTACATTAATTGCCCTCATTATTCTCAAAATCTCCACTCTCCACCCAAGCCCCTGGCCTCAGCTCCTCATTTTTTCCCCCTCAATGCCCGCCATCCATCCCTCTTCAATCCTTGGAAATGGACTAATTCTTTTGTCATATCTTCACCCACCTTTCTTTTGAGGTCAATGAAGATCCTTGTAGTCGGTTCCCACTTTCCATCCTGCCTTTCCTCCACCCTCCCAGTACCTCCTCTCATAACACTGGTCCTAAAGGGCCCATCCACCCTGGATTCCCCGTGTTTGAAATTCCTATCGGTACTAGAATACCTTCTCTAGTTTGGCCAGATTAGTATGGTAGAACTGGGATCATGATAGTGGGGCAAGAGGAAGCATTAAGAAATAGAGGAAAGTTGTGTTTCATTTTGCTGTCTGATACCCTGTATTCTTTAATCTCCTCTCTGAGCTCCTTCTGTAAGGGGATGTCCAGTGCACTGCAAATAGGTTTTGGGTCTATACCCGGCAGTCCCCTCTCATTCTACATGATAAGATTTTTTTGTTCTCATGATGCCTGTTGCCTTATCCCTTTGAAACTTTGTGATCACACAGGCTGGTATGCTTCCTCCATGTGGGCTCTGTTGCTTCTGAGCCAGATGGCTGCTTCTTTACCTTCAAGCCTTTAAGACCCCACACGCTATATCATTTGGTAGCTGGACACTATCGGCTTTCTTCACCACATTTGCTTATGCAGCCGCTTTGTGGTCAGTGATCGTGTAGAGAAGGTGAGCATCGTAGAATGCCAATTTAATAGAAGAGTGTTCTTGCAATAAGGGAGTCCATGAGCGGAGGCCTATGTCCTTCTGCTACCTTAATACTAAATCTATAAACATATGGACATAGATCTATTTCCCGATGCCCCTTTGTAAGTATATGTACATGCCTTTATTTAGACGTCTATAACTGGCCCTTGCTGCCCAGCTCACTCTTCTATACCCTTTTGTTTCCTCTTGTGCCCACTGCCATGCTCAGTCTTCTTTTGGGTTTCAGTGATTACTCTTGGTTACATTGCCCTTGATCATGCCCTTCCAGGCCTCCTACATCCCCCTCACTACCGATTTCCATCACTTGTTGTTCCCTTGTCTCTGGGTTTCTTGACACCACTTCCTTTCCCCCCACCGTCCTCACTCCCATGCCCAATGGAAAGGGCCGGTCACATGTTTACTCCTCCAGATTCTTCATCCAGCCTCTCTTAATTAGACAGACCTGTAAAGGTAATAACATGCACAAAACAAAACTGAGCAAAAGCAAGCAGCAAAAAGAAAAAAAAAAAACAAAGAAAAATGAAAACAAAACCCAACCAAAATCCAATGACACTAAAGGAAAACAACACTAACCAAGAAAGAAAAGAACAAGGACTGTGTGGTGAACTTTAGGAGTGTTTTCCAGTCCTGTCTGTTGGGGCACCGAGCCCTGACCACAAAGTCCACCTTTGACATTCCCCGGGGACTTTGATGCTCCGTTTTCTTTCTCTTCTGCTGCACTCTCTTAGTGTCATGCCTCGATGTCGCAGGATCAGTTCGGGCGCAGTTCCCACACTGTGTCTCCAGTGTTGTCCCCTCTAGGGCTATGGGTCTTTGAGGGACGTTTCTCATCGTGGGGCTGCCCATGTGGTCTTCTCTGTGGTTGGCTTCTCTGATTGGGAACATCATCCTCAAGGTGTATTGGGCCAGGGTGTACTCCATTCTTCCCTCCTCCCCCTTGTTCTGCCCTGTGTTCTCTGATCAGATATGTCCTTATCTGCAAGCTGCAGATCAGGTGCCATCCTGTGAAATACAATCTTTGGGGGCTGCAAGGAGGTGGGGGTGGTGGGTGTCAGCTCAGATCTTTTGAGAGTCCAGGAGATATTAACTGCTCGATGGGCACAGTTCTGTGGGGCACCGGGCTCTTGGTCCAGACGCTGGTTGTGAATATGACTTTGTTGTTAACAAGTTGTGTGTCTCTGGGCCAACTCCTGTGTGTTTTTGAGTGAGTTTTCTCATCTGGAAAGTAAATGTACTGGATTATCCAGACTCCAGTGTCAGCAAGTTATTGAGAGGGGTTAATCAGAGACTGTTTCATATAGTGTGTACCTGCGCGCTGCATTCTAGACCTGGGGTGGCAATTATGAGCTCAGGATAGAGATGGTGTCCAGCAGGTAACATACGTGGCTCCATATTGAAACAGGAAGCCCACTGTGGAGATTTGGTCCTTCCGTTCATGACCACCGGCCACCTAGTCTTCTCCTGCTTTAACTGCTTCACTGGCTCAGCAGTTGAGCCAGGAGCCAGTGCCATCATAACCACGTGGCTAACTGGGACAAAGGGCAGATAAATATTTGTTATTTTGTTGTCTTGTGAAGCCCACCTAACATCCATGCAAACTTTCTGGTTTGAGTTATCTGTGAAAGGAATCATAGGCTCACAGTAATTCACATTTTTTTTTCTTTGAAAATGTGCCCGTATTCCTTTCTGAACCTAAGAAGGTGGCCCCTCTGTCCACCAAGAAATTTACTGGCTGGCCTCCTACATGGAGAGTTAGCCTGGGCTTATGGTGGGGAAGGGAACAAGAGCTCTGACCCCTTCATTCAGCTTCTTCAAGCATGATTGTCTCTTGCTTGATTTTTCTAGGTGCAGATGAGGCCCGTCCACTCTAGTGGAGGGTCGTGCACCTCTCCTGGGGTTTCAAGACACTGATTTTTCCAGTGTCCTTCTTTCCTGCAGTAGGCACATTGATCCTTCCCCATGGCTTGGCGGTACCCACAGGTTAGTCTCTCCATGAGTGGGCCATGCTCTCCTTTTCCTGAGTCTCTGGGCTCTCTCATGGCAATTACTAGTATTTTAGCTAGTTTCTTTGTCTCTGTCGTGCTAGGGTCATCTCTGTTGTTATACACTCAATGAGCCACTTGTACCAAATCACTAAGATTTTTCCGTTCAAACCCTTCCAACTTCTTTTTCATGTCTGAGACAGACTGACTAAGTAATAAAGGCAATACTTATTGCCCGCCGGTTCTCGGGGCCGTTAGGGGTATAAAGCCCGTAGGCTTACATCAGCTACTCTAGAAAGGCAGGCGGACATTCTCTTATAAGAGCCTGAAAATTCTCACTGACCTTAGATACAGTCATAGGTTTCCTAGTTCTTCCGCAGAGGGTCATGTAAGAGCAACGGGTGAAACCTGGTAAAGCCCTCTGGGCCTTGCTAGGAATTGAGATCCCACATTGATCGTATAGTGGCCAAAAGAGTTTCTCTCAAGTGGGGAGTGCCCACTCGCTGACCATCAGGTTCACTGACTGCTTACTGGGCCTCTGTCTGGAAGGGCTACCCTTCCTCCGTGGTGAACAGCACCTGGAGAAGTTGCTGGCAATTATACAGGTGGGCTGATGAGTATGGAAGACATACCAGTACTAGTGTGTGTAGGGGGCTGCTGGTTGGGGGTGGGGGTGACGTTGGGGGGGGCGGTGGGGGAGGGAGTGACTCAATAAGGGCCTGTTAGAAGTTTTCTATTTCTGGACCCTAGAAAACTTATAGGGCGGGATTGGAACCAAAGGGTCTGAAGCCAGCTCTCCCACTCCCAGAGTTCTGCAAAATGGGATAAAGCCGATTAGGGGAGAGAGATCAGGAGGGGAGGGGAGGGGAAGATGGGGGAGAGGGAGGTGGTTGGGGAGGGGGTTGGGGAGGGATGGCCTCCACCTATGTGGTTTTGGGAACTTGGACCGTTTGTTTTTCCGGTCCTGCCATGTTTCGTGAAACCTTGGAAACAAGGACCCTTTCTTTGAGGGAGGGAGTAAGTCTTATATTTGCAGGCTTCTTCGTGGCAATGTCAGCCCACACTTGAATTAAAGGGATCAGATCGGGATGTCCTGGTTCCCCTTAACCATAACTATGAACTCTTAGTAATAGGGGATGGGAAAACTAGTCTTGCGTGGGTCAATCAGCGACTCCTTCTGCCCTATTACTTTTAAACAAATTGTAGTGTCTCCAAGCTATTGGGTTAAAACCACATCCTCTTGGTGACCGACTAGAGCATGGGTCCTCAAACTACAGCCTATGGGCCACATGCAGACAGCCGAGGACATTGAGCCTTTTTGCCGGGTGTATGTGCCCCATTTATTTTTTTTTTGAACTTCAAATCAAGATGTGCATGGTGCACATGAATTTTTTCATAATTTTTGTTGTTTTTTTTTAACTATAGTCTGCCCCTCCAATAGCCTGAGGTACAGTAAACTGGCCCCCTGGGTAAACAGTTTCAGGACCCCTGCCCTAAGGTATCCTGGACTTAGAGGTTACTAATCTCCCAGCCCTGAAACATCCCTGAACATTCTACCTGTTGTAGGAGGCACCATGTGAATTTGGACCCCGGGTAATTTACAAGCCTTTACTCCAATTGATCCCAAGAAAATTCAAAATGACTTAGGCAGTTACTCTATTATGGTCACTTTTGACTCCTCCTGTACTAGCCCATTATTTCCATTTAACTCTATAATGCGGAGCATGATGTTTTCATAACATTAAAAAATGTATATATTCATATATATATTTGTAACTAAGAAAGTCCACAACAAAATAAAATAATTTTTCCCAAAATTAAAATTGAAGTGTTATAGGGTTAAAAATAATGATGGGTCTTATCAGCGGGTCCAAGACCTTAGCATCATAAATGAATCAGTGATCCCACAGCACCTAGTAGTGCCCAAACCTGTGCCCTCCTAGGGGAAAGTGTGAATGCTTTTATCCCTCTTCCTGTACTTCCAATGAACAAATACACATGCCTGGTAATCCTAAGATTTTTTTGTTTCCTGTGACACTCACCTAATGTCAAGCTACTGCCACTTCACAAGCTGAGCCTTGTCGTAGTCAAACTGTTCACCTTTTTGACAGTTTGTTTTTCCCAGAAGTTATCGGGTGACTAAAACTTCCGAACCAAGTGTGCCAGGTCCACGACTACCATCTCCTGGACCACCTCAACCTTATCCATCCTGGATAAAGTTGCCCTCAATGGACAACCCCTCCCAGCAGTGTAGGAAGGGTATGGACCCAAAGCCCCACCTCGCCCCTTTTGCCAGCAGGAAGTAGCTAGAGATGTCGTCGCCCACTACCCCAATGTTTTGGGTCCATACCTCTTCAGGTGGGCAAATGTTAGGTAGCTATCCTAGGGACTGGGGCATCCGTTATGCATGGCCATAGGGCCAAGATTAGAGCCTAGTTAGGAGAGGCACTCTGTGCATGCTCAGAGGTCCAGGTTTTTGGCCATGAAGGGGAGGTACACCTGGGTGGGTCCTGTACCTGGAGTGACTAACCTAGGACATGTAAATTCAATTCAGCCACTGGGGTCGGCCAGACATGCCCACCACGCCTCCCTAACGCTCATAAAACTCACTTGAGTGACAGACCAGGCTTCTGCGTGATTTCTCTCTCACTCAGGAAGGCTCTTTGGAGTCAGCAGGTCTGCACATGAGTGGCTCATGGATACTGTTCAGATGCATGGCTTTCTGCTTTCAAGGGTTTTTGTCCCAGCTGGCTGGAAGGGAGGAGGTAGTACGTCTGGATCAGAGAGTATCCATGTCCACAAGCGAGGCTGCTCATTCCACAGTCCTGGAAGTGCTTTATGAAAACCCTCTGCTTTGCAATGTCACTCCTTGTAGATTAGAGTGGGAGGAGCTGGGACCAAAGTATGCTGCCTCTTACTCCCAGTTGCAGGTTTCTGGATGCTGATTGTATCTCTTACAGCATCAGTTAGTGGGCTTGTTGTCTGCCTCAGGCTTTGTTCACGGAGATCCTCCAGCTAGTTGGTGGTGTGTGCACATGGGCAGAGGCTTCCTGCAATACCCCATGAGTAGTAGAGCTCCCATGGTGTGGACTCCATGAAAGCCGTGCCCCAGACATCACGCTTACAAAGGAGGGTGGGCCCTGCAGGACAGACGACCATTCCCCCTGTGGAAAGCCTCAGAGGCAAACCTCCCTGACTGGCCAGCTGCTGGGGCTGTGTGCCCTAAGCTTCATGCCTGACTCAGGAATAGACACAGGGTGAGGAGACTCCAGTAGATGTTTTGACTGGTCTAATCCAGCCTGAGATCATCCTTACATGAGCCCTCTGCACAGATTTTTTTTTTATGATCTTTTCATTAGTGGCTCCTACAACACTAACCACAATCCATATATACATCAGCTGTTTGAAGCACATCTGTACATTAATTGCCCTCATTATTCTCAAAATCTCCACTCTCCACCCAAGCCCCTGGCCTCAGCTCCTCATTTTTTCCCCCTCAATGCCTGCCATCCATCCCTCATCAATCCTTGGAAATGGACTAATTCTTTTGTCATATCTTCACCCACCTTTCTTTTGAGGTCAATGAAGATCCTTGTAGTCGGTTCCCACTTTCCATCCTGCCCTTCCTCCACCCTCCCAGTATCTCCACCCATAACACTGGTCCTAAAGAGCCCATCCACCCTGGATTCTCCGTGTTTGAAATTCCTATCGGTACTAGAATACCTTCTCTAGTTTGGCCAGATTAGTGTGGTAGAACTGGGATCATGATAGTGGGGCAAGAGGAAGCATTAAGAACTGGAGGAAAGTTGTGTTTCATCTTTGCTGTCTCATACCCTGTATTCTTTAATCTCCTCTCTGAGATCCTTCTGTAAGGGGATATCCAGTGCGCTGCAAATAGGTTTTGGGTCTATACCCGGCAGTGCCCTCTCATTCTCCATGATAAGATTTTTTTGTTCTCATAATGCCTGTTGCCTTATCCCTTTGAAACTTTGTGATCACACAGGCTGGTATGCTTCCTCCTTGTGGGCTCTGTTGCTTCTGAGCCAGATGGCTGCTTCTTTACCTTCAAGCCTTTAAGACCCCACACGCTATATCTTTTGGTAGCTGGACACCATCGGCTTTCTTCACCACATCTGCTTATTAAGCCGCTTTGTGGTCAGTGATCGTGTAGGGAAGGTGAGCATCGTAGAATGCCAATTTAATAGAACAGTGTTCTTGCAATAAGGGAGTCCTTGAGCGGAGGCCCTATGTCCATCTGCTACCTTAATACTAAATCTATAAACATATGGACATAGATCTATTTCCCGATGCCCCTTTGTAAGTATATGTACATGCCTTTATTTAGACGTCTATAAGGGGACTTGCTGCCCTACTCACTCTTCTATACACTTTTGTTTTCCTCTTGTGCCCACTGCCATGCTCAGTCTTCCTTTGGGTTTCAATAATTACTCTTGGTTACATTACCCTTGATCATGCCCTTCCAGGCCTCCAACATCCCCCTCACCACCGATTTCCATCACTTGTTGTTCCCTTGTCTCTGGGTTTCTTGACACCATTTCCTTTCCTCCCACCGTGCTCACTCCCATGCCCAATGGAAAGGGCCAGTCACATGTTTACTCCTCCAGATTGTTCATCCAGCCTCTCTTAATTAGACAGACCTGTAAAGGTAATAACATGCACAAAACAAGACTGAGCAAAAGCAAGCAGCAAAAAGAAAAAAAAACAAAGAAAAATGGAAACAAAACCCAACCAAAATCCAATGACACTAAAGGAAAACAACGCTAACCAAGAAAGAAAAGAACAAGGACTGTGTGGTGAACTTTAGGAGTGTTTTCCAGTCCTGTCTGTTGGGGCACCGAGCCCTGACCACAAAGTCCACCTTTGGCATTCCCCGGGGACTTTGATGCTCCGTTTTCTTTCTCTTCTGCTGCACTCTCTTAGTGTCATGCCTCGATGTGGCAGGATCAGTTCGGGCGCAGTTCCCACATTGTGTGTCCAGTGTTGTCCCCTCTAGGGCTATGGGTCTTTGAGGGACGTTTCTCATCGTGGGGCTGCCCATGTGGTCTTCTCTGTGGACTGGCTTCTCTGATTGGGAACATCATCCTCAAGGTGTATTGGGCCAGGATGTGCTCCATTCTCCCCTCCTCCCCCTTGTTCTGCCCTGTGTTCTCTGATCAGATATGTCCCTCTCCGCGAGCTGCAGATCCGGTGCCATCCTATGAAATACAATCTTTGGGGGCTGCAAGGAGGTGGGGGGGGGGTGGGTGTCAGCTCAGATCTTTTGAGAGTCCAGGAGATATTGACTGCTCGATGGGCACAGTTCTTTGAGGCACCGGGTTCTTGGTCCAGACGCTGGTTGTGAATATGATTTTGTTGTTAACCAATTGTGTGTCTCTGGGCCAAGTCCTGTGTGTTTTTGTGTGAGTTTTCTCATCTGGAAAGTAAATGTACTGGATTATCCAGACTCCCATGTCAGCAAGTCATCGAGAGGGGTTAATCAGAGACTGTTTCATATAGTGTGTACCTGCGCGCTGCATTCTAGACCTTGGGTGGCAATTATGAGCTCAGGAAAGAGATGGTGTCCCGCAGGTGACATACGTGGCTCCATATTGAAACAGGAAGCCCACTTGGAGATTTGGTCCTTCCGTTGATGGCCACCGGCCACCTAGTCTTCTCCTGCTATAACTGCTTCACTGGCTCAGCAGCTGAGCCAGGAGCCAGTGCCATCATAACCAGGTGGCTAACTGGGACAAAGGGCAGATAGATATTTGTTATCTTGTTGTCTTGTGAAGCCCACCTAACATCCATGCAAACTTTCTGGTTTGAGTTATCTGTGAAAGGAATCATAGGCTCACAGTAATTCACATTTTTTTTTCTTTGAAAATGTGCCCGTATTCCTTTCTGAACCTAAGAAGGTGGCCCCTCTGTCCACCAAGGAATTTACTGGCTGGCCTCCTACATGGAGAGTTAAGGTGGCGAAGGGAAAAAGAGCTCTGACCCCTTCATTCAGCTTCTTCAAGCATTATTGTCTCTTGCTTGGGTCTTTCTAGGTGCAGATGAGACCCGTCCACTCTACTGGAGGGTCGTGCACCTTTCCTGGGGTTTTCAAGGCACTGATTTTTCCAGTGTCCTTCTTTCCTGCAGTAGGCACATTGATCCTTCCCCATGGCTTGGCGGTGCCCACAGGTTAGTCTCTCCATGAGTGGGCCATGCTCTCCTTTTCCTGAGTCTCTGGGGTCTCTCATGGCAATTACTAGTATTTTAGCTAGTTTCTTTGTCTCTGTCGTGCTAGGGTCATCTCTGTTGTTATACACTCAATGAGCCACTTGAACCAAATCACTAAGATTTTTCCGTTCAAACCCTTCCAACTTCTTTTTCATGTCTGAGGCAGACTGACTGAGTAATAAAGGCAATACTTATTGCCCTCCGGTTCTCGGAGCCGTTAGGGGTATAAAGCCCGTAGTCTTACATCAGCTACTCTAGAAAGGCAGGCGGACATTCTCTTATAAGAGCCTGAAAATTCTCACTGACCTTAGATACAGTCATAGGTTTCCTAGTTCTTCCGCAGAGGGTCGTGTAAGAGCAACGGGTGATACCTGGTAAAGCCCTCTGGGCCTTGCTAGGAATTGAGATCCCACATTGATCGTATAGTGGAAAAAAGAGTTTCTCTCAAGTGGGGAGTGCCCACTCGCTGACCACCAGGTTCACTGACTGCTTCCTGGGCCTCTGTCTGGAAGGGCTACCCTTCCTCCGTGGTGAACAGCACCTGGAGAAGTTGCTGGCAATTATACAGGTGGGCTGATGAGTATGGAAGTCATACCAGTACTAGTGTGTGTAGGGGGCAGCTGGTTGGGGGTGGGGGTGACGTTGGGGGGGGGGGCGGTGGGGGAGGGAGTGACTCAATAAGGGCCTGTTAGAAGTTTTCTATTTCTGGACCCTAGAAAACTTATAGGGCGGGGTTGGAACCAAAGGGTCTGAAGCCAGCTCTCCCACTCCCAGAGTTTTCCTGCAAACTGGGATAAAGCCGATTAGGGGAGAGAGATCGGGAGGGGAGGGGAGGGGAAGGTGGGGGAGAGGGAGGTGGTGGGGAAGGGGTGGGGGAGGGATGGCCTCCACCTATGTGGTTTTGGGAACTTGGACCGTTTGTTTTTCCGGTCCTGCCATGTTTCGTGAAACCTTGGAAACAAGGACCCTTTCTTTGAGGGAGGGAGTAAGTCTTATATTTGCAGGCTTCTTAGTGGCAATGTCAGCCCACACTTGAATTAAAGGGATCAGATCGGGATGTCCTGGTTCCCCTTAACCAAAACTATGAACTCTTAGTAATAGGGGATGGGAAAACTAGTCTTGCGTGGGTCAATCAGCGACTCCTTCTGCCCCATTACTTTTAAACAAATTGTAGTGTCTCCAAGCTATTGGGTTGAAACAACATCCTCTTGGTGACCGCCTAGAGCATGGGTCCTCAAACTACAGCCTATGGGCCACATGCAGACAGCCGAGGACATTGAGCCTTTTTGCCGGGTGTTTGTGCCCCATTTATTTTTTTTTTTGAACTTCAAATCAAGAAGTGCATGGTGCACATGAATTTTTTCTTAATTTTTGTTGTTTTTTTAACTATAGTTTGCACCTCCAATAGCCTGAGGTACAGTAAACTGGCCCCCTGGGTAAACAGTTTCAGGACCCCTGCCCTAAGGTATCCTGGACTTAGGGGTTACTAATCTCCCAGCCCTGAAACATCCCTGAACATTCTACCTGTTGTAGGAGGCACCATGTGAATTAGGACCCCGGGTAATGTACAAGCCTTTACTCCAATTGATCCCAAGAAAATTCAAAATGACTTAGGCAGTTACTCTATTATGGTCACTTTTGACTCCTCCTGTACTAGCCCATTATTTCCATTTAACTCTATAATGCGGAGCATGATGTTTTCATAACATTAAAAAATGTATATATTCATATATATATTTGTAACTATGAAAGTCCACAACAAAAAGAAAATAATTTTTCCCAAAATTAAAATTGAAGTGTTATAGGGTTAAAAATAATGATGGGTCTTATCAGCGGGTCCAAGACCTTAGCATCATAAATGAATCAGTGATCCCACTGCACCTAGTAGTGCCCAAACCTGTGCCCTCCTAGGGGAAAGTGTGAATGCTTTTATCCCTCTTCCTGTACTTCCAATGAACAAACACACATGCCTGGTAATCCTAAGATTTTTTTTGTTTCCTGTGACACTCACCTAATTTCAAGCTACTGCCACCTCACAAGCTTAGCCTTGTCGTAGTCAAACTGTTCACCTTTTTGACAGTTTGTTTTTCCCAGAAGTTATCGGGTGACTAAAACTTCCGAACCAAGTGTGCCAGGTCCACGACTACCATCTCCTGGACCACCTCAACCTTATCCATCCTGGATAAAGTTGCCCTCAATGGACAACCCCTCCCAGCAGTGTAGGAAGGGTATGGACCCAAAGCCCCACCTCGCCCCTTTTGCCAGCAGGAAGTAGCTAGAAATGTCGTCGCCCACTACCCCAATGTTTTGGGTCCATACCTCTTCAGGTGGGCAAATGTTAGGTAGCTATCCTAGGGACTGGGGCATCCGTTATGCATGGCCATAGGGCCAAGATTAGAGCCTAGTTAGGAGAGGCACTCTGTGCATGCTCAGAGGTCCAGGTTTTTGGCCATGAAGGGGAGGTACACCTGGGTGGGTCCTGTACCTGGTGTGACTAACCTAGGACATGTAAATTCAATTCAGCCACTGGGGTCGGCCAGACATGCCCACCACGCCTCCCTAACGCTCATAAAGCTCACTTGAGTGACAGACCAGGCTTCTGCGTGATTTCTCTCTCACTCAGGAAGGCTCTTTGGAGTCAGCAGGTCTGCACATGAGTGGCTCATGGATACTGTTCATATGCATGGCTTTCTGCTTTCAAGGGTTTTTGTCTCAGCTGGCTGGAAGGGAGGAGGTAGTACGTCTGGATCAGAGAGTATCCATGTCCACAAGCGAGGCTGCTCATTCCACAGTCCTGGAAGTGCTTTATGAAAACCCTCTACTTTGCAATGTCACTCCTTGTAGATTAGAGTGGGAGGAGCTGGGACCAAAGTATGCTGCCTCTTACTCCCAGTTGCAGGTTTCTGGATGCTGATTGTATCTCTTACAGCATCAGTTAGTGGGCTTGTTGTCTGCCTCAGGCTTTGTTCACGGAGATCCTCCAGCTAGTTGGTGGTGTGTGCACATGGGCAGAGGCTTCCTGCCAATACCCCATGAGTAGTAGAGCTCCCATGGTGTGGACTCCATGAAAGCCGTGCCCCAGACATCACGCTTACAAAGGAGGGTGGGCCCTGCAGGACAGACGACCATTCCCCCTGTGGAAAGCCTCAGAGGCAAACCTCCCTGACTGGCCAGCTGCTGGGGCTGTGTGCCCTAAGCTTCATGCCTGACTCAGGAATAGACACAGGGTGAGGCGACTCCAGTAGATGTTTTGACTGGTCTAATCCAGCCTGAGATCATCCTTGCATGAGCCCTCTGCACAGATTTTTTTTTTATGATCTTTTCATTAGTGGCTCCTACAACACTAACCACAATCCATATATACATCAGCTGTTTGAAGCACATCTGTACATTAATTGCCCTCATTATTCTCAAAATCTCCACTCTCCACCCAAGCCCCTGGCCTCAGCTCCTCATTTTTTCCCCCTCAATGCCCGCCATCCATCCCTCATCAATCCTTGGAAATGGACTAATTCTTTTGTCATATCTTCACCCACCTTTCTTTTGAGGTCAATGAAGATCCTTGTAATCGGTTCCCACTTTCCATCCTGCCCTTCCTCCACCCTCCCAGTATCTCCACTCATAACATTGGTCCTAAAGAGCCCATCCACCCTGGATTCTCCGTGTTTGAAATTCCTATCGGTACTAGAATACCTTCTCTAGTTTGGCCAGATTAGTATGGTAGAACTGGGATCATGATAGTGGGGCAAGAGGAAGCATTAAGAACTGGAGGAAAGTTGTGTTTCATCTTTGCTGTCTCATACCCTGTATTCTTTAATCTCCTCTCTGAGATCCTTCTGTAAGGGGATATCCAGTGCGCTGCAAATAGGTTTTGGGTCTATACCCGGCAGTGCCCTCTCATTCTCCATGATAAGATTTTTTTGTTCTCATGATGCCTGTTGCCTTCTCCCTTTGAAACTTTGTGATCACACAGGCTGGTATGCTTCCTCCATGTGGGCGCTGTTGCTTCTGAGCCAGATGGCTGCTTCTTTACCTTCAAGCCTTTAAGACCCCACACGCTATATCTTTTGGTAGCTGGACACCATCGGCTTTCTTCACCACATCTGCTTATTAAGCCGCTTTGTGGTCAGTGATCGTGTAGGGAAGGTGAGCATCGTAGAATGCCAATTTAATAGAACAGTGTTCTTGCAATAAGGGAGTCCTTGAGCGGAGGCCCTATGTCCATCTGCTACCTTAATACTAAATCTATAAACATATGGACATAGATCTATTTCCCGATGCCCCTTTGTAAGTATATGTACATGCCTTTATTTAGACGTCTATAAGGGGACTTGCTGCCCTACTCACTCTTCTAAACACTTTTGTTTTCCTCTTGTGCCCACTGCCATGCTCAGTCTTCCTTTGGGTTTCAATAATTACTCTTGGTTACATTACCCTTGATCATGCCCTTCCAGGCCTCCTACATCCCCCTCACCACCGATTTCCATCACTTGTTGTTCCCTTGTCTCTGGGTTTCTTGACACCATTTCCTTTCCTCCCACCGTGCTCACTCCCATGCCCAATGGAAAGGGCCAGTCACATGTTTACTCCTCCAGATTGTTCATCCAGCCTCTCTTAATTAGACAGACCTGTAAAGGTAATAACATGCACAAAACAAGACTGAGCAAAAGCAAGCAGCAAAAAGAAAAAAAAAAAACAAAGAAAAATGGAAACAAAACCCAACCAAAATCCAATGACACTAAAGGAAAACAACACTAACCAAGAAAGAAAAGAAAAAGGACTGTGTGGTGAACTTTAGGAGTGTTTTCCAGTCCTGTCTGTTGGGGCACCGAGCCCTGACCACAAAGTCCACCTTTGGCATTCCCCGTGGACTTTGATGCTCCCTTTTCTTTCTCTTCTGCTGCACTCTCTTAGTGTCATGCCTCGATGTGGCAGGATCAGTTCGGGCGCAGTTCCCACATTGTGTGTCCAGTGTTGTCCCCTCTAGGGCTATGGGTCTTTGAGGGACGTTTCTCATCGTGGGGCTGCCCATGTGGTCTTCTCTGTGGACTGGCTTCTCTGATTGGGAACATCATCCTCAAGGTGTATTGGGCCAGGATGTGCTCCATTCTCCCCTCCTCCCCCTTGTTCTGCCCTGTGTTCTCTGATCAGATATGTCCCTCTCCGCGAGCTGCAGATCCGGTGCCATCCTATGAAATACAATCTTTGGGGGCTGCAAGGAGGTGGGGGGGGGTGGGTGTCAGTTCAGATCTTTTGAGAGTCCAGGAGATATTGACTGCTCGATGGGCACAGATCTTTGAGGCACCGTGCTCTTGGTCCAGACGCTGGTTGTGAATATGATTTTGTTGTTAACCAATTGTGTGTCTCTGGGCCAAATCCTGTGTGTTTTTGAGTGAGTTTTCTCATCTGGAAAGTAAATGTACTGGATTATCCAGATTCCCATGTCAGCAAGTCATCGAGAGGGGTTAATCAGAGACTGTTTCATATAGTGTGTACCTGCGCGCTGCATTCTAGACCTGGGGTGGCAATTATGAGCTCAGGAAAGAGATGGTGTCCCGCAGGTGACATACGTGGCTCCATATTGAAACAGGAAGCCCACTGTGGAGATTTGTTCCTTCCGTTGATGGCCACCGGCCACCTAGTCTTCTCCTGCTATAACTGCTTCACTGGCTCAGCAGCTGAGCCAGGAGCCAGTGCCATCATAACCAGGTGGCTAACTGGGAAAAAGGGCAGATAGATATTTGTTATCTTGTTGTCTTGTGAAGCCCACCTAACATCCATGCAAACTTTCTGGTTTGAGTTATCTGTGAAAGGAATCATAGGCTCACAGTAATTCACATTTTTTTTTCTTTGAAAATGTGCCCGTATTCCTTTCTGAACCTAAGAAGGTGGCCCCTCTGTCCACCAAGAAATTTACTGGCTGGCCTCCTACATGGAGAGTTAGGCTGGGCTCATGGTGGCGAAGGGAAAAAGAGCTCTGACCCCTTCATTCAGCTTCTTCAAGCATTATTGTCTCTTGCTTGGGTCTTTCTAGGTGCAGATGAGACCCGTCCACTCTAGTGGAGGGTCGTGCACCTTTCCTGGTGTTTTCAAGGCACTGATTTTTCCAGTGTCCTTCTTTCCTGCAGTAGGCACATTGATCCTTCCCCATGGCTTGGCGGTGCCCACAGGTTAGTCTATCCATGAGTGGGCCATGCTCTCCTTTTCCTGAGTCTCTGGGGTCTCTCATGGCAATTACTAGTATTTTAGCTAGTTTCTTTGTCTCTGTCGTGCTAGGGTCAACTCTGTTGTTATACACTCAATCAGCCACTTGAACCAAATCACTAAGATTTTTCCGTTCAAACCCTTCCAACTTCTTTTTCATGTCTGAGGCAGACTGACTGAGTAATAAAGGCAATACTTATTGCCCTCCGGTTCTCGGAGCCGTTAGGGATATAAAGCCCTTAGTCTTACATCAGCTACTCTAGAAAGGCAGATGGAAATTCTCTTATAAGAGCCTGAAAATTCTCACTGACCTTAGATACAGTCATAGGTTTCCTAGTTCTTCCGCAGAGGGTCGTGTAAGAGCAACGGGTGATACCTGGTAAAGCCCTCTGGGCCTTGCTAGGAATTGAGATCCCACATTGATCGTGTAGTGGCCAATAGAGTTTCTCTCAAGTGGGGAGTGCCCGCTCGCTGACCACCAGGTTCACTGACTGCTTACTGGGCCTCTGTCTGGAAGGGCTACCCTTCCTCCGTGGTGATCAGCACCTGGAGAAGTTGCTGGCAATCATTCCAGGTGGACTGATGAGTATGGAAGACATACCAGTACTAGTTTGTGTGGGGGGGCAGCTGGTTGGGGGTGGGGGTGAGGTTGGTGGGGGCGGTGGGGGAGGGAGTGACTCAATAAGGGCCTGTTAGAAGTTTTCTATTTCTGGACCCTAGAAAACTTATAGGGCGGGGTTGGAACCAAAGGGTCTGAAGCCAGCTCTCCCACTCCCAGAGTTTTCCTGCAAACTGGGATAAAGCCGATTAGGGGAGAGAAATCGGGAGGGGAGGGGAGGGGAAGGTGGGGGAGAGGGAGGTGGTGGGGGAGGGGGTGGGGGAGGGATGGCCTCCACCTATGTGGCTTTGGGAACTTGGACCGTTTGTATTTCCGATGCTGACATGTTTCCTGAAACCTTGGAAACAAGGACCCTTTCTTTGAGGGAGGGAGTAAGTCTTTTATATTTGCAGGCTTCTTAGTGGCAATGTCAGCCCACACTTGAGTTAAAGGGATCAGATCGGGATGTCCTGGTTCCCCTTAACCATAACTATGAACTCTTAGTAATAGGGCATGGGAAAACTCGTCTTGCGTGGGTCAATCAGGGACTCCTTCTGCCCCATTACTTTTAAACAAATTGTAGTGTTTCCAAGCTATTGGGTTGAAACCACATCCTCTTGGTGACCGCCTAGAGCATGGGTCCTCAAACTACAGCCTATGGGCCACATGCAGACAGCCGAGGACAATGATCCTTTCTGCCGGGTGTATATGCCCCATTTATTTAATTTTGAACTTCAAATCAAGAAGTGCATGGTGCACATGAATTTTTTCATAATTTTTGTTGTTTTTTTTAACTATAGTCTGCTCCTCCAATAGCCTGAGGTACAGTAAACTGGCCCCCTGGGTAAACATTTTCAGGACCCCTGCCCTAAGGTATCCTGGACTTAGGGGTTACTAATCTCCGAGCCCTGAAACATCCCTGAACATTCTACCTGTTGTAGGAGGCACCATGTGAATTTGGACCCCGGGTAATTTACAAGCTTTTACTCCAATTGATCCCAAGAAAATTCAAAATGACTTAGGCAGTTACTCTATTTTGGTCACTTTTGACTCCTCTTGTACTAGCCCATTATTTCCATTTAACTCTATAATGCGGAGCATGATGTTTTCATAACATTAAAAAATGTATATATTAATATATATATTTATAACTATGAAAGTCCACAACAAAAATAAAATAATTTTTTCCCAAAATTAAAATTGAAGTGTTATAGTTTTAAAAATAATGATGGGTCTTATCAGCGGGTCCAAGACCTTAGCATCATAAATGAATCAGTGATCCCACTGCACCTAGTAGTGGCCAAACCTGTGCCCTCCTAGGGGAAAGTGTGAATGCTTTTATCCCTCTTCCTGTACTTCCAATGAACAAACACACATGTCTGGTAATCCTAAGATTTTTTTTGTTTCCTGTGACACTCACCTAATTTCAAGGCCACTGCCACCTCACAAGCATAGCCTTGTCGAAGTCAAACTGTTCACTTTTAGTCCATTTGTTTTTCCCAGAAGTTATCGTGTGACTAAAGCTTCTGAACCATGTGTTCCATGTCCACGACCACCATCTCCTGGACCACCTCAACCTTATCCATCCGGGATAAAGTTGCCCTCAATGAACAACCCCTCCCAGCAGTGTAGGAAGGGTATGAACCCAAAGCCCCACTTCGCCCCATTTGCCAGCAGGAAGTAGCTAGTGATGTCGTCTCCCAGTACCCCAAAGATTTGGGTCCATATGTCTTCAGGGGGGCAAATGTTAGGTAGCTATCCTAGGGACTGGGGCATCCGTTATGCATGCCCATAGGGCCAAGATAAGAGCCCAGTTAGGAGAGGCACCCTGTGCATGCTCAGAGGTCCAGGTTTCTGGCCATGAAGGGTAGGTACACCTGGGTGGGTCCTGTTCCTGGAGTGACCAACCTAGGCCATGTAAATTCAATTCAGCCACTGGGGTCGGCTGGACTTGCCCACAACGCCTACCTAACGCTCATAAAACTCACTTGAGTGACAGACCAGGCTTCTGTGTGATTTCTCTCTCACTCAGGAAGGCTCTTTGGAGGCAGCAGGGCTGCACATGAGTGGCTGGTGGATACTGTTCAAATGCATGGCTTTCTGCTTGCAAGGGTTTTTGTCTCAGCTGACTGGAAGGAGGAGGTAGTACGTCTGGATCACAGAGTATCCATGTCCACAAATGAGGCTGCTCATTCCACAGTCCTGGCAGTGCTTTATGAATACCCTCTGCTTTGCAATGTCACTCCTTGTAGATTAGAGTGGGAGGGGCTGGGACCAAAGTATGCTGCCTCTTACTCCGACTTGCAGGTTTCTGGATGCTGATTGTATCTCTTACAGCATCAGTTAGTGGGCTTGTTGTCTGCCTCAGGCTTTGTTCACGGAGATCCTCCAGCTAGTTGGTGGTGTGTGCGCCTGAGCAGAGTCTTCCTTTAAATCCCCCATGAGTCGTAGTCTTCCCATGGTGTGGACTCTATGAAAGCCGTGCCCCAGACAGCACACTTACAAAGGAGGGTGGGCCCTGCAGGACAGAGGACCATTCCCCCTGTGGAATGGCCTCAGAGACCCACCTCCCTCACTGGCCAGCTGCTGGGGCTGTGGGCCCTAAGCTTCATGCCTGACTCAGGAATAGACACAGGGTGAGGCGACTCCAGTAGTTGTTTTGACTGGTCTAATACAGCCTGAGATCATCATTGCATGAGCCCTCTGCCCAGATTATTTTTGTTTCTTTTATGATCCTTTTATGAAGGGTTCCTACAACACTAACCACAATCAATATATACATCAGTTGTTTGAAGCACATCTGTACATTAATTGCCCTCATTATTCTCAAAATATCCACTCTCCACCCAAGCCCCTGGCCTCAGCTCCTCTTTTTTCCCCCCTCAATGCCCGCCACCCATCCCTCATCAATCCTTGGAATTGTACTAATTCTTTTGTCATATCTTCACCCACCTTTCTTTTGAGGTCAGTGAAGATCCTTGTAATCAGTTCCCACTTTCCATCCTGCCCTTCCTCCACCCTCCCACTATCTCCACTCATAACACTGGTCCTAAAGCGCCCTTCCACCCTGGATTCCCCATGTTTGAAACTCCTATCTGTACTAGAATACCTTCCCTAGTTTGGCCAGATTTGTATGGTAGAACTGGGATCATGATAGTGGGGCAAGAGGAAGCATTAAGAACTAGAGGAAAGTTGTGTTTCATCTTTGCTGTCTCATACCCTGTATTCTTTAATCTCCTTTGTGAGATCCTTCTGTAAGTGGATGTGTGTGCACTGCAAATAAGTTTTGGGTCAATACCCGGCATTCCCCTCTCATTCTCCATGATAAGGTTTTTTTTATTCTCATGATGCCTGTTGCCTTATCCTTTTGAAACTTTGTGATCATACAGGCTGGTATGCTCCCTCCATGTGGGCTTTGTTGCTTCTGAGCCAGATGGCTGCTTCTTTACCTTCAAGCCTTTAAGACCACACACGCTATATTTTTAGGTAGCTGGACACCATCGGCTTTCTTCACCGCATTTGCTTATTAAGCCGCTTTGTGGTCAGTGATCGTGTAGGGAAGGTGAGCATCATAGAATGCCAATTTAATTGAAGAGTGTTCTTGCAATGAGGGAGTCCATGAGCGGAGGCCTATGTCCTTCTGCTACCTTAATACTAAATCTATAAACATATGGACATAGATCTATTTCCCCATGCCCCTTTGTAAATATATGTACATACTTTTATTTAGACGTCTATAACTGGCCCTTGCTTCCCAGCTCACTCTTCTATACCCTTTGATTTTCCTCTTGTGCCCACTGTCATGCTCAGTCTTCCTTTGTGTTTCAGTAATTCCTCTTGGTTTCATTACCCTTGATCACGCCCTACCAGGCCTCCTACATCCCCTTCACCACCGATTTCCATCACTTGTTGTTCCCTTGTCTCTGGGTTTCTTGACACTACTTCCTTTCCCCCCCACCGTGCTCACTCCCATGCCCAATGGAAAGGTCCGGTCACATGTTTACTCCTCCAGATTCTTCATCCAGCCTCTCTTAATTAGACAGACCTGTGAAGGTAATAACATGCACAAAACAAGACTGATCAAAACCAAGCAGCAAAAAGAAAAAAAAAAACAAAGAAAAATGAAAACAAAACCCAATCAAAATCCAATGACACTAGAAGAAAACAACACTAACCAAGAAAGAAAAGTACAAGGACTGTGTGGTGAACTTTAGGAGTGTTTTCCAGTCCAGTCTGTTGGGGCACCGAGCCCTGACCACAAAGTCCACCTTTGGCATTCCCCGGGGACTTTGATGCTCCGTTTCCTTTCTCTTCCGCTGCACTCTCTTAGTGTCATGCCTCGATGTGGCAGGATCAGTTCGGGCACAGTTCCCACACTGTGTGTCCAGTGTTGTCCCCTCTAGGGCTGTAGGTCTTTGAGGGACGTTTCTCATCGTGGGGCTGCCCATGTGATCTTCTCTGTGGACTGGCTTCTCTGATTGGGAACATAATCCTCAAGGTGTATTGGGCCAGGATGTACTCCATTCTCCCCTCCTCCCCCTTGTTCTGCCCTGTGTTCTCTGATCAGATATGTCCCTCTCCGCGAGCTGCAGATCCGGTGCCATCCTGTGAAATACAATCTTCGGGGGCTGCAAGGATGTGGGTGTGGGTGGGTGTCAGCTCAGATCTTTTGAGAGTCCAGGAGCTATTGACTGCTCGATGGGCACAGTTCTGTGGGGCACCGTGCTCTTGGTCCAGATGCTGGTTGTGAATATGACTTTGTTGTTAACCAGTTGCGTGTCTCTGGGTCAACTCCTGTGTGTTTTTGATTGAGTTTTCTCATCTGGAAAGTAAATGTACTGGATTATCCAGACTCCCATATCAGCAAGTTATCGAGAGGGGTTAATCAGACACTGTTTCATATAGTGTGTACCTGCGCTGCATTCTAGACCTGGGGTGGTAATTATGAGCTCAGGATAAAGATGGCGTCCAGCAGGTGACATACGTGGCTCCATATTGAAACAGGAAGCCCACTGTGGAGATTTGTTCCTTCCGTTGATGGCCACCGGCCACCTAGTCTTCTCCTGCTATAACTGCTTCACTGGCTCAGCAGCTGAGCCAGGAGCCAGTGCAATCATAACCAGGTGGCTAACTGGGTAAAGGGCAGATCGACATTTGTTATCTTGTCGTCTTTGGAAACCCACCTACCCTCCATGCAAACCTTCTGGTGTGAGTTATCTGTGGAAGGAATCATAGGCTCACAGTAATTCACATCTTTCTTTTTGAAAATGTGCCCGTATTCCTTTCTGAACCTGAGAAATTGGCGCCTGTGTCCACCAAGGAATTTACTGGCTGGCCTCCTACATGGACAGTTTGCCTGGGCTTTTGGCGGCGAAGTGAAACAGAGCCCTGACCCCTTCATTCAGCTTCTTCAAGCATTATTGTCTCTTGCTTGGGTCTTTCTAGGTGCAGTTGAGGCCTGTCCACTCTAGTGGAGGGTCGTGCACCTCTCCTGGGGTTTTCAAGGCACTGATTTTTCCAGTGTCCTTCTTTCCTGCAGTAGGCACATTGATCCTTCCCCATGGCTTGGCGGTGCCCACTGGTTAGTCTCTCCGTGAGTGGGCCATGCTCTCCTTTTGCTGAGTCTCTAAGGTCTCTCATGGCAATTACTAGTATTTTAGCTAGTTTCTTTGTCTCTGTCGTGTTAGGGTCATCTCTGTTGTTATACACTCAATGAGCCACTTGTACCAAATCACTAAGATTTTTCCCTTCAAACCCTTCCAACTTCTTTTTCATGTCTGAGGCAGACTGACTGAGTCATAAAGGCAATACTTATTGCCCTCCTGTTCTCGGGACCTCCAGGCCGTTAGGGGTATAAAGCCTGTAGGCTTCCATCAGCCACTCTAGAAACATAGGCGGACATTCTCTTATAAGAGCCTGAAAATTCTGACTGACCTTAGATAAATTCATAGGTTTCTTAGCTCTTCCGCAGAGGGTCATGTAAGAGCAACGGGTGATACCTGGTAAAGCCCTCTGGGCCTTGCTAGGAATTGAGATCCCACATTGTTCGTGTAGTGGCCAAAACAGATTCTGTCAAGTGGGGAGTGCCCTCTCGCTTACCATCAGGTTCACTCACTGTTTCCTGGGCCTCTGCCTGGAAGGGCTACCATTCCTCTGTTGTGGACAGCACGTGGAGAAGTTGCTGGCAGTCATTCCAGGTGGGCTGATGAGTATGGAAGGCATACAAGTACTAGTGTATGTGGGGGGCTGCTGGTTCGGGTTGGGGGTGAGGTTGGGGGGCCGGTGGGGGAGGGAGTGACTCAATAAGTTCCTGTTAGAAGTTTTCTATTTCTGGCCCTTAAAAACCTTATAGGGCGGGGGTGGAACCAAGGGGTCTGAAGCCAGCTCTCTGTCTCCCAGAGTTCTCCTGCAAAATGGGATAAAGCCGATTAGAGAAGAGAGATCAGGAGGGGAAGGGGAGGGGAAGTGAAGGGGAGGGGGACGGATTGGGGGAGGGTTACGGGGAGGAATGGCCTCCACCTTTGTGGTTTGGGAACTTGGACCGTTTGTTTTTCGGGTCCTGCCATGTTTCCTGAAACTTTGGAAACAAGGACCCTTTCTTTGAGAGAGGGAGTAAGTCTTTTATATTTGCAGGCTTCTTAGTGGCAATGTCAGCCCACACTTGAATTAAAGGGATCACATCAGGATGTCCTGGTTCCCCTTAACCATAACTATGAACTCTTAGTAATAGGGCATGGGAAAACTAGTCTTGCGTGGGTCAATCAGGGACTCCTTTTGCCCCATCACTTTTAAACAAATTGTATAGTCTCCAAGCTTTTGGGTTGAAACCACATCTTCTTGGTGAACGCATAGAGCAGGGGTCATCAACTACAACCTGTGGGCCACATACAGACAGCCGAGGACATTGATCCTTGCTACTGGGTGTATGTGCCCCATTTATTTTTTTTTTTGAACTTCAAAGCAAGATCTGCAGTGTGTACATGAATTTGTTCGTAATTTTTGTTTTTTTTTTTAAACTATACTCTGTCCCTCCAATGGCCTGAGGTACAGTGAACTGGCCCCCTGGGTAAACAGTTTCAGGACCCCTGCCCTAAAGTATCCTGGACTTTTGGGTTACTAATCTCCCAGCCCTGAAACATCCCTGAACATTCTACCCGTTGTAGGAGGCACCATGGGAATTTGGACCCCGGGTAATTTACAAGCCTTTACTCCAATAGAACCCAAGAAAATTCAAAATGACTTCGGCAGTTACTCTATTTTGGTCACTTTTGACTCCTCCTGTACTTCCCCATTATTTCCGTTTAACTCTATAACACAGAGCATGATGTTTTCATAACATTTAAAAAATGTATATATTCATATATATATATATATATATATATATATATATATATATATATATATATATATATATATATATATATATATATATATATATATATATATATATATATATTTATAACTATGAAAGTCCACAACAAAAAGAAAATAATTTTTTCCCAAAATTAAAATTGAAGCGTTATAGGGTTAAAAAGAAGGATGGGTCTTATCACCGGGTCCAAGACCTTAGCATCATAAATGAATCTGTGATCCCACTGCACCTAGTAGTGGCCAAACCTGTGCCCTCCTAGGGGAAAGTGTGAATGCTTTTATCCCTCTTCCTGTACTTCCAATGAACAAACACACATGTCTGGTATTCCTAAGATTTTTTTTGTTTCCTTTTGACACTCACCTAATTTCAAGGCCACTGTCAACTCACAAGCTTAGCCTTGTCGTAGTCAAACTGTTTACCTTTTAGACTGTTTGTTTTTCCCAGAAGTTATCGGGTGACTAAAGCTTCTGAACCAAGTGTGCCAGGTCCACGACTACCATCTCCTGGACCACCTAAACCTTATCCATCCTGGATAAAGTTGCCCTCAATGGACAACCCCTCCCAGCAGTGTAGGAAGGGTATGGACCCAAAGCCCCACTCGCCCCTTTTGCCAGGAGGAAGTAGCTAGAGATGTCTTCGCCCAGTACCCCAAAGATTTGGGTCCATATCTCTTCAGGGGGGCAAATGTTAGGTAGCTATCCTAGGGACTGGGGCATCCATTATGCATGCCCATAGGGCCAAGATAAGAGCCCAGTTAGGAGAGCCACCCTGTGCATGCTCAGAGGTCCAGGTTTCTGGCCATGAAGGGGAGGTACACCTGGGTAGGTCCTGTACCTGGATTGACCAACCTAGGCCATGTAAATTCAATTCAGCCATTGGGGTCGGCCAGACTTGCCCACCATGCCTCCCTAACGCTCATAATACTCACTTGAGTGACAGACCAGACTTCTGCATGATTTCTCTCTCACTCAGAAAGGCTCTTTGTAGGCAGCAGGGCTGCACATGAGTGGCTGGTGGGTACTGTTCAGATGCATGGCTTTCTGCTTGCAAGGGTTTTTGTCTCAGCTGACTGGAAGGGAGGAGGTAGTACGTCTGGATCACAGAGTATCCATGTCCACAAATGAGGCTGCTCATTCCACAGTCCTGGCAGTGCTTTCTGAAAACCCTCTGCTTTGCAATATCACTCCTTGTAGATTAGAGTGGGAGGGGCTGGGACCAAGGTATGCTGCCTCTTACTCCCAGTTGCAGGTTTCTGGATGCTGATTGTATCTCTTACAGAACCAGTTAGTGGGCTTGCTGTCTGCCTCAGGCTTTGTTCACGGAGATCCTCCAGCTTGTTGTTGGTGTGTGGCATGAGCAGAGGCTTCCTGCCAATCCCCCATGAGCAGTAGAGCTCCCATGGAGTGGACTCCATGTAAGCCGTACCCCAGACAGCACGATTACATAGGAGGGTGGGCCCTGCAGGACAGAGGACCATTCCCCCTGTGGAATGGCCTCAGTGATCCACCTCCCTCACTGGCTAGCTGCTGGGGCTGTGGGCCCTAAGCTTCATGCCTGACTCAGGAATAGACACAGGGTGAGGCGACTCCAGTAGTTGTTTTGACTGGTGTAATCCAGCCTGAGATCATCCTTGCATGAGCCCTCTGCCCAGATTATTTTTGTTTCTTTTATGATCTTTTCATTAGGGGCTCCTACAACACTAACCGCAATCCATATATACATCAGCTTTTTGAAACACATCTGTACATTAATTGCCCTCATTATTCTCAAAATCTCCACTCTCCACCCAAGCCCCTGGCCTAAGCTCCTCATTTCCCCCCCCCTCAATGCCCGCCACCCATCCCTCATCAATCCTTGGAAATGTACTAATTCGTTTGTCATATCTTCACCCACCTTTCTTTTGAGGTCAATGAAGATCCTTGTAATCGGTTCCCACTTTCCATCCTGCCCTTCCTCCACCCTCCCAGTATCTCCTCTCATAACACTGGTCCTAAAGGGCCCATCCACCCTGGATTCCCCGTGTTTGAAATTCCTATCGGTACTAGAATACCTTCTCTAGTTTGGCCAGATTAGTATGGTAGAACTGGGATCATGATAGTGGGGCAAGAGGAAGCATTAAGAACTAGCGGAAAGTTGTGTTTCATCTTTGCTGTCTCATACCCTGTATTCTTTCATCTCCTCTCTGAGATCCTTCTGTAAGGGGATGTCCAGTGCACTGCAAATAGGTTTTGGGTCTATACCCGGCAGTCCCCTCTCATTCTCCATGATAAGATTTTTTTGTTCTCATGATGCCTGTTGCCTTATCCCTTTGCAAATTTGTGATCACACAGGCTGGTATCCTTCCTCCATGTGGGCTCTGTTGCTTCTGAGCCAGATGGCTGCTTCTTTACCTTCAAGCCTTTAAGACCCCACACGCTATATCATTTGGTAGCTGGACACTATCGGCTTTCTTCACCACATTTGCTTATGCAGCCACTCTGTGGTCAGTGATTGTGTAGGGAAGGTGAGCATCGTAGAATGCCAATTTAATAAAACAGTGTTCTCGCAATGAGGGAGTCCTTGAGCGGAGGCCCTATGTCCATCTGCTACCTTAATGCTAAATCTATAAACATATGGACATAGATCTATTTCCCCATGCCCCTTTGTAAATATATGTACATGCCTTTATGTGGACGTCTATAACTGGCCCTTGCTTCCCAGCTCACTCTTCTATACCATTTGATTTTCCTCTTGTGCCCACTGCTATGCTCAGTCTTCCTTTGGGTTTCAGTAATTCCTCTTGGTTACATTACCCTTGATCACGCCCTACCAGGCCTCCTACATCCCCCCTCACCACCGATTTCCATCACTTGTTGTTCCCTTGTCTCTGGGTTTCATGACACTACTTCCTTTCCCCCCACCGTGCTCACTCCCTTGCCCTATGGAAAGGGCCGGTCACATGTTTACTCCTCCAGATTGTTCATCCAGCCTCTCTTAATTAGACACACCTGTAAAGCTAATAACATGCACAAAACAAGACTGAGCAAAACCAAGCAACAAAAAGAAAAAAAACAAACAAAAATGAAAACAAAACCCAACCAAAATCCAATGACACTAAAAGAAAACAACACTAACCAAGAAAGAAAAGTACAAGGACTGTGTGGTGAACTTTAGGAGTGTTTTCCAGTCTAGTCTTTTGGGGCACCGAGCCCTGACCACAAAGTCCACCTTTAGCATTCCCCGGGACTTTGATGCTCCGTTTTCTTTCTCTTCCGCTGCACTCTCTTAGTATCATGCCTCGATGTGGCAGGATCAGTTCGGGCGCAGTTCCCACACTGTGTGTCCAGTGTTGTCCCCTCTAGGGCTATGGGTCTTTGAGGGACGTTTCTCATCGTGGGGCTGCCTGTGTGGTCTTCTCTGTGGACTGGCTTCTCTGATTGGGAACATCATCCTCAAGGTGTATTGGGCCAGGATGTGCTCCATTCTCCCCTCCTCCTCCTTGTTCTGCCCTGGGTTCTCTGATCAGATATGTCCCTCTCCACGAGCTGCAGATCCGGTGCCATCCTGCGAAATACAATCTTTGGGGGCTGCAAGGATGTGGGAGGGTTGGTGTCAGCTCAGATCTTTTGAGAGTCCAGGAGATATTGACTGTTCAATGGGCACAGTTCTGTGGGGCACCGTGCTCTTGGTCCAGACGCTGGTTTTATGTGGAAAGCCACAGCTTTCACAGCCATTACAAGATTGCGCCGGTCAGTCAGGGCGGTGGCCCAATTATGTGGTAAACAACCACTTAGAGCATGCGCACTGTTTAGATGACCTAGTCATAACTCCACCCTGGAGTATGCTATTAAGGTTTCTGGTGAACACACTAATCAATGCACATCACGTCCCCATAGAGCGCATATAAGCAGCAGTGGTTTGGGGCTTCGGGGTTTTTTTCCGCATCTGCAAATCGAACCCGCATTAAATGCCTGTGGATGAATCCTGTTGTCGCACATCCTTCTTGCTGGCGAGACTGAGCGCGTGACAAGTGGTGCTGAAACATGGGAACGACCACCTCCGGCAGGAGCGGAGACCCCCTGTCATCAGGGAGGATTCAGAACCGCAAGACGTGGCAAGAAACGGTAAGTTCTGAGAGACATGAGCCTGAATGATTGTTAAGCCGCTTGCTGGTGCTTGAGTGTCGGCGTGTGAATACTTCCGCTTTCGGTTTTAACGGCGAGCAGCCAGCCGCTTTTTCTTTATGGCGCATAAAACGGGTGTAGATAAATCCGTGCACGCCCGTGTGTTAAGTCCTTGTATACATAAGAAGGCAACATGGGGAATGCGGCAATAAAGACTATGGTTACGGCTCTCGATGCCCTATTGAGTAAGAGAGCATTAAAAATTTCAGAACAGACTGTGTAAATTTGTAAAAAACATAGATGAGATAGGACCATGGTTTGTTTCCACAGGCTCTCTAACATCTGCGAGCTGGAATAAGCTAGGGTGAGACATAGACCGAGCTGCTGAAGCCGGACGGCTGAAGCCGGGGATTAGACCCATTTGGAAGCTAGTGAAAGTATGCATTGAGGACAAAGAGTGTGAGCAGCCATTACGCCCAGGGCAGCAGGCTTTAGAAGATGTTCAGAGGGCATGTCAGAAACAGAGCGGGAGGAAGAACAAGGAGCTCGTAGGAAGCAGTACAAAGCTGTTAAAAATGAGGAGGCTGCGCAGTTAAAAGAGGAAGTTGATCAACAGAAGAAGAGCCATGCCCGCCATTCGGAGCCATTATACCCGTGGCGAGAACTAGAGCTTCTTGAGTTATCAGAGGAAAAAGAGGAACAGTTAGAGGAGGCAGCCGCTCGCTACAAGGAGGGACGGTATAATGCTTTTCAAGTAACCGCTGTGAGCCCGTCCGTGCCACCCCCTTATAGCGAGAACAGGCAGAAAGGGTGTGGATACTCCTTTTGCCCACCCGGTACCCGCATAGCAATACAACAAATGTACCCAGTATTTGAGGACCAGAATAATGCTCGTTATCATACGCCTTTAGAGCATAAGCAAGTGAAGGACTTAGCTGAAGCAGTAAGATCTTATGGTGTCAATGCAAATTATACTCAGTCCCTGATTGAGAGACTTACAGGCAATGCTATGACACCTGCTGATTGGACTTTTGTTACAAAAGCAGTCTTGACAACAGGACAGTATTTGGAGTGGAAATCCTTGTGGCAGGACCTATTAATGGCTCAGGCTAGGGAAAATGCCACAGCGGGGCAACCCGCATGGAATTTTGAAATGCTGACAGGTCAGGGAAGATGGGTTAACAATCAAACAGCCTTCCCAATACAGGTATATCAACAAATAAATACTGCCGCGAGCAAGGCATGGAGGACCTTGCCTAATAAAGGAGAGGTTAGAGGTAACTTAACTAAAATTATACAGGGACCTACTGAGCCTTTCTCAGATTTTGTCGCCCGTATGTTGGAAGAGGCAGGAAAAATCTTTGGAGATCAGGACACAGCCATGCCTCTCATTGAGCAGTTAGTTTTTGAGCAGTGTACTAAAGAATGTAGAACAGTTCTAACGCCCTGGAAGTCCAAAGGACTGCAGGCATGGATGAAGGCTTGCAGGGAAGTTGGTGGTCCTTTGACAAATGCAGGATTGGCTGCTGCAGTATTGGAGACCCAAAAAAGAGGCCCCCTAAAATGCTTTCAGTGTGGTAAGGAAGGACACATTAAAAAACATTGCCCTACTGGCACCGCGAGTCAAACTGGGATAGGGACCAAAAGGACCCCGGGAGTTTGGCCTCGGTGTGGTAAGGGTAGACATTGGGCCAACGAATGCAGATCTGTGAAAGATAGCAAGGGGCGCCCCCTAGAGCAAAATGACCAGGAGCCAAAAAACGGGAAGCGGGGCCCTCGTCCCCAGGGCCCGCAGATGTATGGGGCAATCCAGGAGGACGGCCTCCGCCCACTGGGGAGGCCACTCCCAAAAGGGCCACTGCAGGATCCGCAGGGGTGGACCTCAGTGCCACCACCAGAGCAGTACTATCGCCATAGCAGGGATGCCAGCCCATCCCTATGGATTTTTATGGTCCCCTTCCAGAAGGCACCGTGGGCTTGCTGCTTGGTAGGTCCTCCACCACCTTAAAAGGCTTAATTGTGCACCCAGGAGTCATTGATCAGGATTTTACAGGACAAGTGAAGGCAATGTGCTCCTCCCCACGGGGAATATATGCCATCTCACCTGGAGACCGTATCGCGCAGCTCTTGGTGTTGCCTAGCAAGCATGCACTGTTCCCAAGTACTAAAGTTAGTAGAGAAAAAATGAGCTTTGGATCATCAGGAGAAGCTGGGGCCTTTTTCTCAGTGCAGTTGGATCAACGCCCAACTTTGACATTGGACATTGAAGGGAAAACCTTTGAAGGTATATTAGACACAGGGGCAGACAAAAGCATTATATCCACCAAATGGTGGCCTTCCTGTTGGCCGGTAACATAATCTTCACAGTCTCTACAAGGACTCGGGTATGCATCCATGCCTATGATAAGCACCAGACGGTTGCACTGGAAAGCTGAGGAAGGACAATCAGGCCAGTTCCAACCATATGTCCTCCCCTTACCTGTAAATTTGTGGGGAAGGGACATGTTGACACACCTAGGATTAGTACTAACCAATGATTACTCACCTATAAGTCAAGTACTTATGCAAAAAATGGGATATGTACCGGGAAAGGGAGTTGGGAAACACCTACAGGGTCGTCCTGAACCAGTAGAGGTAACAGTGAAGAAAGATCGCACAGGTCTGGGTTTTTCCTAGGGGCCACTGCGGAGCCGCTACCCATTCCGTGGCTCTCAGCAGAGCCAGTTTGGGTACCACAGTGGCCGCTCCCAGTAGAAAAATTAATTGCGGCACAAAGGCTAGTTAAGGAACAGCTAGAACTAGGACATTTAGAACCATCCGTGTCCCCCTGGAACACACCCATATTTGTTATTAAGAAAAAATCAGGGAAGTGGAGATTGTTGCATGATTTAAGAGCCATCAACGCCCAAATGTCACTCAAGGCCCTGTGCAGAAAGGCCTCCCATTGCTATCTGCAATACCTACCAAAGGCTGGACCGTCATTATAATAGACATTAAGGATTGTTTTTTCTCCATCCCTTTGCATAAGAAAGATAAGGAAAGATTTGCCTTTACCCTACCCTCCATTAATCATGAAGAACCTGACAAGCACTTTCAGTGGCGAATTTTGCCACAGATAATGGCCACTAGTCCTACTATGTGCCAGTTGTTTGTGGATCACGCCCTAGCACCCGTCAGAGAAAAATTTGGTCAGTTAAAAATCTACCATTACATGGATGACATATTAATAACTGGAGAAGAGGAGCCAGATGTGCAGCAGGGATACAGCGAGGTAGTTAAGGAATTAGAATCCCATCAGTTAGCCATAGCACCAGATAAGGTCCAACAATCTTCAATTGGACAGTTTTTAGGAGCCACAATAAGCCCATGTCACATAATGCCTCAAAAATTGACTATACGGAAGGATCAGTTAAAGATATTAAATGATTTTCAAAAGTTGCTAGGAGATATCAATTGGCTCCGCCCATATTTAAAGGTTTCCACTGCTGACCTTAAGCCATTGTTCAATATCTTGGAAGGAGAAAGCCATATTACTTCTCCTCGAGAAATTACTCCTCAAGCCCAGAAAGTATTAGAACAGGTTGAAAAGGCCATTTCTGAAGTGCAGTTAGATAGAATAGACATAAAATCTCCTTTTCAGCTGTGCATTCTAAAAACTGCCTGCGCTCCTACTGCGGTCTTGTGGCAGACTGGGCCTTTGTTGTGGATCCATGCCCACTCCTCACCTTCCAAAACTATTGAACACTACCCTTCTATGGTAGCCACAATGGCCCTAAGGGGTGTTAAGACAGCTATTATGCATTTTGGAAGAGAGCCTAGCAGCGTCATTGTCCCATATACTAGTGAGCAAGTTTCTACACTGTGCGCCACTACGGATGAGTGGGCAATTTTTAAATGCAGTTTTAATGGACTAATAGACAACCATTATCCTAAACATTCCTTGTTGCAATTTGTGACTGCTCATCCAGTAATTTTTCCCCGTGTCACTGTTAACAACCCCATTAAGGAAGCTTTAGACATTTATACAGATGGCTCTAAAACAGGCAAAGGATGTTATGTAATAAACGATCAAGTGACTACATTACAATTTTTAGCTGATGCACCCCAATTAGTAGAATGTTTGGTGGTCTTAGAAGTTTTTAAGAAATTCACGGAGCCAATTAACATCATATCTGACTCCCATTACGTAGTCAACGTGGTGTCTAAGCTGGAAATTGCTGGCTACATTAAGCAATCCAGCAAGGTAGCAGACATCTTGTCTCAAATTAGAAAATGTATTTTGCAACGAAAACACCCATTTTATATTCAGCATATACGTGCTCATAGCTTGCTCCCGGGACCCATGGTAAAAGGTAATGATTTGGCTGATCAAGCTAAACTTGCTAAAGACTTTCATGAGCTGTATCATGTGCCTGCTGCCACCCTACGCATTAAGTTTCCAATTACTCGCGCAGAGGCTCGCACTATTGTGTTGCAGTGCGCCAAGTGTGCAGAATTTATTTCCAAACCCTCGGTCGGGGTAAACCCTCGAGGCGTCCGTCCTCTCGACATCTGGCAAATGGACGTTACCCACGTATCTGCTTTTGGACAGTTGCAGTACGTGCATGTGTCAGTGGACACCAGTTCTGGCATTGTACATGCAACACCCCTAACGGGGGAAAAATCCAGCCAATAATTCAACACTGCTTAGAAGCCTGGAGTGCATGGGGCAAGCCCACCATGTTAAAAACAGATAATGGGCCTGCATACACTTCCACCAAGTTCCGACAGTTTTGCTTGCAAATGCAAGTGAAGCACTTCACGGGTTTGCCGTACAATCCCCAAGGGCAAGGAATTGTGGAACGATGTCATCGCACTCTAAAGCAATATTTATCAAAGCAAAAAGGGGGAATAGAGACCGTGACAGTCACTACCCCTAGAATGGCTTTATCTCTAACCCTTTTCACCCTAAATTTTTAAAATTTGGATGAGAAAGGCCAATCAGCTGCAGACAGACACGGGCAATGGCCAAAGCCACCAAAGGAAATGGCCCGGTGGAAAAATGTCCTAGACAACAAATGGTATGGCCCAGACCCCATATTAATCAGGTCCAGGGGAGCAATTTGTGTTTTTCCACAGGAAGAAGAAAACCCCATCTGGGTGCCAGAGAGACTGGTGAGACTAATTAAGAAGGAGGATGAAGATCGTGGGAGCAGAAAGAATGAAGAGGACAGCGATCCATCCAGCGCTACTATTGACGCTAATGGTGATATGGGCCCCGGTAGCACAGGGAATTAAGAACAGTATTGTGTCTCAAACCGCTGAAGCGTTACTGCAATGTCAGCGTGTGGATGCCCATCTGACCTCTGGCATTTTATTATTAAATCAAAAAACAGATTTGCTCCAGCAGCAAATCAACCAGCTTACCACTATGGTACAATTAAGCTGTGTCTCTTCCACCACAGCGCTTTGCATCACTCAAGTGTTATATGATAATTTTAGAGCATTGAGTGATAATATTTCTCAGTATCTCACAGGACAATGGACCAAAGAGTTGAACCAGCTGCAAGAAGACCTCCTGAATCAAGTTGTCCGATTGAATGGAACACGCGTGGAACCCCTTACCCTTGAAAATTTTTCTTCTTGGCTTTCATCTGCATTTACCTACTTTAAGGAGTGGGTGGGGGTGTTTACATTTGCTGCAATAATGTGCTGTGGAGGGGTGTTGTTGCTATGGTTGCTCTGCAAACTGAAAGCACAGCAAAGGCGTGACAAGGTCATCATTGCGCAGGCGCTCTTAGCGATTGAGCGCGGTGGTTCCCATGATCTTTGGCTTCCTTTGTTAAAAGAAAACTAACCCCCATAAGTTGTCAGCTCTCGCACCCCAAGGGGAAGACCCCATTGCACTGGGAAGAGTGACAGAAAATGGATCATGGCCAGCCGTTGCACCATGCGGAGCTCTGCTCATTGCACGCATCAGGGTGACCAGATTTGGGTTCTTTTATCCATCTTCATCTCCTGGGGCTGCTGGAGGCTCCGGGGTGGATCAATGGATTAGGCCTAAAATAAATAAGAAAGGAGGAGATGTGGGAAGCCGCAGCTCTCGCCGCCATTACAAGATGGCGCCGGGCAGTCAGGGCAGTGGCCCAGTTAAGTGGTAAACAACCACTTAGAGCATGCGCACTGCTTAGATGACGTAGTCATAACTCCACCCTGGTGTATGCTAATAAGGGTTCTGGCGAACGCACCAATAAATGCACAGCACGTCCCCATAGAGCGCATATAAGCAGCAGTAGTTTGGGGCTTTGGGGTCTTTTTTCCGCATCTGCAAATCGAATCCGCATTAAACGCCTGTGGTAGAATCCTGTTGTGGTGCGTCCTTCTTGCTGGCAAGACTGAGCGCGTGACAGTAGTGAATATGACTTTGTTGTTAACCAGTTGTGTGTCTCTGGGTAAACTCCTGTGTGTTTTTGAATGAGTTTTCTCATCTGGAAAGTAAATGTACTGGATTATCCAGACTCCCATGTCAGCAAGTTATCGAGAGGGGTTAATCAGAGACTGTTTCATATAGTGTGTACCTGCGCGCTGCATTCTAGACCTGGGGTGGCAATTATGCGCTCAGGATAGAGATGGTGTCCAGCAGGTGACATACGTGGCTCCATATTGAAACAGGAAGCCCACTGTGGAGATTTGGTCCTTCCGTTGATGGCCACCGGCCACCTAGTCTTCTCCTGCTATAACTGCTTCACTGGCTCAGCAGCTGAGCCAGGAGCCAGTGCCATCATAACCAAGTGGCTAACTGGGACAAAGGGCAGATAGATATTTGTTATCTTGTTGTCTTGGGAAGCCCACCTAACCACCATGCAAACCTTCTGGTGTGAGTTAACTGTGGAAGGAATCATAGGCTCACAGTAATTCACATCTTTCTTTTTGAAAATGTGCCCGTATTCCTTTCTGAACCTGAGAAGGTGACCCCTCTGTCCACAAAGAAATTTACTGGCTGGCCTCCTACATGGAGAGTTAGCGTGGGCTTTTGGCGGCGAAGTGAAACAGAGCCCTGACCCCTTCATTCAGTTTCTTCAAGCATTATGGTCTCTTGCTTGGGTCTTTCTAGGTGAAGATCAGGCCCGTCCACTCTAGTGGAGGGTCGTGCACCTCTCCTGGGGTTTTCAAGGCACTTATTTATCCAGTGTCCTTCTTTCCTGCAGTAGGCACATTGATCCTTCCCCATGGCTTGGCGGTGCCCACAGGTTAGTCTCTCCGTGAGTGGGCCATGCTCTCCTTTTCCTGAGTCTCTGGGGTCTCTCATGGCAATTACTAGTATTTTAGCTAGTTTCTTTGTCTCTGTCGTGCTAGGGTCATCTCTGTTGTTATACACTCAATGAGCCACTTGTACCAACTCACTAAGATTTTTCCCTTCAAACCCTTCCCACTTCTTTTTCATGTCTGAGGCAGACTGACTGAGTCATAAAGGCAATACTTATTGCCCTCCTGTTCTCAGGGCCTCCAGGCCGTTAGGGGTATAAAGCCCGTAGGCTTCCATCATCCACTCTAGAAAGGCAGGCAGACACTCTCTTATAAGAGCCTGAAAATTCTCACTGACCTTAGATAAATTCATAGGTTTCCTAGCTCTTCCGCAGTGGGTCATGTAAGAGCAACAGTTGATACCTGGTAAAGCCCTCTGGGCCTTGCTAGGAATTGAGATCCCACATAGTTCGTGTAGTGGCCAAAAGAGTTTCTCTCAAGAGGGGAGTGCCTGCTCGCTGACCATGAGATTCACTGACTGCTTACTGGGCCTCTGTCTGGAAGGGCTATCCTTCGGCGTTGTGAACAGCACCTGGAGAAGTTGCTGGCAATCATTCCAGGTGGGCTGATGATTATGGAAGACATACCAGTACTACTGTGTGGGGGGGGCTGCTGGTTGGGGGTGGGGGTGCGGTTGGGGGGCCAGTGGGGGAGGGAGTGACTCAATAAGGGCCTGTTAGAAGTTTTCTATTTCTGGCCCCTAGAAACCTTATAGGGCGGGGGTGGAACCAAGGGGTCTGAAGCCAGCTCTCCGATTCCCAGAGTTCTCCTGCAAAATGGGATAGAGCCGATTAGGGGAGAGAGATCGGGGGGGGGGGGGCAGGGGAGGGGAAGCTAGGTGGTGGCGGAGGGGGTGGGGGAGGGGGAGACGGAGGGATGGCATCCACCTATGTGGTTTTGGGAAATTGGACCGTTTGTTTTTCCAGTCCTGCCATGTTTCCTGAAACCTTGGAAACAAGGACCCTTTCTTTGAGGGCGGGAGTAAGTCTTTTATATTTGCAGGCTTCTTAGTGGCAATGTCAGCCCACACTTGAATTAAAGGGAACAGATCGGGATGTCCTGGTTCCCCTTAACCATAACTATGAACTCTTAGTAATAGAGGATGGGAAAACTAGTCTTGCGTGGGTCAATCAGGGACTCCTTCTGCCCAATCACTTTTGAACAAATTGTAGAGTCTCCAAGCTTTTGGGCTGAAACCACATCCTCTTGGTGAACGCCTAGAGCAGGGGTCCTCAAACTACAACCTGTGGGCCACATGCAGACAGCCGAGGACATTGATACTTTCTGCCGGGTTTATGTGCCCCATTTATTTTTTTTTGAACGTCAAATCAAGATGAGCATTGTGCACATGAATTTGTTCGTAAATTTTTTTTTTAAACTATACTCTGTCCCTCCAATGGCCTGAGGGACAGTGAACTGGCCCCCTGGGTAAACAGTTTCAGGACCCCTGCCCTAAGGTATCCTGGACTTAGGGGTTACTAATTTCCCAGCCCTGAAACATCCCTGAACATTCTACCCATTGTAGGAGGGACCCTGGGAATTTGGACCCCGGGTAATTTACAAGCCTTTACTCCAATTGATCCCAAGAAAATTCAAAATGACTTAGGCAGTTACTCTATTTTGGTCACTTTTGACTCCTCCTGTACTAGCCCATTATTTCCATTTAACTCTATAACGCGGGGCATGATGTTTTCCTAACATTTAAAAATGTATATATTAATATATATTTATATATTTATAAGTATAAAAATCCACAACAAAAAGAAAATAATTTTTTCCCAAAATTAAAATTGAAGCGTTATAAGGTTAAAAAGAAGGTTGGGTCTTATCAGCGTGTCCAAGACTTTAACCTCATAAATGAATCAGTGATCCCACTGCACCTAGTAGTGCCCAAACCTGTGCCCTCCTAGGGGAAAGTGTGAATGTTTTTATCCCTCTTCCTGTACTTCCAATGAACAAACACATATGTCTGGTAATCCTAAGATTTTTTTTGTTTCCTGTGACACTCACCTAATTTCAAGGCCATTGCCATCACACAAGCTTAGCCTTGTCGTAGTCAAACTGTTTGCCTTTTAGACCGTTTGTTTTTCCCAGAAGTTATCGGGTGACTAAAGCTTCCGAACCAAGTGTGCCAGGTCCATGACTACCATCTCCGGGACCACCTCAACCTTATCCATCCTGGATAAAGTTGCCTTCAATGGACAACCACTCTCAGCAATGTAAGAAGCGTATGGACCCAAAACCCCACTGGGCCCCTTTTTCCAGCAGGAAGTAGCTAGAGATGTCGTCGCCCAGTACCCCAAAGATTTGGGTCCATATCTCTTCAGGGGGGCAAATGTTAGGTAGCTATGCTAGGGACTGGGGTATCCGTTATGCATGCCCATAGGGCCAAGATAAGAGCCCAGTTAGGAGAGGCACCCTGTGCATGCTCAGAGGTCCAGGTTTCTGGCCATGAAGGGGAGGTACACCTGGGTGGGTCCTGTACCTGGATTGACCAACCTAGGCCATGTAAATTCAATTCAGCCACTGGGATCGGCCAGACTTACGCACCACGCCTCCCTAACGCTCATAAAACTCACTTGAGTGCAGACCAGACTTCTGTGTGATTTCTCTCTAACTCAGGAAGGCTCTTTGGAGGCAGCAGGTCTGCACATGAGTGGCTGGTGGATGCTGTTCAGATGCATGGCTTTCTGCTTGCAGGGGTTTTTGTCTCAGCTGACTGTAAGGGAGGAGGTAGTACGTCTGGATCACAGAGTATCCATGTCCACAAATGAGGCTGCTCATTCCACAGTCCTGGCAGTGCTTTATGAAAGCCCTCTGCTTTGCAATGTCACTCCTTGTAGATTACAGTGGGAGTGGCTGGCACCAAGGAATACTGCCTCTTACTCCCAGTTACAGGTTTCTGGATGCTTATTGTATCTCTTACAGCATCAGTTAGTGGGCTTGTTGTCTGCCTCAGGCTTTGTTCACGGAAATCCTCCAGCTAGTTGGTGGTGTGTGCGCATGAGCAGAGGCTTCCTGCCAATCCCCCATGAGTAGTAGAGCTCCCATGGTGTGGAATCCATGAAAGCCGTGCCCCAGACAGCACGCTTACAAAGGAGGGTGGGCCCTGCAATACAGAGGACCGTTCCCCCTGTGGAATGGCCTCAGAGACCCATCTCCCTCAATGGCCAGCTGCTGGGGCTGTGGGCTCTAAGCTTCATGCCTGACTCAGGAATAGACACAGGGTGAGGAGACTCCAGTAGCTGTTTTGACTGGTCTAATCAAGCCTGAGATCATCCTTGCATGAGCCCTTTGCCCAGATTATTTTTGTTTCTTTTATGATCTTTTTATTAGGGGCTCCTACAACACTAACCACAATCCATATATACATCAGCTGTTTGAAGCACATCTGTACATTAATTGCCCACCTTATTATCAAAATATCCACTCTCCACCCAATCCCCTGGTTTCAGCTCCTCATTTCCCCCACCCCACTCAATGCCCGCCACCCATCACTAATCAATCTTTTGAAATGTACTAATTCTTTTGTCATATCTTCACCCACCTTTCTTTTGAGGTCAATGAAGATCCTTGTAATCGGTTCCCACTTTCCATCCTGCCCTTCCTCCACCTTCCCAGTATCTCCACTCAAAACACTGGTCCTAAATGGCCCATCCACCCTGGATTCCCCGTGTTTGAAATTCCTATCGCTACTAGAATACCTTCTCTAGTTTGGCCAGATTAGTATGGTAGAACTGGGAGCATGATAGTGGGGCAAGAGGAAGCATTAAGAACTAGAGGAAAGTTGTGTTTCATCTTTGCTCTCTCATACCCTGTATTCTTTAATCTCCTCTCTGAGATCCTTCTGTAAGGGGATGTCCAGTGCACTGCAAATAGGTTTTGGGTCTATACCCGGCAGTCCCCTCTCATTCTCCATGATAAGATTTTTTTGTTCTTATCATGCCTGTTGCCTTATCCCTTTGAAACTTTGTGATCACACAGGCTGGTATGCTTCCTCCATGTGGGCTCTGTTGCTTCGGAGCTAGATGGCTGCCTCTTTACCTTCAAGCCTTTAAGACCCCACACCCTATATCTTTTGGTAGCTGGACACCATCGGCTTTCTTCACCACATCTGCTTATGCAGCCGCTTTGCGGTCAGTGATCGTGTATGGAAGGTGAGCATCGTAGAATGCCAATTTAATAGAAGAGTGTTTTTGCAATGAGGGAGTCCTTGAGCGGAGGCCCTATGTCCATCTGCTACCTTAATACTAAATCTATAAACATATGGACATAGATCTATTTCCCCATGCCCCTTTGTAATTATATATACATGCCTTTATTTAGACGTCTATAACTGGCCCTTGCTTCCCAGCTCACTCTCCTATACCCTTTGATTTTCCTCTTGTGCCCACTGCCATGCTCAGTCTTCCTTTGGGTTTCAGTAATTCCTCTTGGTTACATTACCCTTGATCACGCCCTACCAGTCCTCCTACATCCCCCTCACCACCGATTTCCATCACTTGTTGTTCCCTTGTCTCTGGGTTTCTTGACACCACTTCCTTTCCCCCCACTGTCCTCACTCCCATGCCCAATGGAAAGGACCGGTCACATGTTTACTCCTCCAGATTGTTCATCCAGCCTCTCTTAATTAGACAGACCTGTAAAGGTAATAACATGCACAAAACAAGACTGAGTAAAACCAAGCAGCAAAAAGAAAAAAAACAAACAAAAATGAAAACAAACCCAACCAAAATCCAATGTCACTAAAAGAAAACAACACTAACCAAGAAAGAAAAGTACAAGGACTGTGTGGTGAAATTTAGGAATGTTTTCCAGTCCAGTCTGTTGGGGCACCGAGCCCTGACCACAAAGTCCACCTTTGACATTCCCTGGGGACTTTGATGCTCCGTTTTCTTTCTCTTCCGCTGCACTCTCTTAGTGTCATGCCTCGATGTGGCAAGATCAGTTCGGGCGCCGTCCCACACTGTGTCTCCAAGGTTGTCCCCTCTAGGGCTATGGGTCTTTGAGGGACGTTTCTCATCGTGGGGCTGCCCGTGTGGTCTTCTCTGTGCACTGGCTTCTCTGATTGGGAACATCATCCTCAAGGTATATTGGGCCAGGATGTGCTCCATTCTCCCCTCCTCCCCCTTGTTCTGCCCTGTGTTCTCTGATCAGATATGTCCCTCTCCGCGAGCTGCAGATCCGGTGCCATCCTGTGAAATACAATCTTTGTGGGCTGCAAGGATGTGGGGGGTGGGTATCAGCTCAGATCTTTTGAGAGTCCAGGAGATATTGACTGATCGATGGGCACAGTTCTGTGGGGCACCGGGTTCTTGGTCCAGACGCTGGTTGTGAATATGACTTTGTTGTTAACCAGTTGTGTGTCTCTGGGTCAACTCCTGTGTGTTTTTCAGTGAGTTTTCTCATCTGGAAAGTAAATGTACTGGATTATCCAGACTCCCATGTCAGCAAGTTATCGAGAGGGGTTAATCAGACACTGTTTCATATAGTGTGTACCTGCGCGCTGCATTCTAGACCTGGGGTGGCAATTATGCGCTCAGAATAGAGATGGTGTCCAGCAGGTGACAGACGTGGCTCCATATTGAAACAGGAAGCCCACTGTGGAGATTTGGTCCTTCCGTTAATGGCCACAGGCCACCTAGTCTTCTCCTCTATAACTGCTTCACTGGCTCAGCAGCTGAGCCAGGAGCCAGTGCCATCATAACCAAGTGGCTAACTGGGAGAAAGGGCAGATAGATATTTGTTATCTTGTTGTCTTGGGAAGCCCACCTAACCTGCATGCAAACCTTCTGGTGTGAGTTATCTGTGGAAGGATTCATAGACTCACAGTAATTCACATCTTTCTTTTTGACAATGTGCCCATATTCCTTTCTGTACCTGAGAAGGTGGCCCCTGTGTCCACCAAGAAATTTACTGGCGGGCCTCCTATATGGAGAGTTAGCCTGATCTTTTGGCGGCGAAGGGAAACAGAGCCCTGACCCTTTCATTGTGCTTCTTCAAGCATTATTGTCTCTTACTTGGGTTTTTCTAGGTGCAGATGAGGCCCGTCCACTCTAGTGGAGGGTCGTGCACCTCTCCTGGGGTTTTCAAGGCACTGATTTTTCCAGTGTCGTTCTTTCCTGCAGTAGGCACATTGATCCTTCCCCATGGCTTGGCGGTGCCCACAGGTTAGTCTCTCCTTGAGTGGGCCATGCTCTCCTTTTCCTGAGTCTCGGGGTCTCTCATGGCAAATACTAGTATTTTAGCTAGTATCTTTGTCTCGTCGTGCTAGGGTCATCTCTATTGTTATACACTCAATGAGCCACTTGTACAAAATCACTAAGATATTTCCCTTCAAACCCTTCCCACTTCTTTTTCATTTCTGAGCCAGATTCACTGAGTAATAAAGGCAATACTTATTGCCCTCCTGTTCTCGGCGCCTCAGGGCCATTAGGGGTATAAAGCCCATAGGCTTCCATCATCCACTCTAGAAAGGCAGGCGAACATTCTTTTATAAGAGCCTGAAAATTCTCACTGACCTTAGATAAATTCATAGGTTTCCTAGCTCTTCCGCAGAGGGTCATGTAAGAGCAACAGTTGATACCTGGTAAAGCCCACTGGGCCTTGCTAGGATTTGAGATCCCACATTGTTCGTGTAGTGGCCAAAAGAGTTTCTCTCAAGTGGGGAGTGCCCGCTCGCTGACCATCAGGTTCACTGACTGCTTTCTGGGCCTCTGTCTGGAAGGGCTACCCTTCCTCCGTTGTGAACAGCACCTGGAGAAGTTGCTGGCAATCATTCCAGGTGGGCTAATGAGTATGGAAGAAATACCAGTACTAGTGTGTGTGGGGTCTGCTGGTTGAGGGTGGGGGTGAGGTTGGGGGGCCGGTGTGGGAGGGAGTGACTCAATAAGGGCCTGTTAGAAGTTTTCTATTTCTGGCCCCTAGAAACCTTATAGGGCGGGGGTGGAACTAAAGGGTCTGAAGCCAGCTCTCTGATTCCCAGAGTTCTCCTGCAAAATGGGATAAAGCCGATTAGGGGAGAGAGATCGGGAGGGGAGAGGAGCGGAAGGGAAGGGGAGGGATAGAGGGAGGGGGAAGGTACGGGGAGGGATGGCCTCCACACATGTGGTTTTGGGAACTTGGACCGTTTGTTTTTCCGGTCCTGCCATGTTTCCTGAAAACTTGGAAACAAGGACCCTTCTTTGAGGGAGGGAGTAAGTCTTTTATATTTGCAGGATTCTCTAGTGGCAATGTCAGCCCACATTTGAATTAAAGGGATCAGATCGGGATGTCCTGGTTCCCCTTAACCATAACTATGACTCTTAGTAATAGGGGATGGGAAAACTAGTCTTGCGTGATTCAATCAGGGACTCCTTCTGCCCCATCACTTTTAAACAAATTGTAGAGTCTCCAAGCTTTTGCGTTGAAACCACATCCTCTTGGTGAACGCGGAGAGCAGGTGTTCTCAAACTACCGCCTGTGGGCCCCAAGGAGACAGCCAAGGACATTGATTCTTTATGCCGGGTGAATGTGCCCCATTTATTTTTTTTTTGAACTTCAAATCAAGATGTGCATTGTGCAAATGAATCTGTTCGTAATTTTTTTTTTAAACTATAGTATGTCCCTGCAATTGCCTGAGGGAGAGTGAACTGGCCCCCTAGGTAAACAGTTTTAGGACCCCTGCCCTAAGGTATCCTGGACTTAGGGGTTACTAATCTCCCAGCCCTGAAACATCCCTGAACATTCTACCCATTGTAGAATGGGAATTTGGACCCCGGGTAATTTACAAGCCTTTACTCCAATTGAACCCAAGAAAATTCAAAATACTTAGGCAGTTACTCTATTTTGATCACTTTTGACTTCTCCTGTACTAGCCCATTATTTACATTTAACTCTATAACGCGGAGCAGGATGTTTTCATAACATTTAAAAAAATGTATATATTAATATATATATATTTATATTTATGAAAATCCACAAATAAAAGAAAATAATTTTTCCCAAAATTAAAATTGAAGCGTTATAGGGTTAAAAAGAATGATGGGTTTTATCAGCGGGTCCAAGACCTTAGCATCATAAATGAATCAGTGATCCCACTGCACCTAGTAGTGCCCAAACCTGTAACCTCCTAGGGGAAAGTGTGAATGCTTTTATCCCTCTTCCTGTACTTCCAATGCACAAACACACATGTCTGGTATTCCTAAGATTTTTTTTGTTTCCTGTGACACTCACCTAATTTCAAGGCCACTGCCATCACACAAGCTTAGCCTTGTCACAGTCAAAGTGTTCACCTTTTAGACCGTTTGTTTTTCCCAGAAGTTATCGGTGACTGAAGCTTCCGAACCAAGTGTGCCAGGTCCACGACTAACATCTCCTGGACCACCTCAACCTTATCCATCCTGGATAAAGTTGCCCTCAATGGACAACCCCTCCCAGCAGTGTAGGAAGGGTATGGACCCAAAGCCCCACCTCGCCCCTTTTTCCAGCAGGAAGTAGCTAGAGATGTCGTCGCCCAGTACCCCAAAGATTTGGGTCCAGATCTCTTCCGGGGGCCAAATGTTAGGTAGCTATGCTAGGGACTGGGGCATCCGTTATGCATGCCCATAGGGCCAAGATAAGAGCCCAGTTAGGAGAGGCACCCTCTGCATGCTCAGAGGTCCAGGTTTCTGGCCATGAAGGGGAGGTACACCTGGGTGGGTCCTGTACCTGGATTGACCAACCTAGGCCATGTAAATTCAATTCAGCCACTGGGATCGGCCAGACTTACCCAACCCGCCTCCCTAACGCTCATAAAACTCACTTGAGTGACAGAACAGGCTTCTGCATTATTTCTCTCTCACTCAGGAAGGCTCTTTGGAGGCAGCGGGGCTGCACATGAGTGGCTGGTGGATACTGTTCAGATGCATGGCTTTCTGCTTGCAAGGGTTTTTGTCTCAGCTGACTGGAAAGGAGGAGGTAGTACGTCTGGATCACAGAGTATCCATGTCCACAAATGAGGCTGCTCATTCCACAGTCCTGGAAGTGCTTTATGAAAACCCTCTGATTTGCAATGTCACTCCTTGTAGATTAGAGTGGGAGGGGCTGGGACCAAGTTATGCTGCCTCTTACTCCCAGTTGCAGGTTTCTGGATGCTGATTGTATCTCTTACAGCATCAGTTAGTGGGCTTGTTGTCTGCCTCAGGCTTTGTTCACGGAGATCCTCCAGCTAGTTGGTGGTGTGTGCGCATGAGCAGAGGCTTCCTTCCAATCCCCCATGAGTAGTAGAGCTCCCATGGTCTGGACTCCATGAATGCCGTGCCCCAGACAGCACTCTTATAAAGGAGGGTGGGCCCTGCAGGACAGAGTACCATTCCCCCTGTGGAATGGCTCAGAGACCCACCTCCCTCACTGGCCAGCTGCTGGGGCTGTGTGCCCTAAGCTTCATGCCTGACTCAGGAATAGACACAGGGTGAGGAGACTCCAGTAGCTGTTTTGACTGGTCTAATCCAGCCTGAGATCATGCTTGCTTGAACCCTCTGGCCAGATTATTTTTGTTTCTTTTATGATCTTTTTATTAGGGGCTCTTACAACACTAACCACAATCCATATATACATCAGCTGTTTGAATCACATCTGTACATTAATTGCCCTCATTATTCTCAAAATATCTACTCTTCACCCAAGCCCCTGGGCTCAGCTCCGCATTTTTTCCCTCCTCAATGCCCGCCACCTATCCCTCATCAAACCTTGGGAATGTACTAATTCTTTTGTCATATCTTCACCCACCTTTCTTTTGAGGTCAATGAAGATCCTTGTAATCGGTTCCCACTTTCCATCCTGCCCTTCCTCCACCTTCCCAGTATCTCCACTCATAACACTGGTCCTAAAGGGCCCATCCACCCTGGATTCCCCGTGTTTGAAATTCCTGTCTGTACTAGAATACCTTCTCCAGTTTGGCCAGATAGTATGGAAGAACTGGGATCATGATAGTGGGGCAAGAGGAAGCATTAAGAACTAGAGGAAAGTTGTGTTTCATCTTTGCTGTCTCATACCCTGTATTGTTTAATCTGCTCTCTGAGCTCCTTCTGTAAGGGGATGTCCAGTGCACTGCAAATAGGTTTTGGGTCTATACCCGGCAGTGCCCTCTCATTCTCCATGATAAGATTTTATGTTCTCATGATGCCTGTTGCCTTAACCCTTTGAAACTTTGTGATCACACAGGCTGGTATGCTTCCTCCATGGGGGCTCTGTTGCTTCTGAGCCAGATGGCTGCTTCTTTACTTTCAAGCCTTTAAGACCCCACACGCTACATCTTTTGGTAGCTGGACACCATCGGCTTTCTTCACCACATTAGCTTATGCAGCCGCTTTGTGGTCAGTGATCGTGTAGGGAAGGTGGGCATCGTAGAATGCCAATTTAATAGAGCAGTGTTCTTGCAATGAGGGAGTACTTGAGCGGAGGCCCTATGTCCATCTGCTACCTTAATACTAAATCTATAAACATATGGACATAGATCCATTTCCCCATGCCCCTTTGTAAATATATGTACATGCCTTTATTTAGACGTTTACAACTGGCCCTTGCTTCCCAGCTCACTCTTCTATACCCTTTGATTTTCCTCTTGTGCCCACTGCCATGCCTGTCTTCCTTTGGGTTTCAGTAATTCCTCTTGGTTACATTACCCTTGATCATGCCCTACCAGGCTTCCTACATCCCCCTCACCACCGATTTCCATCACTTGTTGTTCCCTTGTCTCTGGGTTTCTTGACACCACTTCCTTTCCCCCTACCGTGGTCACTCCCATGACCAATGGAAAGGGCCGGTCACATGTTTACTCCTCCAGATTGTTCATCCAGCCTCTCTTAATTAGACAGACCTGTAAAGGTAATAACATGCACAAAACGAGACTGAGCAAACATAAGAAGCAAAAAAAAAAAAACAAAAACAAAAATGAAAACAAATCCCAACCAAAATCCAATGTCACTAAAAGAAAACAACGCTAACCAAGAAAGAAAATTACAAGGACTGTGTGGTGAATTTCAGGAGTGTTTTCCAGTCCAGTTTGTTGGGGCACCGAACCCTGACCACAAAGTCCACCTTTGGCATTCCCCGGGGACTTTGATGCTCCGTTTCCTTTCTCTTCCGCTGCACTTTCTTAGTGACATGCCTCGAGGTGGCAGGATCAGTTAGGGAGCAGTTCTCACACTGTGTCTCCAGTGTTGTCCCCTCTAAGTCTATGGGTCTTTGAGGGACGTTTCTCATCGTGGGGCTGCCCATGTGGTCTTCTCTGTGGACTGGCTTCTGTGATTGGGAACATCATCCTCAAGGTGTATTGGGCCAGGATGTGCTCCATTCTCCCCTCCTACCCCTTGTTCTGCCCTGTGTTGTCTGATCAGATATGTCCCTCTCCACGAGCTGCAGATCCGGTGCCATCCTGTGAAATACAATCTTTGTGGGCTGCAAGGATGTGGGGGTGGGCTGGGTGTCAGCTCAGATGTTTTGAGAGTCAGGAGATATTGACTGCTCGATGGGCCAAGTTCTGTGGGGCACCGTGCTCGTGGTCCAGACGCTGGTTGTGAATATGACTTTGTTGTTAACCAGTTGTGTGTCTCTGGGTCAACTCCTGTGTGTTTTTCAGTGAGTTTTCTCATCTGGAAAGTAAATCTACTGGATTATCCAAAGTCCCATGTCAGCAAGTTATCGAGAGGGGTTAAGCAGAGACATTTTTCATAAATAGTGTGTACCTGCGCACTGCATTCTAGACCTGGCGTGTCAATTATGCGCTCAGGATAGATATGGTTTCCAGCATGTGACATACGTGGCTCCATATTGAAACAGGAAGCCCACTGTGGAGATTTGGTCGTTCCGTTGATGGCCACGTGCCACCTAGACTTCTCCTGCTATAACTGCTTCACAGGCTCAGCAGCTTAGCCAGGAGCCAGTGCAATCATAATCAGGTGGCTAACTGAGACAAAGGGCAGATTTGTATTTGTTATCTGTTGTCTTGGGAAGCCCACCTACCCTTCATGCAAACCTTCTGGTGTGAGTTATCTGTGGAAGGAATCATAGGCTCACAGTAATTCACATCTTTCTTTTTGAAAATTTTCCCGTATTCTTTTCTGAACCTGAGAATGTGGCCCCTGTGTCCACAAAGAACTGGCTGGCCTCCTACATGGAGAGTTAGCCTGGGCTTTTGGCGGGCACTTTGACGATCTAGGTTAGCAAACGGGCACTTGGACTATGTAGGTTACCTAGCAGGCACTTGGCCTGTCTAGGTTACCTAGCGGGCACTTGGACGATCTAGGTTAACTAGCGGGCACTTTGACTAACTTGGTTACCTAGCGGGCACTTGGACTATGTAGGTTTAGTAGTGTACACTTGAACGAACTAGGTTAACGAGCGGGCCCTTGGACTATGTAGGTTACCTGGCGGGCACTGGGACTATCTAGGTTAGCTAACAGGAACTTGGACTATCTAGGTTACCTAGCGGTCACTTAGACTATGTAGGTTACCGAGCGGGCAGTTGGACTATCTAGGTTACCTAATGGGCATTTGGACTATGCAGGTAACATAGCGGGCATTTGGACAGTCTAGGTTACCTAACGGGCACATGGACTTCAAGGTTAACGAACGGGCACCTGGACGATGTAGGTTGCCAACTGGGCACTTGGACGATCTAGGTTAGGTAACGGGCACTAGGACTATCTAGGTTACCTAGCGGGAACTTGGACTATGTAGGTAAATTAGCGGGCACTTGGACTATCTAGGTTACCTAACGGGCACTTGGACCATCTAGGTTAACTAGTGGGCACTTGGACTATCTAGGTTACCTAGCGGGAACTTGGACCATATAGGTTACCTAGCAGCACTTAGACTATCTAGGTTACCTAACGGGCACTTTGACTATCTAGGTTACCTAGCGGGCACTTGGACTATCTAGGTTAGCTAACAGGAACTTGGACTATCCAGGTTACCTAGCGGGCACTTGGACTATGTAGGTTTCCTTGCGGTCACTTGGACTATGTAGGTAACCTAGCGGGCAATTGAACTATCTAGGTTAGCTAACGGGCACTTGGACTATCTAGGTTACCTAGCGGGCACTTAGACTATGTAGGTTACCTAGCGGGCAATTGGACTATCTAGGTTAAATAACGGGCATTTGGACTATGCAGGTAACATAGCGGGCACTTGGACTGTCTAGGTTACCTAACGGTCACATGGACTTCTAGGTTAACGAACGGGCACTTGGACTATGTAGGTTGCCTACTGGACCCTTGGACGATCTAGGTTAGGTAACGGGCACTAGGACTATCTAGGTTACCTAGCGAGAACTTGGACTATCTAGGTTAACGAACGAGTACTTGAACTATCTAGGTTACCTAATGGGCACTTGGACGATCTAGGTTAACTAGCGGGCACTTGGACTATCTAGGTTAACTAGCGGGCACTTGGACGATGCAGGTTCCCTAGCAGGCACTTGGAATATGTGGGTACCCTAGCGGGCATTTTTGACTATCTAGGTTACCTAACGGGCATTTGGACTATGTAGGTTCCCTAGTGGGCACTTGGATTATGTAGGTTCCCTTTTTGCACTTGGACTATGTAGGTAACAAGCGGGCATTTGGTCTATGTAGGTTACCTAGCGGGCCCTTGGATTATGTAGGTTCCCTATCAGGCACTTGGACAATGTAGGTTAACTAGCGGGCTCTAGGACTATGTAGGTGCCCTAGGGGGCATTTGGACTATATAGATTACCAAGCACGCACTTGGGCTTTGTAGTTTTCCTAGCGGGCACTTGGACTATCTAGGTTACCTAGCGGGCACTTGGACTATCTAGGTTCCCTAGCGGGCACTTGGACTATATAGGTTCCCTAAAGGGCACTTGGACTATGTAGGTTCCCTAGCAGGCACTCAGATTATGAAGGTTCCCCAGCGGGCACTTGGGCTATGTAGGTTGCCTAGCAGGCCCTTTGACTATGTAAGTTCTCTAACCGGCATTTGGACTATGTGGGTTCCCTAGCGGGCATTTGGACTATCTAGGTTACCTAACGGGCACTTGGTCTATGTACGTTACTAGCGGGCATTTGGACTATGTAGGTTACCTAGCGGATACTTGGACTATGTAGGTTCCCAATCAGGTACTTGGACAAGGTAGGTTAACTAGAGGGCATTTGGACTATCTAGGTTAACTAGCGGGCCCTTGGACTATGTAAGTTAACTAGCGGGCACTGTGACGATCTAGGTTATCAAACGGGCACTTGGACTATGTAGGTTACCTAGAAGGCACTTAGACTGTCGAGGTTACCTAGAGGGCACTTGGACTATCTAGGTTAACGAACGGGCACTTGGACTATCTAGGTTACCTAGCGGGCACTTGGACTAACTATGTTATCTAGCGGGCACTTGGACTATCTAGGTTACCTAGCGGGCTCTTGGACTATCTAGGTTCCCTAGCGGTCACTTGGACTATATAGGTTCCCTAAAATGCACTTAGACTATGTAGGTTCCCTAGCAGGCACTAGGACTATGAAGGTTCCCTAGCGGGCTCTTGGACTATGTAGGTTCCCTAGCAGGCCCTTTGACTATGTAAGTTCTCTAACGGGCACTTGGACAATGTGGGTTCCCTAGCGGGCATTTGGACTATCTAGGTTACCTAACGGGCACTTGGACTATGTACGTTACTAGCGGGCATTAGGACTATGTAGGTTACCTTGCGGATACTTGGACTATGTAGGTTCCCTATCAGGGACTTGGACAATGTAGGTTAACTAGCGGGCGCTTGGACTATCTAGGTTCCCTAGCGGGCAATTGGACTATTGGATACCCTAGCGGGCATTTGGACTATCTAGGTTACCTAACGGGCATCGACTATGTAGGTTCCCTAGCGGGCACTTGGATTATGTAGGTTCCCTTCTTGCACTTGGATTATGTAGGTTACTAGCGGGCATTTGGACTATGTAGGTTACCTAGCGGGCACTTGGACTATGTAGGTTACCTAGCGGGCACTTGGACTATATAGGTTAACTAGCGGGCACTTGGACTATCTAGGTTACCTAGCGGGCACATGGACTATGTACGTTTCCTAGCGGGCACTTGGACTATCTATGTTAACTAGTGGGCACATGGACTATGTAGGTTCCCTATCGGGCAATTAGACTATGTGGGTTACCTAGCGGGCACTTGGACTATGTAGGTTCCCTAGCGGGCACTTGGACTATGTAGGTTACCTAGCGGGCCCTTGGACTATCTAGGTTACCTAACGGGCACTTGGACTATATAAGTTACCTAGAGGGCCCTTGGACTATGTAGGTTAACTAGAAGGGACTTGGACTATCAGGTTAACTAGCGGTCACTTGGACTATGTCGGTAATCTAGCAGGAACTTGGTCTGTCTAGGTTACCTAGCGGGCACTTGGACTATCTAGGTTAACTAACAGGCACTTGGACTCTCTAGGTTAGCTAAGGGGCACCTGGACTATCTGGGTTAACAAGCGGGCACTTTTACTATGTAGGTTAACTAGCAGACACTTGGACGAACTAGGTTAACGAGCAGGCTTTTGGACTATGTAGGTTATCTATCGGGCACTTGGACTATCTAGGTTAGTTAACAGGAACTTGGACTATCTAGGTTACCTAACGGGCACTTAGACTATGCAGGTAACCTGGCGGGAACTTTGACTGACTAGGTTACCTAGCGGGCACTTGGACTTCTAGGTTAAGGAACGGGCACTTGGACTATGTAGGTTGCCTAGCGGGCACTTGGACGATCTATGTTTGGTAACGGACACTTGGACTATCTAGGTTACCTAGCGGGAACTTGGACTATGTAGGTTACCTAGCTGGCACTTAGACTATCTAGGTTACCTAACGGGCACTTTGACTATCTAGGTTACCTAGCGGGCACTTGGACTATCTAGGTTAGCTACCAGGAACTTGGACTATCTAGGTTACCTAGCGGGCACTAGGACTATGTAGGTTTCCTAGAGGTCACTTGGACTATCTAGGCTACCTAACGGGCACTTGGAATATGTAGGTAACCTGGCGGGAACTTTGACTGACTAGGTTACCTAGCGGGCACTTGGACTTCTAGGTTAAGGAACGGGCACTTGGACTATGTAGGTTGCCTAGCGGGCACTTGGACGATCTATGTTTGGTAACGGACACTTGGACTATCTAGGTTACCTAGCGGGAACTTGGACTATGTAGGTTACCTAGCTGGCACTTAGACTATCTAGGTTACCTAACGGGCACTTTGACTATCTAGGTTACCTAGCGGGCACTTGGACTATCTAGGTTAGCTACCAGGAACTTGGACTATCTAGGTTACCTAGCGGGCACTAGGACTATCTAGGTTACCTAGCGGGAAATTGGACTATGTAGGTAACCTAGCGGGCACTTGGACTATCTAGGTTACCTAACGGGCACTTGGACGATCTAGGTTAACTAGCGGGCACTTGGACTATCTAGGTTAACTAGCGGGCACTTGGACGATGCAGGTTCCCTAGCGGTCACTTGGACTATGTGGGTACCCTAGCGGGCATTTGGACTATCTAGGTTACCTAACGGGCATTTGGATTATGTAGGTTCCCTAGTAGGCACTTGGATTATGTAGGTTCCCTTCTTGCACTTGGACTATGTAGGTTACTAGCGGGCATTTGGACTATGTAGGTTACCTAGCGGGCACTTGGACTATGTAGGTTCCCTATCGGGCACTTGGAAAATGTAGGTTAACTAGCGGGCGCTAGGACTATGCAGGTGCCCTAGCGGGCATTTGGACTATATAGATTACCAAGCACGCCCTTGGGCTTTGTAGTTTAACTAGCGGGCACTTGGACTATCTAGGTTACCTAGCAGGCACTTGGACTATCTCGGTTCCCTAGCGGGCACTTGGACTATATAGGTTCCCTAAAGGGCACTTGGAATATGTAGGTTCCCTAGCAGGCACTCGGACTATGAAGGTTCCCCAGCGGGCACTTGGACTATCTAAGTTAACTAGCGGGCCCTTGGACTATGTAGGTTAACTAGCGGGCACTTTGACGATCTAGGTTAGCAAAAGGGCACTTGGACTATGTAGGTTACCTAGCGGGCACTTGGACAATCTAGGTTAACGAACGGGCACTTGGACTATGTAGGTTAGCTAACAGGAACTTGGACTATCTAGGTTACCTAGCGGGCACTTGGACGATGCATGTTCCCTAGCGGGCACTTTGACTATGTAGGTTCCCTAGCGGGCAATTGGACTATGTGGGTACCCTAGCGGGCATTTGGACTATCTAGGTAACCTAACGGGCATTTCGACTATGTAGGTTCCCAGCGGGCAATTGGATTACGTAGGTTCCCTTCCTGCACTTGGACTATGAAGGTTACTAGCGGGCACTTTGACTGTCTTGGTTACCTAGCGGGCACTTTGACTATGTAGGTTAACAAGCGGGCACTTGTACTATCTAGGTTACCTAGCGGGCACTTGAACTATGTACGTCCCCTAGTGGGCACCTGGACTATCTAGGTTAACTAACGGGCACTAGGACTATCTAGGTTAACTAGCGGGCACATGGTCTATCTAGGTTACTTGGCGGGCACTTGGACTATGTACACACCCTAGCGGGCCCATGGACTATCTAGGTTAACTAACGGGCACTAGGACTATCTAGGTTAACTAGCAGGCACATGGTCTATCTAGGTTACCTAGCAGGCACTTGGACTATGTACACACCCTAGCGGGCCCATGGACTATCTAGGTTAACTAACGGGAGCTTGGATTATGTAAGTTAACTAGCTGGCACTTGGACTATGTAGGTTAACTAGCGGACACTTGGACGATCTAGGTTAACTAGCGGGCCCTTACACTATGTAGATTAACTAGCACGCCCTTGAACTATGTAAATTAACTAGCACGCACTCGGACGATCTAGGTTAACTAGTAGGCACTTGGATTATCTAGGTTAACTAGGGGACACTTGGACGAACTAGGTTAACGAGTGGGCCCTTGGGCTATGTAGATTTCCTAGCGGGAACTTGGACTATCTAGGTTACCTAGCGGGCACTTTGACTATGTAGATTACCTAGCGGGCACTAGGACTATCTAGGTTAGCTAACGGGCACTTGGAGTATCTAGGTTACCTAGCGGGCAGTTGGACTATGTAGGTTACCTAGTGGGCACTTGGACTATGTAGGTTACCTAACGGGCACTTGGACTATGCAGGTAACCTTGCGGGCAGTTGGACAGTATAGGTTACCTAGCGGGCACTTGGACTTCTATGTTAACGAACGGGCATTTGGACTATGTAGGTTGCCTAGCGGGCACTTGGACTATCTAGGTTAGCTAACTGGCAATTGGATTATCTAAGTTACCCAGCGGGCTGTTGTACTATCTAGGTTACCTAACGTGCAATAGGACTATCTAGGTTACCTAGCGGCACTTGGACTATCTAGGTTACCTAGCAGGCCCTTGGACTATGTAGGTCAACTAGCGGGACCTTGGACTGTCTAGGTTACCTAACGGGCACATGGACTTCTAGGTTAACGAACGGGCACTTGGACTAGGTAGGTTGCCTCCTGGACCCTTGGACGATCTAGGTTAGGTAACGGGCACTAGGACTATCTAGGATACCTAGCGAGAACTTGGACTATCTAGGTTAACGAACGAGCACTTGGACTATCTAGGTTACCTAACGGGCACTTGGACGATCTAGGTTAACTAGCGGGCACTTGGACTATCTAGGTTAACTAGCGGGCACTTGGACGATGCAGGTTCCCTAGCGGGCACTTGGAATATGTGGGTAACCTAGCGGGCATTTTTGACTATCTAGGTTACCTAACGGGCATTTGGACTATGTAGGTTCCCTAGTGGGCACTTGGAATATGTAGGTTCCCTTCTTGCACTTGGACTATGTAGGTTCCCTATCGGGCACTTGGACAATGTAGGTTAACTAGCGGGCGCTAGGACTATGTAGGTGCCCTAGCGGGCATTTGGAATATATAAATTACCAAGCACGCACTTGGGCTTTGTAGTTTTCCTAGCGGGCACTTGGAGTATCTAGGTTACCTAGCGGGCACTTGGACTATCTAGGTTCCCTGCGGGCACTTGGACTATATAGGTTCCCTAAAGGGCACTTGGACTATGTAGGTTCCCTAGCAGGCACTCAGACTATGAAGGTTCCCCAGCGGGCACTTGGACTATGTAGGTTGCCTAGCAGGCCCTTTGACTATGTAAGTTCTCTAATGGGCACTTGGACTATGTGGGTTCCCTAGCGGGGATTTGGACTATCTAGGTTACCTAACGGGCACTTGGTCTATGTACGTTACTAGCGGGCATTTGGACTATGTAGGTTACCTAGCGGATACTTGGACTATGTAGGTTCCCCATCAGGTACTTGGACAATGTAGGTTAACAAGCGGGCATTTGGACTCTCTAGGTTAACTAGCGGGCCCTTGGACTATGTAGGTTAACTAGCGGGCACTTTGACGATCTAGGTTATCAAACGGGCACTTGGACTATGTAGGTTACCTAGCAGGCACTTAGACTGTCGAGTTTACCTAGAGGGCACTTGGACTATCTAGGTTAACAAACGGGCACTTGGACTATATAGGTTCCCTAAAGGGCACTTGAACTATGTAGGTTCCCTAGCAGGCACTCGGACTATGAAGGTTCCCTAGCGGGCTCTAGGACTATGTAGGTTCCCTAGCAGGCCCTTTGACTATGTAAGTTCTCTAACGGGCACTTGGACAATGTGGGTTCCCTAGCGGGCATTTGGACTATCTAGGTTACCTAACGGGCACTTGGACTATGTACGTTACTAGCGGGCATTTGCACTATGTAGGTTACCTAGCGGATACTTGGACTATGTTGGTTCTCTATCAGAGACTTGGACAATGTAGGTTAACTAGCGGGCACTTGGACTATCTAGGTTCCCTAGTGGGCAATTGGACTATTGGGTACACTAGCGGGCATTTGGACAATCTAGGTTACCTAACGGGCATCGACTATGTAGGTTCCCTAGCGGGCACTTGGCTTATGTAGGTTCCCTTCTTGCACTTGGATTATGTAGGTTACTAGCGGGCATTTGGACTATGTAGCTTACCTAGCGGGCACTTGGACTATGTAGGTTAACTAGCGGGCACTTGGACTATGTAGGTTACCTAGCGGGCACATGGACTATGTACGTTTCCTAGCGGGCACTTGGACTATCTATGTTAACTAGCGGGCACATGGACTATGTAGGTTCCCTATCGGGCAATTAGACTATGTGGGTTACCTAGCGGGCACTTGGACTATGTAGGTTCCCTAGCGGGCACTTGGACTATGTAGGTTACCTAGCGGGCCCTTGGACTATCTAGGTTAGTTAACAGGAACTTGGACTATCTAGGTTACCTAACGGGCACTTAGACTATGCAGGTAACCTGGCGGGCACTTTGACTGACTAGGTTACCTAGCGGGCACTTGGACTTCTAGGTTAAGGAACGGGCACTTGGACTATGTAGGTTGCCTAGCGGGCACTAGGACTATGTAGGTTAACTAGCGGACACTTGGATGATCTAGATTAACTAGCGGGCAATTGGAATATCTAGGTTAACTAGGGGGCCCTTGGACTATGTAGGTTAACTAGCGGGCACTTGGACTATCTAGGTTAGCTAACAGGAACATGGACTATCTAGGTTACCTAGCGGACACTAGGACTATGTAGGTTACCTAGCGGTCACTTGGAGTATCTAGGCTACCTAACGGGCACTTGGACTACGTAGGTTAACTAGCGGACACTTGGATGATCTAGGTTAACTAGCGGGCAGTTGGCCTATGTAGGTTAACTAGCGGGCACTTAGAAAATCTAGGTTAACTAGCGGGTTCTTAGACTATGTAGGTTAACTAGCGGGCACTTAGAAAATCTAGGTTAACTAGCGGGTTCTTGGACTATGTAGGTTAACTAGCGGGCCCTTGGACTATGTAGGTTAACTAGCGGGCACTTGGACGATCTAGATTAACTAGCAGGCACTTGGACTATCTAGGTTAACTAGTGGGCACTTGGACTATCTAGGTTACCTAGCAGGCACTTGGACGATGCAAGTTCCCTAGCGGGCACTTGGACTATCTAGGCTCCCTATCGGGCACTTTGACTATGTAGGTTACCTAGCGGGCACTTGGACTATCTAGGTTACCTAGCGGGCACTTGGTCTATGTATATTCCCTAGCGGGCACTTGGACGATCTTGGTTACCTAGCGGGCACTTGGACTATGTACGTCCCCTAGTGGGCACTTGGACTATCTAGGTTAACTAACGGGCACTAGGACTATCTAGGTTAACTAGCGGGCACTTGGTCTATCTAGGTTACTTGGCAGGCACTTGGACTATGTAGGTCAAATAGCGGGCCCTTGGACTATCTAGGTTAGCTAACGGGCTCTTGGATTATGTAAGTTAACTAGCGGGCCCTTGGACTATGTAGGTTAACTAGCGCACACTTGGACGATCTAGGTTAACTAGCGGGCACTTGGATTATCTAGGTTACCTAGCGGGCACTTGAACTATGTAGGTTAACTAGTGGGCCCTTAGGCTATCTATGTTAGCTAACGGGCACTTGGACTATGAAGGTTAATTAGCGGGTACTTGGACTACGTAGGTGCCCTAGCGGGCACTTGGACTATCTAGGTTACCTAGCGTGCACTTGAACTATCTACGTTACCTAGCGGGTACTTGGACTATCTAGGTTAACTAGCGGGCACTTGGACTATGTAAGTTCCCTAGCGGGCACTTGGATTATGTAGGATCCCTATCAGGCACTTGGACTATGTTGGTTACTAGCGGGCATTTGGACTATGTAGGTTATCTAACGGGCACTTGGACAATGTAAGTTCCGTATGGGGCACTTGGACTATGTTGGTTAACTTCGGGCACTAGGACTATGTAGGTTACCTATCGGGCACTTGGACTATCTTGGTTACCTAGCGGGCACTTGGACTATGTAGGTTAACTAGCGGACACTTGGACGAACAAGGTTAACGAGCGGGCACTTTGACTATGTTGGTTACCTAGCGGGCACTTGGACTATGTAGGTTAACTAGGGGACACTTGGACGAACTAGGTTAACGAGTGGGCCCTTGGGCTATGTAGGTTACCTAGCGGGCAGTTGGACTATGTAGGTTACCTAGCGGGCACTTGGACTATGTAGGTTACCTAGCGGGCACTAGGACTATCTAGGTTAGCTAACGGGCACTTGGAGTATCTAGGTTACCTAGCGGGCAGTTGGACTATGTAGGATACCTAGCGGGCACTTGGTCTATGTAGGTTACCTAACGGGCACTTGGACTATGCAGGTAAACTTGCGGGCAGTTGTACAGTCTAGGTTACCTAGCGGGCACTTGGACTTCTATGTCAACGAACGGGCATTTGGACTACGTAGGTTGCTTAGCGGGCACTTGGACTATCTAGCTTAGCTAACTGGCAATTGGATTATCTAAGTTACCTAGCGGGCACTTGGACTATGTAGGTTACCTAGCGGGCACTTGAACTATGTATGTTACCTAACGGGCACTTGGACTATGCAGGTAAACTTGCGGGCAGTTGTACAGTCTAGGTTACCTAGCGGGCACTTGGACTTCTATGTTAACGAATGGGCATTTGGACTATGTAGGTTGCTTAGCGGGCACTTGGACTATCTAGGTTAGCTAACTGGCAATTGGATTATCTAAGTTACCTAGCGGGCACTTGGACTATGTAGGTTACCTAGCGGGCACTTGGACTATCTAGGTTAACTAGCAGACACTTGGACTATCTAGGTTAACTAGCGAACACTTGGACGATGCAGGTTCCCTAGCGGGCACTTGAACTATCTAGGTTCCCTAACGGGCACTTGGACTATGTAGGTTCCCTAGCGGGCACTTGTACTATGTACGTCCCTTAGCGGACACTTGGACTAAGTTGGTTCCCTATCGGGCACTTGGACTATGTAGGTTAACTAGCGGGCCCTTGGACTATGTAGGTTACCTAGCGGGCACTTGGACTATCTAGGTTACCTAGCAGGCACTTGGACTATGTACACACCCTAGCGGACACTTGGACTATCTAGGTTACCTAGACGGCACTTGGAGTATGTACGTCCCCTATTGGGCACTTGGACTATCTAGGTTACCTAACGTGCAATAGGACAATCTAGGTTACCTAGCGGCACTTGGACTATCTAGGTTGCCTAGCGGGCCCTTGGACTATGTAGGTCAACTAGCGGGACCTTGGACTATCTAGGTTAGCTTACGGGCACTTGGATTATGTAGGTTAACTAGAGGGCACTTGGACTATGTAGGTTAACTAGCGGGCACTCGCACCATCTAGCTTAACTAGCCGGCACTTGGACTATATAGGTTAACTAGCGGGCACTTGGATTTGCTAGGTTACCCTGCGGGCACTTGAACCATGTAGGTTAACTAGTTGGCCCTTGGACTATCTAGGCTCCCTATCGGGCACTTTGACTATGTAGGTTAACAAGCGGGCACTTGGACTATCTAGGTTCCCTAGCGGGCACTTGGTCTATGTACATACCTTAGCGGGCAATTGTACTATCTAGGTTACCTAGCGGGCATTTGGACTATGTACGTCCCCTAGTGGGCACCTGGACTATCTAGGTTAACTAACGGGCACTAGGACTATCTAGGTTACCTTGCGGGAACTTGGACTATTTAGGTTACCTAGTGGGCACTTAGACTATCTAGGTTACCTAACGGGCACTTGGACTATCTAGGTTAGCTAACAGGAACTTGGACTATCTAGGTTACCTAGCAGGCACTTGGACTATGTAGGTTTCCTAGCGGTCACTTGGACTATGTAGGTTACCTAGCGGGCAGTTGGACTATCTAGGTTACCTAACGGGCATTTGGACTATGCAGTTAACATAGCGGGCACTTGGACTGTCTAGGTTACCTAACGGGCACATGGACTTCTAGGTTAACGAACGGGCACTTGGACTATGTAGGTTGACTACTGGGCCCTTCGACGATCTAGGTTAGGTAACGGGCATTAGGACTATCTAGGTTACCTAGCGGGAAATTGGACTATGTAGGTAACCTAGCGGGCACTTGGACTATCTAGGTTACCTAACGGGCACTTGGACGATCTAGGTTAACTAGCGGGCACTTGGACTATCTAGGTTAACTAGCGGGCACTTGGACGATGCAGGTTCCCTAGCGGTCACTTGGACTATGTGGGTACCCTAGCGGGCATTTGGACTATCTAGGTTACCTAACGGGCATTTGGATTATGTAGGTTCCCTAGTAGGCACTTGGATTATGTAGGTTCCCTTCTTGCACTTGGACTATGTAGGTTACTAGCGGGCATTTGGACTATGTAGGTTACCTAGCGGGCACTTGGACTATGTAGGTTCCCTATCGGGCACTTGGAAAATGTAGGTTAACTAGCGGGCGCTAGGACTATGCAGGTGCCCTAGCGGGCATTTGGACTATATAGATTACCAAGCACGCCCTTGGGCTTTGTAGTTTAACTAGCGGGCACTTGGACTATCTAGGTTACCTAGCAGGCACTTGGACTATCTCGGTTCCCTAGCGGGCACTTGGACTATATAGGTTCCCTAAAGGGCACTTGGAATATGTAGGTTCCCTAGCAGGCACTCGGACTATGAAGGTTCCCCAGCGGGCACTTGGACTATCTAAGTTAACTAGCGGGCCCTTGGACTATGTAGGTTAACTAGCGGGCACTTTGACGATCTAGGTTAGCAAAAGGGCACTTGGACTATGTAGGTTACCTAGCGGGCACTTGGACAATCTAGGTTAACGAACGGGCACTTGGACTATGTAGGTTAGCTAACAGGAACTTGGACTATCTAGGTTACCTAGCGGGCACTTGGACGATGCATGTTCCCTAGCGGGCACTTTGACTATGTAGGTTCCCTAGCGGGCAATTGGACTATGTGGGTACCCTAGCGGGCATTTGGACTATCTAGGTAACCTAACGGGCATTTCGACTATGTAGGTTCCCAGCGGGCAATTGGATTACGTAGGTTCCCTTCTTGCACTTGGACTATGAAGGTTACTAGCGGGCACTTTGACTGTCTTGGTTACCTAGCGGGCACTTGGACTATGTAGGTTAACAAGCGGACACTTTGACGAACTAGGTTAACGAGCGGGCCATTGGACTATGTAGGTTACCTAGCGGGCACTTGGACTATCTAGCTTAGCTAACGGGCACTTGGAGTATCTAGGTTACCTAGCGGGCAGTTGGACTATGTAGGTTACCTTACGGGCACTTGGACTATCTAGGTTACCTAACGGGCACTTGGACTATGCAGGTTACCTAGCGTGCATTTGAACTAGCTATGTTACCTAGAGGGTACTTGGACTATCTAGGTTAACTAGCGGGCACTTGGACTATCTAGGTTAACTAGCGGGCAATTCGACTATGTAAGTTCCTTTATGCGGGCTCTTGGATTATGTAGGTTCCCTATCAGGCACTTGGACTATGTAGGTTACTAGCGGGCATTTAGACTATGTAGGTTACCTAACGGGCACTTGGACTATGTAGGTTCCGAATCGGGCACTTGTACTATGCAGGTTACCTAGCGTACACTTGAACTATCTACGTTACCTAGAGGGTACTTGGACTATCTAGGTTAACTAGCGGGCACTTGGACTATCTAGGTTAACTAACGGGCACTTGGACTATGTAAGTTCCTTAGCGGGCACTTGGATTATGTAGGTTCCCTATCAGGTACTTGGACTATGTAGGTTACTAGCGGGAATTTGGACTATGTAGGTTACCTAACGGGTACTTGGACTATGTAGGTTCCGAATCGGGCACTTGGACTATGTTGGTTAACTAGCGGGCACTAGGACTATCTAGGTTAGCTAACAGGAACTTGGACTAACTAGGTTACCTAGCGGGCTTTGGACGATCTAGGTTAACTAGCGGACACTTGGACACACTAGGTTAACGAGCGGGCCATTGGACTATGTAGGTTACCTAGCGGGCACTTAGACTATCTAGGTTAGCTAACAGGAACTTGGACTATCTAGGTTACCTAGCGGGCACTAGGACTATGTAGGTTTCCTAAAGGTCACTTGGACTATCTAGGCTACCTAAGGGGCACTTGGACTAACTAGGTTAGCTAACGGGCACTTGGACTATGCAGGTAACCTTGCGGGCACTTGGACAGTCTAGGTTACCTAGCGGGCACTTGGACTTCTATGTTAACGAACGGGCACTTGGACTATGTAGGTTGCCTAGCGGGCACTTGGACTATCTAGGTTAGCTAACGGGCAATTGGATTATCTAGGATACCTAGCGGGCACTTGGACTATGTAGGTTACCTAGCGGGCACTTGGACTATCTAGGTTACCTAACGGGAACTTGGAAAATATAGGTTAACTAGCGGGCACTTGGACTATCTAGTTTAACTAGCAGGCACTTGGACTATCTAGGTTAACTAGCGAGCACTTGGACGATGCATGTTCCCTAGCGGGCACTTGGACTATCTAGGTTCCCTAACGGGCATTTGGACTATCTAGGTTCCCTAGCAGGCACTTGTACTAAGTACGTCCCTTAGCGGGCACTTGGACTATGTTGGTTCCTTATCGGGCACTTGGACTATGTAGGTTAACTAGCAGGCCCTTGGACTATGTAGGTTAACTAGAGGGCACTTAGACTATCTAGGTTACCTAGCGGACACTTGGACTATGTACATATCCTAGCGGGCACTTGGACTATCTAGGTTACCAAGAGGGCACTTGGACTATGTAAGTCCCCTAGAGGGCACTTGAACTATCTAGGTTAACTAATGTGCACTAGGACAATCTAGGTTAACTAGCGGGCACTTGGTCTATCTAGGTTAGCTAACGGGCACTTGGATTATGTAAGTTCACTAGCGGGCACTTGGACTATGTAGGTTAACTAGCGGACACTTGGACGATCTAGGTTAACTAGCGGCCCCTTGCACTATGTAGATTAACTAGCGGGCCCTTGGACTATGTAGGTTAACTAGCGCACACTTGGACGATCTAGGTTAACTAGCGGGCACTTGGATTATCTAGGTTAGCAAGCGTGCACTTGAACTATCAACGTTACCTAGAGGGTACTTGGACTATCTAGGTTAACTAGCGGGCACTTGGACTATCTAGGTTAACTAATGGGGACTTGGACTATGTAAGTTACTTAGCGGGCACTTGGATTATGTAGGTTACCTAATGGGCACTTGGACTATGTAGGTTCCGAATCGGGCACTTGGACTATGTTGGTTATCTAGCGGGCACTAGTACTATGTAGGTTACCAAGCGGGCACTTGGACTATCTAGGTTAGCTAACAGGAACTTGGACTAACTAGGTTACCTAGTGGGCACTTGGACTATCTAGGTTAACTAGCGGGCACTTGGACTATCTACGTTACCTAGCGGGCCCTTGGACTATGTAGGTTACCTAGCGGGCACTTGGACTATCTAGGTTAACCAATGGGCACTTGGACTATGTAGGTTACCTAGCGGGGAATTAGACTATCTAGGTTAGTTAACTGGAACTTGGAATATCTAGGTTACCTAGCCGGCACTTGGACTATGTAGGTTACCTTGCGGGCACTTGGAATATGTAGGTTACCTTGCGGGCACTTGGACTATCTAGGTTACCTTGCGGGCACTTGGACTATCTAGGTTAGCTAACAGGAACTTGGACTATCTAGGCTACCTAGCGGGCACTTGGTCTATCTAGGTTAGCTAACGGGCACTTGGACTTCTATGTTAATGAACGGGCACTTGGATTATGTAGGTTGCCTAGCGGGCACTTGGACTCTCTAGGTTAGCTAACGGGCAATTGGATTATCTAGGATACCTAGCGGGCACTTGGATTATGTAGGTTACCTAGCGGGCACTTGGACTATCTAGGTTACCTAACGGGAACTTGGAAAATATTGGTTAACTAGCGGGCACTTGGACTATCTAGGTTAGCTAGGGGGCCCTTGGACTATGTAGGTTAACTAGCGGGCACTTAGAAAATCTAGGTTAACTAGCGGGTTCTTGGACTATGTACGTTAACTAGCGGGCCCCTGGACTATGTAGGTTCCCTAGCGGACACTTGGACTATGTACATCCCTTAGCAGGCACTTGGAGTATGTTGGTTCCCTATCGGGCACTTGGACTATGTAGGTTAACTAGCAGGCCCTAGGACTATGTAGGTTAACTAGCGGGCACTTAGACTATCTAGGTTACCTAGCGGACACTTGGACTATGTACACATCCTAGCGGGCACTTGGACTATCTAGGTTACCAAGAGGGCACTTGGACTATGTACGTCCCCTAGTGGGCACTTGGACTATCTAGGTTACCTAACGGGCAATAGTACTATCTAGGTTACCTAGCGGCACTTGGACTATCTAGGTTACCTAGCGGGCACTTGGACTATGTAGGTCAACTAGCGGGCCCTTGGACTATCTAGGTTAGCTTACGGGCACTTGGACTATGTAGGTTAACTAGAGGGCACGTGGACTATGTAGGTTAACTAGAGGGCACTTGGACTATGTAGGTTAACTAGCGGGCACTTGGACCATCTAGGTTAACTAGCGGGCACTTGGACTATATAGGTTAACTAGCGGGCACTTGGATTAGCTAGGTTACCTAGCAGGCACTTGAACCATGTAGGTTAACTAGTTGGCCCTTGGACTATCTAGGTTAGCTAACGGGCACTTGGACTATGTAGGTTAATTAGCGTGCACTTGGATTATGTAGGTGCCCTAGTGGGCATTTGGACTATATAGATTACCTAGCGCGCACTTGGACTTGTATGTTACCTAGTGGGCACTTGGACTATCTAGGTTACCTATCGGGCACTTGGACTATCTAAGTTCCCTAGCGAGCACTTGGACTATATAGGTTCCCTAAAGGGCACTTGGACTATGTAGGTTCCCTAGCAGGCACTAGGACTATGTAGGTTCCCTAGCGGGCACTTGGACTATGTATGTTCCCTAGCAGGCCCTTTGACTATGTAAGTTCCCTAGCGGGCACCTCGACTATGTGGGTTCCCTAGCGGGCATTTGGACTATCTAGGTTACCTAACGGGCACTTGGACTATGTGGGTACCCTAGCGGGCACTTGGACAATGTAGGTTAACTAGCGGGCGCTAGGACTATGTAGGTTCCCTATCAGGAACTTGGACAATGTAGGTTAACTAGCGGGCACTAGGACTATGTAGGTTACCTAGCTGGCCCTTGGACTATGTAGGTTAACAAGCGGGCACTTTGACTATCTAGGTTAACTAGCGGGCCCAATGACTATCTAGGTTAACTAGGGGCCTTTGACGATCTAGGTTAGCAAACGGGCAATTGGACTATGTAGGTTACCTAGGGGGCACTTGGACTATGTGGGTACCCTAGCGGGCATTTGGACTATCTAGGTTACCTAACGAGCACTTGGACTATGTGGGTACCCTAGCGGGCACTTGGACAATGTAGGTTAACCAGCGGGGGCTAAGACTATGTAGTTTACCTAGCGGGCACTTGGACTATGTAGTTTAACTAGCAGGCACTTAGACAATCTAGGTTACCTAGCAGGCTCTTGGACTATGTATGTTTCCTAGCGGGCACTTGGACTATCTATGTTAACTAGCGGGCACATGGACTATGTATGTTCCCTAGCGGGCACTTGGACTATGTAGGTTAACTAGCGGGCCCTTGGACTATCTAGGTTACCTAAGGGTACTTGGACTATCTAAGTTACCTAGAGGGCACTTGGACTATTTAGATTAACTAGCGAACACTTGGAAGACCTAGGTTTACTAGCGGGCACTTGGACAATCTAGGTTACCTAGCTGGCCCTTGGACTATGTAGGTTAACTAGCAGGCACTTGGACTATCAGGTACTAGCGGTCACTTGGACTATGTAGGTAACCTAGCGGGAACTTGGACTGTCTAGGTTACCTAGCGGGCAATTGGACTATCTAGTTTACCTAACAGGCAATTGGACAATCTAGGTTACCTAACGGGCCATGGGACTATCTAGGTTAACTATCGGGCACTTGTACTATGTAGGTTACCTAGCGGGCACTTGGACTATCTAGGTTAGTTAACAGGAACTTGGAATATCTAGGTTACCTAGCGGGCACTTGGACTATGTAGGTTACCTTGCGGGCACTTGGACTATGTAGGTTACCTAGCGGGCACATGGACTATCTATATTAGCTAACGGGCACTTGGACTATCTAGGTTAACGAACGGGCACTTGGACTATGTAGGTTAGCTAACAGGAACTTGGACTATCTAGGTTAACTAGCGGGCACTTGGACGATGCAGGTTCCCTAGTGGGCACTTTGACGATGTAGGTTCCCTTGTGGGCACTTGGACTATGTGGGTACCCTAGCGGGCATTTTGATTATCTAGGATACCTAACGGGCATTTGGACTACATAGGTTCCCTGGCGGGCATTTGGACTATGTAGATTACCTAGTGCGCACTTGGAATATGTAGGTTCCCTATCGGGCACTTGGACAATGTAGGTTAATTAGTGGGCGCTAGGACTCTGTAGGTTACCTAGCGGGCACTTGGACTATGTAGGTTAACTAGCGGGCACTTGGACTATCTAGGTTAACTAGCGGACACTTGGACGAACTAGGTTAACGAGCGGGCCCTTGGACTATGTAGGTTACCTAGCGGGCACTTGGACTATCTAGGTTAGCTAACAGGAACTTGAACTATCTAGGTTACCTAGCGGGCCCTTCGACTATGTAGGTTACCTAGCGGGCACTTGGACTATCTAGGTTACCTAGCGGGCACTTAGACTATGTAGGTTAAGTAGCGGGCACTTGGACGTACTAGGTTAACTAGCTGGCACTTGGATGATATCGCTTAACTAGCGGGCACTTGGATTATCTAGGTTAGCTAGCGGGCACTTGAACTATGTAGGTTAACTAGTGGGCCCTTAGACGATCTAGGTTAGCTAACGGGCACTTGAACTATGTAGGTTAATTAGCGGGTATTTGGATTATGTAGGTGCCCTAGCGGGCATTTGTACTATATAGATTACCTAGAGGACACTTGTACTTTGTAGGTTAACTAGCGGGCACGTGGACTATCTAGGTTACCTAGCGTGCACTTGAACTATCTACGTTACCTAGCGGGTACTTGGACTATCTAGCTTAACTAGCGGGCACTTGGACTATCTAGGTTAACTAACGGGCACTTGGACTATGTAAGTTCCCTAGCGGGCACTTGGATTATGTAGGTTCCCTATCAGGCACTTGGACTATGTAGGTTACTAGCGGGCATTTGGACTATGTCGGTTACCTAACGGGCACTTGGACTATGAGGGTTCCGTATCCGGCACTTGAACAATGTTGGTTAACTAGCGGGCACTAGGACTATGTAGGTTACCTAGCGTGCACTTGGACTATCTAGGTTAGTTAACGGACACTTGGACTATCTAGGTTACCTAGTGGGAACTTGGACTATGTAGGTTACCTAGCGGCCACTTTGACTATCTTGGTTACCTAGCGGGCAGTTGGACTATGTAGGTTGACTAGCGGACACTTGGACGAACTAGGTTAACAATCGGACCCTTGGACTATGTAGGTTACCTAGTGGGCACGTGGACTATCTAGGGAAGCTAAGAGGAACATGGACTATCTGGGTTACCTAGCGGGCACTTAGACTATGTAGGTTACCTAGCGGACACTTGGACTATCTAGGTTACCTAACGGGCACATGGACTATGCAGGTAACCTAGCGGGCACATGGACTGTCTAGGTTACTTAGCGGGCACATGGACTTCTAGGTTAACGAACGGGCACTTGGACTATGTAGGTTGCCTAGCGGGCACTTGGACGATCTAGGTTAGGTAACGGGCAGTTGGACTATCTAGGTTACCTAGCGGGAACTTGGACTATGTAGGTAACCTAGCGGGCACTTGGACTATCTAGGTTACGTAACGGGCACTTGGATGATCTAGGTTAACTAGCGGGCATTTGGACTATCTAGGTTAACTAGCGGGCACTTGGATGATGCAGGTTCCCTAGCGTGCACTTGGACTATCTAGGTTCCCTAACGGTCACTTGGACTATGTAGGTTCCCTAGCAGGCACTTGTACTATGAACGTCCCTTAGCGGGCACTTGGACTATGTTGATTCCCTATCAGGCACTGGACTATCTAGGTTACCTAGCGGGCACTTGGATTATCTAGGTTAACTAGCGGGCCCATGGACTATGTAGGTGAACTAGCCGGCACTTTGACTATCTAGGTTACCTAGCGGGCACTTGGACTATGTAGGTTCCCTAGCGGGCATTTGGACTATATAAGTTACCTAGTGGGCACTTGGATTATGTAGGTTACCTAGCGGGTACTTGGACTATGTAGGTTAACTAGCGGGCACTTGGATTATCTAGGTTAACTAACAGGCACTTGGACTATGTATGTTCCAGAGCGGACAATTGGACTATATAGGTTCCCTAGCGGGCACTTGGACTATCTAGCTTCCCTAAAGGGCACTTGGAGTATGTAGGTTAACTAGCGGACAATTGGATGATCTAGGTTAACTCACGGGTACTTGGACTATCTAGGTTAACTAGGGGTCCCTTAGACTACGTAGGTTAACTAGCGGACACTTGTACTATGTAGGTTACCTAGCGGGCACTTGGGCTATCTCCGTTACCTAGCGGGCACTTGGACTATGTAGGTTAACGAACGGGCACTTGGACTATCTTGGTTACCTAGCGGGCACTTGGATTATGTAAGATCCCTATCGGACATTTGGACTACTTTGTTTACATAGCGGGCACTTGGACTGTCTAGGTTAACTAGCGGGAAATTGGACTATGTAGGTTAACTAGCAGACCTTTGGATTATGTAAGTTAACTAGAGGGTACTTTGATGATCCTGGTTAACTAGCGGGCATTTGGACTATGTAGGTTACCTAGCAGACACTTGCACTATATAGGTTACCTAGCGGGGACTTGGACTAAGTAGGTTAACTAGAGGACATTTGGACGATCTAGGTTAACTAGCGGGCACTTGGATGATCTAGGTTAACTAACTGGCACATGGACTATCAAAGTTAACAAGCGAGCCCTTGGACTATGTAGGTTAACTAGCGGGCCCTTGGACTATCTAGGTTACCTAGATAGCACTTGGACTATATAGGTTCCCTCCGGGCACTTGGTCTATCTAGGTTAACGAACGGGCACTTGGACTGTCTAGGTTACATAGCGGGCACTGGGACTTCTAGGTTAACGAACGGGCACTTGGACTATGTATGTTGCCTAGCGGGCACTTGGACTATCTAGGTTAGGTAACGGGCACTTGGACTATCTAGGTTACCTAGCGGGAACTTGGACAATGTAGGTTACCTAGCAGGCACTTGGACTATCTAGGTAAACTAGCGGGCCCTTGGTCTATGCAGGTTAACTAGCAGACCTTTGGACTAAGTAAGTTAACTACAGGGTACTTTGATGATCCTGGTTAACTAGCGGGCACTTGGACTATGTAGGTTACCTAGCAGACACTTGCACTATATAGGTTACCTAGCGGGGACTTGGAATATGTAGGTTAACTAGAGGACATATGGACGATCTTGGTTAACGAGCGGGCACTTGGATGATCTAGGTTAACTAACTGGCACTTGGACTATCAAAGTTAACAAGCGAGCCCTTGGACTATGTAGGTTAAGTAGCGGGCCCTTGGACTATCTAGGTTACCTAGATAGCACTTGGACTATATAGGTTCCCTAGCGGGCACTTGGACTATCTAGGTTAACGAACGGGCACTTGGACTGTCTAGGTTACATAGCGGGCACTTGGACTTCTAGGTTAACGAACGGGCACTTGGACTATGTATGTTGCCTAGCGGGCACTTGGACTATCTAGGTTAGGTAACGGGCACTTGGACTATCTAGGTTACCTAGCGGGAACTTGGACAATGTAGGTTACCTAGCAGGCACTTGGACTATCTAGGTTACCTAACGGGCACTTTCACTATTTAGGTTACCTAGCGGGCACTTGGACTATCTAGGTTACCTAACGGGCACATGGACTGTCCAGGTTACCAAGCGGGCACTTTGACTATCTAGGTTAACTAGCAGACCTTGGACTATGTAGGTTAACTAGCGGGCCCTTGGACTATGTAGGTTAACTAGCGGGCTCTTGGACTATCTAGGTTTCCTAGCAGGCACTTGGACTATGTACATACCCTAGGGCGCACTTGGATTATCTAGGTTACCTAGCGGGAACTTGGACTATGTACGTCCCCTAGTGGGCACTTGGACTGTCTAGGTTAACTAACGGGCAGGAGGACTATCTAGGTTAACTAGCGGGCACTTTGACTATCTAGGTTACCTAGCAGGCAGTTGGATTATGAAGGATCCCTAGCATGCACTTGGACTATCTAGGTTAACTAGCGGGCACTTGGAATATGTAGGTTAACTAGCGGACACTTGCACGATCTAGGTTAACTAGCGGGCCCTTGCACTATGTAGGTTAACAGGCGGGCCCATGGATTATGTAGGTTTACTAGCAGGCACTTGGACTATCTAGGTTAACTAGCGTGCACTTGGACTATGTAGTTTCCCTAGCGGGCATTTGGACTATTTAGGGTACCAAGCAGGAACTTGGACTATGTAGGTTACCTAGCGGGCTCTTGGACTATCTAGGTTACCTTGCAGGCACTTTGACTATCTAGGTTAACTAACGGGCACTTGGACTATGTAGGTTGCCTAGCGGGCACTTGGACTATATAGGTTCCCTAGCGGGCACTTGGATTATGTAGGTTCCCTATCGGGCACTTGGATTATGTAGGTTAACTAGAGGGCACTTGAACTGTCTACGTTACCTAGCGGGCACTTGGATTATCTAGGTTAACGAATGGGCACTTGGACTATGTAGGTTACCTAGCCGCCACTTGGACTATTTAGGTTAGCTAGGGGGCACTTGTACTATCTAGGTTACCTAGGTGGCACTTGGACTATGTAGGTCAAGTAACGGGCCCTTGGACTACCTAGGTTAGCTAACGGGAACTTAGATTATGTAGGTTAACTAGGGGGCACTTGGAATATATAGGATAACTCGCGGACACTTGCTCTATGTAGGTTAACTAGCGGGCCCCTGGACTATGAAGGATAACTAGCGGGCCCTTGGACTATCTAGGTTCCCTAAAGGGCACTTGGACTATCTAGGTTACCTCGCGGGCACTAGGACTATGTAGGCAAACTAGGGGGCCCTTGGACGATCTAGGTTACCTAGCGGGTACTAGAACTATCTAGGTTAACTAGCGGGCACTTGCACTATCTAAATTACCTAGTGGGCATATGGACTATGTACGTTCCCTAGCGGGCACTTGGACTATCTATGTTAACTAGCGGGCACTTGGAATATGTAGGTTAACTAGCGGACATTTGCACTATGTAGGTTACCTAGCAGGCACTTGTACTATGTAGGTTAACTAGCGGGCACTTGGACTGTCTAGGTTACCTAGCGGGCACTTGGATTATCTAGGTTAACGAACGGGCACTTGGACTATGTAGGTTACCTAGCCGCCACTTGGACTATCTAGGTTAGCTAACAGGCACTTGGACTATCTAGGTTCCCTAGCAGGCACTTGTACTATCTGGGTTACATAGCTGGCACTTGGACTATGTAGGTCAACAAGCGGGCCCTTGGACTATCTAGGTTAGCTAACGGGCACTTAGATTATGTAGGTTAACTAGCGGGCACTTGGAATATGTAGGTTAACTAGCGGACACTTGCACTATGTAGGTTTACTAGCGGGCCCTTGGACTATCTAGGTTCCCTAAAGTGCACTTGGACTATCTAGTTACCGAACGGGCACTTGGACTATTTAGGTTACCAAGCGGGCAGTTGGACTATGTAGGCTAACTAGGGGGCCCTTGGACGATCTAGGTTACCTAGCGGGTAATTGAACTATCTAGGTTAACTAGCGGGCACTTGCACTATCTCGGTTACCTAGTGGGCACTTGGACTATGTACGTTCCCTAGCGGGCACTTGGATTATCTATGTTAACTAGAGGGCACTTGGAATATGTAGGTTAACTAGCGGACACTTGCACTATGTAGGTTACCTAGCAGGCACTTGGACTATCTAGGTTAACTAGCGGGCAATTGGACTATCTAGGTTAATTAGCGTGCACTTGGAATATGTAGGTTCCTTAGCGGGCACTTGGACTATCTAGGTTGCTTAGCGGGCACTTGTATTATGTAGGTTAACTAGCGTGCCCTTGGACTATCTAGGTTATGTAGCGGGCACTTTGTATATAGGATAACTAGCGGGCACTTGGTCTATGTAGGTTAACTAGAGGACACTTGGACTATCTAGGTTAACTTGTGGGCCCTTGGACTATGTAGGTAACCTTGCGGGCACATGGACAGTTTAGGTTAACTAGCAGGCACTTGGACAATCTAGGTTAACGAACGGGCACTTGGATTATATAGGTTACCTAGCGGGCACTTGGACTATGTAGGATCCCCATCGGACATTTGGACTACTTTGGTTACCTAGCGGGCACTTGGACTATCTAGGTTAACTAGCGGACCTTGGACTATGTGGGTTAACTTGCGGGACCTTGGACTATGTAGGTTAACTAGCGGGCACTTGGACTATCTAGGTTACCTTGTGGGCACTTGGACTATGTAGGTTCCCTGGCGGGCATTTGGACTATATAGATAACCTAGCGGGCACTTAGAATTTGTAGGTTACCTAGCGGGCACTTGGACTATCTAGGTTACCTAGCTGGCACTTGAACTATCTACGTTGCCTAGCGGGTTCTTGGAGTATGTAGGTTACCTAGAGGGCTGTTGGACTATCTAGGTTACCTAGCGGGCACTTGGACTATCTAGGTTAACTAACGGGCACATGGACTATGTAGGTTCCCTAGCGGGCCCTTGGACTATGTAAGTTCCCTAGCGGGCACTTGGACTATGTGGGTTAACTAGAGAGCATTTGGACTATGTAGGTTACCTAGCGGGCACTTGGACTATGTAGGTTCCTTATCGGGCACTTGGAGAATGTAGGTTAACTAGGGGGCACTAGGACTATGTAGGTTACCTAGCGGGCCCTTGAAGTATCTAGGTTACCCAGCGGGCATTTGGATTATGTAGGCTCCATAGCGGGCATTTGGACTATATAGATTTCTTAGCGGGCACTTAGAGTTTGTAGGTTACCTAGCGGGCACTTGGACTACCTAGGTTAACTTGTGGGCCCTTGGACTATGTAGGTAAACTTGCGGGTACTTGGACAGTTTAGGTTACCTAGCAGGCACTTGGACTATCTAGGTTAACGAACGGGCACTTGGACTATCTAGGTTACCTAGCGGGAACTTGGACAATGTAAGTTACCTAGCGGGCACTTGGACTATCTAGGTTACCTAACGGGCACTTTGACTATCTAGGTTACATAGGAGGCACTTGGACTATGTAGGTTAACTAGCGAGCACTTGGACTCTAGGTTACCTAGCGGGCACTTGGACTATCTATGTTACCTAGCGGGCCCTTGGACTATCTAGGTTAACGAACGGGCACTTGGAATATGCAGGTAACATAGCGGCCACTTGGACTGTCTAGGTTACCTAGCGGGGACTTTGACTAACTAGGTTACATAGCGGGCACTTGGACTATGTAGGTTAACTAGCGAGCACGTGGATTCTAGGTTACCTAGCTGGCACTTGGACTATCTAGGTTACCTAGCAGGCCCTTGGACTATGTAGGTTTCCTAGCGGGCACTTGGACTATCTAGGTTAACGAACGGGCACTTGGAATATGCAGGTAACATAGCGGCCACTTGGACTGTCTAGGTTACCTAGCGGGGACTTTGACTAACTAGGTTACATAGCGGGCACTTGGACTATGTAGGTTAACTAGCGAGCACTTGGATTCTAGGTTACCTAGCGGGCACTTGGGCTATCTAGGTTACCTAGCAGGCCCTTGGACTATGTAGGTTTCCTAGCGGGCACTTGGACTATCTAGGTTAACGAACGGTCATTGGATTATGTAGGTAACACCTAGCGGGCACTTGGACAGTCTAGGTTACCTAGCGGGCACCTGGACTACCTAGGTTAACGAACGGGCACTTGGACTATGTAGGGTACCTAGCGGGCACTTGGACTATGTAGTATCCCTATCGGACATTTGGACTACTTAGGTTACCTAGCGGGCACTTGGACTATCTAGGTTAACTAGCGGGAACTTGGACTATCTAGGTCAACTAGCGGGCCCTGGTACTATGTAGGTTAACTAGCGAGCACTTGGACAATCTAGGTTAACTAGTGGACCTTGGACTATGTAGGTTAACTAGCGGGCCCTTGGACTATGTATGTTAACTAGCAGGCACTTGGACGATCTAGGTTAACTAGCGGGCACTTGGACTATGTAGGTTCCCTAGCGGGCATTTGGACTATGTAGATAACCTAGCAGGCACTTAGACTTTGTAGGTTACCTAGCGGGCACTTGGACTATCTAGGTTAACTAACGGGCACTTGGACTATGTAGGTTGCCTAGCGGGCACTTGGATTATGTAGGTTCTCTATCGGGCACTTGGACTATGTAGATTAACTAGCGGGAACTTGGACTGTCTAGGTTACCTAGCGAGCACTTGGATTATCTAGGTTAACGAACGGGCACTTGGACTATGTAGGTTGCCTAGCGGGCCCTTGGAGTATCTAGGTTACCGAACGGACACTTGGATTATGTCGGCCCACTAGGGGGCCCTTGGACGATCTAGGTTACCTAGCGGGTACTTGAATTATCTAGGTTAACTAGCGGGCACTTGCACTATCTAGGTTACCTAGCGGGCACTTGGACTATCTATGTTAGGTAACGGGCACTTGGACTATCTAGGTTACCTAGCGGGAACTTGGACAATGTTAGTTACCTAGCGGGCACTTAGACTATCTACGTTACCTAACGGGCCCTTTGACTATCTAGATTACACAGCGGGCACTTGGACTGTGTAGGTTAAATAGCGAGCACTTGGACTCTAGGTTACCTAGCGGGCACTTGGAATATCTAGGTTACCTTGTGGGCCCTTGGACTATGTAGGTTTCCTAGCGGGCACTTGGACTATCTAGGTTAACGAACGGGCACTTGGACTATGTAGGTTAAATAGCGAGCACTTGGACTCTAGGTTACCTAGCGGGCACTTGGAATATCTAGGTTACCTTGTGGGCCCTTGGACTATGTAGGTTTCCTAGCGGGCACTTGGACTATCTAGGTTAACGAACGGGCACTTGGACTATGTAGGTAACCTAGCGGGCACTTGGACAGTCTAGGTTACCTAGCGGGCACTTGGACAATGTAAGTTAGCTAGCGGGCACTTGGACTATCTAGGTTACCTAACGGGCACTTGGAGAATGTAGGTTAACTAGGGGGCACTAGGACTATGTAGGTAACCTAGCGGGCACTTGGACAGTCTAGGTTACCTAGTGGGCCCTTGGACTATGTAGGTTTCCTAGCGGGCACTTGGACTATCTAGGTTAACTAGCGGACCTTGGACTATGTGGGTTAACCAGCTGGCCCTTGGACTATGTAGGTTAACTAGCGGGCACTTGGACGATCTAGGTTAACTAGAGGGCACTTGGACTATCTAGTTTACCTAGCGGGCACTTGGACTATGTAGGTTCCCAGGCGGGCATTTGGACTATATAGATAACCTAGCGGGCACTTAGACTTTGTAGGTTACCTAGCGGGCACTTGGACTATCTAGGTTACCTAGCTGGCACTTGAAATATCTACGTAGCCTAGCGGGTTCTTGGAGTATGTAGGTTACCTAGCGGGCTGTTGGATTATCTAGGTTACCTAAAGGGCACTTTGACTATCTATGTTACCTAGCGGGCCCTTGGACTATGTAGGTTTCCTAGCGGGCACTTGGATTATGTAAGTTCCCTAACGGGCACTTGGACTATGTGCGTTAACTAGAGGGCATTTGGACTATGTAGTTTACCTAGCGGGCACTTGGACTATGTAGGTTCCTTATCGGGCACTTGGAGAATGTAGGTTAACTAGGGGGCACTAGGACTATGTAGGTTATCTAGCGGGCCCTTGGACTATCTAGGTTACCGAACGGACACTTGGATTATGTCGGACCACTAGGGGGCCCTTGGACGATCTAGGTTACCTAGCGAGCACTTGGATTATCTAGGTTAACGAACGGTCATTGGACTATGTAGGTAACACCTAGCGGGCACTTGGACAGTCTAGGTTACCTAGCGGGCACTTGGACTACCTAGGTTAACGAACGGGCACTTGGACTATGTAGGGTACCTAGCGGGCACTTGGACTATGTAGGATCCCTATCGGACATTTGGACTACTTAGGTTACCTAGCGGGCACTTGGACTATCTAGGTTAACTAGCGGGAACTTGGACTATCTAGGTCAACTAGCGGGCCCTGGTACTATGTAGGTTAACTAGCGAGCACTTGGACAATCTAGGTTAACTAGTGGACCTTGGACTATGTAGGTTAACTAGCGGGCCCTTGGACTATGTATGTTAACTAGCAGGCACTTGGACGATCTAGGTTAACTAGCGGGCACTTGGACTATGTAGGTTCCCTAGCGGGCATTTGGACTATGTAGATAACCTAGCAGGCACTTAGACTTTGTAGGTTACCTAGCGGGCACTTGGACTATCTAGGTTAACTAACGGGCACTTGGACTATGTAGGTTGCCTAGCGGGCACTTGGATTATGTAGGTTCTCTATCGGGCACTTGGACTATGTAGATTAACTAGCGGGAACTTGGACTGTCTAGGTTACCTAGCGAGCACTTGGATTATCTAGGTTAACGAACGGGCACTTGGACTATGTAGGTTGCCTAGCGGGCCCTTGGAGTATCTAGGTTACCGAACGGACACTTGGATTATGTCGGCCCACTAGGGGGCCCTTGGACGATCTAGGTTACCTAGCGGGTACTTGAATTATCTAGGTTAACTAGCGGGCACTTGCACTATCTAGGTTACCTAGCGGGCACTTGGACTATCTATGTTAGGTAACGGGCACTTGGACTATCTAGGTTACCTAGCGGGAACTTGGACAATGTTAGTTACCTAGCGGGCACTTGGACTATCTACGTTACCTAACGGGCCCTTTGACTATCTAGATTACACAGCGGGCACTTGGACTGTGTAGGTTAAATAGCGAGCACTTGGACTCTAGGTTACCTAGCGGGCACTTGGAATATCTAGGTTACCTTGTGGGCCCTTGGACAATGTAGGTATCCTAGCGGACACTTGGACTATCTAGGTTAACGAACGGCCACTTGGACTATGTAGGTTAAATAGCGAGCACTTGGACTCTAGGTTACCTAGCAGGCACTTGGACTATCTAGGTTACCTTGTGGGCCCTTGGACTATGTAGGTTTCCTAGCGGGCACTTGGACTATCTAGGTTAACGAACGGGCACTTGGACTATGTAGGTAACCTAGCGGGCACTTGGACAATGTAAGTTAGCTAGCGGGCACTTGGACTATCTAGGTTACCTAACGGGCACTTGGAGAATGTAGGTTAACTAGGGGGCACTACGACTATGTAGGTAACCTAGCGGGCACTTGGACAGTCTAGGTTACCTAGTGGGCCCTTAGACTATGTAGGTTTCCTAGCGGGCACTTGGACTATCTAGGTTAACTAGCGGACCTTGGACTATGTGGGTTAACTAGCTGGCCCTTGGACTATGTAGGTTAACTAGCGGGCACTTGGACGATCTAGGTTAACTAGAGGGCACTTGGACTATCTAGGTTACCTAGCGGGCACTTGGACTATGTAGGTTCCCAGGCGGGCATTTGGACTATATAGATAACCTAGCGGGCACTTAGACTTTGTAGGTTACCTAGCGGGCACTTGGACTATCTAGGTTACCTAGCTGGCACTTGAAATATCTACGTAGCCTAGCGGGTTCTTGGAGTATGTAGGTTACCTAGCGGGCTGTTGGATTATCTAGGTTACCTAAAGGGCACTTTGACTATCTATGTTACCTAGCGGGCCCTTGGACTATGTAGGTTTCCTAGCGGGCACTTGGATTATGTAAGTTCCCTAACGGGCACTTGGACTATGTGCGTTAACTAGAGGGCATTTGGACTATGTAGTTTACCTAGCGGGCACTTGGACTATGTAGGTTCCTTATCGGGCACTTGGAGAATGTAGGTTAACTAGGGGGCACTAGGACTATGTAGGTTATCTAGCGGGCCCTTGGACTATCTAGGTTACCGAACGGACACTTGGATTATGTCGGACCACTAGGGGGCCCTTGGACGATCTAGGTTACCTAGCGAGCACTTGGATTATCTAGGTTAACGAACGGTCATTGGACTATGTAGGTAACACCTAGCGGGCACTTGGACAGTCTAGGTTACCTAGCGGGCACTTGGACTACCTAGGTTAACGAACGGGCACTTGGACTATGTAGGGTACCTAGCGGGCACTTGGACTATGTAGGATCCCTATCGGACATTTGGACTACTTAGGTTACCTAGCGGGCACTTGGACTATCTAGGTTAACTAGCGGGAACTTGGACTATCTAGGTCAACTAGCGGGCCCTGGTACTATGTAGGTTAACTAGCGAGCACTTGGACAATCTAGGTTAACTAGTGGACCTTGGACTATGTAGGTTAACTAGCGGGCCCTTGGACTATGTATGTTAACTAGCAGGCACTTGGACGATCTAGGTTAACTAGCGGGCACTTGGACTATGTAGGTTCCCTAGCGGGCATTTGGACTATGTAGATAACCTAGCAGGCACTTAGACTTTGTAGGTTACCTAGCGGGCACTTGGACTATCTAGGTTAACTAACGGGCACTTGGACTATGTAGGTTGCCTAGCGGGCACTTGGATTATGTAGGTTCTCTATCGGGCACTTGGACTATGTAGATTAACTAGCGGGAACTTGGACTGTCTAGGTTACCTAGCGAGCACTTGGATTATCTAGGTTAACGAACGGGCACTTGGACTATGTAGGTTGCCTAGCAGGCCCTTGGAGTATCTAGGTTACCGAACGGACACTTGGATTATGTCGGCCCACTAGGGGGCCCTTGGACGATCTAGGTTACCTAGCGGGTACTTGAATTATCTAGGTTAACTAGCGGGCACTTGCACTATCTAGGTTACCTAGCGGGCACTTGGACTATCTATGTTAGGTAACGGGCACTTGGACTATCTAGGTTACCTAGCGGGAACTTGGACAATGTTAGTTACCTAGCGGGCACTTGGACTATCTACGTTACCTAACGGGCCCTTTGACTATCTAGATTACACAGCGGGCACTTGGACTGTGTAGGTTAAATAGCGAGCACTTGGACTCTAGGTTACCTAGCGGGCACTTGGAATATCTAGGTTACCTTGTGGGCCCTTGGACAATGTAGGTTTCCTAGTGGACACTTGGACTATCTAGGTTAACGAACGGCCACTTGGACTATGTAGGTTAAATAGCGAGCACTTGGACTCTAGGTTACCTAGCAGGCACTTGGACTATCTAGGTTACCTTGTGGGCCCTTGGACTATGTAGGTTTCCTAGCGGGCACTTGGACTATCTAGGTTAACGAACGGGCACTTGGACTATGTAGGTAACCTAGCGGGCACTTGGACAATGTAAGTTAGCTAGCGGGCACTTGGACTATCTAGGTTACCTAACGGGCACTTGGAGAATGTAGGTTAACTAGGGGGCACTAGGACTATGTAGGTAACCTAGCGGGCACTTGGACAGTCTAGGTTACCTAGTGGGCCCTTAGACTATGTAGGTTTCCTAGCGGGCACTTGGACTATCTAGGTTAACTAGCGGACCTTGGACTATGTGGGTTAACTAGCTGGCCCTTGGACTATGTAGGTTAACTAGCGGGCACTTGGACGATCTAGGTTAACTAGAGGGCCCTTGGACTATCTAGGTTACCTAGCGGGCACTTGGACTATGTAGGTTCCCAGGCGGGCATTTGGACTATATAGATAACCTAGCGGGCACTTAGACTTTGTAGATTACCTAACGGGCACTTGGACTATCTAGGTTACCTAGCTGGTACTTGAAATATCTACGTAGCCTAGCGGGTTCTTGGAGTATGTAGGTTACCTAGCGGGCTGTTGGATTATCTAGGTTACCTAAAGGGCACTTTGACTATCTATGTTACATAGCGGGCCCTTGGACTACGTAGGTTTCCTAGCGGGCACTTGGACTATCTAGGTTAACGAACGGGCACTTGGACTATGTAGGTAACCTAGCGAGCACTTGGACAGTCTAGGTTACCTAGCGGGCACTTGGAGTATCTAGGTTAACGAACGGGCACTTGGACTATGTAGGTTACCCAGCGGGCACTTGGACTATGTAGGATCCCTATCGGACATTTGGACTACTTTGGTTACCTAGCGGGCACTTGACCTATCTAGGTTATCTTGCGGGCACTTGGACTATCTAGGTCAACTAGCGGGCCCTTGTACTATGTAGGTTAACTAGCGAGCACTTGGACTATCTAGGTTAACTAGCGGACCTTGAACTATGTAGGTTAACTAACGGGCCCTTGGGCTATGTAGGTTAACTAGCGGGTACTTGGACGATCTAGGTTAACTAGAGGGCACTTGGTCTATCTAGGTAACCTAGCGGGCACTAGGACTATGTAGGTTGCCTAGCGGCATTTGGACTATATAGATAACCTAGCGGGCACTTAGATTTTGTAGGTTACCTAGCGGGCACTTGGACTATCTAGGTTACCAAGCTGGCACTTGAACTATCTACGTAGCCTAGCGGGTTCTTGGAATATGTAGGTTACCTAGCGGGCTGTTGGACTATCTAGGTTAACTAACAGGCACTTGGACTATGTAAGTTCCCTACCGGGCTCTTGGACTATGTGCGTTAACTAGAGGGCATTTGGACTATGTAGGTTACCTAGCGGGCACTTGGACTATCTAGGTTACCTAGCGGGCATTTGGATTATGTAGGCTCCCTAGCGGGCATTTGGACTATATAGATTCCTTAGCGGGCACTTAGACTTTGTAGGTTACCTAGCGAGCACTTGGACTATCTAGGTTACCTAGCTGGCACTTGAACTATCTACGTTACCTAGCGGGTACTTTGAGTATGTAGGTTACCTACTGTGCTGTTGGACTATCTAGGTTACCTAGCGGGTACTTGGACAATCTAGGTTAACTAACGGGCAATTGGACTATGTAGGTTGCCTAGCGAGCACTTGGACTATGTAGGTTCCCTAGCGGGGACTTGGACTATGTAGGTTCCCTATCGGGTATTTGGACTGTCTAGGTTAACTAGCGGGCAATTGGACTGTCTAGGTTACCTAGTGGGCACTTGGAATATGTATGTTCCCTAGCGGGCACTTGGGGTATCTATGTTACCTAGCGGGCACTTGGACTATGTAGGTTAACGAATGGGCACTTGCACTATGTAGGTTAACGAACGGGCACTTTGACTATGTAGGTAACCTAGTGGTCACTTGGACTGTCTAGGTTACCTAGCGGGAACTTGGACACTGTAGGTTAACTAGCGGGCACTTGGACAATATAGGTTAACTAGCGGCCCCTTGGTCTATGTAGGTTAACTAGCAGGCTTTTGGACTATGTAAGTTAACTAGAGGGCACTTTGATGATTCTGGTTAACTAGCGGGCACATGGACTATCTAGGTTAACTAGCGGGCATTTGGACTATCTAGGTTAACTAGCAGGCGCTAGGACTATGTAGGTTCCCTAGCGGGCATTTGGACTATATAGATAACCTAGTGGGCACTTAGACTTTGTAGGTTACCTAGCGGGCACTAGGACTATCTAGGTTACCTAGCAGGCACTTGAACTATCTACGTAGCCTAGCAGGTTCTTGGAGTATATAGGTTACCTAGCGGGCTGTTGGACTATCTAGGTTACCTAGCGGGCACATGGACTATCTAGGTTAACACATGGGCACTTGGACTATGTAGGTTCCCTAGCGGGCCCTTGGACTATGTAAGTTCCCTAGCGGGCACTTGGACTATGTGGGTTAACTAGAGGGCATTTGGACTATGTAGGTTACCTAGCAGGCACAAGGACTATCTAGGTTACCTAGCGGGCATTTGGATTATGTAGGCTCCCTAGCGGGCATTTGGACTATATAGATTCCTTAGCGGGCACTTAGAAGTTTTAGGTTACCTAGCGGGCACTTGGACTATCTAGGTTACCTAACTGGCACTTGAACTATCTAGGTTACCTAGCGGGCACTTGGACTATCTAGGTTAACTAACGGGCACTTGGACTATGTAGGTTCCCTAGCGGCCCTTGGACTATGTAAGTTCCCTAGCGGGCACTTGGACTATGTGAGTTCCCTAGCGGGCATTTGGACTATCTAGGTTACCTAACGGGCACTTGGACTATGTAGGTTAACTAGCGGGCATTTGGACTATGTAGGTTACCTAGCGGGCACTTGGACTGTCTAGGTTACCTAGCGTGCACTTGGATTATCTAGGTTAACGAACGGGCACTTGGAGTATGTAGGTTACCAAGCCGCCACTTAAATATCTAGGTTAGCTAACAGGCACTTGGACTATCTAGGTTCCCTAGCGGGCACATGTACTATCTAGGTTACCTAGCTGGCACTTGGACTATGTAGGTCAACTAGCGGGCCCTTGGACTATCTAGGTTAGCTAACGGGCACTTGGACTATGTATGTTCCAGAGCGGGCACATGGATTATGTAGGTTGCCTAGCGGGCATTTAGACTATGTAGGTTTCCTTGCTGGTGTTTGGACTATGTAGGTTACCTAGCGGGCACTTGGACTATGTAGGTTCCCTAACGGGCACTTGGACTATGTAGGTTCCCTAGCAGTCACGTGGACTATGTAGGTTCCCTAGAAGGCACTTGGACTAGGTAGGTTAACTAGCGGGCACTTGGACTATCCAGGTTACCAAGCGGGCACTTGGACTATGCAGGTTACCCAATGGGCACTTGGACTATCTAGGTTAACGAACGGACACTTGGACTATGTAGGTTATTCATCAGGCACTTGGACTATCTAGGTTACCTAGCCGGCACTTGGACTATGTTGGTTACCTAGCGGACACTTGGACGATTTAGGTTAACTAGCGGGCACTTGGACTATCTAGGTAAACTAGCGGGCCCTTTGACTATCTAGGTTTACTAGCGGGCACTTGGACTATCTAGGTTAACTAGCGGGCACTTGAACTATGTAGTTTCCCTAGCGGGCATTTGGATTATTTAGGTTACCTAGTGGGCACTTGGACTATGTAGGTTACCTAGCGGGCACTTGGACTACGTAGGTTAACTACAAGGCACTTGGACTGTCTAGGTTACCTAGCGGGCACTTGGACTATCTAGGTTAATGAACGGGCACTTGGACTATGTAGGTTAACTAGCGGACACTTCGACTATCTAGGTTAGCTAAAGGGCAATTGGACTATCTAGGTTCCCTAGCGGGCACTTGGACTATTTAGGTTACCTAGCAGGCAATTTGACTATCTAGGTTCCCTAGCGGGCACTTGGACTATTTAGGTTACCTAGCAGGCAATTTGACTATCTAGGTTAACTAACGGGCACTTGGACTATGTAGGTTGCCTAGCGAGCACTTGGACTATGTAGGTTCCCTAGCGGGCACTTGAACTATGTAGGTTCCCTATAGGGTACTTGGACTGTCTAGGTTAACTAGTGGGCCCTTGGACTATGTAGTTCCCTAGATGGCACTTGGGCAATCTACGTTAACTAGCGGGCACTTGGACTATGTAGTTTAACGAACGGGCACTTGGACTATGTAGTTTACCTAGTAGGCACTTGGACTATGTAGGTTATCTAGCGGGCACTTGGACTATCTATGTTACCAAGTGGGCCCTTGGAGTATGTAGGTTTCCTAGCGGGCACTTGGACTATCTAGGTTAACGAACGGGCACATGGACTATGTAGGTAACCTAGCGGGCACTTGGACAGTCTAGGTTACCTAGCGGGCACTTGGACTATCCAGGTTGACGAACGGGCACTTGGACTATGTAGGTTACCTAACGGGCACTTGGACTATGTAGGATCCGTATTGGACATTTGGACTACTTTGGTTACCTACCAGGCACTTGACCTATCTAGGTTAACTTGTGGGCACTTGGGCTATCTAGGTCAACTAGCGGGCCCTTGTACTATGTAGGTTAACTAGCGAGCACTTGGACTATCTAGGTTAACTAGCGGACCTTGGACTATGTAGGTTAACTAAAGGGCTCTTGGACTATGTAGGATAACTAGCGGGCACTTGGACGATCTAGGTTAACTAGAGGGCACTTGGACTATCTAGGTTACCTAGCGGGCACTTGGACTATGTAGGTTCCCTAGCGGGCATTTGGGCTATATAGATAACCTAGCGGGCACTTACACTTTGTAGGTTACCTAGCGGGCATTTGGACTATCTACGTAGCCTAGCAGGTTCTTGGAGTATGTAGGTTACCTAGCGGGCTGTTGGACTATCTAGGTTACCTAGCGGGCACATGGACTATCTAGGTTAACACACGGGCACTTGGATTATGTAGGTTCCCTAGCGGGCCCTTGGATTATGTAAATTCCCTAGCGGGTACTTGGACTATGTGGGTTAACTCGAGGGCATTTGGACTATGGAGGTTACCTAGCGGGCACTTGGACTATCTAGGTTACCTAGCGGGCATTTGGATTATGTAGGCTCCCTAGCGGGCATTTGGCCTATATAGATTCCTTAGCGGGCACTTAGAGATTGTAGGTTACCTAGCGGGCACTTGGACTATCTAGGTTACCTAGCTGGCACTTGAACTATCTACGTTACCTAGCGGGTACTTGGAGTATGTAGGTTACCTACCGGGCTGTTGGACTATCTAGGTTACCTAGGGGCAATTGGACTATCTAGGTTAACAAGCGGGCACTTGGACTATCTAGGTTAACTAGCGGGCGCTTGGACTATGTGGGTTCCCTAGCGGGCATTTGGACTATATAGGTTACCTAGCGGGCACTTGGACTATCTGGGTTAACTGGCGGGCACTTGGACTATGTATGTTCCAGAGCGGGCAATTGGACTATGTAGGTTCCCTAGTGGGCACTTGGACTATCTAGATTCCCTAAAGGCCACTTGGACTCTCTAGGTTACCGAACGGGCACTTGGACTATCTAGGTTACCTAGCGGGAACTTGGACTATGTAGGTTAACTAGCGGACAATTGGACGATCTAGGTTAACTCGCGGACAATTGGACGATCTAGGTTAACTAGCGGACACTTGCACTATGTAGGTTACCTAGCGGGCACTTGGACTATGTAGGTTAACTAGCAGGCCCTTGAACTATCTAGGTTACCTAGCAGGCACTTGGACTATGAAGGTTAACTAGCGGGCACTTGCACTCTCTAGGTTACCTAGCGGGCACTTGGACTATCTAGGTTAACTAGAGGGCACTTGGACTATGTAGGTTACCTAGCAGACACTTGCACTATGTAGGTTACCTAGCGGGCACTTGGACTATGTAGGTTAACTAGAGGACACTTGGACGATCTAGGTTAATAGCGGGCACTTGGACGATCTAGGTTAACTAACGGGCACTTGGACAATCAAAGTTAACAAGCGAGCCCTTGGACTATCTAGGTTAACTAGCGGGCCCTTGGACTATCTAGGTTACCTAGATAGCACTTGGAATATATAGGTTCCCTAGCGGGCACTTGGACTATGTAGGTTAACGTACAGGCACTTGGACTATGCAGGTAACCTAGCGGGCACTTGGACTGTCTAGGTTACATAGTGGGCACTTGGACTTCTAGGTTAACGAACGGGCACTTGGAATATGTATGTTGCCTAGCGGGTACTTGGACAATCTAGGTTAGGTAACGGGCACTTGGACTATCTAGGTTACCTAGCGGGAACTTGGACAATGTAGGTTACCTAGCAGGCACTTGGACTATCTAGGTTAACTAGCGCGCACTTGGACTATCGAGGTTACCTAGCGGGCACTTGGACTATCTAGCTTACCTAGCAGGCCCTTGGACTATGTAGGTTACGTAGCGGGCACTTGGACTATCTAGGTTAACGAATGGGCACTTGGACTATGTAGGTAACCTAACGGGCACTTGGACTGTCTAGGTTACCTAGCGGGCACTTTGATTATCTAGGTTAACTTGCAGACCTTGGACTATGTAGGTTAACTAGCGGGCCCTTGGACTATGTAGGTTACCTAGCGGGCTCTTGGACTATCTAGGTTTCCTAGCAGGCACTTGGACTATGTACTTAGCCTAGCGCCCACTTGGACTATCTAGGTTACCTAGCAGGGACTTGGACTATGTACGTCCCCTAGTGGGCCTAGGACTATCTAGGTTAACTAGCGGGCACTTGGACTATCTAGGTTACCTAGCAGGCACTTGGATTATGAGGGATCCCTAGCGGGCACTTGGACTATCTAGGTTAACTAGCGGGCACTTGGACTATGTAGGTTAACGAACAGGCACTTGGACTATGCAGGTAACCTAGCGGGCACTTGGACTGTCTAGGTTACCTAGCGGGCACTTGGAGTATCTAGGTTAAAGAACGGGCACTTGGACTATGTAGGTTACCCAGCGGGCACTTGGACTATGTAGGATCCCTATCGGACATTTGGACTACTTTGGTTACCTAGCGGGCACTTGACCTATCTAGGTTACCTAGCGGGCCCTTGGACTACGTAGGTTTCCTAGCGGGCACTTGGACTATCTAGGTTAACGAACGGGCACTTGGACTATGTAGGTAACCTAGCGAGCACTTGGACAGTCTAGGTTACCTAGCGGGCACTTGGAGTATCTAGGTTAACGAACGGGCACTTGGACTATGTAGGTTACCCAGCGGGCACTTGGACTATGTAGGATCCCTATCGGACATTTGGACTACTTTGGTTACCTAGCGGGCACTTGACCTATCTAGGTTATCTTGCGGGCACTTGGACTATCTAGGTCAACTAGCGGGCCCTTGTACTATGTAGGTTAACTAGCGAGCACTTGGACTATCTAGGTTAACTAGCGGACCTTGAACTATGTAGGTTAACTAACGGGCCCTTGGGCTATGTAGGTTAACTAGCGGGTACTTGGACGATCTAGGTTAACTAGAGGGCACTTGGTCTATCTAGGTAACCTAGCGGGCACTAGGACTATGTAGGTTGCCTAGCGGCATTTGGACTATATAGATAACCTAGCGGGCACTTAGATTTTGTAGGTTACCTAGCGGGCACTTGGACTATCTAGGTTACCAAGCTGGCACTTGAACTATCTACGTAGCCTAGCGGGTTCTTGGAATATGTAGGTTACCTAGCGGGCTGTTGGACTATCTAGGTTAACTAACAGGCACTTGGACTATGTAAGTTCCCTACCGGGCTCTTGGACTATGTGCGTTAACTAGAGGGCATTTGGACTATGTAGGTTACCTAGCGGGCACTTGGACTATCTAGGTTACCTAGCGGGCATTTGGATTATGTAGGCTCCCTAGCGGGCATTTGGACTATATAGATTCCTTAGCGGGCACTTAGACTTTGTAGGTTACCTAGCGAGCACTTGGACTATCTAGGTTACCTAGCTGGCACTTGAACTATCTACGTTACCTAGCGGGTACTTTGAGTATGTAGGTTACCTACTGTGCTGTTGGACTATCTAGGTTACCTAGCGGGTACTTGGACAATCTAGGTTAACTAACGGGCAATTGGACTATGTAGGTTGCCTAGCGAGCACTTGGACTATGTAGGTTCCCTAGCGGGGACTTGGACTATGTAGGTTCCCTATCGGGTATTTGGACTGTCTAGGTTAACTAGCGGGCAATTGGACTGTCTAGGTTACCTAGTGGGCACTTGGAATATGTATGTTCCCTAGCGGGCACTTGGGGTATCTATGTTACCTAGCGGGCACTTGGACTATGTAGGTTAACGAATGGGCACTTGCACTATGTAGGTTAACGAACGGGCACTTTGACTATGTAGGTAACCTAGTGGTCACTTGGACTGTCTAGGTTACCTAGCGGGAACTTGGACACTGTAGGTTAACTAGCGGGCACTTGGACAATATAGGTTAACTAGCGGCCCCTTGGTCTATGTAGGTTAACTAGCAGGCTTTTGGACTATGTAAGTTAACTAGAGGGCACTTTGATGATTCTGGTTAACTAGCGGGCACATGGACTATCTAGGTTAACTAGCGGGCATTTGGACTATCTAGGTTAACTAGCAGGCGCTAGGACTATGTAGGTTCCCTAGCGGGCATTTGGACTATATAGATAACCTAGTGGGCACTTAGACTTTGTAGGTTACCTAGCGGGCACTAGGACTATCTAGGTTACCTAGCAGGCACTTGAACTATCTACGTAGCCTAGCAGGTTCTTGGAGTATATAGGTTACCTAGCGGGCTGTTGGACTATCTAGGTTACCTAGCGGGCACATGGACTATCTAGGTTAACACATGGGCACTTGGACTATGTAGGTTCCCTAGCGGGCCCTTGGACTATGTAAGTTCCCTAGCGGGCACTTGGACTATGTGGGTTAACTAGAGGGCATTTGGACTATGTAGGTTACCTAGCAGGCACAAGGACTATCTAGGTTACCTAGCGGGCATTTGGATTATGTAGGCTCCCTAGCGGGCATTTGGACTATATAGATTCCTTAGCGGGCACTTAGAAGTTTTAGGTTACCTAGCGGGCACTTGGACTATCTAGGTTACCTAACTGGCACTTGAACTATCTACGTTACCTAGCGGGTACTTGGAATATGTAGGTTACCTACCGGGCTGTTGGACTATCTAGGTTACCTAGCGGGCACTTGGACTATCTAGGTTAACTAACGGGCACTTGGACTATGTAGGTTCCCTAGCGGCCCTTGGACTATGTAAGTTCCCTAGCGGGCACTTGGACTATGTGAGTTCCCTAGCGGGCATTTGGACTATCTAGGTTACCTAACGGGCACTTGGACTATGTAGGTTAACTAGCGGGCATTTGGACTATGTAGGTTACCTAGCGGGCACTTGGACTGTCTAGGTTACCTAGCGTGCACTTGGATTATCTAGGTTAACGAACGGGCACTTGGAGTATGTAGGTTACCAAGCCGCCACTTAAATATCTAGGTTAGCTAACAGGCACTTGGACTATCTAGGTTCCCTAGCGGGCACATGTACTATCTAGGTTACCTAGCTGGCACTTGGACTATGTAGGTCAACTAGCGGGCCCGTGGACTATCTAGGTTAGCTAACGGGCACTTGGACTATGTATGTTCCAGAGCGGGCACATGGATTATGTAGGTTGCCTAGCGGGCATTTAGACTATGTAGGTTTCCTTGCTGGTGTTTGGACTATGTAGGTTACCTAGCGGGCACTTGGACTATGTAGGTTCCCTAACGGGCACTTGGACTATGTAGGTTCCCTAGCAGTCACGTGGACTATGTAGGTTCCCTAGAAGGCACTTGGACTAGGTAGGTTAACTAGCGGGCATTTGGACTATCCAGGTTACCAAGCGGGCACTTGGACTATGCAGGTTACCCAATGGGCACTTGGACTATCTAGGTTAACGAACGGACACTTGGACTATGTAGGTTATTCATCAGGCACTTGGACTATCTAGGTTACCTAGCCGGCACTTGGACTATGTTGGTTACCTAGCGGACACTTGGACGATTTAGGTTAACTAGCGGGCACTTGGACTATCTAGGTAAACTAGCGGGCCCTTTGACTATCTAGGTTTACTAGCGGGCACTTGGACTATCTAGGTTAACTAGCGGGCACTTGAACTATGTAGTTTCCCTAGCGGGCATTTGGATTATTTAGGTTACCTAGTGGGCACTTGGACTATGTAGGTTACCTAGCGGGCACTTGGACTACGTAGGTTAACTACAAGGCACTTGGACTGTCTAGGTTACCTAGCGGGCACTTGGACTATCTAGGTTAATGAACGGGCACTTGGACTATGTAGGTTAACTAGCGGACACTTCGACTATCTAGGTTAGCTAAAGGGCAATTGGACTATCTAGGTTCCCTAGCGGGCACTTGGACTATTTAGGTTACCTAGCAGGCAATTTGACTATCTAGGTTAACTAACGGGCACTTGGACTATGTAGGTTGCCTAGCGAGCACTTGGACTATGTAGGTTCCCTAGCGGGCACTTGAACTATGTAGGTTCCCTATAGGGTACTTGGACTGTCTAGGTTAACTAGTGGGCCCTTGGACTATGTAGTTCCCTAGATGGCACTTGGGCAATCTACGTTAACTAGCGGGCACTTGGACTATGTAGTTTAACGAACGGGCACTTGGACTATGTAGTTTACCTAGTAGGCACTTGGACTATGTAGGTTATCTAGCGGGCACTTGGACTATCTATGTTACCAAGTGGGCCCTTGGAGTATGTAGGTTTCCTAGCGGGCACTTGGACTATCTAGGTTAACGAACGGGCACATGGACTATGTAGGTAACCTAGCGGGCACTTGGACAGTCTAGGTTACCTAGCGGGCACTTAGACTATCCAGGTTGACGAACGGGCACTTGGACTATGTAGGTTACCTAACGGGCACTTGGACTATGTAGGATCCGTATTGGACATTTGGACTACTTTGGTTACCTACCAGGCACTTGACCTATCTAGGTTAACTTGTGGGCACTTGGGCTATCTAGGTCAACTAGCGGGCCCTTGTACTATGTAGGTTAACTAGCGAGCACTTGGACTATCTAGGTTAACTAGCGGACCTTGGACTATGTAGGTTAACTAAAGGGCTCTTGGACTATGTAGGATAACTAGCGGGCACTTGGACGATCTAGGTTAACTAGAGGGCACTTGGACTATCTAGGTTACCTAGCGGGCACTTGGACTATGTAGGTTCCCTAGCGGGCATTTGGGCTATATAGATAACCTAGCGGGCACTTACACTTTGTAGGTTACCTAGCGGGCATTTGGACTATCTACGTAGCCTAGCAGGTTCTTGGAGTATGTAGGTTACCTAGCGGGCTGTTGGACTATCTAGGTTACCTAGCGGGCACATGGACTATCTAGGTTAACACACGGGCACTTGGATTATGTAGGTTCCCTAGCGGGCCCTTGGATTATGTAAATTCCCTAGCGGGTACTTGGACTATGTGGGTTAACTCGAGGGCATTTGGACTATGGAGGTTACCTAGCGGGCACTTGGACTATCTAGGTTACCTAGCGGGCATTTGGATTATGTAGGCTCCCTAGCGGGCATTTGGCCTATATAGATTCCTTAGCGGGCACTTAGAGATTGTAGGTTACCTAGCGGGCACTTGGACTATCTAGGTTACCTAGCTGGCACTTGAACTATCTACGTTACCTAGCGGGTACTTGGAGTATGTAGGTTACCTACCGGGCTGTTGGACTATCTAGGTTACCTAGGGGCAATTGGACTATCTAGGTTAACAAGCGGGCACTTGGACTATCTAGGTTAACTAGCGGGCGCTTGGACTATGTGGGTTCCCTAGCGGGCATTTGGACTATATAGGTTACCTAGCGGGCACTTGGACTATCTAGGTTAACTGGCGGGCACTTGGACTATGTATGTTCCAGAGCGGGCAATTGGACTATGTAGGTTCCCTAGTGGGCACTTGGACTATCTAGATTCCCTAAAGGCCACTTGGACTCTCTAGGTTACCGAACGGGCACTTGGACTATCTAGGTTACCTAGCGGGAACTTGGACTATGTAGGTTAACTAGCGGACAATTGGACGATCTAGGTTAACTCGCGGACAATTGGACGATCTAGGTTAACTAGCGGACACTTGCACTATGTAGGTTACCTAGCGGGCACTTGGACTATGTAGGTTAACTAGCAGGCCCTTGAACTATCTAGGTTACCTAGCAGGCACTTGGACTATGAAGGTTAACTAGCGGGCACTTGCACTCTCTAGGTTACCTAGCGGGCACTTGGACTATCTAGGTTAACTAGAGGGCACTTGGACTATGTAGGTTACCTAGCAGACACTTGCACTATGTAGGTTACCTAGCGGGCACTTGGACTATGTAGGTTAACTAGAGGACACTTGGACGATCTAGGTTAATAGCGGGCACTTGGACGATCTAGGTTAACTAACGGGCACTTGGACAATCAAAGTTAACAAGCGAGCCCTTGGACTATCTAGGTTAACTAGCGGGCCCTTGGACTATCTAGGTTACCTAGATAGCACTTGGAATATATAGGTTCCCTAGCGGGCACTTGGACTATGTAGGTTAACGTACAGGCACTTGGACTATGCAGGTAACCTAGCGGGCACTTGGACTGTCTAGGTTACATAGTGGGCACTTGGACTTCTAGGTTAACGAACGGGCACTTGGAATATGTATGTTGCCTAGCGGGTACTTGGACAATCTAGGTTAGGTAACGGGCACTTGGACTATCTAGGTTACCTAGCGGGAACTTGGACAATGTAGGTTACCTAGCAGGCACTTGGACTATCTAGGTTAACTAGCGCGCACTTGGACTATCGAGGTTACCTAGCGGGCACTTGGACTATCTAGCTTACCTAGCAGGCCCTTGGACTATGTAGGTTACGTAGCGGGCACTTGGACTATCTAGGTTAACGAATGGGCACTTGGACTATGTAGGTAACCTAACGGGCACTTGGACTGTCTAGGTTACCTAGCGGGCACTTTGATTATCTAGGTTAACTTGCAGACCTTGGACTATGTAGGTTAACTAGCGGGCCCTTGGACTATGTAGGTTACCTAGCGGGCTCTTGGACTATCTAGGTTTCCTAGCAGGCACTTGGACTATGTACTTAGCCTAGCGCCCACTTGGACTATCTAGGTTACCTAGCAGGGACTTGGACTATGTACGTCCCCTAGTGGGCCTAGGAATATCTAGGTTAACTAGCGGGCACTTGGACTATCTAGGTTACCTAGCAGGCACTTGGATTATGAGGGATCCCTAGCGGGCACTTGGACTATCTAGGTTAACTAGCGGGCACTTGGACTATGTAGGTTAACGAACAGGCACTTGGACTATGCAGGTAACCTAGCGGGCACTTGGACTGTCTAGGTTACATAGCGGGCACTTGGACTTCTAGGTTAACGAACGTGCACTTGGACTATGTATGTTGCCTAGCGGGCACGTGGACTATCTAGGTTCGGTAACGGGCACTTGGACTTTGTAGGTAACCTAGCGGGCACTTGGACTATCTAGGTTAACTAACGGACAATTGGACTAAGTAGGTTGCCTAGCGCGCACTTGGACTATGTAGGTTCCCTAGCGGACACTTGGACTATGTAGGTTCTCTATCTGGTATTTGGACTGTCTAGGTTAACTAGCGGGCAATTGGACTCTCTAGGTTACCTAGTGGGCACTTGGACTATGTATGTTCCCTAGCGGGCACTTAGAATATGTAGGTTCCCTAGCGGGCATTTGGACTATATAGATAACCTAGCGGGCACTTAGACTTTGTAGGTTACCTAGCGGGCACTAGGACTATCTAGGTTACCTAGCTGGCACTTGAACTATCTACGTAGCCTAGCAGGTTCTTGGAGTATATAGATTACCTAGCGGGCACATGGACTATCTAGGTTAACACACGGGCACTTGGACTATGTAGGTTCCCTAGCGGGCCCTTGGACTATGTAAGTTCCCTAGCGGGCACATGGACTATGTGGGTTAACTAGAGGGCATTTGGACTATGTAGGTTACCTAGCGGGCACATGGACTATCTAGGTTACCTAACGGGCACTTGGAATATGTAGGTTACCTAGCGGGCACTTGGACTGTCTAGGTTACCTAGCGGGCACTTGGATTATCTAGGTTAATGAACGGGCACTTGGAGTATGTAGGTTGCCAAGCCGCCACTTAACTATCTAGGTTAGCTAACAGGCACGTGGACTATCTAGGTTCCCTAGCGGGCACTTGTACTATCCAAGTTACCTAGTTGGCACTTGGACTATGTAGGTCAACTAGCGGGCCCTTGGACTATCTAGGTTAGCTAACGGACACTTGGACTATGTATATTCCAGAGCGGGCACTGGGATTATGTAGGTTTCCCAGCGGGCATTTAGACTATGTAGGTTTCCTTGCTGGTATTTGGACTATGTAGGTTACCTAGCGGGCACTTGGACTATGTAGGTTCCCTAACGGGCACTTGGACTATGTAGGTTCCCTAGCAGTCACGTGGACTATGTAGGTTCCCTAGAAGGCACTTGGACTAGGTAGGTTAACTAGCGGGCACTTGGACTATCCAGGTTACCAAGCGGGCACTTGGACTATGTAGGTAATTCATCAGGCACTTGGACTATCTAGGTTACCTAGCAGGCACTTGGAGTATGTAGGTTACCTAGCGGACACTTGGACGATTTAGGTTAACTAGCGGGCACTTGGACTATCTAGGTAAACTAGCGGGCCCTTTGACTATCTAGGTTTACTAGCGGGCACTTGGACTATCTAGGTTAACTAGCGGGCACTTGAACTATGTATTTTCCCTAGCAGGCATTTGGATTATTTAGGTTACCTAGTGGGCACTTGGACTATGTAGGTTACCTAGCGGACACTTGGACTACGTAGGTTAACTACAAGGCACTTGGACTGTCTAGGTTACCTAGCGGGCACTTGGACTATCTAGGTTAATGAACGGGCACTTGGACTATGTAGGTTAACTAGCGGACACTTCGACTATCTAGGTTAGCTAAAGGGCAATTGGACTATCTAGGTTCCCTAGCGGGCACTTGGACTATTTAGGTTACCTAGCAGGCAATTTGACTATCTAGGTTAACTAACGGGCACTTGGACTATGTAGGTTGCCTAGCGAGCACTTGGAATATGTGGGTTCCCTAGCGGGCACTTGAACTATGTAGGTTCCCTATAGGGTACTTGGACTGTCTAGGTTAACTAGTGGGCACTTTGACTATCTGGGTTAACTAGCGGGAACTTGGACTATCTAGGTCAACTAGCGGGCACTTGGACGATCTAGGTTAACTAGCGGGCACTTGGAATATCTAGGTTAACTAGCGGGCCCTTGGACTATGTAGGTTAACTAGCGGGAACTTGGACTATCTAGGTTAACTAGCGGGTTCTTGGACTATGTAGGTTAACTAGCGGGCACTTGGACTATCTAGGTTAACTAGCTGACCTTGGACTATGTAGGTTAACAAGCGGTCACTTGGACTATCTAGGTTAACTAGCTGACCTTGGACTATGTAGGTTAACTAGCGGGGACTTGGACTATCTAGGTTAACTAGCGGGCACTTGCACAATGCAGGTTCCCTAGAGAGCAATTTGACTATGTAGGTTCCCTAGCGGGCACTTGGACTATATAGGTTCCCTATGGGCACTTGGACTATCTAGGTTCCCTAACGGGCACATGGAATGTACAGGTTCCCTATCGGGAATTTGGACTATGTAGGTTCCTCAGCGGGCACCTGGACTATGTAGGTTCCCTATCGGGCAGTGGACTATGTAGGTTAACTAGCAGGCCCTTGGACTATCTAGGTTACCTAGCGGGCACTTGTACTATGTAGGTTAACTAGCGGACACTTGGACAATCTAGGTTACCTAGCGGCACTTGAACTATGTACATACCCTAGCGGGCACTTGGACTATCTTGGTTACCTAGCGGGCACTTGGCCTATCTAGGTTAACGAACGGACACTTGGGCTATGTAGGTTAACTAGCGGACACTTCGACTATCTAGGTTAGCCAACGGGCAATTGGACTATCTAGGTTACCTAGCGGGCACTTGGACTATTTAGGTTACCTAGCAGGCACTTTGACTATCTAGGTTAACTAACGGGCACTTGGACTATGTAGGTTGCCTAGCGAGCACTTGGACTATGTAGGTTCCCAGCGGGTACTTGGACTATGTAGGTTCCCTATCGGGTATTTGGACTGTCTAGGTTAACTAGCGGGCAATTGGACTGTCTGGGTTACCTAGTGGGCACTTGGACTATGTAGTTTACCTAGCACGCACTTGGACTATGTAGGTTAACTAGCGGGCATTTGGACTATCTAGGTTACCTAGAGGGCACTTGGACTATGTACGTTCCCTAGCGGGAACTTGGGCTATCTACGTTACCTAGCGGGCAATTGGACTATGTAGGTTAACGAACGGGCACTTGGACTATGTAGGTAACATAATGGTCACTTGGACTGTCTAGGTTACCTAGCGGGGACTTGGACTATGTAGGTGAACTAGCGGTCACTTGGACTATGTAAGATCCCTATCGGACATTTGTACTACTTAGGTTAACTAGCGGGCACTTTGACTATCTGGGTTAACTAGCGGGAACTTGGACTATCTAGGTCAACTAGCGGGCCCTTGTACGATGTAGGTTAACTAGCGGGCACTTGGACTATCTAGGTTAACTAGCGGACCTTGTACTTTGTAGGTTAACTAGCGGGCACTTGGACTATGTACGTCCCCTAGTGGGCACTTGGACTATCTAGGTTAACTAACGGGCACTAGGACTATCTAGGTTAACTAGCGGGCACTGGACTACCTAGGTTACCTAGCAGGCACTTGGATTATGAAGGATCCCAAGCGGGCACTTGGACAATCTAAGTTAACTAGCGGGCACTTGGACTATCTAGGTTAACTAGCGGGCACTTGGACTATCAAAGTTAACAAGTGAGCCCTTGGACTATGTAGGTTAAGTAGCGGGCCCTTGGACTATCTGGGTTACCTACCGGCACTTGGACTATCTAAGTTAATGAACGGGCACTTGGAATATGCAGGTAACCTAGCGGGCACTTGGACTGTCTAGGTTACCTAGCGGGCACTTGGACTATGTAAATTCCCTAGCGGGTACTTGGACTATGTGGGTTAACTAGAGGGCATTTGGAATATGTAGGTTACCTAGCGGGCACTTGGACTATTAGGTTACCTAGCGGGCATTTGGATTATGTAGGCTCCCTAGCGGGCATTTGGCCTATATAGATTCCTTAGCGGGCACTCAGAGATTGTAGGTTACCTAGCGGGCACTTGGACTGTCTAGGTTACCTAGCGGGCACTTGAACTATCTACGTTACCTAGCGGGTACTTGGACTATGTGGGTTCCCTAGCGGGCATTTGGAATATATAGGTTACCTAGCGGGCACTTGGACTATCTAGGTTAACTAGGGGGCACTTGGACTATGTATGTTCCAGAGCGGGCAATTGGACTATAGGTTCCCTAGTGGGCACTTGGACTATCTAGATTCCCTAAAGGCCACTTGGACTATCTAGGTTACCGAACGGGCACTTGAACTATCTAGGTTACCTAGCGGGAACTTGGACTATGTAGGTTAACTAGCGGACAATTGGACGATCTAGGTTAAGTAGCGGACACTTGCACTATGTAGGTTACCTAGGGGGAACTTGGACTATGTAGGTTAACTAGCAGGCCCTTGGACTATCTAGGTTACCTAGCAGGCACTTGGACTATGAAGGTTAACTAGCGGGCACTTGCATTCTCTAGGTTACCTAGCGGGCACTTGGACTATCTAGGTTAACTAGCGGGCACTTGGTCTATGTAGGTTACCTAGCAGACACTTGCACTATGTAGGTTACCTAGCGGGCATTTGGACTATGTAGGTTAACTAGAGGACACTTGGACGATCTAGGTTAACTAGCGGGCACTTGGAAGATCTAGGTTAACTAACGGGCACTTGGACAATCAAAGTTAACAAGCGAGCCCTTGGACTATCTAGGTTAACTAGCGGGCCCTTGGACTATCTAGGTTACCTAGATAGCACTTGGAATATATAGGTTCCCTAGCGGGCACTTGGACTATATAGGTTAACGTACAGGCACTTGGACTATGCAGGTAACCTAGCGGGCACTTGGACTGTCTAGGTTACATAGCGGGCACTTGGACTTCTAGGTTAACGAACGGGCACTTGGAAAATGTATGTTGCCTAGCGGGCACTTGGACAATCTAGGTTAGGTAACGGGCACTTGGACTATCTAGGTTACCTAGCAGGCACTTGGACTATCTAGGTTAACTAGCGCGCACTTGGACTATCGAGGTTACCTAGCGGGCACTTGGACTATCTAGCTTACCTAGCGGGCCCTTGGACTATGTAGGTTACGTAGCGGGCACTTGGACTATCTAGGTTAACGAATGGGCACTTGGACTATGTAGGTAACCTAACGGGCACTTGGACTGTCTAGGTTACCTAGCGGGCACTTTGATTATCTAGGTTAACTTGCAGACCTTGGTCTATGTAGGTTAACTAGCGGGCCTTTGGACTATGTAGGTTACCTAGCGGGCTCTTGGACTATCTAGGTTTCCTAGCAGGCACTTGGACTATGTACATAGCCTAGCGCCCACTTGGACTATCTAGGTTACCTAGCAGGGTCATGGACTATGTACGTCCCCTAGTGGGCACTAGGACTATCTAGGTTAACTAGCGGGCACTTGGACTATCTAGGTTACCTAGCAGGCACTTGGATTATGAGGGATCCCTAGCGGGCACTTGGACTATCTAGGTTAACTAGCGGGCACTTGGAATATGTAGGTTAACGAACAGGCACTTGGAATATGCAGGTAACCTAGCGGGCACTTGGACTGTCTAGGTTACATAGCGGGCACTTGGACTTCTAGGTTAACGAACGGGCACTTGGAATATGTATGTTGCCTAGCGGGCACTTGGACAATCTAGGTTAGGTAACGGGCACTTGGACTATCTAGGTTACCTAGCGGGAACTTGGACAATGTAGGTTACCTAGCAGGCACTTGGACTATCTAGGTTAACTAGCGCGGACTTGGACTATCGAGGTTACCTAGCGGGCACTTGGACTATCTAGGTTACCTAGCGGGCCCTTGGACTATGTGGGTTACCTAGCGGGCCCTTGGACTATCTAGGTTAACGAACGGGCACTTGGACTATGTAGGTAACCTAACGGGCACTTGGACTGTCTAGGTTACCTAGCGGGCACTTTGACTATCTAGGTTAACTAGCAGACCTTGGACTATGTAGGTTAACTAGCGGGCCCTTGGAAAATGTAGGTTAACTAGCGGGCTCTTGGACTATCTAGGTTTCCTAGCAGGCACCTGGACTATGTACATAGCCTAGCGCGCACTTGGACTATCTAGGTTACCTAGCAGGCACATGGATTATGTACGTCCCCTAGTGGGCACTTGAACTATCTAGATAACTAACGGGGACTAGGACTATCTAGGTTAACTAGCGGGCACTTGGACTATCTAGGTTACCTAGCAGGCACTTGGATTATGAAGGATCCCTAGCGGGCACTTTGACTATCTAGGTTAACTAGAGGGCACATGGACTATGTAATATCCCTATCGGACATTTAGACTACTTTGGTTACCTACCTGGCACTTGAACTATCTAGGTTAACTTGTGGGCACTTGGACTATCTAGGTCAACTAGCGGGCCCTTGTACTATGTAGGTTAACTAGCGAGCACTTGGACTATCTAGGTTAACTAGCGGACCTTGGACTATGTAGGTTAACTAAAGGGCTCTTGGACTATGTAGGATAACTAGCGGCCACTTGGACGATCTAGGTTAACTAGAGGGCACTTGGACTATCTAGGTTACCTAGCGGGTACTTGGACTACGTAGGTTCCCTAGCGGGCATTTGGACTATATAGATAACCTAGTGAGAACTTAGATTTTGTAGGTTACCTAGCGGGCACTTGGACTATCTAGGTTAACTAGCGGGCACTTGCACTATGTAGGTTAACTAGTGGGCCCATGGATTATGTAGGTTTACTAGCAGGCACTTGGACTATCTAGGTTATCTAGCGGGCCCTTGGACTATGTAGTTTTCCTAGAGGGCATTTGGACTATTAAGGTTACCAAGCGGGAACTTGGACTATGTAGGTTACGTAGCGGGCACTTGGACTATCTAGGTTACCTAGCAGGCACTTTGACTATCTAGGTTAAATAACGGGCACTTGGACTATGTAGGTTGCCTAGCGGGCACTTGGATTATGTAGGTTCCCTATCGGGCACTTGGACTATCTAGGTTAACTAGCGGGCACTTGGACTGTCTAGGTTACCTAGCGGGCACTTGGATTATCTAGGTTAACGAACGGACACTTAAACTATGTAGGTTACCTAGCCGCCACTTGGACTATCTAGGTTAGCTAACTGGCACTTGGACTATCTAGGTTCCCTAGTGGGCACTTGTACTATCTAGGTTATCTAGCTGGCACTTGGACTATGTAGGTCAACTAGTGGGCCCTTGGACTATCTAGGTTAGCTAACGGGCACTTAGATTATATAGGTTAACTAGCGGGCACTTGGAATATGTAGGTTAACTAGCGGACACTTGCACTATGTAGGTTAACTAGCGGGCCCATGGACTATGTAGGTTTACTAGCGGGCCTTTGGACTATCTAAGTTTCCTAAAGGGCACTTGGACTATGTAGGTTACCGAACGGGCACTTTGACTATCTAGGTTATCTAGCGGGCACTTGGATTATGTAGGTTAACTAGGGGGCCCTTGAACGATCGAGGTTACCTAGCGGGTACTAGAACTATCTAGGTTAACTTTCAGGCACTTGCACTATCTAAGTTACCTAGCTGGCACATAGACTATGTACGTTCCCTAGCGGGCACTTGGAGTATATACGTACCCTAGCGGGCACTTGGACTATGTACGTTCCCTAGCGGGCACTTGGACTATCTATTTTAACTAGCGGGCACTTGGAATATGTAAGTTAACTAGCGGACGCTTGCACTATGTCGGTTACCTAGCAGGCACTTGGACTATCTAGGTTACCTAGCGGGCACTTGGACTATCTAGGTTAACTAGCGTGCACTTGGACTATGTAGGTTCCTTAGCGGGCACTTGGACTATCTAGGTTGCCTAGCGGGCACTTGTACTATGTAGGTTAACTAGCGGTCCCATAGATTATGAAGGTTTACCAGCAGGCACTTGGACTATCTAGGCTAACTAGCGGGCACTTGGACTATGTAGTGTCCCTAGCGGGCATTTGGACTATCTAGGTTACCTAGCGGGCTCTTGGACTATCTAGGTTACCTAGCAGGCATTTTGACTATCAAGGTTAACTAACGGGCACTTGGACTATGTAGGTTGCCTAGCGGGCACTTAGATTATGTAGGTTCCCTATCGGGCACTTGGACTATGTAGGTTAACTAGCGTGCACTTGGACTGTCTAGGTTAACTTAGCGGGCACTTGGACTATGTAGGTTAACTAGAGGACACTTGGACGATCTAGGTTAACTAGCGGGCAATAGGACGATCTAGGTAACTAATGGGCACTTGGACTATCAAAGTTAACAAGCGAAACCTTGAACTATGTAGGTTAACTAGCGGGCCCTTGGACTATCTAGGTTACCTAGCGGGCACATGGACTATCTAGGTTAACACACGGGCACTTGGACTATGTAGATTCCCTAGCGGGCCCTTGGACTATGTAAATTCCCTAGCGGGTACTTGTACTATGTGGGTTAACTAGAGGGCATTTGGACTATGTAGGTTACCTAGCGGGCACTTGGACTATCTAGGTTACCTAGCGGGCATTTGGATTATGTAGGCTCCCTAGCGGGCATTTGGCCTATATAGATTCCTTAGCGGGCACTTAGAAGTTGTAGGTTACCTAGCGGGCACTTGGACTATCTAGGTTACGTAGCTGGCACTTGAACTATCTACGTTACCTAGCGGGTACTTGGAGTATGTAGGTTACCTACCGGGCTGTTGGACTATCTAGGTTACCTAGGGGCACTTGGACTATCTAGGTTAACAAGCGGGCACTTGGACTATCTAGGTTACCTAGCAGGCACTTGGACTATGTGGGTTCCCTAGCGGGCATTTGGACTATATAGGTTACCTAGCGGGCACTTGGACTATCTAGGTTAACTAGCGGGCACTTGGACTATGTATGTTCCAGAGCGAGCAATTGGACTATGTAGGTTCCCTAGTGGGCACTTGGACTATCTAGGTTATCTAGCGGGAACTTGGACTATGTAGGTTAACTAGCGGACAATTGGACGATCTATGTTAACTAGCGGACACTTGCACTATGTAGGTTACCTAGCGGGCACTTGGACTATGTAGGTTACCTAGCAGGCACTTGGACTATCTAGGGTACCTAGCAGGCACTTGGACTATGGAGGTTAACTAGCGGGCAATTGCACTATCTAGGTTACCTAGCGGGCACTTGGACTATCTAGGTTAACTAGCGGGCACTTGGACTATGTAGGTTACCTAGCAGACACTTGCACTATGTAGGTTACCTAGCGGGCACTTGGACTATGTAGGTTAACTAGAGGACACTTGGACGATCTAGGTTAACTAACGGGCACTTGGACAATCAAAGTTAACAAGCGAGCCCTTGGACTATCTAGGTTAACTAGCGGGCCCTTGGACTATCTAGGTTACCTAGATAGCACTTGGAATATACAGGTTCCCTAGAGGGCACTTGGACTATGTAGGTTAACGTACAGGCACTTGGACTATGCAGGTAACCTAGCGGGCACTTTGACTGTCTAGGTTACATGGCGGGCACTTGGACTTCTAGGTTAACGAACGGGCACTTGGAATATGTATGTTGCCTAGCGGGCACTTGGACAATCTAGGTTAGGTAACGGGCACTTGGACTATCTAGGTTACCTAGCGGGAACTTGGACAATGTAGGTTACCTAGCAGGCACTTGGACTATCTAGGTTAACTAGCGCGCACTTGGACTATCGAGGTTACCTAGCGGGCACTTGGACTATCTAGCTTACCTAGCGGGCCCTTGGACTATGTAGGTTACGTAGCGGGCACTTGGACTATCTAGGTTAACGAATGGGCACTTGGACTATGTAGGTAACCTAACGGGCACTTGGAATGTCTAGGTTACCTAGCAGGCACCTTGATTATCTAGGTTAACTTGCAGACCTTGGACTATCTAGGTTTCCTAGCAGGCACTTGGACTATGTACATAGTCTAGCGCCCACTTGGACTATCTAGGTTACCTAGCAGGGACTTGGACTATGTACGTCCCCTAGTGGGCACTAGGACTATCTAGGTTAACTAGCGGGCACTTGGACTATCTAGGTTACCTAGCAGGCACTTGGATTATGAAGGATCCCTAGCGGGCACTTGGACTATCTAGGTTAACTAGCGGGCACTTGGACTATCTAGGTTATCGAACAGGCACTTGGACTATGCAGGTAACCTAGCGGGCACTTGGACTGTCTAGGTTACATAGCGGGCACTAGGACTTCTAGGTTAACGAACGGGCACTTGGAATATGTATGTTGCCTAGCGGGCACTTGGACAATCTAGGTTAGGTAACGGGCACTTGGACTATCTAGGTTACCTAGCAGTAACTTGGACAATGTAGGTTACCTAGCAGGCACTTGGACTATCTAGGTTAACTTGCGCGGACTTGGACTATCGAGGTTACCTAGCGGGCACTTGGACTATCTCGGTTACCTAGCGGGCCCTTGGACTATGTAGGTTACCTAGCGGGCACTTGGACTATCTAGGTTAACGAACGGGCACTTGGACTATGTAGGTAACCTAACGGGCACTTGGATTGTCTAGGTTACCTAGCGGGCACTTTGACTATCTCGGTTAACTAGCAGACCTTGGACTATGTAGGTTAACTAGCGGGCCCTTGGAATATGTAGGTTAACTAGCGGGCTCTTGGACTATCTAGGTTTCCTAGCAGGCACTTTGAGTATGTACATAGCCTAGCGCGCACTTGGACTATCTAGGTTACCTAGCAGGCACATGGATTATGTACGTCCCCTAGGGGGCACTGGACTATCTAGGTAACTAACGGGCACTAGGACTATCTAGGTTAACTAGCGGGCACTTGGATTATGAAGGATCCCTAGCGGGCACTTGGACTATCTAGGTTAACTAGCGGGCACTTGGACTATGTAGGATCCCTATCAGACATTTGGACTACTTTGGTTACCTACCAGGCACTTGACCTATCTAGGTTAACTTGTGGGCACATGGACTATGTAGGTCAACTAGCGGGCCCTTGTACTATGTAGGTTAACTAGCGAGCACTTGGACTATCTAGGTTAACTAGCGGACCTTGGACTATGTAGGTTAACTAAAGGGCTCTTGGACTATGTAGGATAACTAGCGGGCACTTGGACGATCTAGGTTAACTAGAGGGCACTTGGACTATCTAGTTTACCTAGCGGGCACTTGGACTATCTAGGTTAACTAGCGGGCACTTGGACTATGTAGGTTAACTAGCGGACACTTGCACGATCTAGGTTAACTAGCGGGCCCTTGCACTATGTTGGTTAACTAGCGGGCCCATGCATTATGTAGGTTTACTAGCAGGCACTTGGACTATCTAGGTTATCTAGCGGGCCGTTGGACTATGTAGTTTTCCAAGAGGGCATTTGGACTATTAAGGTTACCAAGCGGGAACTTGGACTATGTAGGTTACGTAGCGGGCACTTGGACTATCTAGGTTACCTAGCAGGCACTTTGACTATCTAGGTTAAATAACGGGCACTTGGACTATGTAGGTTGCCTAGCGGGCACTTGGACTATGTAGGTTCCCTAGCTGGCACTTGGATTATGTAGGTTCCCTATCGGGCACTTGGACTATGTAGGTTAACTAGCGTGCACTTGGACTGTCTAGGTTACCTAGCGGGCACTTGGATTATCTAGGTTAACGAACGGACACTTGGACTATGTAGGGTACCTAGCCGCCACTTGGACTATCTAGGTTAGCTAACAGGCACTTGGACTATCTAGGTTCCCTAGCGGGCACTTGTACTATCTAGGTTACCTAGCTGGCACTTGGACTATATAGGCCAACTAGTGGGCCCTTGGACTATCTAGGTTAGCTAACGGGCACTTAGATTATGTAGGTTAACTAGCGGGCACTTGGAATATGTAGGTTAACTAGCGGACACTTGCACTATGTAGGTTAACTAGCGGGCCCATGGACTATGTAGGTTTACTAGCGGGCCTTTGGACTATCTAAGTTTCCTAAAGGGCACTTGGACTATGTAGGTTACCGAACGGGCACTTGGACTATCTAGGTTATCTAGCGGGCACTTGGATTATGTAGGTTAACTAGGGGGCCCTTGAACGATCGAGGTTACCTAGCGGGTACTAGAACTATCTAGGTTAACTTTCAGGCACTTGCACTATCTAAGATACCTAGCAGGCACTTGGACTATGTACGTTCCCTAGCGGGCACTTGGAGTATGTATGTACCCTAGCGGGCACTTGGACTATGTACGTTCCCTAGCGGGCACTTGGACTATCTATGTTAACTAGCGGGCACTTGGAATATGTAGGTTAACTAGCGGACACTTGCACTATGTCGGTTACCTAGCAGGCACTTGGACTATCTAGGTTACCTAGCGGGCACTTGGACTATCTAGGTTAACTAGCGTGCACTTGGACTATGTAGGTTCCTTAGCGGGCACTTGGACTATCTAGGTTGCCTAGTGGGCACTTGTACTATGTAGGTTAACTAGCGGTCCCATAGATTATGTAGGTTTACCAGCAGGCACTTGGACTATCTAGGCTAACTAGCGGGCACTTGGACTATGTAGTGTCCCTAGCGGCCATTTGGACTATCTAGGTTACCTAGTGGGCACTTGGACTATCTAGGTTACCTAGCAAGTACTTTGACTATCAAGGTTAACTAACGGGCACTTGGACTATGTAGGTTGCCTAGCGGGCACTTAGATTATGTAGTTCCCTATCGGGCACTTGGACTATGTAGGTTAACTAGCGTGCACTTGGACTGTCTAGGTTAACTTAGCGGGCACTAGGACTATCTAGGTTAACGAATGGGCACTTTGACTATGTAGGTAACCTAACGGGCACTTGGAATGTCTAGGTTACCTAGCGGGCACCTTGATTATCTAGGTTAACTTGCAGACCTTGGACTATGTAGGTTACCTAGCGGGCTCTTGGACTATCTAGGTTTCCTAGCAGGCACTTGGACTATATACATAGCCTAGCGCCCACTTGGACTATCTAGGTTACCTGGCAGGGACTTGGACTATGTACGTCCCCAAGTGGGCACTAGGACTATCTAGGTTAACTAGCGGGCACTTGGACTATCTAGGTTACCTAGCAGGCACTTGGATTATGAGGGATCCCTAGCGGGAACTTGGACTATCTAGGTTAACTAGCGGGCACTTGGAATATGTAGGTTAACGAACAGGCACTTGGAATATGCAGGTAACCTAGCGGGCACTTGGACTGTCTAGGTTACATAGCGGGCACTTGGACTTCTAGGTTAACGAACGGGCACTTGGAATATGTATGTTGCCTAGCGGGCACTTGGACAATCTAGGTTAGGTAATGGGCACTTGGACTATCTAGGTTACCTAGCGGGAACTTGGACAATGTAGGTTACCTAGCAGGCACTTGGACTATCTAGGTTAACTAGCGCGGACTTGGACTATCGAGGTTACGTAGCGGGCACTTGGACTATCTCGGTTACCTAGCGGGCCCTTGGACTATGTAGGTTACCTAGCGGGCACTTGGACTATCTAGGTTAACGAACGGGCACTTGGACTATGTAGGTAACCTAACGGGCACTTGGATTGTCTAGGTTACCTAGCGAGCACTTTGACTATCTAGGTTAACTAGCAGACCTTGGACTATGTAGGTTAACTAGCGGGCCCTTGGAATATGTAGGTTAACTAGCGGGCTCTTGGACTATCTAGGTTTCCTAGCAGGCACTTGGACTATGTACATAGCCTAGCGCGTACTTGGACTATCTAGGGTACCTAGCAGGCACATGGATTATGTACGTCCTCTAGTGGGCACTGGACTATCTAGGTAACTAACGGGTACTAGGACTATCTAGGTTAACTAGCGGGCACTTGGACTATCTAGGTTACCTAGCAGGCACTTGGATTATGAAGGATCCCTAGCGGGCACTTGGACTATCTAGGTTAACTAGCGGGCACTTGGACTATGTAGGATCCCTATCGGACATTTGGACTACTTTGGTTACCTACCAGGCACTTGACCTATCTAGGTTAACTTGTGGGCACTTGGACTATCTAGGTCAACTAGCGGGCCCTTGTACTATGTAGGTTAACTAGCGAGCACTTGGACTATCTAGGTTAACTAGCGGACCTTGGACTATGTAGGTTAACTAAAGGGCTCTGGGACTATGTAGGATAACTAGCGGGCACTTGGACGATCTAGGTTAACTAGAGAGCACTTGGACTATCTAGGTTACCTAGCGGGCACTTGGACTATGTAGGTTCCCTAGCGGGCATTTGGACTATATAGATAACCTAGTGGGCACTTAGACTTTATTGGTTACCTAGCGGGCACATGGACTATCTAGGTTAACTAGCGGGCACTTGGACTATGTAGTGTCCCTAACGGGCATTTGGACTATCTAGGTTACCTAGCGGGCTCTTGGACTATCTAGGTTACCTAGCAGGCACTTTGACTATCAAGGTTAACTAGCATGCACTTAGACTGTCTAGGTTAACTTAGCGGGCACTTGGACTATGTAGGTTAACTAGAGGACACTTGGACGATCTAGGTTAACTAGCGGGCACTAGGATGATCTTGGTTAACTAATGGGCACTTGGACTATCAAAGTTAACAAGCGAGCCCTTGAACTATGTAAGTTAACTAGCGGGCCCTTGGACTATCTAGGTTACCTAGATAGCACTTGGAGTATATAGGTTCCCTAGCGGGCTCTTGGACTATCTAGGGTAACGAACGGGCACTTGGACTGTCTAGGGTACTTAGCGGGCACTTGGACTTTTAGGTTAACGAACGGGCACTTGGACTATGTATGTTGCCTAGCGGGCACTTGGACTATCTAGGTTAGGTTACGGGCACTTGGACTATCTAGGTTACCTAGCGGGAACTTGGACAATGTAGGTTACCTAGCAGGCACTTGGACTATCTAGGTTACCTAACGGGCACTTTCACTATCTAGGTTACCTAGCGGGCACTTGGACTATGTAGGTTAACTAGCGGGCACTTGGACAATCTAGGTTAACTAGCGGGCACTTGCACTATATAGGTTACCAAGCGGGCACTTGGACTATCTAGGTTAACGAACGGGCACTTGGACTATGTAGGTTACCTAGCAGGCACTTGGACTATCTAGGTTACCTAGATAGCACTTGGACTATATAGGTTCTCTAGCGGGCACTTGGACTATGTAGGTTAACGAACGGGCACTTGGACTATGCAGGTAACCTAGCGGGCACTTGGACTGTCTAGGTTACATAGCGGGCACGTGGACTTCTAGGTTAACGAACGGGCACTTGGACTATGTATGTGGCCTAGCGGGCACTTGGACTATCTAGGTTAGGTAAAGGGCACTTGGACTTTCTCGGTTACCTAGCGGGAACTTGGAGAATGTTGGTTACCTAATGGGCACTTTGACTATCTAGGTTACCTAGCGGGCACTTGGACTATCTAGGTTAACTAGAGGGCACTTGTCCTATATAGGTTACCTAGCGGGCACTTGGACTATCTAGGTTAACGAACGGGCACTTGGACTATGTACATACCCTAGCGCGCACTTGGACTGTCTAGGTTACCTAGCAGGCACCTTGATTATCTAGGTTAACTTGCAGACCTTGGACTATCTAGGTTTCCTAGCAGGCACTTGGACTATGTACATAGTCTAGCGCCCACTTGGACTATCTAGGTTACCTAGCAGGGACTTGGACTATGTACGTCCCCTAGTGGGCACTAGGACTATCTAGGTTAACTAGCGGGCACTTGGACTATCTAGGTTACCTAGCAGGCACTTGGATTATGAAGGATCCCTAGCGGGCACTTGGACTATCTAGGTTAACTAGCGGGCACTTGGACTATCTAGGTTAACGAACAGGCACTTGGACAATGCAGGTAACCTAGCGGGCACTTGGACTGTCTAGGTTACATAGCGGGCACTAGGACTTCTAGGTTAACGAACGGGCACTTGGAATATGTATGTTGCCTAGCGGGCACTTGGACAATCTAGGTTAGGTAACGGGCACTTGGACTATCTAGGTTACCTAGCAGTAACTTGGACAATGTAGGTTACCTAGCAGGCACTTGGACTATCTAGGTTAACTTGCGCGGACTTGGACTATCGAGGTTACCTAGCGGGCACTTGGACTATCTCGGTTACCTAGCGGGCCCTTGGACTATGTAGGTTACCTAGCGGGCACTTGGACTATCTAGGTTAACGAACGGGCACTTGGACTATGTAGGTAACCTAACGGGCACTTGGATTGTCTAGGTTACCTAGCGGGCACTTTGACTATCTCGGTTAACTAGCAGACCTTGGACTATGTAGGTTAACTAGCGGGCCCTTGGAATATGTAGGTTAACTAGCGGGCTCTTGGACTATCTAGGTTTCCTAGCAGGCACTTTGAGTATGTACATAGCCTAGCGCGCACTTGGACTATCTAGGTTACCTAGCAGGCACATGGATTATGTACGTCCCCTAGGGGGCACTGGACTATCTAGGTAACTAACGGGCACTAGGACTATCTAGGTTAACTAGCGGGCACTTGGATTATGAAGGATCCCTAGCGGGCACTTGGACTATCTAGGTTAACTAGCGGGCACTTGGACTATGTAGGATCCCTATCAGACATTTGGACTACTTTGGTTACCTACCAGGCACTTGACCTATCTAGGTTAACTTGTGGGCACATGGACTATGTAGGTCAACTAGCGGGCCCTTGTACTATGTAGGTTAACTAGCGAGCACTTGGACTATCTAGGTTAACTAGCGGACCTTGGACTATGTAGGTTAACTAAAGGGCTCTTGGACTATGTAGGATAACTAGCGGGCACTTGGACGATCTAGGTTAACTAGAGGGCACTTGGACTATCTAGTTTACCTAGCGGGCACTTGGACTATCTAGGTTAACTAGCGGGCACTTGGACTATGTAGGTTAACTAGCGGACACTTGCACGATCTAGGTTAACTAGCGGGCCCTTGCACTATGTTGGTTAACTAGCGGGCCCATGCATTATGTAGGTTTACTAGCAGGCACTTGGACTATCTAGGTTATCTAGCGGGCCGTTGGACTATGTAGTTTTCCAAGAGGGCATTTGGACTATTAAGGTTACCAAGCGGGAACTTGGACTATGTAGGTTACGTAGCGGGCACTTGGACTATCTAGGTTACCTAGCAGGCACTTTGACTATCTAGGTTAAATAACGGGCACTTGGACTATGTAGGTTGCCTAGCGGGCACTTGGACTATGTAGGTTCCCTAGCTGGCACTTGGATTATGTAGGTTCCCTATCGGGCACTTGGACTATGTAGGTTAACTAGCGTGCACTTGGACTGTCTAGGTTACCTAGCGGGCACTTGGATTATCTAGGTTAACGAACGGACACTTGGACTATGTAGGGTACCTAGCCGCCACTTGGACTATCTAGGTTAGCTAACAGGCACTTGGACTATCTAGGTTCCCTAGCGGGCACTTGTACTATCTAGGTTACCTAGCTGGCACTTGGACTATATAGGCCAACTAGTGGGCCCTTGGACTATCTAGGTTAGCTAACGGGCACTTAGATTATGTAGGTTAACTAGCGGGCACTTGGAATATGTAGGTTAACTAGCGGACACTTGCACTATGTAGGTTAACTAGCGGGCTCATGGACTATGTAGGTTTACTAGCGGGCCTTTGGACTATCTAAGTTTCCTAAAGGGCACTTGGACTATGTAGGTTACCGAACGGGCACTTGGACTATCTAGGTTATCTAGCGGGCACTTGGATTATGTAGGTTAACTAGGGGGCCCTTGAACGATCGAGGTTACCTAGCGGGTACTAGAACTATCTAGGTTAACTTTCAGGCACTTGCACTATCTAAGATACCTAGCAGGCACTTGGACTATGTACGTTCCCTAGCGGGCACTTGGAGTATGTATGTACCCTAGCGGGCACTTGGACTATGTACGTTCCCTAGCGGGCACTTGGACTATCTATGTTAACTAGCGGGCACTTGGAATATGTAGGTTAACTAGCGGACACTTGCACTATGTCGGTTACCTAGCAGGCACTTGGACTATCTAGGTTACCTAGCGGGCACTTGGACTATCTAGGTTAACTAGCGTGCACTTGGACTATGTAGGTTCCTTAGCGGGCACTTGGACTATCTAGGTTGCCTAGTGGGCACTTGTACTATGTAGGTTAACTAGCGGTCCCATAGATTATGTAGGTTTACCAGCAGGCACTTGGACTATCTAGGCTAACTAGCGGGCACTTGGACTATGTAGTGTCCCTAGCGGCCATTTGGACTATCTAGGTTACCTAGTGGGCACTTGGACTATCTAGGTTACCTAGCAAGTACTTTGACTATCAAGGTTAACTAACGGGCACTTGGACTATGTAGGTTGCCTAGCGGGCACTTAGATTATGTAGTTCCCTATCGGGCACTTGGACTATGTAGGTTAACTAGCGTGCACTTGGACTGTCTAGGTTAACTTAGCGGGCACTAGGACTATCTAGGTTAACGAATGGGCACTTTGACTATGTAGGTAACCTAACGGGCACTTGGAATGTCTAGGTTACCTAGCGGGCACCTTGATTATCTAGGTTAACTTGCAGACCTTGGACTATGTAGGTTACCTAGCGGGCTCTTGGACTATCTAGGTTTCCTAGCAGGCACTTGGACTATATACATAGCCTAGCGCCCACTTGGACTATCTAGGTTACCTGGCAGGGACTTGGACTATGTACGTCCCCAAGTGGGCACTAGGACTATCTAGGTTAACTAGCGGGCACTTGGACTATCTAGGTTACCTAGCAGGCACTTGGATTATGAGGGATCCCTAGCGGGAACTTGGACTATCTAGGTTAACTAGCGGGCACTTGGAATATGTAGGTTAACGAACAGGCACTTGGAATATGCAGGTAACCTAGCGGGCACTTGGACTGTCTAGGTTACATAGCGGGCACTTGGACTTCTAGGTTAACGAACGGGCACTTGGAATATGTATGTTGCCTAGCGGGCACTTGGACAATCTAGGTTAGGTAATGGGCACTTGGACTATCTAGGTTACCTAGCGGGAACTTGGACAATGTAGGTTACCTAGCAGGCACTTGGACTATCTAGGTTAACTAGCGCGGACTTTGACTATCGAGGTTACGTAGCGGGCACTTGGACTATCTCGGTTACCTAGCGGGCCCTTGGACTATGTAGGTTACCTAGCGGGCACTTGGACTATCTAGGTTAACGAACGGGCACTTGGACTATGTAGGTAACCTAACGGGCACTTGGATTGTCTAGGTTACCTAGCGAGCACTTTGACTATCTAGGTTAACTAGCAGACCTTGGACTATGTAGGTTAACTAGCGGGCCCTTGGAATATGTAGGTTAACTAGCGGGCTCTTGGACTATCTAGGTTTCCTAGCAGGCACTTGGACTATGTACATAGCCTAGCGCGTACTTGGACTATCTAGGGTACCTAGCAGGCACATGGATTATGTACGTCCTCTAGTGGGCACTGGACTATCTAGGTAACTAACGGGTACTAGGACTATCTAGGTTAACTAGCGGGCACTTGGACTATCTAGGTTACCTAGCAGGCACTTGGATTATGAAGGATCCCTAGCGGGCACTTGGACTATCTAGGTTAACTAGCGGGCACTTGGACTATGTAGGATCCCTATCGGACATTTGGACTACTTTGGTTACCTACCAGGCACTTGACCTATCTAGGTTAACTTGTGGGCACTTGGACTATCTAGGTCAACTAGCGGGCCCTTGTACTATGTAGGTTAACTAGCGAGCACTTGGACTATCTAGGTTAACTAGCGGACCTTGGACTATGTAGGTTAACTAAAGGGCTCTGGGACTATGTAGGATAACTAGCGGGCACTTGGACGATCTAGGTTAACTAGAGAGCACTTGGACTATCTAGGTTACCTAGCGGGCACTTGGACTATGTAGGTTCCCTAGCGGGCATTTGGACTATATAGATAACCTAGTGGGCACTTAGACTTTATTGGTTACCTAGCGGGCACATGGACTATCTAGGTTAACTAGCGGGCACTTGGACTATGTAGTGTCCCTAACGGGCATTTGGACTATCTAGGTTACCTAGCGGGCTCTTGGACTATCTAGGTTACCTAGCAGGCACTTTGACTATCAAGGTTAACTAGCATGCACTTAGACTGTCTAGGTTAACTTAGCGGGCACTTGGACTATGTAGGTTAACTAGAGGACACTTGGACGATCTAGGTTAACTAGCGGGCACTAGGATGATCTTGGTTAACTAATGGGCACTTGGACTATCAAAGTTAACAAGCGAGCCCTTGAACTATGTAAGTTAACTAGCGGGCCCTTGGACTATCTAGGTTACCTAGATAGCACTTGGAGTATATAGGTTCCCTAGCGGGCTCTTGGACTATCTAGGGTAACGAACGGGCACTTGGACTGTCTAGGGTACTTAGCGGGCACTTGGACTTTTAGGTTAACGAACGGGCACTTGGACTATGTATGTTGCCTAGCGGGCACTTGGACTATCTAGGTTAGGTTACGGGCACTTGGACTATCTAGGTTACCTAGCGGGAACTTGGACAATGTAGGTTACCTAGCAGGCACTTGGACTATCTAGGTTACCTAACGGGCACTTTCACTATCTAGGTTACCTAGCGGGCACTTGGACTATGTAGGTTAACTAGCGGGCACTTGGACAATCTAGGTTAACTAGCGGGCACTTGCACTATATAGGTTACCAAGCGGGCACTTGGACTATCTAGGTTAACGAACGGGCACTTGGACTATGTAGGTTACCTAGCAGGCACTTGGACTATCTAGGTTACCTAGATAGCACTTGGACTATATAGGTTCTCTAGCGGGCACTTGGACTATGTAGGTTAACGAACGGGCACTTGGACTATGCAGGTAACCTAGCGGGCACTTGGACTGTCTAGGTTACATAGCGGGCACGTGGACTTCTAGGTTAACGAACGGGCACTTGGACTATGTATGTGGCCTAGCGGGCACTTGGACTATCTAGGTTAGGTAAAGGGCACTTGGACTTTCTCGGTTACCTAGCGGGAACTTGGAGAATGTTGGTTACCTAATGGGCACTTTGACTATCTAGGTTACCTAGCGGGCACTTGGACTATCTAGGTTAACTAGAGGGCACTTTTCCTATATAGGTTACCTAGCGGGCACTTGGACTATCTAGGTTAACGAACGGGCACTTGGACTATGTACATACCCTAGCGCGCACTTGGACTGTCTAGGTTACCTAGCGGGCACTTTGACTATCTAGGTTAACTAGCAGACCTGGGACTATGTAGGTTAACTAGCGGTTCCTTGGACTATGTAGGTTAACTAGCGGCACTTGGACTATCTAAGTTTCCTAGCAGGCACTTGGACTATGTATATAGCCTAGCGCCCACTTGGACTATCTAGGTTGCCTAGCGGGCACTTGGACTATGTACGTCCCCTAGAGGACACTTGACTATCTAGGTTAACTAACGGGCACTAGGACTATCTAAGTTAACTAGCGGGCACTTTGACTATGTACGTCCCCTAGTGGGCACTTGGACTATCTAGGTTAACCAGTGGGCACTAGGACTATCTAGGTTAACTAGCGGGCACTTGGACTATCTAGGTAACCTAGCAGGCACTTGGATTATGAAGGATCCCTAGCGGGCACTTGGACTATCTAGGTTAACTAGCGGGCACTTGGACTATGTAGGTTAACTAGCGGACACTTGCACGATCTAGGTTAACTAGCGGGCCCTTGCACTATGTTGGTTAACTAGCGGGCCCATGCATTATGTAGGTTTACTAGCAGGCACTTGGACTATCTAGGTTACCTAGCGGGCAATTACACTATGTAGTTTCCCTAGCGGGCATTTGGAGTATTAAAGTTACCAAGCGGGAACTTGGACTATGTAGGTTACCTAGTGGGCACTTGGACTATCTACGTTACCTAGCAGGCACTTTGATTATCTAGGTTAACTAACGGGCACTTGGACTATGTAGGTTGCCTAGCGGGCACTTGGACTATGTAGGTTCCCTAGCGGGCACTTGGATTATGTAGGTTCCCTATTGGGCACATGCACTATGTAGGTTAACTAGCGGACACTTGGACTGTCTAGGTTACCTAGCGGGCACTTGGATTATCTAGGTTAACGAACGGGCACTTGGACTATGTAGGTTACCTAGCCGCCACTTGGACTATCTAGGTTAGCTAAGAGGCACTTGGACTATCTAGGTTCCCTAGCGGGCACTTGTACTATCTAGGTTACCTAGCTGGCACTTGGACTATGTAGGTCAACTAGCGGGCCTTTGGACTACCTAGGTTAGCTAACGGGAACTTAGATTATGTAGGTTAACTAGGGGGCACTTGGAATATGTAGGTTAACTAGCGGACACTTGCACTATGTAGGTTGTCTAGCGTGCCCATAGACTATGTAGGTTTACTAGCGGGCCCTTGGACTATCTAAGTTCCCTAAAGGGCACTTGGACTATCTAGGTTACAGAACGGGCACTTGGACTATCTAGGTTACCTAGCGGGCACTTGGACTATGTAGGCTAACTAGGGGGCCCTTGGACGATCTAGGTTACCTAGCGGTTACTAGAACTATCTAAGTTACCTAGCGGGCACGAGGACTATGTACGTTCCCTAGCGGGCACTTGGACTATCTATGTTAACTACGGGCACTTGGAATATGTAGGTTATCTAGCGGACACTTGCACTATGTAGGTTACCTTGCAGGCACTTGGACTATCTAGGTTAACTAGCGTGCACTTGGACTATGTAGGTTCCTTAGAGGGCAATTGGACTATCTAGGTTGCCTAGCGGGCACTTGTACTATGTAGGTTAACTAGCGTGCCCTTGGACTATCTAGGTTACGTAGCGGGCACTTGGTATATAGGTTAACTAGCGGGCACTTGGTCTATGTAGGTTAACTAGCGGACACTTGCACAATTTAGGTTAACTAGCCGGCCCATGGATTATGTAGGTTTACTAGCAGGCACTTGGACTATCTAGGCTCACTAGCGGGCACTTGGACTATGTATTTTCCCTAGCGGGCAATTGGACTATCTAGTTTACCCAGTGGCACTTGGACTATCTAGGTTACCTAGCGGGCACTTGGACTATCTAGGTTAACTAGCAGGCCCTTTGACTATCTAGGTTAACAAACGGGCACTTGGACTATGTAGGTTGCCTAGCGGGCACTTGGATTATGTAGGTTCCCTATCGGGCACTTGGACTATGTAGGTTAACTAGCGTGCACTTGGACTGTCTGGGTTACCTAGCAGGCACTTGGACTCTGTAGGTTAACTAGAGGACACTTGTACTATGTACATCCCCTAGTGGGCAATTGGACTATCTAGGTTAACTAACGGGCACTAGGATTATCTAGGTTAACTAGCGGCCACTTGGCCTATCTAGGTTACCTAGCAGGCACTTGGATTATGAAGGATCCCTAGCGGGCACTTGGACAATCTAGTTTAACTAGCAGGCACTTGGACGATCTAGGTTAACTAGCGGGCACTTGGACTATCAAAGTTAACAAGTGAGCCCTTGGACTATGTAGGTTAACTAGCGGGCCCTTGGATTATCTAGGTTACCTAGCGGGCACTTGTACTTATATAGGTTACCTAACGGGCACTTGGACTATGTAGGATACCTAGTGGGCACTTGGACTATCTAAGTTAACGAACGGGCACTTGGAATATGCAGGTAACCTAGTGGGCACTTGGACTGTCTATGTTACCTAGCGGGCACTTGGACTTCTAGGTTAACGAATAGGCACTTGGACTATGTAGGTTGTTTAGCGGGTACTTGGACTATATAGGTTAGGTAACGGGCACTTGGGCTATCTAGGTTACCTAGCTTGAACTTGGATAATGTAAGTTACCTAGCGGGCACTTGGACTATCTAGGTAACCTAACGGGCACTTTGACTATATTGGTTACATAGCGGGCACTTGGACTATGTAGGTTAACTAGCGAGCACTTGGACTCTAGGTTACGTAGCGGGCACTTGGACTATCTAGGTTAACGAACGGGCACTTGGACTATGTAGGTAACCTAGTGGACACTTGGACAGTCTAGGTTACCTAGCGGGCAATTGGACTATCTAGGTTAACGAACGGGCACTTGGACTATCTAGGTTACCTAGCGGGCACTTGGACTATGTAGATTAACTAGCGGGCACTTGGACTATCTAGGTTGCCGAACGGGCATTTGGACTATGTAGGTAACCTAGCGTGAACTTGGACAGTCTAGTTTACCTAGCGGGCACTTGGACTTCTAGGTTAACGAACGGGCACTTGGACTATGTATGTTGCATAGCGGGCAATTGGACTATCTAGGTTAGGTAACGGGCATTGGACTATCTAGGTTACCTAGCGGGAACTTGGACAATGTAGGTTACCAAGCAGGCACTTGGACTATCTAGGTTAACGAACGGGCACTTGGACTATGTAGGTAACCTAACGGGCACATGGACTGTCTAGGTTACCTAGCGGGCACCTTGATTATCTAGGTTAACTTGCAGACCTTGGACTATGTAGGTTAACTAGCGGGCCCTTGGAATATGTAGGTTAACTAGCGGGCTCTTGGACTATCTAGTTTTCCTAGCAGGCACTTGGACTATGTACATAGCCTAGCGCCCACTTGGACTATCTAGGTTGCCTAGCAGGCACTTGGACTATGTACGTCACCTAGTGGGCACTTGGACTATCTAGGTTATCTAACGGACACTAGGACTATCTAGGTTAACTGGCGGGCACTTGGACTATCTAGGTTACCTAGCAGGCACTTGGATTATGAAGGATCCCTAGCGGGCACTTGGATTATCTAGGTTAACTAGCGGGCACTTGGAATATGTAGGTTAACGAACAGGCACTTGGACTATGCAGGTAACCTAGCGGGCACTTGGACTGTCTAGGTTACATAGCGGGCACTTGGACTTCTAGGTTAACGAACGGGCACTTGGAATATGTATGTTGCCTAGCGGGCACTTGGACAATCTAGGTTAGGTAACGGGCACTTGGACTATCTAGGTTACCTAGCGGGAACTTGGACAATGTAGGTTACCTAGCAGGCACTTGGACTATCTAGGTTAACTAGCGCGGACTTGGACTATCGAGGTTACCTAGCGGGCACTTGGACTATATAGGTTACCTAGCGGGCCCTTGGACTATGTAGGTTACGTAGCGGGCACTTGGACTATCTAGGTTAACGAATGGGCACTTGGACTATGTAGGTAACCTAACGGCACTTGGACTGTCTAGGTAACCTAGCGGGCACTTTGACTATCTAGGTTAACTAGCAGACCTTGGACTATGTAGGTTAACTAGCGGGCCCTTGGAATATGTAGGTTAACTAGCGGGCTCTTGGACTATCTAGGTTTCCTAGCAGGCACTTGGACTATGTACATACCCTAGCGCGCACTTGGACTATCTAGGTTACCTAGCAGGCACTTGGATTATGAAGGATCTCTAGCGGGCACTTGGACTATCTAGGTTAACTAGCGGGCACTTGGACTATGTAGGTTAACTAGCGGACACTTGCACGATCTAGGTTAACTAGCGGGCCTTTGCACTATGTAGGTTAACTAGCGGGCCCATTGATTATGTAGGTTTACTAGCAGGCACTTGGACTATCTAGGTTAACTAGCGGGCCCTTGGACTATGTAGTTTCCCTAGAGGGCATTTGGACTATTAAGGTTACCAAGCGGGAACTTGGACTATGTAAGTTACCTAGCGGGCACTTGGACTATCTAGGTTACCTAGCAGGCACTTTGACTATCTAGGTTAAATAACGGGCACTTGGACTATGTAGGTTGCCTAGCGGGCACTTGGACTATGTAGGTTCCCTAGCTGGCACTTGGATTATGTAGGTTCCCTATTGGGCACTTGGACTATGTAGGTTAACTAGTGGGCACTTGGACTGTCTAGGTTACCTAGCGGGCACTTGGATTATCTAGGTTAACGAACGGACACTTGGACTATGTAGGTTACTTAGCCGCCACTTGGACTATCTAGGTTAAATAACAGGCACTTGGACTATCTAGGTTCCCTAGGGGGCACTTGTACTATCTAGGTTACCTAGCTGGCACTTGGACTATGTAGGTCAACTAGCGGGCCCTTGGACTATCTACGTTAGCTAACGGGCACTTAGATTATGTAGGTTAACTAGCGGGCACTTGGAATATGTAGTTTAACTAGCGGACACTTGCACTATGTAGGTTAACTAGCGGGCCCATGGACTATGTAGGTTTACTAGCGGGCCTTTGGACTATCTAGGTTCCCTAAAGGGCCCTTGGACTATCTAGGTTACCGAACGGGCACTTGGACTATCTAGGTTATCTAGCGGGCACTTGGATTATGTAGGTTAACTAGGGGGCCCTTGAACGATCGAGGTTACCTAGCGGGTACTAGAACTATCTAGGTTAACTAGCAGGCACTTGCACTATCTAAGTTACCGAGCAGGCACTTGGACTATTTACGTTCCCTAGCGGGCATTTGGACTATGTACGTTCCCTAGCGGGCACTTGGACTATGTACATTCCCTAGCGGGCACTTGGACTATCTATGTTAACTAGCGGGCACTTGGAATATGTAGGTTAACTAGCGGACACTTGCACTATGTTGGTTATGTAGCAGGCACTTGGACTATCTAGGTTAACTAGCGGGCACTTGGACTATCTAGGTTAACTAGCGTGTACTTGGACTATGCAAGTTCCTTAGCGGGCACTTGGACTATCTAGGTTGCCTAGCGGGCACTTGTACTATGTAGGTTAACTAGCGTGCCCTTGGACTATCTAGGTTACGTAGCGCGCACTTGGACTATCTAGGTTAACTAGAGGACACTTACACGATCTAGGTTAACTAGCGGGCCCTTGTACTATGTAGATTAACTAGCGGGCCCATAGATTATGTAGGTTTACTAGCAGGCACTTGAACTATCTAGGCTAACTAGCGGGCACTTGGACTATGTAGTGTCCCTAGCGGGCATTTGGACTATCTAGGTTAACTAGCTGACTTTGGACTATGTAGGTTAACTAGCGGGCACTTGGACTATCCAAGTTAACTAGCTGACCTTGGACTATGTAGGTTAACTAGCGGGCACTTGGACTATCTAGGTTAACTAGCTGACTTTGGACTATGTAGGTTAACTAGCGGGCACTTGGACTATCCAAGTTAACTAGCTGACCTTGGACTATGTAGGTTAACTAGCGGGCACTTGGACTATCTAGGTTAACTAGCGGGCACTTGCACAATGCAGGTTCCCTAGCGGGCACTTTGACTATGTAGGTTCCCTAGCGGGCACTTGGACTATATAGGATCCCTATGGGCACTTGGACTATCTAGGTTCCCTAACAGGCACTTGGAATATATAGGTTCCCTATCGGGCACTTGGACTATGTAGGTTCCTCAGCGGGCACTTGGACTATGTAGGTTCCCTATCGGGCATTGGACTACGTAGGTTAACTAGCAGGCCCTTGGACTTTCTAGGTTACCTAGTGGGAACTTGGACTATGTAGGTTAACTAGCGGACACTTGGACAATCTAGGTTACCTAGAAGGGCACTTGAACTATGTACATACCTTAGTGGGCACTAGGACTATCTAGGTTACCTAGCAGGCACTTGGACTATATACGTCCCCTAGCGGGCACTTGGACTATCTAGGTTAACTAGAGGACCCTTGGACTATGTAGGATAACTAGCGGGCACTTGGTTTATCTATGTTAACTAGCGGGCACTTGGACGATCTAGGTTACCTAGCGGGCACTTGGACTATGTAGGTTCCCTTGCGGGCACTTGGACTATTTAGGTTACCTAGCAGGCACTTTGACTATCTAGGTTAACTAACGGGCACTTGCACTATGTAGGTTGCCTAGTGAGCACTTGGACTATGTAGGTTCCCTAGCGAGCACTTGGACTATGTAGGTTCCCTATCAGGTACTTGGACTGTCTAGGTTAACTAGGGGGCAATTGGACTGTGTAGGTTACCTAGCGGGAACTTGGACTATGTAGGTTAACTAGCGGACACTTGGACGATCTAGGTTAACTAGCGGGCACTTGGAATATCTAGGTTAACTAGCGGGCCCTTGGACTATGTAGGTTAACTAGCGGGAACTTGGACTATCTAGGTTAACTAGCGGGTTCTTGGACTATGTAGGTTAACTAGCGGGCACTTGGACTATCTAGGTTAACTAGCTGACCTTGGACTATGTAGGTTAACAAGCGGTCACTTGGACTATCTAGGTTAACTAGCTGACCTTGGACTATGTAGGTTAACTAGCGGGGACTTGGACTATCTAGGTTAACTAGCGGGCACTTGCACAATGCAGGTTCCCTAGAGAGCAATTTGACTATGTAGGTTCCCTAGCGGGCACTTGGACTATATAGGTTCCCTATGGGCACTTGGACTATCTAGGTTCCCTAACGGGCACATGGAATATACAGGTTCCCTATCGGGAATTTGGACTATGTAGGTTCCTCAGCGGGCACCTGGACTATGTAGGTTCCCTATCGGGCAGTGGACTATGTAGGTTAACTAGCAGGCCCTTGGACTATCTAGGTTACCTAGCGGGCACTTGTACTATTTAGGTTAACTAGCGGACACTTGGACAATCTAGGTTACCTAGCGGGCACTTGAACTATGTACATACCCTAGCGGGCACTTGGACTATCTTGGTTACCTAGCGGGCACTTGGCCTATCTAGGTTAACGAACGGACACTTGGGCTATGTAGGTTAACTAGCGGACACTTCGACTATCTAGGTTAGCCAACGGGCAATTGGACTATCTAGGTTACCTAGCGGGCACTTGGACTATTTAGGTTACCTAGCAGGCACTTTGACTATATAGGTTAACTAACGGGCACTTGGACTATGTAGGTTGCCTAGCGAGCACTTGGACTATGTAGGTTCCCAGCGGGTACTTGGACTATGTAGGTTCCCTATCGGGTACTTGGACTGTCTAGGTTAACTAGCGGGCAATTGGACTGTCTGGGTTACCTAGTGGGCACTTGGACTATGTAGTTTACCTAGCACGCACTTGGACTATGTAGGTTAACTAGCGGGCATTTGGACTATCTAGGTTACCTAGAGGGCACTTGGACTATGTACGTTCCCTAGCGGGAACTTGGGCTATCTACGTTACCTAGCGGGCAATTGGACTATGTAGGTTAACGAACGGGCACTTGGACTATGTAGGTAACATAATGGTCACTTGGACTGTCTAGGTTACCTAGCGGGGACTTGGACTATGTAGGTTAACTAGCGGTCACTTGGACTATGTAAGATCCCTATCGGACATTTGTACTACTTAGGTTAACTAGCGGGCACTTTGACTATCTGGGTTAACTAGCGGGAACTTGGACTATCTAGGTCAACTAGCGGGCCCTTGTACGATGTAGGTTAACTAGCGGGCACTTGGACTATCTAGGTTAACTAGCGGACCTTGTACTTTGTAGGTTAACTAGCGGGCACTTGGACTATGTACATCCCCTAGTGGGCACTTGGACTATCTAGGTTAACTAACGGGCACTAGGACTATCTAGGTTAACTAGCGGGCACTGGACTACCTAGGTTACCTAGCAGGCACTTGGATTATGAAGGATCCCAAGCGGGCACTTGGACAATCTAAGTTAACTAGCGGGCACTTGGACTATCTAGGTTAACTAGCGGGCACTTGGACTATCAAAGTTAACAAGTGAGCCCTTGGACTATGTAGGTTAAGTAGCGGGCCCTTGGACTATCTGGGTTACCTACCGGCACTTGGACTATCTAAGTTAATGAACGGGCACTTGGAATATGCAGGTAACCTAGCGGGCACTTGGACTGTCTAGGTTACCTAGCGGGCACTTGGACTTCTAGGTTAACAAACGGGCACTTGGACATTGTAGGATGCTTAGAGTGCACTTGGACAATCTAGGTTAGGTAACGGGCACTTTGAGTATCTAGGTTACCTAGCGGGAACTTGGACAATATAAGTTACCTAGCGGGCACTTGGACTATCTAGGTTACATAGCGGGCACTTGGACTATGTAGGTTAACTAGCGAGCACTTGGACTCTAGGTTACCTAGCGGGCACTTGGACTATGTAGGTTTCCTAGCGGGCACTTTGACTATCTAGGTTAACGAACGGGCACTTGGAATATGTAGGTAACCTAGCGGGCACTTGGACAGTCTAGGTTACCTAGCTGGCATTTGGACTATCTAGGTTAACGAACGGGCACTTGGACTATCTAGGTTAACTAGCGGGCACTTGGACTATATAGGTTAACTAGCGGGCCCTTGTACTATGTAGGTTAACTAGCGAGCACTTGGAGTATCTAGATTAACTAGCGGACCTTGGTCTACGTACGTTAACTAGCGGGCCCTTGGGCTATGTAGGTTAACTAGCGGGCACTTGGACAATATAGGTTAACTAGAGGGCACTTGGACTATCTAGGTTAACTAGCGTGCACTTGGACTATCTAGGTTAACTAGCGGGCACTTGGACTATCAAAGTTAACAAGTGAGCCCTTGGACTATGTAGGTTAACTAGCGGGCCCTTGGACTATCTAGGTTACCTAGCGGGCACTTGGACTATCTAGGTTACCTAGCGGGCACTTGGACTTCTAGGTTAACGAACGGGCACTTGGACTATGTAGGATGCTTAGCGGGCACTTGGACAATCTAGGTTAGGTAACGGGCACTTTGAGTATCTAGGTTACCTAGCGGGAACTTGGACAATATAAGTTACCTAGCGGGCACTTGGACTATCTAGGTTACCTAGCGGGCCCTTGGACTATATAGGTTTCCTAGCGGGCACTTTGACTATCTAGGTTATCGAACGGACACTTGGAATATGTAGGTTACCTAGCGGGCACTTGGACAGTCTAGGTTACCTAACTGGCACTTGGACTATCTAGGTTAACGAACGGCACTTGGACTATCTAGGTTAACTAGCGGGCACTTGGACTATCTAGGTCAACTAGCGGGCCCTTGTACTATGTAGGTTAACTAGCGGGCACTTGGAGTATCTAGGTTAACTAGCGGACCTTGGTCTACGTACGTTAACTAGCGGGCCCTTGGACTATGTAGGTTAACTAGCTTGCACTTGGACGATATAGGTTAACTACAGGGCACTTGGACTATCTAGGTTAACTAGCGGGCACTTGGATGATCAATGTTAACTAGCGGGCACTTGGACTATCTAGGTTAGCTAACGGGCACATGGACTAAGTACGTCCCCTAGTGGGCACTTGGACATCCTAGGTTAACTAACGGGCACTAGGACTATCTAGGTTAACTAGCGGGCACTTGGACTATGTAGGTCAACTAGCGGGCCCTTGGACAATCTAGGTTAGCTAACTGGCACTTGGACTATGAAGGTTAACTAGCAGACACTTGCACGATTTAGGTTAACTAGCGGGCTCTTGCACTATGTAGGTTAACTAGTGGGCCCATTGACTATGTTGGTTAACTAGCGGGCCCATTGACTATGTTGGTTAACTAGCGGGCACTTGGACGATCTAGGTTAACTAGAGGGCACTTGGACTATGTAGGTTCCCTAGCGGGCATTTGGACTATATAGATAACCTTGCGGGCACTTAGACTTTGTAGGTTAGCTAGCGGGCCCTTGGACTATGTAGGTTAACTAGCGGGCCCTTGGGCTATGTAGGTTACCTAGCGGGCACTTGGACGATCTAGGTTAACTAGCGGGTACTTGGACTATGTAAGTTAACTAGCGGGCCCTTGGACTATGTAGATTAACTAGCGGAACTTGGATTATCTACGTTAACTAGCGGGCCCTTGGACTATGTAGATTCCCTAGCGGGCATTTGGACTACATAGATAACCTAGCGGGCACTTAGATTTTGTAGGTTACCTAGCGGGCACTTGGACTATCTAGGTTACCTAGCTGGCACTTGAACTATCTACGTTACCTAGCGGGTTCTTGGAGTATGTAGGTTACCTAGCGGGCTGTTGGACTATCTACATTAACTAACGGGCCCTTGGACTATGTAGGTTCCCTAGCGGGCCCTTGGACTATGTAAATTCCCTAGCGGGCATTTGGACTATGTGGTTTCCCTAGCGGGCCCTTGGACTATGTAAGTTCCCTAGCGAGCACTTGGACTATGTAGGTTCCCTAGCGGGCACTTGGATTATGTAGGTTCCCTATCGGGCACTTGGACTATGTAGGTTAACTAGCGGGCCCTTGGACTATCTAGATTAACTAGCGGGCCTTGGACTATCTAGGTTTACTAGCGGGCACTTGGACTATCTAGGTTAACTAGCGGGCACTTGGTCTATGTAGTTTCCCTAGCGGGCATTTGGATTATTTAGGTTACCTATTGTGCACTTGGATTATGTAGGTTACCTAGCGGGCACTTGGACTATGTAGGTTAACTAGAAGGCACTTGGACTATCAAAGTTACTTAGCGGGCCATTGGACTATGTAGGTTACCAGCGGGCACTTGGACTATCTAGGTTAACGAACGTGCACTTGGACTATGTAGGTAACCTAGCAGGCACTTGGACTGTCTAGTTTACCTAGGGGGCACTTGGCCTATCTACGTTAACGAACGGGCACTTGGACTATGTAGGTTAACTAGGGGACACTTCGACTATCTAGGTTAGCCAATGGGAAATTGGACTATCTAGGTTACCTAGCGGGCACTTGGACTATGTAGGTTCCCTTGCGGGCACTTGGACTATTTAGGTTACCTAGCAGGCACTTTGACTATCTAGGTTAACTAACGGGCACTTGGACTGTGTAGGTTGCCTAGTGAGCACTTGGATTATGTAGGTTCCCTAGCGAGCACTTGGACTATGTAGGTTCCCTATCAGGTACTTGGACTGTCTAGGTTAACTAGGGGGCAATTGGACTGTGTAGGTTACGTAGCGGGAACTTGGACTATGTAGGTTAACTAGCGGGCACTTGGACTATCTAGGTTAACTATCTGACCTTGGACTATGTAGGTTAACAAGCGGTCACTTGGACTATCTAGGTTAACTAGCTGACCTTGGACTATGTAGGTTAACTAGCGGGCACTTGGACTATCTAGGTTAACTAGCGGGCACTTGCACAATGCAGGTTCCCTAGCGAGCACTTTGACTATGTAGGTTCCCTAGCGGGCACTTGGACACTATAGGTTCCCTATGGGCACGTGGACTATCTAGGTTCCCTAACGGGCACTTGGAATATAAAGATTCCCTATCGGGAACATGGACTATGTAGGTTCCTCAGGGGGCACTTGGACTATGTAGGTTCCCTATCGGGCATTGGACTATGTAGGTTAACTAGCAGGCCCTTGGACTATTTAAGTTACCTAGCGGGCACTTGTAGTATGTAGGTTAACTAGCTGACACTTGGACAATCTAGGTTACCTAGCTGGCACTTGAACTATGTACATACCCTAGGGGGCACTTGGACTATCTTGGTTACCTAGCGGGCACTTGGACTATCTAGGTTACCTAGAGGGCACTAGGACTATGTACATTCCCTAGCGGGCACTTGGGCTATCTACGTTACCTAGCGGGCAATTGGACTATGTAGGTTAACGAACGGGCACTTGGACTATGTAGGTAACATAATGGTCACTTGGACTGTCTAGGTTACCTAGCGGGGACTTGGACTATGTAGGTTAACTAGCGGTCACTTGGCATATGTAGGATCCCTATCGGACATTTGTACTACTTAGGTTAACTAGCGGGCACTTGGACTATCTAGGTCAACTAGCGGGCCCTTGTACTATGTAGGTTAATAAGCGGGCACATGGACTATCTAGGTTAACTAGCGGACCTTGGACTATGTAGGTTAACTAGCGGGCACTTGGACTATGTACGTCCCCTAGTGGGCATTTGGTCTATCTAGGTTAACTAACGGGCACTAGGACTATCTAGGTTAACTAGCGGGCACTGGACTACCTAGGTTACCTAGCAGGCACTTGGATTATGAAGGATCCCTAGCGGGCACGTGGACAATCTAAGTTAACTAGCGGGCACTTGGACGATCAAGGTTAACTAGCGGGCACTTGGACTATCAAAGTTAACAAGTGAGCGCTTGGACTATGTGGGTTAACTAGCGGGCCCTTGGACTATCTAGGTTACCTAGCGGGCACTTGGACTATCTAAGTTAACGAAAGGGGAACTTGGAATATGCAGGTAACCTAGCGGGCACTTGGACTGTCTAGGTTACATAGCGGGCACTTGGAGTATGTAGGCTAACTAGCGAGCATTTGACTCTAGGTTAATTAGCGGGCACTTGGAGTATCTAGGTTACCTAGCGGGCCCTTGGACTATGTAGGTTTCCTAGCGGGCACTTTGACTATCTAGGTTAACGAACGGGCACTTGGAATATGTAGGTAACCTAGCGGGCACTTGGACAGTCTAGGTTACCTAGCTGGCACTTGGACTATCTAGGTTAACGAACGGGCACTTGGACTATCTAGGTTAACTAGCGGGCACTTGGACTATATAGGTCAACAAGCGGGCCCTTGTACTATGTAGGTTAACTAGCGAGCACATGGAGTATCTAGATGAACTAGCGGACCTTGGTCTACGTACGTTAACTAGCGGGCCCTTGGACTATGTAGGTTAACTAGCGGGCACTTGGACGATATAGGTTAACTAGAGGGCACTTGGACTATCTAGGTTAACTAGCGTACACTTGGACTATGTAGGTTAACTAGCGGGCACTTGGATGATCAATGTTAACTAGCGGGCACTTGGACTATCTAGGTTAACGAACGGGCACTTGCACTAAGTACGTCCCCTAGTGGACACTTGGACACCCTAGGTTAACTAACGGGCACTAGGACTATCTAGGTTAACTAGCGGGCACTTGGACTATCTAGGTCAACTAGCGGGCCCTTGGACTATCTAGGTTAGCTAACTGGCACTTGGACTATGTAGGTTAACTAGCAGACACTTGCACGATCTAGGTTAACTAGCGGGCTCTTGCACTTTGTAGGTTATCTAGTGGGCCCATTGACTATGTTGGTTAACTAGCGGGCACTTGGACGATCTAGGTTAACTAGCGGGCATTTGGACTATGTAGGTTCCCTAGCGGGCATTTGGACTATATAGATAACCTAGCGGGCACTTAGACTTTGTAGGTAGCTAGCGGGCCCTTGGACTATGTAGGTTAACTAGCGGGCCCTTGGGCTATGTAGGTTACCTAGTGGGCACGTGGACGATCTAGGTTAACTAGCGGGTACTTGGACTATGTAGGTTAACTAGCGGGCCCTTGGACTATGTAGATTAACTAGCAGCACTTGGACTATCTACGTTAACTAGCGGGCCCTTGGACTATGTAGATTCCCTAGCGGGCATTTGGACTACATAGATAACCTAGCGGGCACTTGGACTATCTAGGTTACCTAGCTGGCACTTGAACTATCAACGTTACCTAGCGGGTTCTTGGAGTATGTAGGTTACCTAGCGGACTGTTGGACTATCTATGTTACCAAGCGGACACTTGGACTATCTAGGTTAACTAACGGGCACTTGGACTATGTAGGTTCCCTAACGGGTCCTTGGACTATGTAAGTTCCCTAGCGGGCACTTGGACTATGTAGTTTCCCTAGCGGGCCCTTGGACTATGTAAGTTCCCTAGCGGGCACTTGGACTATGTAGGTTCTCTAGCGGGCACTTGGATTATGTAGGTTCCCTATTGGGCACTTGGACTATGTAGGTTAACTAGAGGGCCCTTGGACTATCTAGGTTAACTAGCGGGCACTTGGACTATCTAGATTAACTAGCAGGCCCTTGGACTATCTAGGTTTACTAGCGGGCACTTGGACTATCTAAGTTAACTAGCGGGCACTTGGATTATGTAGTTTCCCTACGGGCATTTGGATTATTTAGGTTACCTATTGTGCAATTGGATTATGTAGGTTACCTAGCGGGCACTTGGACTATGTAGGTTAACTAGAAGGCACTTGGACTATCCAGGTTACCTAGCGGGCCATTGGACTATGTAGGTTACCAGCGGGCACTTGGACTATCTAGGTTAACGAACGTGCACTTGGACTATGTAGGTAACCTAGCGGGCACTTCGACTGTCTAGGTTACCTAGCGGGCACTTGGCCTATCTACGTTAACGAACGGGCCCTTGGACTATGTAGGTTAACTAGGGGACACTTCGACTATCTAGGTTAGCTAATGGGCAATTGGACTATCTAGGTTACCTAGCGGGCACTTGGACTATGTAGGTTCCCTTGCGGGCACTTGGATTATTTAGGTTACTTAGCAGGCACATTGACTATCTAGGTTAACTAACGGGCACTTGGACTATGTAGGTTGCCTAGTGAGCACTTGGACTATGTAGGTTCCCTAGCGAGCACTTGGACTATGTAGGTTCCCTATCAGGTACTTGGACTGTCTAGGTTAACTAGGGGGCAATTGGAATGTGTAGGTTACCTAGCGGGAACTTGGACTATGTAGGTTAACTAGCGGACACTTGGACGATCTAGGTTAACTAGCGGGCACTTGGAATATCTAGGTTAACTAGCGGGCCCTTGGACTATGTAGGTTAACTAGCGGGCACTTGGACTATCTAGGTTAACTAGCTGACCTTGGACTATGTAGGTTAACGAACGGGCACTTGGACTATCTAGTTTAACTAGCGGGCACTTGCACAATGCAGGTTCCCTAGCGAGCACTTTGACTATGTAGGTTCCCTAGCGGGCACTTGGACTATCTAGGTTCCCTAATGGGCACTTGGAATATACAGGTTCCCTAACGGGCACTTGGAATATACAGGTTCCCTATCGGGAACTTGGACTATGTAGGTTCCTCAGCGGGCACTTGGACTATGTAGGTTCCCTATAGGGCATTGGACTATGTAGGTTAACTAGCAGGCCCTTGGACTATCAAGGTTACCTAGCGGGCACTTGTACTATGTAGGTTAACTAGCGGACACTTGGACAATCTAGGTTACCTAGCTGGCACTTGAACTATGTACATACCCTAGGGGGCACTTGGACTATCTTGGTTACCTAGCGGGCACTTGGCCTATCTAGGTTAACGAACGGACACTTGGACTATGTAGGTTAACTAGCGGACACTTCGACTATCTAGGTTAGCCAACGGGCAATTGGACTATCTAGGTTACCTAGCGGGCACTTGGACTATTTAGGTTACCTAGCAGGCGCTTTGACTATCTAGGTTAACTAACGGGCACTTGGACTATGTAGGTTGCCTAGCGAGCACTTGGACTTTGTAGGTTCCCAGCGGACACTTGGACTATGTAGGTTCCCTATCGGGTACTTGGACTGTCTGGGTTAACTAGCGGGCAATTGGACTGTCTGGGTTACCTAGTGGGTACTTGGACTATGTAGTTTACCTAGCACGCACTTGGACTATGTAGGTTAACTAGCGGGCACTTGGACTATCTAGGTTACCTAGAGGGCACTTGGACTATGTACGTTCCCTAGAGGGCACTTGGGCTATCTACGTTACCTAGCGGGCAATTGGACTATGTAGGTTAACGAATGGGCTCATGGACTATGATGGTAACACAATGGTCACTTGGACTGTCTAGGTTACCTAGCGGGGACTTGGACTATGTAGGTTAACTAGCGGTCACTTGGCCTATGTAGGATCCCTATGGGACATTTGTACTACTTAGGTTAACTAGCGGGCACTTTGACTATCTAGGTTAACTAGCGGGCAGTTGGACTATCTAGGTCAACTAGCGGGCCCTTGTACTATGTAGGTTAATTAGCGGGCACATGGACTATGTAGGTTAACTAGCGGACCTTGGACTATGTAGGTTAACTAGCGGGCACTTGGACTATGTACGTCCCCTAGTGGGCATTTGGACTATCTAGGTTAACTAACAGGCACTAGGACTATCTAGGTTAACTAGCGGGCACTGGACTACCTAGGTTACCTAGCAGGCACTTGGATTATGAAGGATCCCTAGCGGGCACATGGACAATCTAAGTTAACTAGCGGGCACTTGGACGATCTAGGTTAACTAGCGGGCACTTGGACTATCAAAGTTAACAAGTGAGCGCTTCGACTATGTAGATTAACTAGCGGCACTTGGACTATCTACGTTAACTAGCGGGCCCTTGGACTATGTAGATTCCCTAGCGGGCATTTGGACTACATAGATAACCTAGCGGGCACTTGGACTGTCTAGGTTACTTAGCTCGCACTTGAACTATCTACGTTACCTAGCGGGTTCTTGGAGTATGTAGGTTACCTAGCGGGCTGTTGGACTATCTATGTTACCAAGCGGGCACTTGGACTATCTAGGTTAACTAACGGGCACTTGGACTATGTAGGTTCCCTAGCGGGCCCTTGGACTATGTAAGTTCCCTAGCGGGCACTTGGACTATGTAGTTTCCCTAGCGGGCCCTTGTACTATGTAAGTTCCCTAGCGGGCACTTGGACTATGTAGGTTCTCTAGCGGGCACTTGGATTATGTAGGTTCCCTATTGGGCACTTGGACTATGTAGGTTAACTAGAGGGCCCTTGGACTATCTAGGTTAACTAGCGGGCACTTGGACTATCTAGATTAACTAGCAGGCCCTTGGACTATCTAGGTTTACTAGCGGGCACTTGGACTATCTAAGTTAACTAGAGGGCACTTGGATTATGTAGTTTCCCTAGCGGGCATTTGGATTATTTAGGTTACCTATTGTGCAATTGGATTATGTAGATTACCTAGAGGGCAATTGGACTATGTAGGTTAACTAGAAGGCACTTGGACTATCCAGGTTACCTAGCGGGCCATTGGACTATGTAGGTTACCAGCGGGCACTTGGACTATCTAGGTTAACGAACGTGCACTTGGACTATGTAGGTAACCTAGCGGGCACTTGGACTGTCTAGGTTACCTAGCGGGCACGTGGCCTATCTACGTAAACGAACGGGCACTTGGACTATGTAGGTTAACTAGGGGACACTTCGACTATCTAGGTTAGCTAATGGGCAATTGGACTATCTAGGTTACCTAGCGGGCACTTGGACTATGTAGGTTCCCTTGCGGGCACTTGGATTATTTAGGTTACTTAGCAGGCACATTGACTATCTAGGTTAACTAACGGGCACTTGGACTATGTAGGTTGCCTAGTGAGCACTTGGACTATGTAGGTTCCCTAGCGAGCACTTGGACTATGTAGGTTCCCTATCAGGTACTTGGACTGTCTAGGTTAACTAGGGGGCAATTGGAATGTGTAGGTTATCTAGCGGGAACTTGGACTATGTAGGTTAACTAGCGGACACTTGGACGATCTAGGTTAACTAGCGGGCACTTGGAATATCTAGGTTAACTAGCGGGCCCTTGGACTATGTAGGTTAACTAGCGGGCACTTGGACTATCTAGGTTAACTAGCTGACCTTGGACTATGTAGGTTAACTAGCGGGCACTTGGACTATCTAGGTTAACTAGCGGGCACTTGCACAATGCAGGTTCCCTAGCAAGCACTTTGACTATGTAGGTTCCCTAGCGGGCACTTGGACTATCTAGGTTCCCTAATGGGCACTTGGAATATACAGGTTCCCTAACGGGCACTTGGAATATACAGGTTCCCTATCGGGAACTTGGACTATGTAGGTTCCTCAGCGGGCACTTGGACTATGTAGGTTCCCTATAGGGCATTGGACTATGTAGGTTAACTAGCAGGCCCTTGGACTATCAAGGTTACCTAGCGGGCACTTGTACTATGTAGGTTAACTAGCGGACACTTGGACAATCTAGGTTACCTAGCTGGCACTTGAACTATGTACATACCCTAGGGGGCACTTGGACTATCTTGGTTACCTAGCGGGCACTTGGCCTATCTAGGTTAACGAACGGACACTTGGACTATGTAGGTTAACTAGCGGACACTTCGACTATCTAGGTTAGCCAACGGGCAATTGGACTATCTAGGTTACCTAGCGGGCACTTGGACTATTTAGGTTACCTAGCAGGCGCTTTGACTATCTAGGTTAACTAACGGGCACTTGGACTATGTAGGTTGCCTAGCGAGCAATTGGACTTTGTAGGTTCCCAGCGGGCACTTGGACTATGTAGGTTCCCTATCGGGTACTTGGACTGTCTGGGTTAACTAGCGGGCAATTGGACTGTCTGGGTTACCTAGTGGGTACTTGGACTATGTAGTTTACCTAGCACGCACTTGGACTATGTAGGTTAACCAGCGGGCACTTGGACTATCTAGGTTACCTAGAGGGCACTTGGACTATGTACGTTCCCTAGAGGGCACTTGGGCTATTTATGTTACCTAGCGGGCAATTTGACTATGTAGGTTAACGAATGGGCACATGGACTATGTAGGTAACATAATGGTCACTTGGACTGTCTAGGTTAACTAGCGGGCACTTGGACTATCTAGGTTAACTAGCGGGTTCTTGGACTATGTAGGTTAACTAGCGGGCACTTGGACTATCTAGGTTAACTAGCTGACCTTGGACTATGTAGGTTAACTAGCGGGCACTTGGACTATCTAGGTTAACTAGCGGGCACTTGCACAATGCAGGTTCCCTAGCGAGCACTTTGACTATGTAGGTTCCCTAGCGGGCACTTGGACTATCTAGGTTCCCTAACGGGCACTTGGAATATACAGGTTCCCTAACGGGCACTTGGAATATACAGGTTCCCTAACGGGAACATGGACTATGTAGGTTCCTCAGCGGGCACTTGGACTATGTAGGTTCCCTATAGGGCATTGGACTATGTAGGTTAACTAGCAGGCCCTTGGACTATCTAGATTACCTAGCGGGCACTTGTACTATGTAGGTTAACTAGCGGACACTTGGAAAATCTAGGTTACCTAGCTGGCACTTGAACTATGTACATACCCTAGGGGGCACTTGGACTATCTTGGTTACCTAGCGGGCACTTGGCCTATCTAGGTTAACGAACGGACACTTGGACTATGTAGGTTAACTAGCGGACACTTCGACTATCTAGGTTAGCCAACGGGCAATTGGACTATCTAGGTTACCTAGCGGGCACTTGGACTATTTAGGTTACCTAGCAGGCGCTTTGACTATCTAGGTTAACTAACGGACACTTGGACTATGTAGGTTGCCTAGCGAGCACTTGGACTATGTAGGTTCCCAGCGGGCACTTGGACTATGTAGGTTCCCTATCGGGTACTTGGACTGTCTAGGTTAACTAGCAGGCAATTGGACTGTCTGGGTTACCTAGTGGGCACTTGGACTATGTAGTTTACCTAGCACGCACTTGGACTATATAGGTTAACTAGCGGGCACTTGGACTATCTAGGTTACCTAGAGGGCACTTGGACTATGTACGTTCCCTAGAGGGCACTTGGGCTATCTACGTTACCTAGCGGGCAATTTGACTATGTAGGTTAACGAATGGGCACATGGACTATGTAGGTAACATAATGGTCACTTGGACTGTCTAGGTTACCTAGCGGGGACTTGGACTATGTAGGTTAACTAGCGGTCACTTGGCCTATGTAGGATCCCTATCGGACATTTGTACTACTTAGGTTAACTAGCGGGCACTTTGACTATCTAGGTTAACTAGCGGGCACTTGGACTATCTAGGTCAACTAGCGGGCCCTTGTACTATGTAGGTTAATTAGCGGGCACATGGACTATCTAGGTTAACTAGCGGATCTTGGACTATGTAGGTTAACTAGCGGGCACTTGTACTATGTACGTCCCCTAGTGGGCATTTGGACTATCTAGGTTAACTAACGGGCACTAGGACTATCTAGGTTAACTAGCGGGCACTGGACTACCTAGGTTACTAGCAGGCACTTGGATTATGAAGGATCCCTAGCGGGCACATGGACAATCTAAGTTAACTAGCGGGCACTTGGAGGATCTAGGTTAACTAGCGGGCACTTGGACTATCAAAGTTAACAAGTGAGCGCTTGGACTATGTAGGTTAACTAGCGGGCCCTTGGACTATCTAGGTTGCCTAGCGGGCACTTGGACTATCTAAGTTAACGAAAGGGGAACTTGGAATATGCAGGTAACCTAGCGGGCACTTGGAATGTCTAGGTTACAGAGCGGGCACTTGGAGTATGTAGGCTAACTAGCGAGCACTTGGACTCTAGTTTACCTAGCGGGCACTTGGACTATCTAGGTTACCTAGCGGGCCCTTGGACTATGTAGGTTTCCTAGCGGGCACTTTGACTATCTAGGTTAACGAACGGGCACTTGGAATATGTAGGTAACCTAGCGGGCACTTGGACAGTCTAGGTTACCTAGCTGGCACTTGGACTATCTAGGTTAACGAACGGGCACTTGGACTATCTAGGTTAACTAGCGGGCACTTGGACTATATAGGTCAACTAGCGGGCCCTAGTACTATGTAGGTTAACTAGCGAGCACTTGGAGTATCTAGATTAACTAGCGGACCTTGGTCTACGTACGTTAACTAGCGGGCCCTTGGACTATGTAGGTTAACTAGCGGGCACTTGGACGATATAGGTTAACTAGAGGGCCCCTGGACTATCTAGGTTAACTAGCGTGCACTTGGACTATGTAGGTTAACTAGCGGGCACTTGGATGATCAATGTTAACTAGCGGGCACTTGGACTATCTAGGTTAGCTAACGGGCACTTGGACTAAGTACGTCCCCTAGTGGGCACTTGGACACCCTAGGTTAACTAACGGGCACTAGGACTATCTAGGTTAACTAGCGGGCACTTGGACTATCTAGGTCAACTAGCGGGCCCTTGGACTATCTAGGTTAGCTAACTGGCACTTGGACTATGTAGGTTAACTAGCAGACACTTGCACGATCTAGGTTAACTAGCGGGCTCTTGCACTATGTAGGTTATCTAGTGGGCCCATTGACTATGTTGGTTAACTAGCGGGCACTTCGACGATCTAGGTTAACTAGCGGGCACTTGGACTATGTAGGTTCCCTAGCGGGCATTTGGACTATATAGATAACCTAGCGGGCACTTAGGCTTTGTAGGTTTGCTAGCGAGCACTTGGCATATGTAGGTTCCCTATCAGGTACTTGGACTGTCTAGGTTAACTAGGGGGCAATTGGACTGTGTAGGTTACCTAGCGGGAACTTGGACTATGTAGGTTAACTAGCGGACACTTGGACGATCTAGGTTAACTAGCGGGCACTTGGAATATCTAGGTTAACTAGCGGGCCCTTGGACTATGTAGGTTAACTAGCGGGCACTTGGACTATCTAGGTTAACTAGCGGGTTCTTTGACTATGTAGGTTAACTAGCGGGCACTTGGACTATCTAGGTTAACTAGCTGACCTTGGACTATGTAGGTTAACTAGCGGGCACTTGGACTATCTATGTTAACTAGCGGGCACTTGCACAATGCAGGTTCCCTAGCGAGCACTTTGACTATGTAGGTTCCCTAGCGGGCACTTGGACTATCTAGGTTCCCTAACGGGCACTTGGAATATACAGGTTCCCTAACGGGCACATGGAATATACAGGTTCCCTATCGGGAACTTGGACTATGTAGGTTCCTCAGCGGGCACTTGGACTATGTAGGTTCCCTATCGGGCATTGGACTATGTAGGTTAACTAGCAGGCCCTTGGACAATCTAGGTTACCTAGCTGGCACTTGAACTATGTACATACCCTAGGGGGCACTTGGAGTATCTTGGTTACCTAGCGGGCACTTGGCCTATCTAGGTTAACGAACGGACACTTGGACTATGTAGGTTAACTAGCGGACACTTCGACTATCTAGGTTAGCCAACGGGTAAATGGACTATCTAGGTTACCTAGCGGGCACTTGGACTATTTAGGTTACCTAGCAGGCACTTTGACTATCTAGGTTAACTAACGGGCACTTGGACTATGTAGGTTGCCTAGCGAGCACTTGGACTTTGTAGGTTCCCAGCGGGCACTTGGACTATGTAGGTTCCCTATCGGGTACTTGGACTGTCTAGGTTAACTAGCGGGCAATTGGACTGTCTGGGTTACCTAGTGGGCACTTGGACTATGTAGTTTACCTAGCACGCACTTGGACTATGTAGGTTAACTAGCGGGCACTTGGACTATCTAGGTTACCTAGAGGGCACTTGGACTATGTACGTTCCCTAGAGGGCACTTGGGCTATCTACGTTACCTAGCGGGCAATTTGACTATGTAGGTTAACGAATGGGCACATGGACTATGTAGGTAACATAATGGTCACTTGGACTGTCTAGGTTACCTAGCGGGGACTTGGACTATGTAGGTTAACTAGCGGTCACTTGGCCTATGTAGGATCCCTATCGGACATTTGTACTACTTAGGTTAACTAGCGGGCACTTTGACTATCTAGGTTAACTAGCGGGCACTTGGACTATCTAGGTCAACTAGCGGGCCCTTGTACTATGTAGGTTAATTAGCGGGCACATGGACTATCTAGGTTAACTAGCGGACCTTGGACTATGTAGGTTAACTAGCGGGCACTTGGACTATGTACGTCCCCTAGTGGGCATTTGGACTATCTAGGTTAACTAACGGGCACTAGGACTATCTAGGTTAACTAGCGGGCACTGTACTACCTAGGTTGCCTAGCAGGCACTTGTATTATGAAGGATCCCTAGCGGGCACGTGGACAATCTAAGTTAACTAGCGGGCACTTGGACGATCTAGGTTAACTAGCGGGCACTTGGACTATCAAAGTTAACAAGTGAGCGCTTGGACTATGTAGGTTAACTAGCGGGCCCTTGGACTATCTAGGTTACCTAGCGGGCACTTGGACTATCTAAGTTAACGAAAGGGGAACTTGGAATATGCAGGTAACCTAGCGGGCACTTGGACTGTCTAGGTTACATAGCGGGCACTTGGAGTATGTAGGCTAACTAGCGAGCACTTGGACTCTAGTTTACCTAGCGGGCACTTGGACTATCTAGGTTACCTAGCGGGCCCTTGGACTATGTAGGTTTCCTAGCGGGCACTTTGACTATCTAGGTTAACGAACGGGCACTTGGAATATGTAGGTAACCTAGCGGGCACTTGGACAGTCTAGGTTACCTAGCTGGCTCTTGGACTATCTAGGTTAACGAACGGGCACTTGGACTATCTAGGTTAACTAGCGGGCACTTGGACTATATAGGTCAACTAGCGGACCGTTGTACTATGTAGGTTAACTAGCGAGCACTTGGAGTATCTAGATTTACTAGCGGACCTTGGTCTACGTACGTTAACTAGCGGGCCCTTGGACTATGTAGGTTAACTAGCGGGCACTTGGACGATATAGGTTAACTAGAGCGCCCTTGGACTATCTAGGTTAACTAGCGTGCACTTGGACTATGTAGGTTAACTAGCGGGCACTTGGATGATCAATGTTAACTAGCGGGCACTTGGACTATCTAGGTTACCTAGCAGGAACATGGACAATATAAGTTACCTAGCTGGCACTTGGACTATCTAGGTTACCTAGCGGGCAATTGGACTATCTAGGTTAGCTAACGGGCACTTGGACTAATTAAGTCCCCTAGTGGGCACTTGGACACCCTAGGTTAACTAACGGGCACTAGGACTATCTAGGTTAACTAGCGGGCACTTGGACTATGTAGGTCAACTAGCGGGCCCTTGGACTATCTAGGTTAGCTAACCTGCGCTTGGACTATGTAGGTTAACTAGCAGACACTTGCACGATCTAGGTTAACTAGCGGGCTCTTGCACTATGTAGGTTAACTAGTGGGCCCATTGACTATATTGGTTAACTAGCGGGCACTTGGACGATCTAGGTTAACTAGCGGGCACTTGGACTATGTAGGTTCCCTAGCGGGCATTTGGACTATATAGATAACCCAGCGGGCACTTAGAATTTGTAGGTTAGCTAGACGGCCCTTGGACTATGTAGGTTAACTAGAGGGCCCTTGGGCTATGTAGGTTACCTATGGGGCACTTGGACGATCTAGGTTAACTAGCGGGTACTTGGACTATGTACGTTAACTAGCGGGCCCTTGGACTATGTAGATTAGCTAGCGGCACTTGGACTATCTACGTTAACTAGCGGGCCCTTGGACTATGTAGATTCCCTAGCAGGCATTTGGACTACATAGATAACCTAGCGGGCACTTAGATTTTGTAGGTTACCTAGCGGGCACTTGGACTATCTAGGTTACCTAGCTGGCACTTGAACTATCTACGTTACCTAGCGGGTTCTTGAAGTATGTAGGTTACCTAGCGGGCTGTTGGACTATCTAGGTTACCATGCGGGCACTTGGACTATCTAGGTTAACTAACGGGCCCTTGGACTATGTAGGTTCACTAACGGGCCCTTGGACTATGTAAGTTCCCTAGCGGGCACTTGGACTATGTAGTTTCCCTAGCGGGACCTTGGACTATGTAAGTTCCCTAGCGGGCACTTGGACTATGTAGGTTCCCTAGCGGGCACTTGGATTATGTAGGTTCCCTATCGGGCACTTGGACTATGTAGGTTAACTAGCGCGCCCTTGGAGTATCTAGGTTAACTAACGGGCACTTGGACTATGTAGGTTCCCTTGCGGGCACTTGGATTATTTAGGTTACCTAGCAGGCACTTTGACTATCTAGGTTAACTAACGGGCACTTGGAGTATGTAGGTTGCCTAGTGAACACTTGGACTATGTAGGTTCCCTAGCGAGCACTTGGACTATGTAGGTTCCCTATCAGGTACTTGGACTGTCTAGGTTAACTAGGGGGCAATTGGACTGTGTAGGTTATCTAGCGGGAACTTGGACTATGTAGGTTAACTAGCGGACACTTGGACGATCTAGGTTAACTAGCGGGCACTTGGAATATCAAGGTTAACTAGCGGCCCCTTGGACTATGTAGGTTAACTAGCGGGAACTTGAACTATCTAGGTTAACTAGCAGGTTCTAGGACTATGTAGGTTAACTAGCGGGCACTTGGACTATCTATGTTAACTAGCTGACCTTGGACTATGTAGGGTAACAAGCGGTCACTTGGACTATCTAGGTTAACTAGCTGACCTTGGACTATGAAGGTTAACAAGCGGGCACTGGGACTATCTAGGTTAACTAGCGGACACTTGCACAATGTAGGTTCCCTAGCGAGCACTTTGACTATGTAAGTTCCCTAGCGGGCACTTGGACTATATAGGTTCCCTATGGGCACTTGGAATATACAGGTTCCCTAACGGGCACTTGGAATATACAGGTTCCCTATCGGGAACTTGGACTATGTAGGTTCCTCAGCGGGCACTTGGACTATGTAGGTTCCCTATGGGGCACTTGGACGATCTAGGTTAACTAGCGGGTACTTGGACTATGTAGGTTAACTAGCGGGCCCTTGGACTATGTAGATTAACTAGCGGCACTTGGACTATCTACGTTAACTAGCGGGCCCTTGGACTATGTAGATTCCCTAGCGGGCATTTGGACTACATAGATAACCTAGCGGGCAATTAGATTTGGTAGGTTACCTAGCAGGCACTTGGACTATCTAGGTTACATAGCTGGCACTTGAACTATCAATGTTACCTAGCGGGTTCTTGGAGTATGTAGGTTACCTAGCGGGCTGTTGGACTATCTAGGTTACCAATCGGGCACTTTGACTATCTAGGTTAACTAACGGGCACTTGGACTATGTAGGATCCCTAGCGGGCCCTTGGACTATGTAAGTTCCCTAGCGGGCACTTGGACTATGTAGTTTCCCTAGCGGGCCCTTGGACTATGTAAGTTCCCTAGCGGGCACTTGGACTATGTAGTTTCCCTAGCGGGCACTTGGATTATGTAGGTTCCCTATCGGGCACTTGGACTATGTAGGTTAACTAGCGGGCCCTTGGACTATCTAGGTTAACTAGCGGGCACTTGGACTATCTAGATTAACTAGCGGGCCCTTGGACTATCTAGGTTTACTAGCGGGCACTTGGACTATCTAGGTTAACTAGCGGGCACTTGGACTATATAGTTTCTCTAGCGGGCATTTGGATTATTTAGGTTACCTATTGTGCACTTGGATTATGTAGGTTACCTTGCGAGCACTTGGACTATGTAGGTAACCTAGCGGGCACATGGACTGTCTAGGTTACCTAGCGGGCACTTGGCCTATCTACGTTAACGAACTGGCACTTGGACTATGTAGGTTAACTAGGGGACACTTCGACTATCTAGGTTAGCTAATGGGCAATTGGACTATCTAGGTTACCTAGCGGGCACTTGGACTATGTAGGTTCCCTTGTGGGCACTTGGACTATTTAGGTTACCTAGCAGGCACTTTGACTATCTAGGTTAACTAACGGGCACTTGGACTATGTAGGTTGCCTAATGAGCACTTGGATTATGTAGGTTCCCTAGCGAGCACTTGGACTATGTAGTTTCCCTATCAGGTACTTGGTCTGTCTAGGTTAACTAGGGGGCAATTGGACTGTGTAGGTTACCTAGCGGGAACTTGGACTATGTAGGTTAATTAGCGGACACTTGGACGATCTAGGTTAACTAGCGGGCACTTGGAATATCTAGGTTAACTAGCGGGTTCTTGGACTATGTAGGTTAACTAGCGGGGACTTGGACTATCTAGGTTAACTAGCTGATCTTGGACTATGTAGGTTAACAAGCGGTCACTTGGACTATCTAGGTTAACTAGCTGACCTTGGACTATGTAGGTTAACAAGGGGTCACATGGACTATCTAGGTTAACTAGCTGACCTTGGACTTTGTAGGTTAACTAGCGGGCACTTGGACTATCTAGGTTGCCTAGCGGGCACTTGCACAATGTAGGTTCCCTAGCGAGCACTTTGACTATGTAGGTTCCCTAGCGGGCACGTGGATTGTATAGGTTCCCTTGGGCCTTTGGACTATCTAGGTTCCCTAACGGGCACTTGGAATATACAGGTTCCCTATTGGGAACTTGGACTATGTAGGTTCCTCAGCGGGCACTTGGACTATGTAGGTTCCCTATCGGGCATTGGACTATATAGGTTAACTAGCAGGCCCTTGGACTATCTAGGTTACCTAGCGGGCACTTGTACTATGTAGGTTAACTAGTGGACACTTGGACAATCTAGGTTACCTAGCGGGCACTTGAACTATGTACATACCCTAGCGGGCACTTGGACTATCTTGGTTACCTAGCGGGCAATTGGCCTATCTGGTTAACGAACGGACACTTGGACTATGTTGCTTAACTAGCGGACACTTCGACTATCTAGGTTAGCCAACGGGCAATTGGACTATCTAGGTTACCTAGCGGGCACTTGGTCTATTTAGGTTACCTAGCAGGCACTTTGACTATCTAGGTTAACTAACGGGCACTTGGACTATGTGGGTTGCCTAGCGAGCACATGGACTATGTAGGTTCCCAGCGGGCACTTGGACTATGTAGGTCCCCTATCGGGTACTTGGACTGTCTAGGTTAACTAGCGGGCAATTGGACTGTGGGTTTCCTAGTGGGCACTTGGACTATGTAGTTTACCTAGCACGCCCTTGGACTATATGGGTTAACTAGCGGGCACTTGGACTATCAAGGTTACCTAGAGGGCACTTGGACTATGTACGTTCCCTAGCGGGCACTTTGGCTATCTACGTTACCTAGCGGGCAATTGTACTATGTAGGTTAAAGAACGGGCACTTGGACTATGTAGGTAACATAATGGTCACTTGGACTGTCTAGGTTACCTAGCGGGGACTTGGACTATGTAGGTTAACTAGCGGTCACTTGGACTATGTAAGATCCCTATCAGACATTTGTACTACTTAGGTTAACTAGCGGGCACTTTGACTATCTAGGTTAACTAGCGTGAACTTGGACTATCTAGGTCAACTACCGGGCCCTTGCACTATGTAGGTTAACTAGCGGGCACTTGGACTATCTAGGTTAACTAGCGGACCTTGGACTATGTAGGTTAACTAGCGGGCACTTGGACGATATAGGTTAACTAGAGGGCACTTGGACTATGTAGGTTAAATAGCGGGCACTTGGATGATCAATGTTAACTAGCCGGCACTTGGACTATCTAGGTTAGCTAACGGGCACTTGGACTAAGTACATCCCCTAGTGGGCACTTGGACACCCTAGGTTAACTAACGGGCACTAGGACTATCTAGGTTAAATAGCGGGCACTTGGACTATGTAGGTCAACTAGCGGGCCCTTGGACTATCTAGGTTAGCTAACTGGCACTTGGACTGTGTAGGCTAACTAGCAGACACTTGCACGATCCAGGTTAACTAGCGGGCTCTTGCACTATGTAGGTTAACTAGTGGGCCCATTAACTATGTTGGTTAACTAGCGGGCACTTGGACGATGTAGGTTAACTAGCGGGCACTTGGAGTATGTAGGTTCCCTAGCAGGCATTTGGACTATATAGATAACCTAACGGGCACTTAGATTTTGTAGGTTAGCTAGAGGGCCCTTGGGCTATGTAGGTTACCTAGCGGGCACTTGGACGATCTAGGTTAAATAGCGGGTACTTGGACTATGTAGATTAACTAGCGGCACTTGGACTATCTACGTTAACTAGCGGGCCCTTGGACTATGTAGATTCCCTAGCGGGCATTTGGACTACATAGATAACCTAGCGGGCACTTAGATTTTTTAGGTTACCTAGCGCGCACTTGGACTATCTAGGTTACCTAGCTGGCACTTGAACTATCTACGTTACCCAGCGGGTTCTTTGAGTATGTAGGTTACCTAGCGGGCTGTTGCACTATCTAGGTTACCAAGCGGGCACTTGGACTATCTACGTTAACTAGCGGGCCCTTGGACTATGTAGATTCCCTAGCGGGCATTTGGACTGCATAGATAACCTAGCGGGCACTTAGATTTTTTAGGTTACCTAGCGCGCACTTGGACTATCTAGGTTACCTAGCAGGCACTTGAACTATCTACGTTACCCAGCGGGTTCTTGGAGTATGTAGGTTACCTAGCGGGCTGTTGCACTATCTAGGTTACCAAGCGGGCACTTGGACGATCTAGGTTAACTAGCGGGTACTTGGACTATGTAGGTTAACTAGCGGGCCCTTGGACTATGTAGATTAACTAGCGGCACTTGGACTATCTACGTTTACTAGCGGGCCCTTGGACTATGTAGATTCCCTAGCGGGCATTTGGACTACAAAAATAACCTAGCGGGCAATTAGATTTGGTAGGTTACCTAGCGGGCACTTGGACTATCTAGGTTACCTAGCTGGCACTTGAACTATCAACGTTACCTAGCGGGTTCTTGGAGTATGTAGATTACCTAGCGGGCTGTTGGACTATCTAGGTTACCAAGCGGGCACTTTGACTATCTAGGTTAACTAACGGGCACTTGGACTATGTAGGTTCCCTAGCGGGCCCTTGGACTATGTAAGTTCCCTAGCGGGCACTTGGACTATGTAGTTTCCCTAGCGGGCCCTTGGACTATGTAAGTTCCCTAGCGGGCACTTGGACTATGTAGGTTCCCTAGCGGGCACTTGGATTATGTAGGTTCCCTATCGGGCACTTGGACTATGTAGGTTAACTAGCGGGCCCTTGGACTATCTAGGTTAACTAGCGGGCACTTGGACTATCTAGATTAACTAGCGGGCCCTTGGACTATCTAGGTTTACTAGCGGGCACTTGGATTATCTAGGTTAACTAGCGTGCACTTGGACTATATAGTTTCTCTAGCGGGCATTTGGATTATTTAGGTTACCTATTGTGCACTTGGATTATGTAGGTTACCTAGCGAGCACTTGGACTATGTAGGTTAACTAGAAGGCACTTGGACTATCAAGGTTACCTAGCGGCACATTGGACTATGTAGGTTACCAGCGGGCACTTGGACTATCTAGGTTAACAAACGTGCACTTGGACTATGTAGGTAACCTAGCGGGCACATGGACTGTCTAGGTTACCTAGCGGGCACTTGGCCTATCTACGTTAACGAACGGGCACTTGGACTATGTAGGTTAACTAGGGGACACTTGGACTATCTAGGTTAGCTAATGGGCAATTGGACTATCTAGGTTACCTAGCGGGCACTTGGACTATGTAGGTTCCCTTGCGGGCACTTGGACTATTTAGGTTACCTAGCAGGCACTTTGACTATCTAGGTTAACTAACGGGCACTTGGACTATGTAGGTTGCCTAGTGAGCACTTGGATTATGTAGGTTCCCTAGCGAGCACTTGGACTATGTAGGTTCCCTATCAGGTACTTGGTCTGTCTAGGTTAACTAGGGGGCAATTGGACTGTGTAGGTTACCTAGCGGGAACTTGGACTATGTAGGTTAACTAGCGGACACTTGGACGATCTAGGTTAACTAGCGGGCACTTGGAATATCTAGGTTAACTAGCGGGTTCTTGGACTATGTAGGTTAACTAGCGGGCACATGGACTATCTAGGTTAACTAGCTGACCTTGGACTATGTAGGTTAACAAGCGGTCACATGGACTATCTAGGTTAACTAGCTGACCTTGGACTATGTAGGTTAACTAGCGGGCACTTGGACTATCTAGGTTGCCTAGCGGGCACTTGCACAATGTAGGTTCCCTAGCGAGCACTTTGACTATGTATGTTCCCTAGCGGGCACTTGGATTGTATAGGTTCCCTATGAGCCTTTGGACTATCTAGGTTCCCTAACGGGCACATGGAATATACAGGTTCCCTATCGGGAACTTGGACTATGTAGGTTCCTCAGCGGGCACTTGGACTATGTAGGTTCCCTATCGGGCATTGGACTATGTAGGTTAACTAGCAGGCCCTAGGATTATCTAGGTTACCTAGCGGGCACTTGTACTATGTAGGTTAACTAGCGGACACTTGGACAATCTAGGTTACCTAGCGGGCACTTGAACTATGCACATACCCTAGCGGGCACTTGGACTATCTTGGTTACCTAGCAGGCACTTGGCCTATCTGGTTAACGAATGGACACTTGGACTATGTTGCTTAACTAGCGGACACTTCGACTATCTAGGTTAGCCAACGGGCAATTGGACTATCTAGGTTACCTAGCGGGCACTTGGACTATTTAGGTTACCTAGCAGGCACTTTGACTATCTAGGTTAACTAACGGGCACTTGGACTATGTGGGTTGCCTAGCGAGCACATGGACTATGTAGGTTCCCAGCGGGCACTTGGACTATGTAGGTCTCCTATCGGGTACTTGGACTGTCTAGGTTAACTAGCGGGCAATTGGACTGTGGGTTTCCTAGTGGGCACTTGGACTATGTAGTTTACCTAGCACGCACTTGGACTATATGGGTTAACTAGCGGGCACTTGGACTATCTAGGTTACCTAGAGGGCACTTGGACTATGTACGTTCCCTAGCGGGCACTTGGGCTATCTACGTTACCTAGCGGGCAATTGGACTATGTAGGTTAACGAACGGGCACTTGGACTATGTAGGTAACATAATGGTCACTTAGACTGTCTAGGTTACCTAGCGGGGACTTGGACTATGTAGGTTAACTAGCGGTCACTTGGACTATGTAAGATCCCTATCAGACATTTGTACTACTTAGGTTAACTAGCGGGCACTTTGACTATCTAGGTTAACTAGCGTGAACTTGGACTATATAGGTCAACTAGCGGGCCCTTGCACTATGTAGGTTAACTAGCGGGCACTTGGACTATCTAGGTTAACTAGCGGACCTTGGACTATGTAGGTTAACTAGCGGGCTCTTGGACGATATAGGTTAACTAGAGGGCACTTGGACTATGTAAGTTAAATAGCGGGCACTTGGATGATCAATGTTAACTAGCGGGCACTTGGACTATCTAGGTTAGCTAACGGGCACTTGGACTAAGTACGTCCCCTAGTGGGCACTTGGACACCCTAGGTTAACTAACGGGCACTAGGACTATCTAGGTTAAATAGCGGGCACTTGGACTATGTAGGTCAACTAGCGGGCCCTTGGACTATCTAGGTTAGCTAACTGGCACTTGGACTGTGTAGGCTAACTAGCAGACACTTGCACGATCCAGGTTAACTAGCGGGCTCTTGCACTATGTAGGTTAACTAGTGGGCCCATTGACTATGTTGGTTAACTAGCGGGCACTTGGACGATGTAGGTTAACTAGCGGGCACTTGGAGTATGTAGGTTCCCTAGCAGGCATTTGGACTATATAGATAACCTAGCGGGCACTTAGATTTTGTAGGTTAGCTAGCGGGCCCTTGGGCTATGTAGGTTACCTAGCGGGCACTTGGACGATCTAGGTTAACTAGCGGGTACTTGGACTATGTAGATTAACTAGCGGCACTTGGACTATCTACGTTAACTAGCGGGCCCTTGGACTATGTAGATTCCCTAGCGGGCATTTGGACTGCATAGATAACCTAGCGGGCACTTAGATTTTTTAGGTTACCTAGCGCGCACTTGGACTATCTAGGTTACCTAGCTGGCACTTGAACTATCTACGTTACCCAGCGGGTTCTTGGAGTATGTAGGTTACCTAGCGGGCTGTTGCACTATCTAGGTTACCAAGCGGGCACTTGGACTATCTAGGTTAACTAACGGGCACTTGGACTATGTAGGTTCCCTAGCGGGCCCTTGGACTATGTAAGTTCCCTAGCGGGCACTTGGACTATGTAGTTTCCTTAGCGGGCCCTTGGACTATGTAAGTTCCCTAGTGGGCACTTGGACTATGTAGGTTCCCTATCGGGCACTTGGACAAGATAGGTTCCCTAGCGGGCAGTTGGTCTATCTAGGTTAACTAGCGGGCACTTGGACAATCTATGTTAAGTAGAGAGCACTTGAACTATCTAGGTAAACTAGCGGGCATTTGGACTATTAGGGTCCCTAGCGGGCATTTGGACTATATTGGTTACCTAGCGGGCACTTGGACTATGTAGGTAAACGAACAGGCACTTGGACTATGTAGGTAACCTAGTGGTCACTTGAACTGTCTAGGTTACCTAGCGGGCACTTAGAGTATGTAGGTTAACTAGGGGGCACTTGGATTACGTAGGTTAACTAGCGGGCCCTTGGACGATGTAGGTTAACTAGCGGGCCCTTGGACTATGTAGGTTAACTAGCGGGCCCTTGGACTATGTAGGTTAACTAGCGGGCACTTGGACGATCTAGGTTAACTAGCGGATACTTGGACTATGTAGGTTAACTTGCGGGCCCTTAGACTATGTAGATTAACTAGAGGCACTTGGACTATCTACGTAAACTAGCGGGCCCTTGGACTATGTAGATTCCCTAGCGGGCACTTGGACTATGTATGTTCCAGAGCGGGCACTTGGACTATGTAGGTTCCCTAGCAGGCACTTGGACTATGTAGGTTCCCTAGCGGGCACTTGTACTATGTAGGTTAAATAGCGGACACGTGGACGATCTAGGTTAACTAGCCGGTACTTGGACTATGTAGGTTAACTAGCGGTCCCTTGAACTATGTAGATTAACTAGCGGCACTTGGACTATCTACGTTAACTAGCGGGCCCTTGGACTATGTAGATTCCCTAACTGGCACTTGGACTACGTAGGTTTCCTAGCGGGCACTTAGACTCTGTATGTTCCCTAGCAGGCACTTGGACTATATATGTTCCTTACGGACACTTGAACTATGTAAGTTAACTAACAGGCACTTGGACTATGTAGGTTAACTAGCGCGCCCTTGGACTATCTAGGTAAATTAGCGGGCACTTGGACTATGTAGGTTAACTAGCGGGCACTTGGACTATGTAGGTTAACTAGGGTACACTTGCACTATATAGGTTACCTAGCGGCACTTGGACTATCTAGGTTAACAAGCGGGCACTTGGACTATCTGGGTTAACTAGCGTGCACTTGGACTATGTAGGTTCCTTAGCGGGAACTTGGATATCTAGTTTACCTAGCGGGCACTTGGACTATGTAGGTTAACTAGCGGGCCCTTGGACTATCTAGGTTACATAGCTGGAACTTGGACTATATAGGTTACCTTGCGGGCACTTGGACTATGTAGGTTAACCGAGGCACTAGGACGATCTAGGTTAAATAGTGGGTCCTTGGACTATGTAGGTTAACGAACGGGCATTTGGACTATGTAGGTTACCTAGCAGGCACTTGGACTGTCTAGGTTACCTAGCGGGTACTTGGACTATCTAGGTTAACGAACGGGCACTGGGACTATCTAGGTTAACTAGCGGTCACTTGGACTATGTAGGTTACCTAGCGGGCACTTGCACTATCTAGGTTACCTAGCGGGCACTTGGACTATGTAGGTTAATTAGCGGACATTTGGGCTATGTAGGTAACCTAGCGGGCACTTGGACAGTCCCGGTTACCTAGCTTGCACTTGGACTTCTAGGTTAACCAATGGGCACTTGGACTATGTATGTTGCATAGCGGGCAATTGGATTATCTAGGTTAGGTAACGGGCACTTGGACTATCTAGGTTACCTAGCGGGAACTTGGACTATTTAGGTTACCTAGCGGGCACTTGGACTATCTAGGTTACCTAACGGGCACTTGGACTATCTTGATTTCTTAGCGGGCACTTGGACTATATAGGTTACCTAGCGGGCCCTTGGACTATGTAGGTTACCTAGCAGGCACTTGGACTATCTAGGTTAACGAAATGGCACTTGGACTATGTAGGTTACCTAGCGGACACTTGGATTATCTAGGTTAGCTAACAGAAACTTGGAATATCTAGGTTACCTAGCGGGCACTTGGACTATGGAGGTTACCTTGCGGGGACTTGTACTATCTAGGTTACCTAACGGGAACTTGGACTATGTAGGTTAACTAGCATACACTTGGACGATCTAGCTTAACTAGCGGGCACTTGGAATATCTAGGTTAACTAGCGGGGCCTTGGACTATGTAGGTTAACTAGCAGGCACTTGGACTATGTAGGTTAACTAGCTGACCTTGGACTATGTAGGTTACCTGTTGGGCACTTCGACTATCTAAGTTAACTAGCGGGCACTTGGACTATCTAGGTTAACTAGCGGGCACTTGCACAAAGCAGGTTCCCTAGCGGGCACTTTTACTATGTAGGTTCCCTAGCGGGAACTTGGATTATATAGGTTCCCTACGGGCACTTGGACTATCCAGGTTCCCTAACGGGCACTTGGACTATGTAGGTTCCTCTGCGGGCACTTGGACTATGTAGGTTCCCTATCAGGCACTTGGACTATGTAGGTTAACTATCGGGCACTTGGACTATGTAGGTTAACTAGCGGGCACGTGGACTATCTAGGTTAATTCGCGGGCACTTGTACAATGCAGGTTCCCTAGCGAGCATTTTGAGTATGTAGGTTCCCTAGCGGGCACTTGGACTATATAGGTTCCCTACGGGCACTTGGACTATCTAGGTTCCCTAACGGGCACTTGGAATATGTAGGTTCCCTATCGGGCACTTGGACTATGTAGGTTCCTCAGCGGGCACTTGGACTATGTAGGTTCCCTATCGGGCATTGGACTATGTAGGTGAACTAGCAGAACCTTGGACTATCTAAGTTACCTAGCGGGCAATTGGACTATGTAGTTTAACTAGCGGACACTTGGACAATCTAGGTTACCTAGCGGGCACTTGAACTATGTACATACCTTGGCGGGCACTTGGACTATCTAGGTTACCTAGCAGGCACTTGGACTATGTACGTCCCCTAGCGGGCACTTGGACGATCTAGGTTAACTAGCGGATACTTGGACTATGTAGGTTAACTTGCGGGCCCTTAGACTATGTAGTTAACTAGAGGCACTTGGACTATCTACGTTAAGTAGCGGGCCCTTGGACTATGTAGATTCCCTAGCGGGCATTTGGACTATGTATGTTCCAGAGCGGGCACTTGGACTATGTAGGTTCCCTAGCAGGCACTTGGACTATGTAGGTTCCCTAGCGGGCACTTGTACTATGTAGGTTAACTAGCGGACACATTTATGATCTAGGTTAACTAGCCGGTACTTGGACTATGTAGGTTAACTAGCGTTCCCTTGAACTATGTAGATTAACTAGCGGCACTTGGACTATCTACGTTAACTAGCGGGCCCTTGGACTATGTAGATTCCCTAGCGGGCACTTGGACTACGTAGGTTCCATAGCGGGCACTTAGACTCTGTATGTTCCCTAGCGGGCACTTGGACTATATATGTTCCTTACGGACACTTGAACTATGTAAGTTAACTAACGGGCACTTGGACTATGTAGGTTAACTAGCGCGCCTTAGGACTATCTAGGTAAACTAGCGGGCACTTGGACTATGTAGGTTAACTAGCGGGCACTTGGACTATGTAGGTTAACTAGGGGACACTTGCACTATATAGGTTACCTAGCGGCACTTGGACTATCTAGGTTAACTAGCGGGCACACGGACTATCTGGGTTAACTAGCGTGCACTTGGACTATGTAGGTTCCTTAGCGGGAACTTGGATATCTAGTTTACCTAGCGGGCACTTGGACTATGTAGGTTAACTAGCGGGCCCTTGGACTATCTAGGTTACATAGCTGGAACTTGGACTATATAGGTTACCTTGCGGGCACTTGGACTATGTAGGTTAACCGAGGCACTTGGACGATCTAGGTTAAATAGTGGGTCCTTGGAGTATTTAGGTTAACGAAAGGGCATTTGGACTATGTAGGTTACCTAGCAGGCACTTGGACTGTCTAGGTTACCTAGCGGGCACTTGGACTATCTAGGTTAACTAGCGGGCACTTGGACTATGTAGGTTACCTAGCGGGCACTTGCACTATCTAGGTTACCTAGCGGGCACTTGGACTATGTAGGTTAATTAGCGGGCATTTGGACTATGTAGGTAACCTAGCGGGCACTTGGACAGTCCCGGTTACCAAGCGGGCACTTGGACTTCTAGGTTAACCAATGGGCACTTGGACTATGTATGTTGCATAGCGGGCAATTGGATTATCTAGGTTAGGTAACGGGCACTTGGACTATCTAGGTTACCTAGCGGGAACGTGGACTATTTAGGTTACCTAGCGGGCACTTGGACTATCTAGGTTACCTAACGGGCGATTGGACTATCTTGATTTCTTAGCGGGCACTTGGACTATATACGTTACCTAGCGGGCCCTTGGACTATGTAGGTTACCTAGCAGGCAATTGGACTATCTAGGTTAACGAAATGGCACTTGGACTATGTAGGTTACCTAGCGGGCACTTGGATTATCTAGGTTAGCTAACAGGAACTTGGAATATCTACGTTACCTAGCGGGCACTTGGGCTATGGAGGTTACCTTGCGGGGACTTGAACTATCTAGGTTACCTAACGGGAACTTGGACTATGTAGGTTAACTAGCATACACTTCGACGATCTAGGTTAACTAGCGGGCACTTGAAATATCTAGGTTAACTAGCGGGGCCTTGGACTATGTAGGTTAACTAGCAGGCACTTGGACTATGTAGGTTAACTAGCGGGCACTTGAACTATCTAGGTTAACTAGCTGACCTTGGACTATGTAGGTTAACTAATGGGCACTTCGACTATCTAGGTTAACTAGCGGGCACTTGGACTATCTAGGTTAACTAGCGGGCACTTGCACAAAGCAGGTTCCCTAGCGGGCACTTTTACTATGTAGGTTCCGTAGCGGGCACTTGGACTATATAGGTTCCCTACGGGCACTTGGACTACCTAGGTTCCCTAACGGGGACTTGGACTATGTAGGTTCCTCTGTGGGCACTTGGACTATGTAGGTTCCCTATCAGACACTTGGACTATGTAGGTTAAATATCGGGCACTTGGACTATCTAGGTTAACTAGCGGGCACGTGGACTATATAGGTTAATTAGCGGGCACTTGTGCAATGCAGGTTTCCTAGCGGGCATTTTGAGTATGTAGATTCCCTAGCGGGCACTTGGACTATATAAGTTCCCTACGGGCACTTGGACTATCTAGGTTCCCTAACGGGCACTTGGAATATATAGGTTCCCTATCGGGCACTTGGACTATGTAGGTTCCTCAGCGGGCACTTGGATTATGAAGGTTGCCTATCGGGCATTGGACTATGTAGGTTAACTAGCAGGACCTTGGACTATCTAAGATACCTAGCGGGCACTTGGACTATGTAGTTTAACTAGCGGACACTTGGACAATCTAGGTTACCTAGCGGGCACTTGAACTATGTACATACCTTGGCGGGCACTTGGACTATCTAGGTTACCTAGCGGGCACTTGGACTATGTACGTCCCCTAGCGGGCACTTGGAATATCCAAGTTAACTAGAGGGCCCTTGGACTATGTAGGTTAACTAGCGGGCACTTGGATTATCTATGTTAACTATCGGGCACTTAGACGATCTAGGTTAACTAGCGGGCACTTGGACTATCTATGTTAACTAACGGGCCCTTATACTATCTAGGTTTACTAGCGGGCACTTGGACTATCTAGGTTAACTAGCGGGCACGTGGACTATGTAGTTTCCCTAGTGGGCATTTGGATTATTTAGGTTACCTAGTGGTCACTTGGACTATGTAGGTTACCTAGCAGGCACTTGGACTATCTAGGTTAACGAAATGGCACTAGGCCTATGTAGGTTACCTAGCGGGCACTTGGACTATGGAGGTTACCTTGCGGGCACTTGTACTATCTAGGTTACCTAACGGGAACTTGGACTATGTAGGTTAACTAGCATACACTTGGACGATCTAGGTTAACTAGCGGGCACTTGGATTATCTAGGTGAACTAGTGGGGCCTTGGACTATGTAGGTTAACTAGCAGGCACTTGGACTATGTAGGTTAACTAGCGGGAACTTGGACTATCTAGGTTAACTAGCTGACCTTGGACTATGTAGGTTAACTATCGGGCACTTGGACTATCTAGGTTAACTAGCGGGCACTTGGACTATCTAGGTTAACTAGCGGGCACTTGCACAAAGCAGGTTCCCTAGCGGGCACTTTTACTATGAAGTTTCCCTAGTGGGCACTTGTACTATATATGTTCCCTAACGGGCACTTGGAATATGTAGGTTCCCTATCGGGCACTTGGACTATGTAGGTTCCTCAGCTGGCACTTGGACTATGTAGGTTCCTTATCGGGCATTGGACTATTTAGGTTAACTAGCAGGAACTTGGACTATCTAGGTTACCTAGCGGGCACTTGGACTATTTAGTTTAACTAGCGGACACTTGGACAATCTAGGTTACCTAGCGGTCACTTGAACTATGTACATACCTTGGCGGGCACTTGGACTATCTAGGTTACCCAGCGGGCACTTGGACTATGTACGTCCCTAGCAGGCACTTGGACTATCTTGGTTAACTAGAGGGCCCTTGGACTATGTAGGTTAACTAGCGGGCACTTGGACTATCTAGGTTAACTAGCGGGCACTTGTTCTATCTAGATTAACTAACGGGCCCTTATACTATCTAGGTTTACTAGCGGGCAATTGGACTATCTAGGTTAACTAGCGGGCACTTGGACTATGTAGTTTCCCTAGTGGGCATTTGGATTATTTAGGTTACCTAGTGGGCACTTGGACTATGTAGGTTACCTAGCAGGCACTTGGACTATCTAGGTTAACGAAATGGCACTTGGACTATGTAGGTTACCTAGTGGGCACTTGGATTATCTAGGTTAGCTAACAGGAACTTGGAATATCTAGGTAACCTAGCGGGCACTTGGACTATGGAGGTTACCTTGCGGGGACTTGTACTATCTAGGTTACCTAACGGGAACTTGGACTATGTAGGTTAACTAGCATACACTTGGACGATCTAGGTTAACTAGCGGGCACTTGGAATATCTAGGTTAACTAGCGGGCCCTTGGACTATGTAGGTTAACTAGCTGACCTTGGACTATGTAGGTTAACTATTGGGCACTTCGACTATCTAGGTTAACTAGCGGGCACTTGGACTATCTAGGTTAACTAGAGGGCCCTTGGACTATGTAGCTTAACTAGCGGGCACTTGGACTATCTAGGTTAACTAGCGGGCACTTGTTCTATCTAGATTAACTAACGGGCCCTTATACTATCTAGGTTTACTAGCGGGCAATTGGACTATCTAGGTTAACTAGCGGGCACTTGGACTATGTAGTTTCCCTAGTGGGCATTTGGATTATTTAGGTTACCTAGTGGGCACTTGGACTATGTAGGTTACCTAGCAGGCACGTGGACTATCTAGGTTAACGAAATGGCACTTGGACTATGTAGGTTACCTAGTGGGCACTTGGATTATCTAGGTTAGCTAACAGGAACTTGGAATATCTAGGTAACCTAGCGGGCACTTGGACTATGGAGGTTACCTTGCGGTGACTTGTACTATCTAGGTTACCTAACGGGAACTTGGACTATGTAGGTTAACTAGCATACACTTGGACGATCTAGGTTAACTAGCGGGCACTTGGAATATCTAGGTTAACTAGCGGGCCCTTGGACTATGTAGGTTAACTAGCTGACCTTGGACTATGTAGGTTAACTATTGGGCACTTCGACTATCTAGGTTAACTAGCGGGCACTTGGACTATCTAGGTTAACTAGCGGGCACTTGCACAAAGCAGGTTCCCTAGCGGGCACTTTTACTATGTAGTTTCCCTAGTGTGCACTTGGACTATATAGGTTCCCTAACGGGCACTTGGAATATGTAGGTTCCCTATCAGGCACTTGGACTATGTAGGTTCCTCAGCGGGCACTTGGACTATGTAGGTTCCCTATCGGGCATTGGACTATGTAGGTTAACTAGCAGGACCTTGGACTACCTAGGTTACCTAGCGGGCACTTGGACTATTTAGTTTAACTAGCAGACACTTGGACAATCTAAGATACCTAGCGGGCACTTGAACTATGTACATACCTTGGCGGGCACTTGGACTATCTAGGTTACCTAGCGGGCACTTGGACTATGTACGTCCCCTAGCAGGCACTTGGACTATCTAGGTTAACTAGAGGGCCCTTGGACTATGTAGGTTAACTAGCGGGCACTTGGACTATCTAGGTTAACTAGCGGGCACTTGGAGTATCTAGGTTAACTAGCGGGCACTTGGTCTATGTAGTTTCCCTAGTGGGCATTTGGATTATTTAGGTTACCTAGTGGCCACTTGGACTATGTAGGTTACCTAGCAGGCACTTGGACTATCTAGGTTAACGAAATGGCACTTGGACTATGTAGGTTACCTAGCGGGCACTTGGATTATGTAGGTAAACGAACGGGCACTTGGACTATGTAGGTAACCTAGTGCTCACTTGAACTGTCTAGGTTACCTAGCGGGCACTTGGAGTATGTAGGTTAACTAGGGGGCACTTGGACTACGTAGGTTAACTAGCGGGCCCTTGGACGATGTAGGTTAACTAGTGGGCCCTTGGACTATGTAGGTTAACTAGCGGGCCCTTGGACTATGTAAGTTAACTAGCGGGCACTTTGACGATCTAGGTTAACTAGCGGATACTTGGACTATGTAGGTTAACTTGCGGGCCCTTAAACTATGTAGATTAACTAGAGGCACTTGGAGTATCTACCTTAACTAGCGGGCCCTTGGACTATGTAGATTCCCTGGCGGGCACTTGGACTATGTATGTTCCAGAGCGGGCACTTGGACTATGTAGGTTCCCTAGCAGGCACTTGGACTATGTAGGTTCCCTAGCGGGCACTTGTACTATGTAGGTTAACTAGCGGACACTTGGACGATCTAGGTTAACTAGCCGGTACTTGGACTATGTAGGTTAACTAGCGGTCCCTTGAACTATGTAGATTAACTAGCGGCACTTGGACTATCTACGTTAACTAGCGGGCCCTTGGACTATGTAGATTCCCTAGCGGGCACTTGGACTACGTAGGTTCCCTAGCGGGCACTTTTACTATGTAGTTTCCCTAGTGTGCACTTGGACTATATAGGTTCCCTAAGGGGCACTTGGAATATGTAGGTTCCCTATCGGGCACTTGGACTATGTAGGTTCCTCAGCGGGCACTTGGACTATGTAGGTTCCCTATCGGGCATTGGACTATGTAGGTTAACTAGCAGGACCTTGGACTACCTAGGTTACCTAGCGGGCACTTGGACTATTTAGTTTAACTAGCAGACACTTGGACAATCTAAGATACCTAGCGGGCACTTGAACTATGTACATACCTTGTCGGGCACTTGGACTATCTAGGTTACCTAGCGGGCACTTGGACTATGTACGTCCCCTAGCAGGCACTTGGACTATCTAGGTTAACTAGAGGGCCCTTGGACTATGTAGGTTAACTAGCGGGCACTTGGACTATCTAGGTTAACTAGCGGGCACTTGGAGTATCTAGGTTAACTAGCGGGCACTTGGTCTATGTAGTTTCCCTAGTGGGCATTTGGATTATTTAGGTTACCTAGTGGCCACTTGGACTATGTAGGTTACCTAGCAGGCACTTGGACTATCTAGGTTAACGAAATGGCACTTGGACTATGTAGGTTACCTAGCGGGCACTTGGATTATGTAGGTAAACGAACGGGCACTTGGACTATGTAGGTAACCTAGTGCTCACTTGAACTTTCTAGGTTACCTAGCGGGCACTTGGAGTATGTAGGTTAACTAGGGGGCACTTGGACTACGTAGGTTAACTAGCGGGCCCTTGGACGATGTAGGTTAACTAGTGGGCCCTTGGACTATGTAGGTTAACTAGCGGGCCCTTGGACTATGTAAGTTAACTAGCGGGCACTTTGACGATCTAGGTTAACTAGCGGATACTTGGACTATGTAGGTTAACTTGCGGGCCCTTAAACTATGTAGATTAACTAGAGGCACTTGGAGTATCTACCTTAACTAGCGGGCCCTTGGACTATGTAGATTCCCTGGCGGGCACTTGGACTATGTATGTTCCAGAGCGGGCACTTGGACTATGTAGGTTCCCTAGCAGGCACTTGGACTATGTAGGTTCCCTAGCGGGCACTTGTACTATGTAGGTTAACTAGCGGACACTTGGACGATCTAGGTTAACTAGCCGGTACTTGGACTATGTAGGTTAACTAGCGGTCCCTTGAACTATGTAGATTAACTAGCGGCACTTGGACTATCTACGTTAACTAGCGGGCCCTTGGACTATGTAGATTCCCTAGCGGGCACTTGGACTACGTAGGTTCCCTAGCGGGCACTTTTACTATGTAGTTTCCCTAGTGTGCACTTGGACTATATAGGTTCCCTAAGGGGCACTTGGAATATGTAGGTTCCCTATCGGGCACTTGGACTATGTAGGTTCCTCAGCGGGCACTTGGACTATGTAGGTTCCCTATCGGGCATTGGACTATGTAGGTTAACTAGCAGGACCTTGGACTACCTAGGTTACCTAGCGGGCACTTGGACTATTTAGTTTAACTAGCAGACACTTGGACAATCTAAGATACCTAGCGGGCACTTGAACTATGTACATACCTTGTCGGGCACTTGGACTATCTAGGTTACCTAGCGGGCACTTGGACTATGTACGTCCCCTAGCAGGCACTTGGACTATCTAGGTTAACTAGAGGGCCCTTGGACTATGTAGGTTAACTAGCGGGCACTTGGACTATCTAGGTTAACTAGCGGGCACTTGGAGTATCTAGGTTAACTAGCGGGCACTTGGTCTATGTAGTTTCCCTAGTGGGCATTTGGATTATTTAGGTTACCTAGTGGCCACTTGGACTATGTAGGTTACCTAGCAGGCACTTGGACTATCTAGGTTAACGAAATGGCACTTGGACTATGTAGGTTACCTAGCGGGCACTTGGATTATGTAGGTAAACGAACGAGCACTTGGACTATGTAGGTAACCTAGTGCTCACTTGAACTGTCTAGGTTACCTAGCGGGCACTTGGAGTATGTAGGTTAACTAGGGGGCACTTGGACTACGTAGGTTAACTAGCGGGCCCTTGGACGATGTAGGTTAACTAGCGGGCCCTTGGACTATGTAGGTTAACTAGCGGGCCCTTGGACTATGTAAGTTAACTAGCGGGCACTTGGACGATCTAGGTTAACTAGCGGATACTTGGACTATGTAGGTTAACTTGCGGGCCCTTAAACTATGTAGATTAACTAGAGGCACTTGGAGTATCTACCTTAACTAGCGGGCCCTTGGACTATGTAGATTCCCTGGCGGGCACTTGGACTATGTATGTTCCAGAGCGGGCACTTGGACTATGTAGGTTCCCTAGCAGGCACTTGGACTATGTAGGTTCCCTAGCGGGCACTTGTACTATGTAGGTTAACTAGCGGACACTTGGACGATCTAGGTTAACTAGCCGGTACTTGGACTATGTAGGTTAACTAGCGGTCCCTTGAACTATGTAGATTAACTAGCGGCACTTGGACTATCTACGTTAACTAGCGGGCCCTTGGACTATGTAGATTCCCTAGCGGGCACTTGGACTACGTAGGTTCCCTAGCGGGCACTTAGACTCTGTATGTTCCCTAGCGGGCACTTGGACTATATATGTTCCTTACGGACACTTGAACTATGTAAGTTAACTAACGGGCACTTGGACTATGTAGGTTAACTAGCGCGCCCTTGGACTATCTAGGTAACCTTGCGGGCACTTGGGCTATGTAGGTTAACTACCGGGCACTTGCACTATCTAGGTTACCTAATGGGCACTTGGACTATGTACGTTCCCTAGCAGGCACTTGGACTATCTATGTTAACTAGCGGGCACTTGGACTATGTAGGTTAACTAGGGGACACTTGCACTATATAGGTTACCTAGCGGCACTTGGACTATCTAGGTTAACTAGCGGGCACTTGGACTATCTGGGTTAACTAGCGTGCACTTGGACTATGTAGGTTCCTTAGCGGGAATTTGGATATCTAGTTTACCTAGCGGGCACTAGGACTATGTAGGTTAACTAGCGGGCCCTTGAACTATCTAGGTTACATAGATGGAACTTGGATTTTATAGGTTACCTTGCGGGCACTTGGACTATGTAGGTTAACCGAGGCACTTGGACGATCTAAGTTAAATAGTGGGCCCTTGGACTATGTAGGTTAACGAACGGGCATTTGGACTATGTAGGTTACCTAGCAGGCACTTAGACTGTCTAGGTTACCTAGGGGGCACTTGCACTATCTAGGTTAACGAACGGGCACTTGGACTATGTAGGTTACCTAGTGGGCACTTGCACTATCTAGGTTACCTAGCGGGCACTTGGACTATGTAGGTTAATTAGCGGGCATTTGGACTATGTAGGTAACCTAGCGAGCACTTGGACAGTCCCGTTTACCTAGCGGGCACTTGGATTTCTAGGTTAACGAATGGGCACTTGGACTATGTATGTTGCATAGCGGGCAATTGGATTATCTAGGTTAGGTAACGGGCACTTGGAATATTTAGGTTACCTAGCGGGAACTTGGACTATCTAGGTTAACTAACGGGCACTTGGACTATGTAGGTTCCCTAGCGGGCCCTTGGACTATGTAAGTTCCCTAGCGGGCACTTGGACTATGTGGGTTCCCTAGCGGGCATTTGGACTATCTAGGTTACCTAGCGGGCACTGGGACTATGTACGTTCCCTAGCGGGCACTTGGACTATGTACGTTTCCTAGCGGGTACTTGGACTATCTATGTTATCTAGCGGGCACTTGGACTATGTAGGTTCCCTATCGGGCACTTGGACTAGATAGGTTCCCTAGCGGGCACTTGGTCTATCTAGGTTAACTAGTGGGCACATGGACTATCTATGTTATATAGCGAGCACTTGGACTATGTATGTTGCATAGCGGGCAATTGGATAATCTAGGTTAGGTAACGGGCACTTGGACTATCTAGGTTACCTAGCGGGAACTTGGACTATGTAGGTTACCTAGCGGGCACTTGGACTATATAGGTTACCTAGCAGGCCCTTGGACTATGTAGGTTACCTAGCAGGCACTTGGACTATCTAGGTTAACGAAATGGCACTTGGACTATGTCGGTTACCTAGCGGGCACTTGGATTATCTAGGTTAGCTAACAGGAACTTGGAATATCTAGGTTACCTAGCGGGCACTTGGACTATGGAGGTTACCTTGCGGGCACTTGTAATATCTAGGTTACCTAACGGGAACTTGGACTATGTAGGTTAACTAGCATACACTTGGACGATCTAGGTTAACTAGCGGGCACTTGGATTATCTAGGTGAACTAGTGGGGCCTTGGACTATGTAGGTTAACTAGCAGGCACTTGGACTATGTAGGTTAACTTGCGGGCATTTGGACTATCTAGGTTAACTAGCTGACCTTGGGCTATGTAGTTTAACTATTGGGCACTTCGACTATCTAGGTTAACAGCGGGCACTTGGACTATCTAGGTTAACTAGCGGGCACTTGCACAAAGCAGGTTCCCTAGCGGGCACTTTTACTATGTAGGTTCCCTAGCGGGCACTTGGACTCTATAGGTTCCATACGGGCACTTGGACTATCTAGGTTCCCTAACGGGCACTTGGACTATGTAGGTTCCACTGCGGGCACTTGAACTATGTAGGTTCCCTATCAGGCACTTGGAAAATGTAGGTTAACTATCGGGCACTTGGACTATCTAGGTTAACTAGCGGGCACTTGGACTATCTAGATTAACTAACGGGCCCTTATAATATCTAGATTTACTAGCGGGCACTTGCAGTATCTAGGTTAACTAGCGGGCACTTGGACTATGTAGTTTCCCTAGCGGGCACTTGGATTATTTAGGTTAACGAAATGGCACTTGGACTATGTAGGTTACCTAGCGGGCACTTGGATTATCTAGGTTAGCTAACAGGAACTGGGAATATCTAGGTTACCTAGCGGGCACTTGGACTATGGAGGTTACCTTGCGGGCACTTGTACTATCTAGGTTACCTAACGGGAACTTGGACTATGTAAGTTAACTAGCATACACTTGGACGATCTAGGTTAACTAGCGGGCACTTGGAATATCTAGGTTAACTAGCGGGCCCTTGGACTATATAGGTTAACTAGCAGGCACTTGGACTATGTAGGTTAACTAGCGGGCACTTGGACTATCTAAGTTAACTTGCTGACCTTGGACTATGTAGGTTAACTATCGGGCACTTCGACTATCTAGGTTAACTAGCGGGCACTTGGACTATGTAGGTTAACTAGCAGGCACATGGATTATCTAGGTTAACTAGCGGGCACTTGGACTATCTAGGTTAACTAGCGGTCACTTGCACAAAGCAGGTTCCCTAGCGGGCACTTTTACTATGTAGGTTCCCTAGCGGGCACTTGGTCTATATAGGTTCCCTACAGGCACTTGGACTATCTAGGTTCCCTAACGGGTACTTGGATTATGTAGGTTCCTCTGCGGGCACTTGGACTATGTAGGTTCCCTATCAGGCACTTGGACAATGTAGGTTAACTATCGGGCACTTGGACTATCTAGGTTAACTAGCGGGCACTTGGACTATCTAGATTAACTAACGGGCCCTTATAATATCTAGGTTTACTAGCGGGCACTTGCACTATCTAGGTTAACTAGCGGGCACTTGGACTATGTAGTTTCCCTAGCGGGCACTTGGATTATTTAGGTTAACGAAATGGCACTTGGACTATGTAGGTTACCTAGCGGGCACTTGGATTATCTAGGTTAGCTAACAGGAACTTGGAATATCTACGTTACCTAGCGGGCACTTGGACTATGGAGGTTACCTTGCGGGCAATTGTACTATCTAGGTTACCTAACGGGAACTTGGACTATGTAAGTTAACTAGCATACACTTGGACGATCTAGGTTAACTAGCGGACACTTGGAATATCTAGGTTAACTAGCGGGCCCTTGGACTATATAGGTTAACTAGCAGGCACTTGGACTATGTAGGTTAACTAGCGGGCACTTGGATTATCTAGGTTAACTAGCTGACCTTGGACTATGTAGGTTAACTATCGGGCACTTCGACTATCTAGGTTAACTAGCGGGCACTTGGACTATCTAGGTTAACTAGCGGGCACTTGCACAAAGCAGTTTCCCTAGCGGGCACTTTTACTATGTAGGTTCCCTAGCGGGCACTTGGACTATCTAGGTTCCCTACGGGCACTTGGACTATCTAGGTTCCCTAACGGGCACTTGGACTATGTAGGTTCCTCTGCGGGCACTTGGACTATGTAGGTTCCCTATCAGGCACTGGACTATGTAGGTTAACTATCAGGCACTTGGACTATCGAGGTTAACTAGCGGGCACGTGGACTATCTAGGTTAATTAGCGGGCACTTGTATAATGCAGCTTCCCTAGCGGGCATTTTGAGTATGTAGGTTCCCTAGCGGGCACTTGGACTATATAGGTTCCCTACGGGCACTTGGACTATCTAGGTTCCCTAACGTGCACTTGGAATATGTAGGTTCCCTATCGGGCACTTGGACTATGTAGGTTCCTCAGCGGGCACTTGGACTATGTAGGTTCCCTTTCGGACATTGGACTATGTAGGTTAACTAGCAGGACCTTGGACTATCTAGGTTACTTAGCGGGCACTTGGACTATGTAGGTTAACTAGCGGACACTTGGACAATCTAGGTTACCTAGCGGGCACTTGAACTATGTACATACCATGGCGGGCACTTGGACTATCTAGGTTACCTAGCGGGCACTTGGACTATGTACGTCCCCTAGCGGGCACTTGGACTATCTAGGTTAACTAGAGGGCCCTTGGACTATGTAGGTTAACTAGCAGGCACTTGGATTATCTAGGTTAACTAGCGGGCACTTAGACGATCTAGGTTAACTAGCGGGCACTTGGACTATCTAAGTTAACTAGCGGGCACTTGGACTATCTAGATTAACTAACGGGCCCTTATACTATCTAGGTTTACTAGCGGGCACTAGGACTATCTAGGTTAACTAGCGGGCACATGGACTATGTAGTTTCCCTAGTGGGCATTTGGATTATTTAGGTTACCTAGTGGGCACTTGGACTATGTAGGTTAACGAACATGCACTTGGACTATGTAGGTAACCTAGCGGGCACTTGGACTGTCTAGGTTACCTAACGGGCACTTGGCCTATCTAGGTTAACCAACGGGCAATTGGACTATGTAGGTTAACTAGCGGACACTTCGACTATCTAGGTTAGCTAACGGGCAATTGGACTATCTAGGTTACCTAGCGGGCACTTGGACTATGTAGGTTCCCCAGCGGGCACTTGGACTATTTAGGTTACCTACCAGGCACTTTGACTATCTAGGTTAACTAACGGGCATTTGGACTATGTAGGATGCCTAGCGAACACTTGGACTATGTAGGTTCCCTAGCGAGCACTGGGACTATGTAGGTTCCCTATCGGGAACTTGGACTGTCTAGGTTAACTAGCGGGCAATTGGACTGTCTAGGTTACCTAGTGGGCACTTGGACTATGTAGTTTACCTAGCAGGCACTTGGACTATGTAGGTTAACTAGCGGGCACTTGGACTATCTAGGTTACTTAGCTGGCACTTGGACTATGTATGTTCCAGAGCGGGCACTTGGACTATGTAGGTTCCCTAGCAGGCACTTGGACTATGTAGGTTCCCTAGCGGGCACTTGTACTATGTAGGTAAACTAGCGGACACTTGGACGATCTAGGTTAACTAGCCGGTACTTGGACTATGTAGGTTAACTAGCGGTCCCTTGAACTATGTAGATTAACTAGCGGCACTTGGACTATCTACGTTAACTAGCGGGCCCTTGGACTATGTAGATTCCCTAGCGTGCACTTGGACTACGTAGGTTCCCTAGCGGGCACTTAGACACTGTATGTTCCCTAGCGGGCACTTGGACTATATATGTTCCTTACGTACACTTGAACTATGTAAGTTAACTAACGGGCACTTGGACTATGCAGGTTAACTAGCGCGCCCTTGGACTATCTAGGTAACCTAGCGGGCACTTGGGCTATGTAGGTTAACTACCGGGCACTTGCACTATCTAGGTTACCTAACGGGCACTTGGACTATGTACGTTCCCTAGCGGGCACTTGGACTATCTATGTTAACTAGCGGGCACTTGGACTATCTAGGTTAACTAGAGGGCCCTTGGACTATGTAGGTTAACTAGCGGGCACTTGGACTATCTAGGTTAACTAGCGGGCACTTGGACTATCTAGATTAACTAACGGGCCCTTATAATATCTAGGTTTACTAGCGGGCACTTGCACTATGTAGGTTACTTAGCGGGAACTTGGATTATCTAGGTTAGCTAACAGGAACTTGGAATATCTAGGTTACCTAGCGGGCACTTGGACTATGGAGGTTACCTTGCGGGCACTTGTACTATCTAGGTTACCTAACGGGAACTTGGACCATGTAGGTTAACTAGCATACACTTGGACGATCTAGGTTAACTAGCGGGCACTTGGAATATCTAGGTTAACTAGCGGGCCCTTGGACTATATAGGTTAACTAGCAGGCACTTGGCCTATGTAGGTTAACTAGCGGGCACTTGGACTATCTAGGTTAACTAGCTGACCTTGGACTATGTAGGTTAACTATCGGGCACTTCGACTATCTAGGTTAACTAGCGGGCACTTGGACTATCTAGGTTAACTAGCGGGCACTTGCACAAAGCAGTTTCCCTAGCGGGCACTTTTACTATGTAGGTTCCCTAGCGGGCACTTGGACTATCTAGGTTCCCTACGGGCACTTGGACTATCTAGGTTCCCTAACGGGCACTTGGACTATGTAGGTTCCTCTGCGGACACTTGGACTATGTAGGTTCCCTATCAGGCACGTGGACTATGTAGGTTAACTAGCGGGCACGTGGACTATCTAGGTTAATTAGCGGGCACTTGTATAATGCAGGTTCCCAAGCGGGCATTTTGAGTATGTAGGTTCCCTAGCGGGCACTTGGACTATATAGGTTCCCTACGGGCACTTGGACTATCTAGATTCCCTAACGGGCACTTGGAATATGTAGGTGCCCTATCGGGCACTTGGACTATGTAGGTTCCTCAGCGGGCACTTGGACTATGTAGGTTCCCTATCGGACATTGGACTATGTAGGTTAACTAGCAGGACCTTGGACTATCTAGGTTACTTAGCGGGCACTTGGATTATGCACGTTAACTAGCGGACACTTGGACAATCTAGGTTACCTAGCGGGCACTTGAACTATGTACATACCTTGGCGGGCACTTGGACTATCTAGGTTACCTAGCGGGCACTTGGACTATGTACGTCCCCTAGCGGGCACTTGGACTATCTAGGTTAACTAGAGGGCGCTTGGACTATGTAGGTTAACTAGCGGGCACTTGGATTATCTAGGTTAACTAGCGAGCACTTAGACGATCTAGGTTAACTAGCGGGCACTTGGACTATCTAGGTTAACTAGCGGGCACTTTGACTATCTAGATTAACTAACGGGTCCTTATACTATCTAGGTTTACTAGCGGGCACTAGGACTATCTAGGTTAACTAGCGGGAACATGGACTATGTAGTTTCCCTAGTGGGCATTTGGATTATTTAGGTTACCTAGTGGGCACTTGGACTATGTAGGTAACCTAGCGGGCACTTGGACTGTCTAGGTTACCTAGCGGGCACTTGGCCTATCTAGGTTAACCAACGGGCACTTGGACTATGTAGGTTAACTAGCGGACACTTCGACTATCTAGGTTAGCTAACGGGCAATTGGACTATCTAGGTTACCTAGCGGGCACTTGGACTATGTAGGTTCCCTAGCGGGCACTTGGACTATTTAGGTTACCTACCAGGCACTTTGACTATCTAGGTTAACTAACGGGCATTTGGACTATGTAGGATGCCTAGCGAGCACTTGGACTATGTAGGTTCCCTACTGAGCACAGGGACTATGTAGGTTCCCTATCGGGAACTTGGACTGTCTAGGTTAACTAGCGGGCAATTGGACTGTCTAGGTTACCTAGTGGGCACTTGGACTATATAGTTTACCTAGCAGGCACTTGGACTATGTAGGTTAACTAGCGGGCACTTGGACTATCTAGGTTACTTAGCTGGCACTTGGACTATGTATGTTCCAGAGCGGGCACTTGGACGATGTAGGTTCCCTAGCAGGCACTTGGACTATGTAGGTTAACCAACGGGCACTTGGACTATGTAGGTTAACTAGCGGACACTTCGACTATCTAGGTTAGCTAACGGGCAATTGGACTATCTAGGTTACCTAGCGGGCACTTGGACTATGTAGGTTCCCTAGAGGGCACTTGGACTATGTAGGTTACCTAGTGGGCACTTGCACTATCTATGTTACTAGCGGGCACTTGGACTATGTAGGTTAATTAGCGGGCATTTGGACTATGTAGGTAACCTAGCGGGCACTTGGACAGTCCCGGTTACCTAGCGGGCACTTGGATTTCTAGGTTAATGAATGTGCACTTGGACTATGTATGTTGCATAGCGGGCAATTGGATTATCTAGGTTAGGTAACAGGCACTTGGACTATCTAGGTTACCTAGCGGGAACTTGGACTATGTAGGTTACCTAGCGGGCACTTGGACTATCTAGGTTACCTAACGGGCACTTGGACTATCTTGGCTTCTTAGCGGGCACTTGGACTATATAGGTTACCTAGCGGGCCCTTAGTCTATGTAGGTTACCTAGCAGGCACTTGGACTATCTAGGTTAACGAAATGGCACTTGAACTATGTAGGTTACCTAGCAGGCACTTGGATTATCTAGGTTTGCTAACAGAAACTTGGAATATCTAGGTTACCTAGCGGGCACTTGGACTATGGAGGTTACCTTGCGGGCACTTGTACTATCTAGGTTACCTAACGGGAACTTGGACTATGTAGGTTAACTAGCATACATTTGGATGATCTAGGTTAACTAGCGGGCACTTAGAATATCTAGATTAACTAGCGGGGCCTTGGACTATGTAGGTTAACTAGCAGGCACTTGGAGTATGTAGGTTAACTAGCAGGACCTTGGACAATCTAGGTTAACTAGCGGGCATTTGAACTATGTACATACCTTGGCGGGCACTTGGACTATCTAGGTTACCTAACGGGCACTTGGACTATGTACGTCCCCAAGCGGGCACTTGGACTATCTAGGTTAACTAGAGGGCCCTTGGACTATGTAGGTTAACTAGCGGGCACTTGGACTATCTAGGTTAACTAGCGGGCACTTGGACTATCTAGATTAACTAACGGCCCTTATAATATCTAGGTTTACTAGCGGGCACTTGCACTAGGTAGGTTACCTCGCGGGCACTTGGATTATCTAGGTTAGCTAACAGGAACTTGGAATATCTAGGTTACCTAGCGGGCACTTGGACTATGGAGGTTACCTTGCGGGCACTTGTACTATCTAGGTTACCTAACGGGAACTTGGACTATGTAGGTTAACTAGCATACACTTGGACGATCTAGGTTAACTAGCGAGCACTTGGAATATCTAGGTTAACTAGCGGGCCTTTGGACTATATAGGTTAACTAGCAGGAACTTGGACTATGTAGGTTAACTAGCGGGCACTTGGACTATCTAGGTTAACTAGCTGACCTTGGATTATGTAGGTTAACTATCGGGCACTTCGACTATCTAGGTTAACTAGCGGGCACTTGGACTATCTAGGTTAACTAGCGGGCACTTGCACAAAGCAGTTTCCCTAGCGGGCACTTTTACTATGTAGGTTCCCTAGCGGGCATTTGGACTATCTAGGTTCCCTACGGGCACTTGGACTATCTAGGTTCCCTAACGGGCACTTGGACTATGTAGGTTCCTCTGCGGGCACTTGGACTATGTAGGTTTCCTATCAGGCACTTGGACTATGTAGGTTAACTATCGGGCACTTGGACTATCTAGGTTAACTAGCGGGCACGTGGACTATCTAGGTTAATTAGCGGGCACTTGTATAATGCAGGTTCCCTAGCGGGCATTTTGAGTATGTAGGTTCCCTAGCGGGCACTTGGACTATATAGGTTCCCTATGGGCACTTAGACTATCTAGGTTTCCTAACGGGCACTTGGAATATGTAGGTTCCCTATCGGGCACTTGGACTATGTAGGTTCCTCAGCGGGCACTTGGACTATGTAGGTTCCCTATCGGGCATTGGACTATGTAGGTTAACTAGCAGGACCTTGGACTATCTAGGTTACTTAGCGGGCACTTGGACTATGTAGGTTAACTAGCGGACACTTGGACAATCTAGGTTACCTAGCGGGCACTTGAACTATGTACAAACCTTGGCGGGCACTTGGACTATCTAGGTTACCTAGCGGGCACTTGGACTATGTACGTCCCCTAGCGGGCACTTGGACTATCTAGGTTAACTAGAGGGCCCTTGGACTATGTAGGTTAACTAGCGGGCACTTGGACTATCTAGGTTAACTAGCGGGCACTTGGACTATCTAGATTAACTAACGGCCCTTATAATATCTAGGTTTACTAGCGGGCACTTGCACTAGGTAGGTTACCTCGCGGGCACTTGGATTATCTAGGTTAGCTAACAGGAACTTGGAATATCTAGGTTACCTAGCGGGCACTTGGACTATGGAGGTTACCTTGCGGGCACTTGTACTATCTAGGTTACCTAACGGGAACTTGGACTATGTAGGTTAACTAGCATACACTTGGACGATCTAGGTTAACTAGCGAGCACTTGGAATATCTAGGTTAACTAGCGGGCCTTTGGACTATATAGGTTAACTAGCAGGAACTTGGACTATGTAGGTTAACTAGCGGGCACTTGGACTATCTAGGTTAACTAGCTGACCTTGGATTATGTAGGTTAACTATCGGGCACTTCGACTATCTAGGTTAACTAGCGGGCACTTGGACTATCTAGGTTAACTAGCGGGCACTTGCACAAAGCAGTTTCCCTAGCGGGCACTTTTACTATGTAGGTTCCCTAGCGGGCATTTGGACTATCTAGGTTCCCTACGGGCACTTGGACTATCTAGGTTCCCTAACGGGCACTTGGACTATGTAGGTTCCTCTGCGGGCACTTGGACTATGTAGGTTTCCTATCAGGCACTTGGACTATGTAGGTTAACTATCGGGCACTTGGACTATCTAGGTTAACTAGCGGGCACGTGGACTATCTAGGTTAATTAGCGGGCACTTGTATAATGCAGGTTCCCTAGCGGGCATTTTGAGTATGTAGGTTCCCTAGCGGGCACTTGGACTATATAGGTTCCCTATGGGCACTTAGACTATCTAGGTTTCCTAACGGGCACTTGGAATATGTAGGTTCCCTATCGGGCACTTGGACTATGTAGGTTCCTCAGCGGGCACTTGGACTATGTAGGTTCCCTATCGGATATTGGACTATGTAGGTTAACTAGCAGGACCTTGGACTATCTAGGTTACTTAGCGGGCACTTGGACTATGTAGGTTAACTAGCGGACACTTGGACAATCTAGGTTACCTAGCGGGCACTTGAACTATGTACAAACCTTGGCGGGCACTTGGACTATCTAGGTTACCTAGCGGGCACTTGGACTATGTACGTCCCCTAGCGGGCACTTGGATTATCTAGGTTAACTAGAGGGCCCTTGGACTATGTAGGTTAACTAGCGGGCACTTGGATTATCTAGGTTAACTAGCGGGCACTTAGACGATCTAGGTTAACTAGCGGGCACTTGGACTATCTAGGTTAACTAGCGGGCACTTGGACTATCTAGATTAACTAACGGGCCCTTATACTATCTAAGTTTACTAGCGGGCACTAGGACTATCTAGGTTAACTAGCGGGCACATGGACTATGTAGTTTCCCTAGTGGGCATTTGGATTATTTAAGTTACCTAGTGGGCACTTGGACTATGTAGGTTACCTAACGGGCACTTGGACTATGTAGGTTACCAGCGGGCACTTGGACTATCTAGGTTAACGAATGTGCACTTGGACTATGTAGGTAACCAAGCGGGCACTTGGACTGTCTAGGTTACCTAGCGGGCACTTGGCCTATCTAGGTTAACCAACGGGCACTTGGAATATGGAGGTTAACTAGCGGACACTTCGACTATCTAGGTTAGCTAACGGGCAATTGGACTATCTAGGTTACCTAGCGGGCACTTGGACTATGTAGGTTCCCTAGCGGGCACTTGGACTATTTAGGTTACCTACCAGGCACTTTGACTATCTAGGTTAACTAACGGGCATTTGGACTATGTAGGATGCCTAGCGAGCACTTGGACTATGTAGGTTCCCTAGCGAGCACTGGGACCATGTAGGTTCCCTATCGGGAACTTGGACTGTCTAGGTTAACTAGCGGGCAATTGGACTGTCTAGGTTACCTAGTGGGAACTTGGACTATGTAGTTTACCTAGCAGGCACTTGGACTATGTAGGTTAACTAGCGGGCACTTGGACTATCTAGGTTACTTAGCTGGCACTTGGACTATGTATGTTCCAGAGCGGGCACTTGGACTATGTAGGTTCCCTAGCAGGCACTTGGACTATGTAGGTTCCCTAGCGGGCACTTGTACTATGTAGGTTAACTAGCGGACACTTGGACGATCTAGGTTAACTAGCCAGTACTTGGACTATGTAGGTTAACTAGCCGCACTTGGACTATCTACGTTAACTTGCGGGCCCTTGGACTATGTAGATTCCCTAGCGGGCACTTGGACTACGTAGGTTCCCTAGCGGGCACTTGGACTCTGTATGTTCCCTAGCGGGCACTTGGACTATATATGTTCCTTACGTACACTTGAACTATGTAAGTTAACTAACGGGCACTTGGACTATGCAGGTTAACTAGCGCGCCCTTGGACTATCTAGGTAACCTAGCGGGCACTTGGGCTATGTAGGTTAACTACCGGGCACTTGCACTATCTAGGTTACCTAACGGGCACTTGGACTATGTACGTTCCCTAGCGGGCACTTGGACTATCTATGTTAACTAGCGGGCACTTGGACTATGTAGGTTAACTAGGGGACACTTGCACTATATAGGTTACCTAGCGGCACTTGGACTATCCAGGTTAACTAGCGGGCACTTGGACTATCTGGGTTAACTAGCGTACACTTGGACTATGTAGGTTCCTTAGCGGGAATTTGGATATCTATTTTACCTAGCGGGCACTTGGAATATGTAGGTTAACTAGCGGGCCCTTGGACTATCTAGGTTACATAGCTGGAACTTGGACTATATAGGTTACCTTGCGGGCACTTGGACAATGTAGGTTAACCAAAGACACTTGGACGATCTAGGTTAAATAGTGGGCCCTTGGACTATGTAGGTTAACGAACGGGCATTTGGACTATGTAGGTTACCTAGCAGGCACTTGGACTGTCTAGGTTACCTAGCGGGCACTTGGACTATGTAGGTTAATTAGCGGGCATTTGGACTATGTAGGTAACCTAGCGGGCACTTGGACAGTCCCGTTTACCTAGCGGGCACTTGGATTTCTAGGTTAACGAATGGGCACTTGGACTATGTATGTTGCATAGCGGGCAATTGGATTATCTAGGTTAACGAACGGGCACTTGGACTATCTAGGTTAACTAGTGGGCACTTGGACAATGTAGGTTACCTAGCGGGCACTTGCACTATCTAGGTTACCTAGCGGGCACTTGGACTATGTAGGTTAATTAGCGGGCATTTGGACTATGTAGGTAACCTAGCGGGCACTTGGACAGTCCCGGTTACCTAGCGGGCACTTGGATTTCTAGGATAACGAATGGGCACTTGGACTATGTATGTTGCATAGCGGGCAATTGGATTATCTAGGTTAGGTAACGGGCACTTGGACTATCTACGTTACCTAGCGGGAACTTGTACTATGTAGGTTACCTAGCGGGCACTTGGACTATCTAGGTTACCTAAGGGGCACTTGGACTATCTTGGCTTCTTAGCGGGCACTTGGACTATATAGGTTACCTAGCGGGCCCTTGGACTATGTAGGTAACCTAGCAGGCACTTGGACTATCTAGGTTAACGAAATGGCACTTGGACTATGTAGGTTACCTAGCGGGCACTTGGATTATCTAGGTTAGCTAACAGGAACTTGGAATATCTAGGTTACCTAGCGGGCACTTGGACTATGGAGGTTACCTTGCGGGCTCTTGTACTATCTAGGTTACCTAACGGGAACTTGGACTATGTAGGTTAACTAGCATACACTTGGACGATCTAGGTTAACTAGCGGGCACTTAGAATATCTAGGTGAACTAGCGGGGCCTTGGACTATGTAGGTTAACTAGCAGGCACTTGGACTATGTAGGTTAACTAGTGGGCACTTGGACTATCTAGGTTAACTAGCTGACCTTGGGCTATGTAGTTTAACTATTGGGCACTTCGACTATCTAGGTTAACTAGCGGGCACTTGGACTATGTAGGTTAACTAGCGGGCACTTGCACAAAGCAGGTTCCCTAGCGGGCACTTTTACTATGTAGGTTCCCTAGCGGGCACTTGGACTATATAGGTTCCCTACGGGCACTTGGACTATCTAGGATCCCTAACGGGCACTTGGACTATGTAGGTTCCTCTGCGGGCACTTGGACTATGTAGGTTCCCTATCAGGCACTTGGACAATGTAGGTGAACTATCGGGCACTTGGACTATCTAGGCTAACTAGCGGGCACTTGGACTATCTAGATTAACTAACGGGCCCTTATAATATCTAGGTTTACTAGCGGGCACTTGCACTATCTAGGTTAACTAGCGGGCACTTGGACTATGTAGTTTTCCTAGCGGGCACTTGGATTATTTAGGTTAACGAAATGGCACTTGGACAATGTAGGTTACCTAGCGGGCACTTGGATTATCTAGGTTAGCTAACAGGAACTTGGAATATCTAGGTTACCTAGCGGGCACTTGAACTATGGAGGTTACCTTGCGGGCACTTGTACTATCTAGGTTACCTAACGGGAACTTGGACTATGTAGGTTAACTAGCATACACTTGGACGATCTAGGTTAACTAGCGGGCACTTGGAATATCTAGGTTAACTAGCGGGCCCTTGGACTATATAGGTTAACTAGCAGGCACTTGGACTATCTAGGTTAACTAGCTGACCTTGGACTATGTAGGTTAACTATCGGACACTTCGACTATCTACGTTAACTAGCGGGCACTTGGACTATCTAGGTTAACTAGCGGGCACTTGCACAAAGCAGTTTTCCTAGCGGGCACTTTTACTATGTAGGTTCCCTAGCGGGCACTTGGACTATCTAGGTTCCCTACGCGCACTTGGAATATGTAGGTTCCTTATCGGGCACTTGGACTATGTAGGTTCCTCAGCGGGCACATGGACTATGTAGGTTCCCTATCGGACATTGGACTATGTAGGTTAACTAGCAGGACCTTGGACTATCTAGGTTACTTAGCGGGCACTTGGACTATGTAGGTTAACTAGCGGACACTTGGACAATCTAGGTTACCTAGTGGGCACTTGAACTATGTACATACCTTGGCGGGCACTTGGACTATCTAGGTTACCTAGCAGGCACTTAGACTATGTACGTCTCCTAGCGGGCACTTGGACTATCTAGGTTAACTAGAGGGCCCTTGGACTATGTAGGTTAACTAGCGGGCACTTGGATTATCTAGGTTAACTAGCGGGCACTTAGATGATCTAGGTTAACTAGCGGGCACTTGGACTATCTAGGTTAACTAGCGGGCACTTGGACTATCTAGATTAACTAACGGGCCCTTATACTATCTAGGTTTACTAGCGGGCATTAGGACTATCTAGGTTAACTAGCGGGCACATGGACTATGTAGTTTCCCTAGTGGGCATTTGGAATATTTAGGTTACCTATTGGGCACTTGGACTATATAGGTTACCTAACGGGCACTTGGACTATGTAGGTTACCAGCGGGCACTTGGACTATCTAGGTTAACGAACGTGCACTTGGACTATGTAGGTAACCTAGCGGGCACTTGGACTGTCTAGGTTACCTAGCGGGCACTTGGCCTATCTAGGTTAACCAACGGGCACTTGGACTATGTAGGTTAACTAGCGTACACTTCGACTATCTAGGTTAGCTAACGGGCAATTGGACTATCTAGGTTACCTAGCGGGCACTTGGACTGTGTAGGTTCCCTAGCGGGCACTTGGACTATTTAGGTTACCTACCAGGCACTTTGACTATCTAGGTTAACTAACGGGCATTTAGACTATGTAGGATGCCTAGCGAGCACTTGGACTATGTAGGTTCCCTAACAAGCACTGGGACTATGTAGGTTCCCTATCGGGAACTTGGACTGTCTAGGTTAACTAGCGGGCAATTGGACTGTCTAGGTTACCTAGTGGGAACTTGGACTATGTAGTTTACCTAGCAGGCACTTGGACTATGTAGGTTAACTAGCGGGCACTTGGACTATCTAGGTTACTTAGCTGGCACTTGGAATATGTACGTTCCCTAGCAGGCACTTGGGCTATCTACGTTACCTAGCGGGCATTTGGATTATGTAGGTTAACGAACGGGCACTTGGACTATGTAGGTAACCTAATGGTCACTTGGACTGTCTAGGTTACCTAGCGGGGACTTGGACTATGTAGGTTAATTCGCGGGCCCTGGGTCTATGTAGGTTAACTAGCAGGCCTTTGGACTATGTAAGTTAACTAGAGGGCACTTTGATGATCCTGGTTAACTAGCGGGCACTTGGACTATCTAGGTTAACTAGCGGGCACTTGGACTATCTAGGTTAACTAGCGGGCACTTGGAGTATGTAGGTTCCCTAGCGGGCATTTGGACTATATAGGTTACCTAGCGGGCACATGGACTATGTAGGTTACCCAGCGGGCACTTGGACTATCTAGGTTAACTAGCAGGCACTTGGATTATCTATGTTAACTAATGGGGACTTGGACTATGTATGTTCCAGAGCGGGCAATTGGACTATGTAGGTTCCCTAGCGGGCACTTGGACTATGTAGGTTCCCTAAAGGGCACTTGGACTATCTAGGTTACCTAGCGGGCACTTGGACTATGTAGGTTAACTAGCGGACAATTGGCCAATCTAGGTTAACTAGCAGGTACTTGGACTATCTAGGTTAACTAGCGGGCACTTGGATTATCTAGGTTACCTAGCGGGCACGTGGACTATGTAGGTTCCCTAAAGGGCACTTGGACTATCTAGGTTACCTAGCGGGCACTTGGACTATGTAGGTTAACTAGCGGACAATTGGCCAATCTAGGTTAACTAGCAGGTACTTGGACTATCTAGGTTAACTAGCGGGCACTTGGATTATCTAGGTTACCTAGCGGGCACGTGGACTATGTAGGTTCCCTAGCGGGCATTTGGACCATATAGATAACCTAGCGGGCACTTAGATTCTGTAGGTTACCTAGCTGGCACTTGAACTATCTACTTTACCTAGCGGGTTCTTGGAGTATGTAGGTTACCTAGCGGGCTGTTGGACTATCTAGGGTACCAAGAGGGCACTTGGACTATCTAGGTTAACTAACGGGCACTTGGACTATGTAGGTTCCCAAGCGGGCCCTTGGCCTATGTAAGTTCCCTAGCGGGCACTTGGACTATGTGGTTTTCCTGGCGGGCATTTGGACTACCTAGGTTACTTAACGGTCACTTGGGCTAAGTAGGTTTCCTAGCGGGCACTTGGATTATGTAAGTTCCCTATCGGGCAGGTGGACTATGTAGGTTACCTAGAGGGCCCTTAGACTATCTAGGTTACCTAGCGGGCATTTGGACTAAGTAGGCTCCCTAGCGGTCATTTGGACTATATAGATTACCTAGCGGGCACTTAGACTTTGTAGGTTACCTAGCGGGCACTAGGACTATCTAGGTTACCTAGCAGGCACTTGGACTATCTATGTTACCTAGCGGTACTTGGAGTATGTAGGTTACCTACCGGGCTGTTGGAGTATCTAGGTTACCTAGGGGGCACTTGGACTATCTAGGTTAACTAACGGGCACATGGACTATGTAGGTTCCCTAGCGGGCCCTTGGACTATATAAGTTCCCTAGCGGGCACTTGGACTATGTGGGTTCCCTAGAAGGCATTTGGACTATCTAGGTTACCTAGCGGGCACTTGGACTATGTAGGTTCCCTATCGGGCACTTGGAGAATGTAGGTTAACTAGGGGGCACCAGGACAATGTATGTTACCTAGCGGGCCCTTGGACTATCTAGGTTACCTAGGGGGAACCTGGATTATGTAGGTTAACTAGTGGGCACTTGAACTATCTAGGTTACCTACCAGGCACTTGGACTATGTACGTTCCCTAGCGTGCACTTGGACTATCTAAGTTACCTAGCGGGCACTTGGACTATGTACGTTATACCTAGAGGGCACTTGGAGTATGTACGTTTCCTAGTGAGTACTTGGACTAGATAGGTTCCCTAGCGGGCACTTGGTCTATCTATGTTAACTCGCGAGCACTTGGACTATCTAGGTTAACTAGCGGGCATATAGACTATTAGGGCCCCGGCGGGCATTTTTACTATATTGGTTACCTAGCGGGTACTTGGATATGTAGGTTAACGAACGGGCACTTGGACTATGTAGGTAACCTTGCGGGCACTTGGACTGTCTAGGTTACCTAGCGGGCACTTGGCCTATCTAGGTTAACCAACGGGCACTTGGACTATGTAGGTTAACTAGCGGACACTTCGACTATCTAGGATAGCTAACGGGCAATTGGACTATGTAGGTTAACTAGCGGGCCCTTGGACGGTCTAGGTTAACTAGCGGTTACTTGGACTATGTAGGTTAACTAGCGGCACTTGGACTATGGATGATCCAGAGCGGGCACTTGGACTATGTAGGTTCCCTAGTAGTCACTTGGACTTTGTAGGTTCCAGAGCGGGCACTTAGACTATCTAGGTTCCCTAGCGGGCACTTGTAATATGTAGGTTAATTAGCGGACCCTTGGACGATCTAGGTTGACTAGCGGGTACTTGCATTATGTAGGTTAACTAGCGGGCCATTGAACTATGTAGATTAACTAGCGGGCACTTGGACTATGTAGGTTCCCTAATGGGCACTTGGACTCTGTATGTTCCCTACGGACACTTGAACTACGTAAGTTAACTACCGGGCACTTGGACTATGTAGGTTAACTAGCGGGCCCTTGGATTATCTAGATTACCGAACGGGCATTTGGACTATGTAGGTAACCTAGCGGGCAATTGGACTATCTAGGTTAGGTAACGGGCACTTGGAATATCTAGGTTTCTTAGCGGGCACTTGGACGATCTAGGTTAACTAGCGGGCACTTGGACTATGAAGGTTTCTTAGCGGGTACTTGGAGTATGTAGGTTAACTAGCGGGCCCTTGGACTATGTAGATTAACTAGCGGCACTTGGACGATCTACGTTAACTAGAGTGCCCTTGGACTATGTAGATCCCTAGCGGGCATTTGGACTATATAGATAACCTAGCGGGCACTTAGACTTTGTAGGTTACCTAGTGGCACATGGACTATCTAGGTTACCTAGCTGGCACTTGAACTATCTACGTTATAGCGGGTTCTTGGTGTATGTAGGTTACCTAGAGGGCTGTTGGACTATCTAGGTTACCAAGCGGGCACTTGGACTATCTAGGTTAACTAACGGACACTTGGACTGTGTAGGTTCCCTAGCGGGCCCTTGGACTATGTAAGTTCCCTAGCGGGCACTTGGACTATGTGGGTTTCCTGGCGGCCATTTGGACTATCTAGGTTACCTAACGGGCGCTTGGACTATGTAGGTTCCCTAGCGGGCACTTGGATTATGTAGGTTCCCTATCGGGCACTTGGACTATGTAGGTTAACTAGAGGGCATTTGGACTATGTAGGTTACCTAGCAGGCACTTGGACTATGTAAGTTCCCTATCGGGCACTTGGAAAATGTAGGTTAACTAGGGGGCACTAGGACTATGTAGGTTACCAAGCGGGCCCTTAGACTATCTAGGTTACCTAGCGAGCATTTGGACTATGTAGACTCCCTAGCGGTCATTTGGACTATATAGATTACCTTGCGGGAACTTAGACTTTGTAGGTTACCTAGCGGGCACTTGGATTATCTAGGTTACCTAGCTGGCACTTGAACTATCTACGTTACCTAGCGGGTACTTGGAGTATGTAGGTTACCTACCGGGATGTTGGACTATATAGGTTACCTAGCGGGCATTGGGACTATCTAGGTTAACTAACGGGCACTTGGACTATGTAGGTTCCCTAGCGGGCCCTTGGACTATGTAAGTTCCCTAGCGGGCACTTGGACTATGTGGGTTCCCTAGCGGGCATTTGGACTATCTAGGTTACCTAACGGGCACTTGGACTATGTAGGTTCCCTAGCGGGCCGTTGGACTATGTAAGGTCCCTAGGGGGCACTTGGACTACGTGGGTTCCCTAGCGGGCATTTGGAGTATCTAGGTTACCTAACGGGCACTTGGACTATGTAGGTTCCCTAGCGGGCACTTGGATTATGTAGGTTCCCTATCGGGCACTTGGACTATGTGGGTTCCCTAGCGGGCATTTGGACTATCTAGGTTACCTAACGGGCACTTGGACTATGTAGGTTCCCTAGCGGGCACTTGGATTATGTAGGTTCCCTATCGGGCACTTGGACTATGTAGATTAACTAGCGGGCATGTGGACTATGTAGGTTACCTAGCGGGCACTTGTTCTATGTAGGTTCCCTATTGGACACTTGGAGAATGTAGGTTAACTAGGGGGCACTAGGACTATGTAGGTTTCCTAGCGGACCCTTAGACTATCTAGGTTACCTAGCTGGCACTTGAACTATCTACGTTATAGCGGGTTCTTAGGGTATGTCGGTTACCTAGCGGGCTGTTGGACTATCTAAGTTACCAAGCGGGCACTTGGATTATCTAGGTTAAATAACGGGCACTTGGACTGTGTAGATTCCCTAGCCGGCCCTTGGACTATGTAAGTTCCCTAGCGGGCACTTGGACTATGTGGGTTTCCTGGCGGGCATTTGGACTATCTAGGTTACCTAACGGGCACTTGGACTATGTAGGTTCCCTAGCGGGCACTTGGATTATATAGGTTCCCTATCGGGCACATGGACTATGTAGATTAACTAGAGGGCATTTGGAATATGTAGGTTACCTAGCGGGCACGTGGACAATGTAGGTTCCCTATCGGGCACTTGAAGAATGTAGGTTAACTAGGGGGCACTAGGACTATGTAGGTTACCAGCGGGCACTTGGACTATCTAGGTTAACGAACGTGCACTTGGACTATGTAGGTAACCTAGCGGGCACTTGGACTGTCTAGGTTACCTAGCGGGCACTTGGCCTATCTAGGTTAACCAACGGGCACTTGCACTATGTAGGTTAACTAGCGGACACTTCGACTATCTAGGTTAGCTAACGGGCAATTGGTCTATCAAGGTTACCTAGCGGGCACTTGGACTATGTAGGTTCCCTAGCGGGCACTTGGACTATTTAGGTTACCTAGCAGGAACTTTGACTATCTAGGATAACTAACGGGCATTTGGACTATGTAGGATGCCTATCGAGCACTTGGACTATGTAGGTTCCCTAGCGAGCACTTGGACTATGTAGGTTCCCTATCGGGAACTTGGACTGTCTAGGTTAACTAGCGGGCAATTGGACTGTCTAGGTTACCTAGTGGGCACTTGGACTATGTAGTTTACCTAGCAGGCACTTGGACTATGTAGGTTAACTAGCGGGCACTTGAACTATCTAGGTTACTTAGCGGGCACTTGGACTATATACGATCTCTAGCGGGCTCTTGGGCTATCTACGTTACCGAGCAGCACTTGGATTATGTAGGTTAACGAACGGGCACTTGGACTATGTAGGTAACCTAATGGTCACTTGGACTGTCTAGGTTACCTAGCAGGGACTTGGACTATGTAGGTTAACTAGCGGGCCCTTGGTCTATGTAGGTTAACTAGCAGTCCTTTGGACTATGTAAGTTAACTAGAGGGCACTTTGACGATCCTGGTTAACTAGCGGGCACTTGGACTATCTAGGTTAACTAGCGGGCACTTGGACTATCTAGGTTACCTAGCGGGCACTTGGACAATCTAGGTTAACTAGCAGGCACTTGGATTATCTATGTTAACTAATGGGGACTTGGACTATGTATGTTCCAGAGCGGGCAATTGGACTATGTAGGGTCGCTAGCGGGCTCTTGGACTATGTAGGTTCCCTAAAGGGCACTTGGACTATCTAGGTTACCTAGCGGGCACTTGGACTATGTAGGTTAACTAGCGGACAATTGGCCGATCTAGGTTAACTAGCGGGTACTTGGAGTATCTAGGTTGTTAACTAGCGGGCACTTGGATTATCTAGGTTACCTAGCGGGCACTTAGACTCTGTAGGTTACCTAGCTGGCACTTGAACTATCTACGTTACCTAGCGGGTTCTTCGAGTATGTAGGTTACCTAGCGGGCTGTTGGACTATCTAGGTTACCAAGAGGGCACTTGGACTATCTAGGTTAACTAACGGGCACTTGGACTATGTAGGGTCCCTAGCGGGCCCTTGGCCTATGTAAGTTCCATAGCGAGCACTTGGACTATGTGGGTTTCCTGGCGGGCATTTGGACTATCTAGGTTACTTAACGGGCACTTGAACTATGTAGGTTCCCTAGCGGGCACTTGGATTATGTAAGTTCCCTATCGGGCATGTGGACTATGTAGGTTAACAAGAGGGCATTTGGACTATGTAGGTTACCTAGCGGGCACTTGGACTATGTAGGTTCCCTAGCGGTCATTTGGAATATATAGATTACCTAGCGGGCACTTAGACTTTGCAGGTTAACTAGGGGGCACCAGGACAATGTAGGTTACCTAGCGGGCCCTTGGACTATCTAGGTTACCTAGGGCGAACCTGGACTATGTAGGTTAACTAGTGGGCACTTGAACTATCTAGGTTCCCTAGCGGGCACTTGGACTATCTAAGATACCTAGCGGGCACTTGGACTATGTACGTTACCTAGCGGGCACTTGGACTATGTACGTTTCCTAGTGGGTACTTGGACTAGATAGGTTCCCTAGCGGGCACTTGGTCTATCTATGTTAACTCGCGAGCACTTGGACTATCTAGGTTAACTAGCGGGCATATGGACTATTAGGGCCCCTAGCGGGCATTTTTACTATATTGGTTACCTAGGGGGCACTTGGATATGTAGGTTAACGAACGGGCACTTGGACTATGTAGGTAACCTAGCGGGCACTTGGACTGTCTATGTTACCTAGCGGGCACTTGGCATATCTAGGTTAACCAACAGGCACTTGGACTATGTAGGTTAACTAGCGTACACTTCGACTATCTAGGTTAGCTAACGGGCAATTGGACTATCTAGGTTACCTAGCGGGCACTTGGACTATGTAGGTTAACTAGCGGGCCCTTGGACGATTTAGGTTATCTAGCGGGTACTTGGACTATGTAGGTTAACTAGCAGGCCCTTGGACTATGTAGATTAACTAGCGGCACTTGGACTATGTATGTTCCAGAGCGGGCACTTGGACTATGTAGGTTCCCTAGCAGTCACTTGGACTATGTAGGTTCCAGAGCGGGCACTTAGACTATCTAGGTTCCCTAGCGGGCACTTGTACTATGTAGGTTAATTAGCGGACACTTGGACGATCTAGGTTAACTAGCGGGTACTTGGATTATGTAGGTTAACTAGCGGGCCCTTGAACTATGTAGATTAACTAGCGGGCACTTGGACTATGTAGGTTCCCTAGTGGGCACTTGGACTCTGTATGTTCCCTACGGACACTTAAACTACGTAAGTTAACTACCGGGCACTTGGACTATGTAGGTTAACAACCGGGCACTTGCACTACCTAGGTTACCGAACGGGCATTTGGACTATGTAGGTAACCTAGCGGGCAATTGGACTATCTAGGTTAGGTAACGGGCACTTGGAATATCTAGGTTTCTTAGCGGGCACTTGGACGATCTAGGTTAACTAGAGGGCACTTGGACTATCTAGGTTAACTAGCGGGCACTTGGACTATGAAGGTTTCTTAGCGGGTACTTGGAGTATGTAGGTTAACTAGCGGGCCCTTGGACTATGTAGATTAACTAGCGGCACTTGGACGATCTACGTTAACTAGCGGGCCCTTGGACTATGTAGATTCCCTTGCGGGCATTTGGACTATATAGATAACCTAGCGGGCACTTAGACTTTGTAGGTTACCTAGCGGCACATGGACTATCTAGGTTACCTAGCTGGCACTTGAACTATCTACGTTATTGCGGGCTCTTGGAGTATGTAGGTTACCTAGAGGGCTGTTGGACTATCTAGGTTACCAAGCGGGCACTTGGACTATCTAGGTTAACTAACGGACACTTGGACTGTGTAGGTTCCCTAGCGGGCCCTTGGACTATGTAAGTTCCCTAGCGGGCACTTGGACTATGTGGGTTTCCTGGCGGGCATTTGGACTATCTAGGTTACCTAACGGGCACTTGGCCTATGTAGGTTCCCTAGCGGGCACTTGGATTATGTAGGTTCCCTATCGGGCACTTGGACTATGTGGGTTCCCTAGCGGGCTTGTACTATCTAGGTTACCTAACGGGCACTTGGACTATGTAGGTTCCCTAGCAGGCACTTGGATTATGTAGGTTCCCTATCGGGCACTTGGACTATGTAGATTAACTAGCGGGCATTTGGACTATGTAGGTTACCTAGCGGGCACTTGTTCTATGTAGGTTCCCTATCGGGCACTTGGAGAATGTAGGTTATCTACGGGGCACTAGGACTATGTAGGTTACCTAGCAGGCCCTTAGACTATCTAGGTAAACCTAGCGGGCATTTGGACTATGTAGGCTCCCTAGCGGACATTTGGACTATATAGATTACCAAGCGGGCACTTAGACTTTGTAGGTTACCTAGCGGGCACTTGGACAATCTAGGTTACCTAGCTGGCACTTGAACTATCTACGTTACCTAGCGGGTACTTGGAGTATGTAGGTTACCTACCGGGCTGTTTGACTATCTAGGTTACCTTGCGGGCACTGGGACTATCTAGGTTAACTAACGGGCACTTGGACTATGTAGGTTCCCTAGCGGGCCCTTGGACTATGTAAGGACCCTAGCGGGCACTTGGACTATGTAGATTAACTAGCGGGCATTTGGACTATGTAGGTTACCTAGCGGGCACTTGTTCTATGTAGGTTCCCTATCGGGCACTTGGAGAATGTAGGTTAAGTAGGGGGCACTAGGATTATGTACGTAACCTAGCGGGCCCTTAGACTATCTAGGTTACCTAGCTGGCACTTGAACTATCTACCTTATAGCGGGTTCTTAGAGTATGTAGGTTACCTATCGGGTGTTGGACTATCTAGTTTACCAAGCGGGCACTTGGACTATCTAGGTTAAATAACGGGCACTTGGACTGTGTAGATTCCCTAGCGGGCCCTTGGACTATGTAAGTTCCCTAGCGGGCACTTGGACTATGTGGGTTTCCTGGCGGGCATTTGGACTATCTAGGTTACCTAACGGGCACTTGGACTATGTAGGTTCCCTAGCGAGCACTTGGATTATGTAGGTTCCCTATCGGGCACTTGGACTATGTAGATTAACTAGAGGGCATTTGGAATATGTAGGTTACCTAGCGGGCACGTGGACTATGTAGGTTCCCTATCAGGCACTTGGAGAATGTAGGTTAACTAGGGGGCACTAGGACTATGTAGGTTACCAAGCGGGCCTTGGACCATCTAGGTTACCTAGGGGGAACCTGGACTATGTAGGTTAACTAGTGGGCACTTGGACTATCTCGGTTACCTAGCAGGCACTTGGATTATGTACGATCCCAAGCGGGCACTTGGACTATCTACGGTACCTAGCGGGCACTTGGACTATGTACGTTACCTAGCGGGCACTTGGACTATGTACGTTTCCTAGCGGGTACTTGGACTAGATAGGTTCCCTAGCGGGCACTTGGTCTATCTAGGTTAACTAGCGAACACGTGGACTATCTAGGTTAACTAGCGGGCATATGGACTATTAGGGGCCCTAGCGGGCATTTGGACTATATTGGTTACCTAGTGGGCATTTGGACTATGTAGGTTAACCAGCGGGCACTTGGACTATCTAGGTTAACTAGCGGGCCCTTGGACGATGTAGGTTAACTAGCGGGCCCTTGGACTATGTAGCTTAACTAGCGGGCCCTTGGACTATGCAGGTTACCTAGTGGGCACTTGGACGATCTAGGTTAACTAGCGGGTACTTGGACTATGTAAGTTAACTAGTGGTCCCTTGGACTATGTAGATTAACTAGCGGCACTTGGACTATCTACGTTAACTAGCGGGCCCTTGGACTATGAAGATTCCCTAGCGGGCACTTGGACTATGTATGTTCCAGAGCGGGCACATAGACTATGTAGGTTCCCTAGCAGTCACTTGGACTATGTAGGTTCCAGAGCGGGCACTTAGACTATCTAGGTTCCCTAGCGGGCACTTGTACTATGTAGGTTAATTAGCGGACACTTGGACGATCTAGGTTAAAAAGCGGGTACTTGGATTATGTAGGTTAACTAGCGGGCGTTGAACTATGTAGATTAACTAGCGGGCACTTGGACTATGTAGGTTCCCTAGCGGGCACTTGGACTATGTATGTTTCCTACGGACACTTAAACTACGTAAGTTAACTACCGGGCACTTGGACTATGTAGGTTAACAACCGGGCACTTGCACTACCTAGGTTACCGAACGGGCATTTGTACTATATAGGTAACCTAGCGGGCAATTGGACTATCTAGGTTAGGTAACGGGCACTTGGAATATCTAGGTTTCTTAGCGGGCACTTGGACGATCTAGGTTAACTAGAGGGCACTTGGACTATCTAGGTTAACTAGCGGGCACTTGGACTATGAAGGTTTCTTAGCGGGTACTTGGAGTATGTAGGTTAACTAGCGGGCCCTTGGACTATGTAGATTAACTAGCGGCACTTGGACGATCTACGTTAACTAGCGGGCCCTTGGACTATGTAGATTCCCTTGCGGGCATTTGGACTATATAGATAACCTAGCGGGCACTTAGACTTTGTAGGTTACCTAGCGGCACATGGACTATCTAGGTTACCTAGCTGGCACTTGAACTATCTACGTTATTGCGGGCTCTTGGAGTATGTAGGTTACCTAGAGGGCTGTTGGACTATCTAGGTTACCAAGCGGGCACTTGGACTATCTAGGTTAACTAACGGACACTTGGACTGTGTAGGTTCCCTAGCGGGCCCTTGGACTATGTAAGTTCCCTAGCGGGCACTTGGACTATGTGGGTTTCCTGGCGGGCATTTGGACTATCTAGGTTACCTAACGGGCACTTGGCCTATGTAGGTTCCCTAGCGGGCACTTGGATTATGTAGGTTCCCTATCGGGCACTTGGACTATGTGGGTTCCCTAGCGGGCTTGTACTATCTAGGTTACCTAACGGGCACTTGGACTATGTAGGTTCCCTAGCAGGCACTTGGATTATGTAGGTTCCCTATCGGGCACTTGGACTATGTAGATTAACTAGCGGGCATTTGGACTATGTAGGTTACCTAGCGGGCACTTGTTCTATGTAGGTTCCCTATCGGGCACTTGGAGAATGTAGGTTATCTACGGGGCACTAGGACTATGTAGGTTACCTAGCAGGCCCTTAGACTATCTAGGTAAACCTAGCGGGCATTTGGACTATGTAGGCTCCCTAGCGGACATTTGGACTATATAGATTACCAAGCGGGCACTTAGACTTTGTAGGTTACCTAGCGGGCACTTGGACAATCTAGGTTACCTAGCTGGCACTTGAACTATCTACGTTACCTAGCGGGTACTTGGAGTATGTAGGTTACCTACCGGGCTGTTTGACTATCTAGGTTACCTTGCGGGCACTGGGACTATCTAGGTTAACTAACGGGCACTTGGACTATGTAGGTTCCCTAGCGGGCCCTTGGACTATGTAAGGACCCTAGCGGGCACTTGGACTATGTAGATTAACTAGCGGGCATTTGGACTATGTAGGTTACCTAGCGGGCACTTGTTCTATGTAGGTTCCCTATCGGGCACTTGGAGAATGTAGGTTAAGTAGGGGGCACTAGGATTATGTACGTAACCTAGCGGGCCCTTAGACTATCTAGGTTACCTAGCTGGCACTTGAACTATCTACCTTATAGCGGGTTCTTAGAGTATGTAGGTTACCTATCGGGTGTTGGACTATCTAGTTTACCAAGCGGGCACTTGGACTATCTAGGTTAAATAACGGGCACTTGGACTGTGTAGATTCCCTAGCGGGCCCTTGGACTATGTAAGTTCCCTAGCGGGCACTTGGACTATGTGGGTTTCCTGGCGGGCATTTGGACTATCTAGGTTACCTAACGGGCACTTGGACTATGTAGGTTCCCTAGCGAGCACTTGGATTATGTAGGTTCCCTATCGGGCACTTGGACTATGTAGATTAACTAGAGGGCATTTGGAATATGTAGGTTACCTAGCGGGCACGTGGACTATGTAGGTTCCCTATCAGGCACTTGGAGAATGTAGGTTAACTAGGGGGCACTAGGACTATGTAGGTTACCAAGCGGGCCTTGGACCATCTAGGTTACCTAGGGGGAACCTGGACTATGTAGGTTAACTAGTGGGCACTTGGACTATCTCGGTTACCTAGCAGGCACTTGGATTATGTACGATCCCAAGCGGGCACTTGGACTATCTACGGTACCTAGCGGGCACTTGGACTATGTACGTTACCTAGCGGGCACTTGGACTATGTACGTTTCCTAGCGGGTACTTGGACTAGATAGGTTCCCTAGCGGGCACTTGGTCTATCTAGGTTAACTAGCGAACACGTGGACTATCTAGGTTAACTAGCGGGCATATGGACTATTAGGGGCCCTAGCGGGCATTTGGACTATATTGGTTACCTAGTGGGCATTTGGACTATGTAGGTTAACCAGCGGGCACTTGGACTATCTAGGTTAACTAGCGGGCCCTTGGACGATGTAGGTTAACTAGCGGGCCCTTGGACTATGTAGCTTAACTAGCGGGCCCTTGGACTATGCAGGTTACCTAGTGGGCACTTGGACGATCTAGGTTAACTAGCGGGTACTTGGACTATGTAAGTTAACTAGTGGTCCCTTGGACTATGTAGATTAACTAGCGGCACTTGGACTATCTACGTTAACTAGCGGGCCCTTGGACTATGAAGATTCCCTAGCGGGCACTTGGACTATGTATGTTCCAGAGCGGGCACATAGACTATGTAGGTTCCCTAGCAGTCACTTGGACTATGTAGGTTCCAGAGCGGGCACTTAGACTATCTAGGTTCCCTAGCGGGCACTTGTACTATGTAGGTTAATTAGCGGACACTTGGACGATCTAGGTTAAAAAGCGGGTACTTGGATTATGTAGGTTAACTAGCGGGCGTTGAACTATGTAGATTAACTAGCGGGCACTTGGACTATGTAGGTTCCCTAGCGGGCACTTGGACTATGTATGTTTCCTACGGACACTTAAACTACGTAAGTTAACTACCGGGCACTTGGACTATGTAGGTTAACAACCGGGCACTTGCACTACCTAGGTTACCGAACGTGCATTTGTACTATGTAGGTAACCTAGCGGGCAATTGGACTATCTAGGTTAGGTAACGGGCACTTGGAATATCTAGGTTTCTTAGCGGGCACTTGGACGATCTAGGTTAACTAGAGGGCACTTGGACTATCTAGGTTAACTAGCGGGCACTTGGACTATGAAGGTTTCTTAGCGGGTACTTGGAGTATGTAGGTTAACTAGCGGGCCCTTGGACTATGTAGATTAACTAGCGGCACTTGGACGATCTACGTTAACTAGCGGGCCCTTGGACTATGTAGATTCCCTTGCGGGCATTTGGACTATATAGATAACCTAGCGGGCACTTAGACTTTGTAGGTTACCTAGCGGCACATGGACTATCTAGGTTACCTAGCTGGCACTTGAACTATCTACGTTATTGCGGGCTCTTGGAGTATGTAGGTTACCTAGAGGGCTGTTGGACTATCTAGGTTACCAAGCGGGCACTTGGACTATCTAGGTTAACTAACGGACACTTGGACTGTGTAGGTTCCCTAGCGGGCCCTTGGACTATGTAAGTTCCCTAGCGGGCACTTGGACTATGTGGGTTTCCTGGCGGGCATTTGGACTATCTAGGTTACCTAACGGGCACTTGGCCTATGTAGGTTCCCTAGCGGGCACTTGGATTATGTAGGTTCCCTATCGGGCACTTGGACTATGTGGGTTCCCTAGCGGGCTTGTACTATCTAGGTTACCTAACGGGCACTTGGACTATGTAGGTTCCCTAGCAGGCACTTGGATTATGTAGGTTCCCTATCGGGCACTTGGACTATGTAGATTAACTAGCGGGCATTTGGACTATGTAGGTTACCTAGCGGGCACTTGTTCTATGTAGGTTCCCTATCGGGCACTTGGAGAATGTAGGTTATCTACGGGGCACTAGGACTATGTAGGTTACCTAGCAGGCCCTTAGACTATCTAGGTAAACCTAGCGGGCATTTGGACTATGTAGGCTCCCTAGCGGACATTTGGACTATATAGATTACCAAGCGGGCACTTAGACTTTGTAGGTTACCTAGCGGGCACTTGGACAATCTAGGTTACCTAGCTGGCACTTGAACTATCTACGTTACCTAGCGGGTACTTGGAGTATGTAGGTTACCTACCGGGCTGTTTGACTATCTAGGTTACCTTGCGGGCACTGGGACTATCTAGGTTAACTAACGGGCACTTGGACTATGTAGGTTCCCTAGCGGGCCCTTGGACTATGTAAGGACCCTAGCGGGCACTTGGACTATGTAGATTAACTAGCGGGCATTTGGACTATGTAGGTTACCTAGCGGGCACTTGTTCTATGTAGGTTCCCTATCGGGCACTTGGAGAATGTAGGTTAAGTAGGGGGCACTAGGATTATGTACGTAACCTAGCGGGCCCTTAGACTATCTAGGTTACCTAGCTGGCACTTGAACTATCTACCTTATAGCGGGTTCTTAGAGTATGTAGGTTACCTATCGGGTGTTGGACTATCTAGTTTACCAAGCGGGCACTTGGACTATCTAGGTTAAATAACGGGCACTTGGACTGTGTAGATTCCCTAGCGGGCCCTTGGACTATGTAAGTTCCCTAGCGGGCACTTGGACTATGTGGGTTTCCTGGCGGGCATTTGGACTATCTAGGTTACCTAACGGGCACTTGGACTATGTAGGTTCCCTAGCGAGCACTTGGATTATGTAGGTTCCCTATCGGGCACTTGGACTATGTAGATTAACTAGAGGGCATTTGGAATATGTAGGTTACCTAGCGGGCACGTGGACTATGTAGGTTCCCTATCAGGCACTTGGAGAATGTAGGTTAACTAGGGGGCACTAGGACTATGTAGGTTACCAAGCGGGCCTTGGACCATCTAGGTTACCTAGGGGGAACCTGGACTATGTAGGTTAACTAGTGGGCACTTGGACTATCTCGGTTACCTAGCAGGCACTTGGATTATGTACGATCCCAAGCGGGCACTTGGACTATCTACGGTACCTAGAGGGCACTTGGACTATGTACGTTACCTAGCGGGCACTTGGACTATGTACGTTTCCTAGCGGGTACTTGGACTAGATAGGTTCCCTAGCGGGCACTTGGTCTATCTAGGTTAACTAGCGAACACGTGGACTATCTAGGTTAACTAGCGGGCATATGGACTATTAGGGGCCCTAGCGGGCATTTGGACTATATTGGTTACCTAGTGGGCACTTGGACTATGTAGGTTAACCAGCGGGCACTTGGACTATCTAGGTTAACTAGCGGGCCCTTGGACGATGTAGGTTAACTAGCGGGCCCTTGGACTATGTAGCTTAACTAGCGGGCCCTTGGACTATGCAGGTTACCTAGTGGGCACTTGGACGATCTAGGTTAACTAGCGGGTACTTGGACTATGTAAGTTAACTAGTGGTCCCTTGGACTATGTAGATTCCCTAGCGGGCACTTGGACTATGTATGTTCCAGAGCGGGCACATAGACTATGTAGGTTCCCTAGCAGTCACTTGGACTATGTAGGTTCCAGAGCGGGCACTTAGACTATCTAGGTTCCCTAGCGGGCACTTGTACTATGTAGGTTAATTAGCGGACACTTGGACGATCTAGTTTAACTAGCGGGTACTTGGATTATGTAGGTTAACTAGCGGGCGTTGAACTATGTAGATTAACTAGCGGGCACTTGGACTATGTAGGTTCCCTAGCGGGCACTTGGACTATGTATGTTTCCTACGGACACTTGAACTATGTAAGTTAACTACCGGGCACTTGGACTATATAGGTTAACTAGCGGGCCCTTGGACTATCTAGGTTACCTAGCATGCACTTGGACTATGTAGGTTAACTACCGGGCACTTGCACTATCTAGGTTACCGAACGGGCATTTGGACTATGTAGGTAACCTAGCGGGCACTTGGAGAGTCTAGGGTACCTAGCGGGCACTTGGACTTCTAGGTTAACGAACGGGCACTCGGACTATGTATGTTGCATAGCGGGCAATTGGACTATCTAGGTTAGGTAACGGGCACTTGGACTATCTAGGTTTCTTAGCGGGCACTTGGACGATCTAGGTTAACTAGAGGGCACTTGGACTATCTAGGTTAACTAGCGTGCACTTGGACTATCTAGGTTTCTTAGCGGGTACTTGGACTGTGTAGGTTAACTAGTGGGCCCTTGAATTATGTAGAATAACTAGCGGCACTTGGACTATCTATGTTAACTAGCGGGCCCTTGGACTATGTAGATTCCCTAGCGGGCATTTGGACTACATAGATAACCTAGCGGGCCCTTAGATTTTGTAGGTTACCTAGCGGGCACTTGGACTATCTAGGTTACCTAGCTGGCACTTGAACTATCCACGTTACCTAGTGGGTTCTTAGAGTATGTAGGTTACCTAGCGGGCTGTTGGACTATCTAGGTTACCAAGCGGGCACTTGGACTATCTAGGTTAACTAACGGACACTTGGACTGTGTAGGTTCCCTAGCGGGCCCTTGGACTATGTAAGTTCCCTAGCGGGCACTTGGACTATGTGGGTTTCCTGGCGGGCATTTGGACTATCTAGGTTACCTAACGGGCACTTGGCCTATGTAGGTTCCCTAGCGGGCACTTGGATTATGTAGGTTCCCTATCGGGCACTTGGACTATGTGGGTTCCCTAGCGGGCTTGTACTATCTAGGTTACCTAACGGGCACTTGGACTATGTAGGTTCCCTAGCAGGCACTTGGATTATGTAGGTTCCCTATCGGGCACTTGGACTATGTAGATTAACTAGCGGGCATTTGGACTATGTAGGTTACCTAGCGGGCACTTGTTCTATGTAGGTTCCCTATCGGGCACTTGGAGAATGTAGGTTATCTACGGGGCACTAGGACTATGTAGGTTACCTAGCAGGCCCTTAGACTATCTAGGTAAACCTAGCGGGCATTTGGACTATGTAGGCTCCCTAGCGGACATTTGGACTATATAGATTACCAAGCGGGCACTTAGACTTTGTAGGTTACCTAGCGGGCACTTGGACAATCTAGGTTACCTAGCTGGCACTTGAACTATCTACGTTACCTAGCGGGTACTTGGAGTATGTAGGTTACCTACCGGGCTGTTTGACTATCTAGGTTACCTTGCGGGCACTGGGACTATCTAGGTTAACTAACGGGCACTTGGACTATGTAGGTTCCCTAGCGGGCCCTTGGACTATGTAAGGACCCTAGCGGGCACTTGGACTATGTAGATTAACTAGCGGGCATTTGGACTATGTAGGTTACCTAGCGGGCACTTGTTCTATGTAGGTTCCCTATCGGGCACTTGGAGAATGTAGGTTAAGTAGGGGGCACTAGGATTATGTACGTAACCTAGCGGGCCCTTAGACTATCTAGGTTACCTAGCTGGCACTTGAACTATCTACCTTATAGCGGGTTCTTAGAGTATGTAGGTTACCTATCGGGTGTTGGACTATCTAGTTTACCAAGCGGGCACTTGGACTATCTAGGTTAAATAACGGGCACTTGGACTGTGTAGATTCCCTAGCGGGCCCTTGGACTATGTAAGTTCCCTAGCGGGCACTTGGACTATGTGGGTTTCCTGGCGGGCATTTGGACTATCTAGGTTACCTAACGGGCACTTGGACTATGTAGGTTCCCTAGCGAGCACTTGGATTATGTAGGTTCCCTATCGGGCACTTGGACTATGTAGATTAACTAGAGGGCATTTGGAATATGTAGGTTACCTAGCGGGCACGTGGACTATGTAGGTTCCCTATCAGGCACTTGGAGAATGTAGGTTAACTAGGGGGCACTAGGACTATGTAGGTTACCAAGCGGGCCTTGGACCATCTAGGTTACCTAGGGGGAACCTGGACTATGTAGGTTAACTAGTGGGCACTTGGACTATCTCGGTTACCTAGCAGGCACTTGGATTATGTACGATCCCAAGCGGGCACTTGGACTATCTACGGTACCTAGAGGGCACTTGGACTATGTACGTTACCTAGCGGGCACTTGGACTATGTACGTTTCCTAGCGGGTACTTGGACTAGATAGGTTCCCTAGCGGGCACTTGGTCTATCTAGGTTAACTAGCGAACACGTGGACTATCTAGGTTAACTAGCGGGCATATGGACTATTAGGGGCCCTAGCGGGCATTTGGACTATATTGGTTACCTAGTGGGCACTTGGACTATGTAGGTTAACCAGCGGGCACTTGGACTATCTAGGTTAACTAGCGGGCCCTTGGACGATGTAGGTTAACTAGCGGGCCCTTGAACTATGTAGCTTAACTAGCGGGCCCTTGGACTATGCAGGTTACCTAGTGGGCACTTGGACGATCTAGGTTAACTAGCGGGTACTTGGACTATGTAAGTTAACTAGTGGTCCCTTGGACTATGTAGATTCCCTAGCGGGCACTTGGACTATGTATGTTCCAGAGCGGGCACATAGACTATGTAGGTTCCCTAGCAGTCACTTGGACTATGTAGGTTCCAGAGCGGGCACTTAGACTATCTAGGTTCCCTAGCGGGCACTTGTACTATGTAGGTTAATTAGCGGACACTTGGACGATCTAGTTTAACTAGCGGGTACTTGGATTATGTAGGTTAACTAGCGGGCGTTGAACTATGTAGATTAACTAGCGGGCACTTGGACTATGTAGGTTCCCTAGCGGGCACTTGGACTATGTATGTTTCCTACGGACACTTGAACTATGTAAGTTAACTACCGGGCACTTGGACTATATAGGTTAACTAGCGGGCCCTTGGACTATCTAGGTTACCTAGCATGCACTTGGACTATGTAGGTTAACTACCGGGCACTTGCACTATCTAGGTTACCGAACGGGCATTTGGACTATGTAGGTAACCTAGCGGGCACTTGGAGAGTCTAGGGTACCTAGCGGGCACTTGGACTTCTAGGTTAACGAACGGGCACTCGGACTATGTATGTTGCATAGCGGGCAATTGGACTATCTAGGTTAGGTAACGGGCACTTGGACTATCTAGGTTTCTTAGCGGGCACTTGGACGATCTAGGTTAACTAGAGGGCACTTGGACTATCTAGGTTAACTAGCGTGCACTTGGACTATCTAGGTTTCTTAGCGGGTACTTGGACTGTGTAGGTTAACTAGTGGGCCCTTGAATTATGTAGAATAACTAGCGGCACTTGGACTATCTATGTTAACTAGCGGGCCCTTGGACTATGTAGATTCCCTAGCGGGCATTTGGACTACATAGATAACCTAGCGGGCCCTTAGATTTTGTAGGTTACCTAGCGGGCACTTGGACTATCTAGGTTACCTAGCTGGCACTTGAACTATCCACGTTACCTAGTGGGTTCTTAGAGTATGTAGGTTACCTAGCGGGCTGTTGGACTATCTAGGTTACCAAGCGGGCACTTGGACTATCTAGGTTAACTAACGGACACTTGGACTGTGTAGGTTCCCTAGCGGGCCCTTGGACTATGTAAGTTCCCTAGCGGGCACTTGGACTATGTGGGTTTCCTGGCGGGCATTTGGACTATCTAGGTTACCTAACGGGCACTTGGCCTATGTAGGTTCCCTAGCGGGCACTTGGATTATGTAGGTTCCCTATCGGGCACTTGGACTATGTGGGTTCCCTAGCGGGCTTGTACTATCTAGGTTACCTAACGGGCACTTGGACTATGTAGGTTCCCTAGCAGGCACTTGGATTATGTAGGTTCCCTATCGGGCACTTGGACTATGTAGATTAACTAGCGGGCATTTGGACTATGTAGGTTACCTAGCGGGCACTTGTTCTATGTAGGTTCCCTATCGGGCACTTGGAGAATGTAGGTTATCTACGGGGCACTAGGACTATGTAGGTTACCTAGCAGGCCCTTAGACTATCTAGGTAAACCTAGCGGGCATTTGGACTATGTAGGCTCCCTAGCGGACATTTGGACTATATAGATTACCAAGCGGGCACTTAGACTTTGTAGGTTACCTAGCGGGCACTTGGACAATCTAGGTTACCTAGCTGGCACTTGAACTATCTACGTTACCTAGCGGGTACTTGGAGTATGTAGGTTACCTACCGGGCTGTTTGACTATCTAGGTTACCTTGCGGGCACTGGGACTATCTAGGTTAACTAACGGGCACTTGGACTATGTAGGTTCCCTAGCGGGCCCTTGGACTATGTAAGGACCCTAGCGGGCACTTGGACTATGTAGATTAACTAGCGGGCATTTGGACTATGTAGGTTACCTAGCGGGCACTTGTTCTATGTAGGTTCCCTATCGGGCACTTGGAGAATGTAGGTTAAGTAGGGGGCACTAGGATTATGTACGTAACCTAGCGGGCCCTTAGACTATCTAGGTTACCTAGCTGGCACTTGAACTATCTACCTTATAGCGGGTTCTTAGAGTATGTAGGTTACCTATCGGGTGTTGGACTATCTAGTTTACCAAGCGGGCACTTGGACTATCTAGGTTAAATAACGGGCACTTGGACTGTGTAGATTCCCTAGCGGGCCCTTGGACTATGTAAGTTCCCTAGCGGGCACTTGGACTATGTGGGTTTCCTGGCGGGCATTTGGACTATCTAGGTTACCTAACGGGCACTTGGACTATGTAGGTTCCCTAGCGAGCACTTGGATTATGTAGGTTCCCTATCGGGCACTTGGACTATGTAGATTAACTAGAGGGCATTTGGAATATGTAGGTTACCTAGCGGGCACGTGGACTATGTAGGTTCCCTATCAGGCACTTGGAGAATGTAGGTTAACTAGGGGGCACTAGGACTATGTAGGTTACCAAGCGGGCCTTGGACCATCTAGGTTACCTAGGGGGAACCTGGACTATGTAGGTTAACTAGTGGGCACTTGGACTATCTCGGTTACCTAGCAGGCACTTGGATTATGTACGATCCCAAGCGGGCACTTGGACTATCTACGGTACCTAGAGGGCACTTGGACTATGTACGTTACCTAGCGGGCACTTGGACTATGTACGTTTCCTAGCGGGTACTTGGACTAGATAGGTTCCCTAGCGGGCACTTGGTCTATCTAGGTTAACTAGCGAACACGTGGACTATCTAGGTTAACTAGCGGGCATATGGACTATTAGGGGCCCTAGCGGGCATTTGGACTATATTGGTTACCTAGTGGGCACTTGGACTATGTAGGTTAACCAGCGGGCACTTGGACTATCTAGGTTAACTAGCGGGCCCTTGGACGATGTAGGTTAACTAGCGGGCCCTTGGACTATGTAGCTTAACTAGCGGGCCCTTGGACTATGCAGGTTACCTAGTGGGCACTTGGACGATCTAGGTTAACTAGCGGGTACTTGGACTATGTAAGTTAACTAGTGGTCCCTTGGACTATGTAGATTCCCTAGCGGGCACTTGGACTATGTATGTTCCAGAGCGGGCACATAGACTATGTAGGTTCCCTAGCAGTCACTTGGACTATGTAGGTTCCAGAGCGGGCACTTAGACTATCTAGGTTCCCTAGCGGGCACTTGTACTATGTAGGTTAATTAGCGGACACTTGGACGATCTAGTTTAACTAGCGGGTACTTGGATTATGTAGGTTAACTAGCGGGCGTTGAACTATGTAGATTAACTAGCGGGCACTTGGACTATGTAGGTTCCCTAGCGGGCACTTGGACTATGTATGTTTCCTACGGACACTTGAACTATGTAAGTTAACTACCGGGCACTTGGACTATATAGGTTAACTAGCGGGCCCTTGGACTATCTAGGTTACCTAGCATGCACTTGGACTATGTAGGTTAACTACCGGGCACTTGCACTATCTAGGTTACCGAACGGGCATTTGGACTATGTAGGTAACCTAGCGGGCACTTGGAGAGTCTAGGGTACCTAGCGGGCACTTGGACTTCTAGGTTAACGAACGGGCACTCGGACTATGTATGTTGCATAGCGGGCAATTGGACTATCTAGGTTAGGTAACGGGCACTTGGACTATCTAGGTTTCTTAGCGGGCACTTGGACGATCTAGGTTAACTAGAGGGCACTTGGACTATCTAGGTTAACTAGCGTGCACTTGGACTATCTAGGTTTCTTAGCGGGTACTTGGACTGTGTAGGTTAACTAGTGGGCCCTTGAATTATGTAGAATAACTAGCGGCACTTGGACTATCTATGTTAACTAGCGGGCCCTTGGACTATGTAGATTCCCTAGCGGGCATTTGGACTACATAGATAACCTAGCGGGCCCTTAGATTTTGTAGGTTACCTAGCGGGCACTTGGACTATCTAGGTTACCTAGCTGGCACTTGAACTATCCACGTTACCTAGTGGGTTCTTAGAGTATGTAGGTTACCTAGCGGGCTGTTGGACTATCTAGGTTACCAAGCGGGCACTTGGACTATCTAGGTTAACTAACGGACACTTGGACTGTGTAGGTTCCCTAGCGGGCCCTTGGACTATGTAAGTTCCCTAGCGGGCACTTGGACTATGTGGGTTTCCTGGCGGGCATTTGGACTATCTAGGTTACCTAACGGGCACTTGGCCTATGTAGGTTCCCTAGCGGGCACTTGGATTATGTAGGTTCCCTATCGGGCACTTGGACTATGTGGGTTCCCTAGCGGGCTTGTACTATCTAGGTTACCTAACGGGCACTTGGACTATGTAGGTTCCCTAGCAGGCACTTGGATTATGTAGGTTCCCTATCGGGCACTTGGACTATGTAGATTAACTAGCGGGCATTTGGACTATGTAGGTTACCTAGCGGGCACTTGTTCTATGTAGGTTCCCTATCGGGCACTTGGAGAATGTAGGTTATCTACGGGGCACTAGGACTATGTAGGTTACCTAGCAGGCCCTTAGACTATCTAGGTAAACCTAGCGGGCATTTGGACTATGTAGGCTCCCTAGCGGACATTTGGACTATATAGATTACCAAGCGGGCACTTAGACTTTGTAGGTTACCTAGCGGGCACTTGGACAATCTAGGTTACCTAGCTGGCACTTGAACTATCTACGTTACCTAGCGGGTACTTGGAGTATGTAGGTTACCTACCGGGCTGTTTGACTATCTAGGTTACCTTGCGGGCACTGGGACTATCTAGGTTAACTAACGGGCACTTGGACTATGTAGGTTCCCTAGCGGGCCCTTGGACTATGTAAGGACCCTAGCGGGCACTTGGACTATGTAGATTAACTAGCGGGCATTTGGACTATGTAGGTTACCTAGCGGGCACTTGTTCTATGTAGGTTCCCTATCGGGCACTTGGAGAATGTAGGTTAAGTAGGGGGCACTAGGATTATGTACGTAACCTAGCGGGCCCTTAGACTATCTAGGTTACCTAGCTGGCACTTGAACTATCTACCTTATAGCGGGTTCTTAGAGTATGTAGGTTACCTATCGGGTGTTGGACTATCTAGTTTACCAAGCGGGCACTTGGACTATCTAGGTTAAATAACGGGCACTTGGACTGTGTAGATTCCCTAGCGGGCCCTTGGACTATGTAAGTTCCCTAGCGGGCACTTGGACTATGTGGGTTTCCTGGCGGGCATTTGGACTATCTAGGTTACCTAACGGGCACTTGGACTATGTAGGTTCCCTAGCGAGCACTTGGATTATGTAGGTTCCCTATCGGGCACTTGGACTATGTAGATTAACTAGAGGGCATTTGGAATATGTAGGTTACCTAGCGGGCACGTGGACTATGTAGGTTCCCTATCAGGCACTTGGAGAATGTAGGTTAACTAGGGGGCACTAGGACTATGTAGGTTACCAAGCGGGCCTTGGACCATCTAGGTTACCTAGGGGGAACCTGGACTATGTAGGTTAACTAGTGGGCACTTGGACTATCTCGGTTACCTAGCAGGCACTTGGATTATGTACGATCCCAAGCGGGCACTTGGACTATCTACGGTACCTAGAGGGCACTTGGACTATGTACGTTACCTAGCGGGCACTTGGACTATGTACGTTTCCTAGCGGGTACTTGGACTAGATAGGTTCCCTAGCGGGCACTTGGTCTATCTAGGTTAACTAGCGAACACGTGGACTATCTAGGTTAACTAGCGGGCATATGGACTATTAGGGGCCCTAGCGGGCATTTGGACTATATTGGTTACCTAGTGGGCACTTGGACTATGTAGGTTAACCAGCGGGCACTTGGACTATCTAGGTTAACTAGCGGGCCCTTGGACGATGTAGGTTAACTAGCGGGCCCTTGAACTATGTAGCTTAACTAGCGGGCCCTTGGACTATGCAGGTTACCTAGTGGGCACTTGGACGATCTAGGTTAACTAGCGGGTACTTGGACTATGTAAGTTAACTAGTGGTCCCTTGGACTATGTAGATTCCCTAGCGGGCACTTGGACTATGTATGTTCCAGAGCGGGCACATAGACTATGTAGGTTCCCTAGCAGTCACTTGGACTATGTAGGTTCCAGAGCGGGCACTTAGACTATCTAGGTTCCCTAGCGGGCACTTGTACTATGTAGGTTAATTAGCGGACACTTGGACGATCTAGTTTAACTAGCGGGTACTTGGATTATGTAGGTTAACTAGCGGGCGTTGAACTATGTAGATTAACTAGCGGGCACTTGGACTATGTAGGTTCCCTAGCGGGCACTTGGACTATGTATGTTTCCTACGGACACTTGAACTATGTAAGTTAACTACCGGGCACTTGGACTATATAGGTTAACTAGCGGGCCCTTGGACTATCTAGGTTACCTAGCATGCACTTGGACTATGTAGGTTAACTACCGGGCACTTGCACTATCTAGGTTACCGAACGGGCATTTGGACTATGTAGGTAACCTAGCGGGCACTTGGAGAGTCTAGGGTACCTAGCGGGCACTTGGACTTCTAGGTTAACGAACGGGCACTCGGACTATGTATGTTGCATAGCGGGCAATTGGACTATCTAGGTTAGGTAACGGGCACTTGGACTATCTAGGTTTCTTAGCGGGCACTTGGACGATCTAGGTTAACTAGAGGGCACTTGGACTATCTAGGTTAACTAGCGTGCACTTGGACTATCTAGGTTTCTTAGCGGGTACTTGGACTGTGTAGGTTAACTAGTGGGCCCTTGAATTATGTAGAATAACTAGCGGCACTTGGACTATCTATGTTAACTAGCGGGCCCTTGGACTATGTAGATTCCCTAGCGGGCATTTGGACTACATAGATAACCTAGCGGGCCCTTAGATTTTGTAGGTTACCTAGCGGGCACTTGGACTATCTAGGTTACCTAGCTGGCACTTGAACTATCCACGTTACCTAGTGGGTTCTTAGAGTATGTAGGTTACCTAGCGGGCTGTTGGACTATCTAGGTTACCAAGCGGGCACTTGGATTATCTAGGTTAAATAACGGGCACTTGGACTGTGTAGGTTCCCTAGCGGGCCCTTGGACAATGTAAGTTCCCAAGCGGGCACTTGGACTATGTGGGTTTCCTGGCGGGCATTTGGACTTTCTAGGTTACCTAACGGGCACTTGGACTATGTATGTTTTCTAGCGGGCATTTGGATTATGTAGGTTCCCTATCGGGCACTTGGACTATGTAGAATAACTAGAGGGCTTTTGGACAATGTAGGTTACCTACCGGGCACTTGGACTATGTAGGTTACCTAGCGGGCACGTGGACTATGTAGTTTCCAATTCGGGCACTAGGAAAATGTAGGTTAACTAGGGGGCACTAGGACTATGTAGGTTACCTAGCGGGCCCTTAGACTATCTAGTTTACCTAGCGGGCATTTGGACAATGTAGGCTCCCTGCGGTCATTTGGACTATATAGATTACCTAGCGGGCACTTAGACTTTGTATGTTACCTAGCTGGCACTTGAACTATCTACGTTACCTAGCGGGTACTTGGAGTATGTAGGTTACCTACCGGGCTGTTGGACTATCTAGGTTACCATGCGGGCACTTGGACTTTCTAGGTTAACTAACGGGCACTTGGATTTTGTAGGTTCCCTAGCGTGCCCTTGGACTATGTAAGTTCCCTAGCGGGCACTTGGACTATGTGGGTTCCCTAGCGGGCTTGTACTATCTAGGTTACCTAACGGGCACTTGGACTATGTAGGATCCCTAGCAGGCACTTGGATTATGTAGGTTCCCTATCGGGCACTTGGACTATGTAGATTAACTAGCGGGCATTTGAACTATGTAGGTTACCTAGCGGGCACTTGTTCTATGTAGGTTCCCTATCGGGCACTTGGAGAATGTAGGTTAACTACGGGGCACTAGGACTATGTAGGTTACCTAGCGGGCCTTTAGACTATCTAGGTTACCTAGCGGGCATTTGGACTATGTAGGCTCCCTAGCGGACATTTGGACTATATAGATTACCTAGCGGGCACTTAGACTTTGTAGGTTACCTAGCGGGCACTTGGACAATCTAGGTTACCTAGCTGGCAATAGAACTATCTACGTTACCTAGCGGGTACTTGGAGTATGTAGGTTACCTACCGGGCTGTTGGACTATCTAGGTTACCTAGCGGGCACTGGGATTATTTTGGTTAACTAACGGGCACTTGGACCATGTAAGTTCCCTAGCGTGCCCTTGGACTATTTAAGGACCCTAGCGGGCACTTGGACTATGTAGATTAACTAGCGGGCATTTGGACTATGTAGGTTACCTAGCGGGCACTTGTTCTATGTAGGTTCCCTATCGGGCACTTGGAGAATGTAGGTTAACTAGGGGGCACTAGGACTATGTAGGTTACCTAGCGGGCCCTTAGACTATCTACGTTACCTAGCTGGCACTTGAACTATCTACCTTATAGCGGGTTCTTAGAGTATGTAGGTTACCTATCGGGCTGTTGGACTATCTAGTTTACCAAGCGGGCACTTGGACTATCTAGGTTAAATAACGGGCACTTGGACTGTGTAGATTCCCTTGCGGGCCCTTGGACTATGTAAGTTCCCTAGCGGGCACTTGGACTATGTGGGTTTCCTGGCGGGCATTTGGACTATCTAGGTTACCTAACGGGCACGTGGACTATGTAGGTTCCCTAGCGAGCACTTGGATTATGTAGGTTCCCTATCGGGCACTTGGACTATGTAGATTAACTAGAGGGCATTTGGAATATGTAGGTTACCTAGCGGGCACGTGGACTATGTAGGTTCCCTATCGGGCACTTGGAGAATGTAGGTTAACTAATGGGCACTAGGACTATGTAGGTTACCAAGCGGGCCTTGGACTATCTAGGTTACCTAGGGGGAACCTGGACTATGTAGGTTAACTAGTGGGCACTTGGACTATCTCGGTTACCTAGCGGGCACTTGGACTATGTACGTTACCTAGCGGGCACTTGGACTATGTACGTTTCCTAGCGGGTACTTGGACTAGATAGGTTCCCTAGCGGACACTTGGTCTATCTAGGTTAACTAGCGAACACTTGGACTATCTAGGTTAACTAGCGGGCATATGGACTATTAGGGCCCCTAGCGGGCATTTGGACTATATTGGTTACCTAGTGGGCCCTTGGACGATGTAGGTTAACTAGCGGGCCCTTGGACTATGTAGGTTAACTAGCGGGCCCTTGGACTATGCAGGTTACCTAGTGGGCACTTGGACGATCTAGGTTAACTAGCGGTCCCTTGAACTATGTAGATTAACTAGCGGCACTTGGACTATCTACGTTAACTAGCGGGCCTTTGGACTATGTAGATTCCCTAGCGGGCACTTGGACTATGTATGTTCCAGAGTGGGCACATGGACTATGTAGGTTCCCTAGCAGTCACTTGGACTATGTAGGTTCCAGAGCGGGCACTTAGACTATCTAGGTTCCCTAGCGGGCACTTGTACTATGTAGGTTAATTAGCGGACACTTGGACGATCTAGGTTAACTAGCGGGTACTTGGATTATGTAGGTTAACTAGCGGGCGTTGAACTATGTAGGTTAACTAGCGGGCACTTGGACTATGTAGGTTCCCTAGCGGGCACTTGGACTATGTATGTTCCCTACGGACACTTGAACTATGTAAGTTAACTACAGGGCACTTGGACTATGTAGGTTAACTAGCGGGCCCTTGGACTATCTAGGTTACCTAGCGTGCACTTGGACTATGTAGGTTAACTACCGGGCACTTGCACTATCTAGGTTACCGAACGGGCATTTGGACTATGTAGGTTTCTTAGCAGGCACTTGGACGATCTAGGTTAACTAGAGGGCACTTGGACTGTCTAAGTTAACTAGCGTGCACTTGGACTATCTAGGTTTCTTAGCGGGTACTTGGACTGTGTAGGTTAACTAGTGGGCCCTTGAACTATGTAGAATAACTAGTGGCACTTGGACTATCTACGTTAACTAGCGGGCCCTTGGACTATGTAGATTCCCTAGCGGGCATTTGGACTACATAGATAACCTAGCGGGCCCTTAGATTTTGTAGGTTACCTAGCGGGCACTTGGACTATCTAGGTTACCTAGCTGGCACTTGAACTATCCACGTTACCTAGTGGGTTCTAGGAGTATGTAGGTTACCTAGCGGGCTGTTGGACTATCTAGGTTACCAAGCGGGCACTTGGACTATCTAGGTTAACTAACGGGCACTTGGACTGTGTAGGTTCCCTAGCGGGCCCTTGGACTATGTGGGTTTCCTAGCGGGCATTTGGACTTTCTAGGTTACCTAACGGGCACTTGGACTATGTATGTTTTCTAGCGGGCATTTGGATTATGTAGGTTCCCTATCGGGCACTTGGACTATGTAGAATAACTAGAGGGCATTTGGACAATGTAGGTTACCTAGCGGACACTTGGACTATGTAGGTTACCTAGCGGGCACGTGGACTATGTAGTTTCCAATTCGGGCACTTGGAAAATGTAGGTCAACTAGGGGGCACTAGGACTATGTAGGTTACCTAGCGGGCCCTTAGACTATCTAGGTTACCGAGCGGGCATTTGGACAATGTAGGCTCCCTGCGGTCATTTGGACTATATAGATTACCTAGCGGACACTTAGATTTTGTAGGTTACCTAGCGGGCACTTGGACTATCTAGGTTACCTAGCTGGCACTTGAACTATCTACGTTACCTAGCGGGCACTTGGACTATGTAGGTTCCCTATCAGGCACTTTGAGAATGTAGGTTAACTAGGGGGCACTAGGACTAAGTAGGTTACCTAGCGGGCCCTTAGACTATCTAGGTTACCTAGCGGGCATTTGGACAATGTAGGCTCCCTGCGGTCATTTGGACTATATAGATTACCTAGCGGGTACTTGGAGTATGTAGGTTACCTACCGGGCTGTTGGACTATCTAGGTTACCATGCGGGCACTTGGGCTTTCTAGGTTAACTAACGGGCACTTGGATTTTGTAGGTTCCCTAGCGGGCCCTTGGACTATGGAAGTTCCCTAGCGGGCACTTAGACTATGTGGGTTCCCTAGCTGGCATTTGGACTATCTAGGTTACCTAACGGGCACATGGACTATGTAGGTTCCCTAGCGGGCACTTGGATTATGTAGGTTCCCTATGGGTCACTTGGACTATGTAGGTTAACTAGCGGGCATTTGGTCTATCTGGGTTAACTAGCGGGCACTTGGATTATCTAGGATAACTAGCGGGCACTTGGACTATTAGGGTCCCAGCGGGCATTTGGACTATATAGGTTACCTAGCGGGCACTTGGATTATGTAGGTTAACGAACAGGCACTTGGACTATGTAAGTAACCTAGTGGTCGCTTGAACTGTCTAGGTTACCTAGCGGGCACTCTGACTATCTAGGTTAACTTGCAGGCCCTTGGACGATGTAGGTTAACTAGAGGGCCCTTGAACTATGTAGGTTAACTAGCGGGCCCTTGGACTATGTAGGTTAACTAGCGTGCACTTGGACGATCTAGGTTAACTAGCGGGCACTTGGACTATGTAGGTTAACGAACAGGCACTTGGACTATGTAAGTAACCTAGTGGTCACTTGAACTGTCTAGGTTACCTAGCGGGCACTTGGACTATGTAGGTTAACTAGCGGGCACTTGGACTATCTAGGTTAACTTGCGGGCCCTTGGACGATGTAGGTTATCTAGCGGGCCCTTGGACTATATAGGTTACCTAGATAGCACTTGGACTATATAGGTTCCCTAGCGGGCACTTGGACTAGGTAGTTTCCCTAGCGGGCACTTGGTCTATCTAGGTTAACTAGCGGGCACGTGGACTATCAAGGTTAACTAGCGAGCACTTGGACTATCTAGGATAACTAGCGGGTACTTGGACTATTAGGGTCCCTAGCGGGCATTTGGACTATATAGGTTACCTAGCGGGCACTTGGACTATGTAGGTTAACGAACAGGCACTTGGACTATGTAAGTAACCTAGTGGTCACTTGAACTGTCTAGGTTACCTAGCGGGCACTTGGACTATGTAGGTTAACTAACGGGCACTTGGACTATCTAGGTTAACTTGCAGACCCTTGGACGATGTAGGTTAACTAGCGGGCCCTTGGACTATGTAGGTTAACTAGCGGGCCCTTGGACTATGTAGGTTAACTAGCGTGCACTTGGACGATCTAGGTTAACTAGCGGGCACTTGGACTATGTAGGTTAACGAACAGGCACTTGGACTATGTAAGTAACCTAGTGGTCACTTGAACTGTCTAGGTTACCTAGCGGGCACTTGGACTATGTAGGTTAACTAGCAGGCACTTGGACTATCTAGGTTAACTTGCGGGCCCTTGGACGATGTAGGTTATCTAGCGGGCCCTTGGACTATCTAGGTTACCTAGATAGCACTTGGACTATATAGGTTCCCTAGCGGGCACTTAGACGAGGTAGGTTCCCTAGCGGACACTTGGACTATCTAGGTTAACTAGCGGGCACATGGACTATCTAGGTTAACTAGCGAGCACTTGGACTATCTAGGATAACTAGCGGGCACTTGGACTATTAGGGTCCCTAGCGGGTATTTGGACTATATAGGTTCCCTAGCGGGCACTTAGACTTTGTAGGTTACCTAGCGGGCACTTGGACAATCTAGGTTACCTAGCTGGCAATAGAACTATCTACGTTACCTAGCGGGTACTTGGAGTATGTAGGTTACCTACCGGGCTGTTGGACTATCTAGGTTACCTAGCGGGCACTGGGATTATTTTGGTTAACTAACGGGCACTTGGACCATGTAAGTTCCCTAGCGTGCCCTTGGACTATTTAAGGACCCTAGCGGGCACTTGGACTATGTAGATTAACTAGCGGGCATTTGGACTATGTAGGTTACCTAGCGGGCACTTGTTCTATGTAGGTTCCCTATCGGGCACTTGGAGAATGTAGGTTAACTAGGGGGCACTAGGACTATGTAGGTTACCTAGCGGGCCCTTAGACTATCTACGTTACCTAGCTGGCACTTGAACTATCTACCTTATAGCGGGTTCTTAGAGTATGTAGGTTACCTATCGGGCTGTTGGACTATCTAGTTTACCAAGCGGGCACTTGAACTATCTAGGTTAAATAACGGGCACTTGGACTGTGTAGATTCCCTTGCGGGCCCTTGGACTATGTAAGTTCCCTAGCGGGCACTTGGACTATGTGGGTTTCCTGGCGGGCATTTGGACTATCTAGGTTACCTAACGAGCACGTGGACTATGTAGGTTCCCTAGCGAGCACTTGGATTATGTAGGTTCCCTATCGGGCACTTGGACTATGTAGATTAACTAGAGGGCATTTGGAATATGTAGGTTACCTAGCGGGCACGTGGACTATGTAGGTTCCCTATCGGGCACTTGGAGAATGTAGGTTAACTAATGGGCACTAGGACTATGTAGGTTACCAAGCGGGCCTTGGACTATCTAGGTTACCTAGGGGGAACCTGGACTATGTAGGTTAACTAGTGGGCACTTGGACTATCTCGGTTACCTAGCGGGCACTTGGACTATGTACGTTACCTAGCGGGCACTTGGACTATGTACGTTTCCTAGCGGGTACTTGGACTAGATAGGTTCCCTAGCGGGCACTTGGTCTATCTAGGTTAACTAGCGAACACTTGGACTATCTAGGTTAACTAGCGGGCATATGGACTATTAGGGCCCCTAGCGGGCATTTGGACTATATTGGTTACCTAGTGGGCCCTTGGACGATGTAGGTTAACTAGCGGGCCCTTGGACTATGTAGGTTAACTAGCGGGCCCTTGGACTATGCAGGTTACCTAGTGGGCACTTGGACGATCTAGGTTAACTAGCGGTCCCTTGAACTATGTAGATTAACTAGCGGCACTTGGACTATCTACGTTAACTAGCGGGCCTTTGGACTATGTAGATTCCCTAGCGGGCACTTGGACTATGTATGTTCCAGAGTGGGCACATGGACTATGTAGGTTCCCTAGCAGTCACTTGGACTATGTAGGTTCCAGAGCGGGCACTTAGACTATCTAGGTTCCCTAGCGGGCACTTGTACTATGTAGGTTAATTAGCGGACACTTGGACGATCTAGGTTAACTAGCGGGTACTTGGATTATGTAGGTTAACTAGCGGGCGTTGAACTATGTAGGTTAACTAGCGGGCACTTGGACTATGTAGGTTCCCTAGCGGGCACTTGGACTATGTATGTTCCCTACGGACACTTGAACTATGTAAGTTAACTACAGGGCACTTGGACTATGTAGGTTAACTAGCGGGCCCTTGGACTATCTAGGTTACCTAGCGTGCACTTGGACTATGTAGGTTAACTACCGGGCACTTGCACTATCTAGGTTACCGAACGGGCATTTGGACTATGTAGGTTTCTTAGCAGGCACTTGGACGATCTAGGTTAACTAGAGGGCACTTGGACTGTCTAAGTTAACTAGCGTGCACTTGGACTATCTAGGTTTCTTAGCGGGTACTTGGACTGTGTAGGTTAACTAGTGGGCCCTTGAACTATGTAGAATAACTAGTGGCACTTGGACTATCTACGTTAACTAGCGGGCCCTTGGACTATGTAGATTCCCTAGCGGGCATTTGGACTACATAGATAACCTAGCGGGCCCTTAGATTTTGTAGGTTACCTAGCGGGCACTTGGACTATCTAGGTTACCTAGCTGGCACTTGAACTATCCACGTTACCTAGTGGGTTCTAGGAGTATGTAGGTTACCTAGCGGGCTGTTGGACTATCTAGGTTACCAAGCGGGCACTTGGACTATCTAGGTTAACTAACGGGCACTTGGACTGTGTAGGTTCCCTAGCGGGCCCTTGGACTATGTAAGTTCCCTAGCGGGCACTTGGACTATGTGGGTTTCCTAGCGGGCATTTGGACTTTCTAGGTTACCTAACGGGCACTTGGACTATGTATGTTTTCTAGCGGGCATTTGGATTATGTAGGTTCCCTATCGGGCACTTGGACTATGTAGAATAACTAGAGGGCATTTGGACAATGTAGGTTACCTAGCGGACACTTGGACTATGTAGGTTACCTAGCGGGCACGTGGACTATGTAGTTTCCAATTCGGGCACTTGGAAAATGTAGGTCAACTAGGGGGCACTAGGACTATGTAGGTTACCTAGCGGGCCCTTAGACTATCTAGGTTACCGAGCGGGCATTTGGACAATGTAGGCTCCCTGCGGTCATTTGGACTATATAGATTACCTAGCGGACACTTAGATTTTGTAGGTTACCTAGCGGGCACTTGGACTATCTAGGTTACCTAGCTGGCACTTGAACTATCTACGTTACCTAGCGGGCACTTGGACTATGTAGGTTCCCTATCAGGCACTTTGAGAATGTAGGTTAACTAGGGGGCACTAGGACTATGTAGGTTACCTAGCGGGCCCTTAGACTATCTAGGTTACCTAGGGGGCATTTGGACAATGTAGGCTCCCTGCGGTCATTTGGACTATATAGATTACCTAGCGGGTACTTGGAGTATGTAGGTTACCTACCGGGCTGTTGGACTATCTAGGTTACCATGCGGGCACTTGGGCTTTCTAGGTTAACTAACGGGCACTTGGATTTTGTAGGTTCCCTAGCGGGCCCTTGGACTATGGAAGTTCCCTAGCGGGCACTTAGACTATGTGGGTTCCCTAGCTGGCATTTGGACTATCTAGGTTACCTAACGGGCACATGGACTATGTAGGTTCCCTAGCGGGCACTTGGATTATGTAGGTTCCCTATGGGTCACTTGGACTATGTAGGTTAACTAGCGGGCATTTGGTCTATCTGGGTTAACTAGCGGGCACTTGGATTATCTAGGATAACTAGCGGGCACTTGGACTATTAGGGTCCCAGCGGGCATTTGGACTATATAGGTTACCTAGCGGGCACTTGGATTATGTAGGTTAACGAACAGGCACTTGGACTATGTAAGTAACCTAGTGGTCGCTTGAACTGTCTAGGTTACCTAGCGGGCACTCTGACTATCTAGGTTAACTTGCAGGCCCTTGGACGATGTAGATTAACTAGAGGGCCCTTGAACTATGTAGGTTAACTAGCGGGCCCTTGGACTATGTAGGTTAACTAGCGTGCACTTGGACGATCTAGGTTAACTAGCGGGCACTTGGACTATGTAGGTTAACGAACAGGCACTTGGACTATGTAAGTAACCTAGTGGTCACTTGAACTGTCTAGGTTACCTAGCGGGCACTTGGACTATGTAGGTTAACTAGCAGGCACTTGGACTATCTAGGTTAACTTGCGGGCCCTTGGACGATGTAGGTTATCTAGCGGGCCCTTGGACTATATAGGTTACCTAGATAGCACTTGGACTATATAGGTTCCCTAGCGGGCACTTGGACTAGGTAGTTTCCCTAGCGGGCACTTGGTCTATCTAGGTTAACTAGCGGGCACGTGGACTATCAAGGTTAACTAGCGAGCACTTGGACTATCTAGGATAACTAGCGGGTACTTGGACTATTAGGGTCCCTAGCGGGCATTTGGACTATATAGGTTACCTAGCGGGCACTTGGACTATGTAGGTTAACGAACAGGCACTTGGACTATGTAAGTAACCTAGTGGTCACTTGAACTGTCTAGGTTACCTAGCGGGCACTTGGACTATGTAGGTTAACTAACGGGCACTTGGACTATCTAGGTTAACTTGCAGACCCTTGGACGATGTAGGTTAACTAGCGGGCCCTTGGACTATGTAGGTTAACTAGCGGGCCCTTGGACTATGTAGGTTAACTAGCGTGCACTTGGACGATCTAGGTTAACTAGCGGGCACTTGGACTATGTAGGTTAACGAACAGGCACTTGGACTATGTAAGTAACCTAGTGGTCACTTGAACTGTCTAGGTTACCTAGCGGGCACTTGGACTATGTAGGTTAACTAGCAGGCACTTGGACTATCTAGGTTAACTTGCGGGCCCTTGGACGATGTAGGTTATCTAGCGGGCCCTTGGACTATCTAGGTTACCTAGATAGCACTTGGACTATATAGGTTCCCTAGCGGGCACTTAGACGAGGTAGGTTCCCTAGCGGGCACATGGACTATCTAGGTTAACTAGCGAGCACTTGGACTATCTAGGATAACTAGCGGGCACTTGGACTATTAGGGTCCCTAGCGGGTATTTGGACTATATAGGTTCCCTAGCGGGCACTTGGACTATCTAGGTTAACTAGCGAGCACTTGGACTATCTAGGATAACTAACGGGCACTAGGACTATCTAGGTTAACTAGCGGGCACTTGGACTATCTAGGTTACCTAGCGGGCACTTGGATTATGAAGGATCCCTAGCGGGCACTAGGACTATGTAGGTTAACTAGCGGACACTTGCGCGATCTAGGTTAACTAGCGGGCCCTTGCACTATGTAGGTTAACTAGCGGGCCCATGGATTATGTAGGTTTACTAGCAGGCACTTGGACTACCTAGGTTAACTAGCGGGCACTTGGACTATGTAGATTCCTAGCGGGCATTTGGACTATTTAGGTTACCTAGCGGGAACTTGTATTATGTAGGTTACCTAGTGGGCACTTGGAATATCTAGGTTACCTAGCAGGCACTTTGACTATCTAGGTTAACTAACGGGCACTTGGACTATGTAAGTTAACTAAAGGACACTTGGACTATGTAGGTTATCTAACGAGCACTTGGACTATGTAGGTTCCCTAGCGGGCACTTGGATTATGTAGGTTCCGTATATTGCACTTGGACTATGTAGGTTAACTAGTGGGCATTTGGACTATGTAGGTTACCTAGCGGGCACTTGGACTATGTAGGTTCCATAGCGGGCACTTGGATTATATAGGTTCCCTATCAGGCACTTGGACTATGTAGGTTAACTAGCGGGCATTTGGACTATGTAGGTTACCTAGCGGGCACTTGGGGTATGTAGGTTCCCTAGCGGGCAATTGGATTATGTAGGTTCCCTATCGAGCACTTGGACTATGTAAGTTAACTAGCGGGCATTTGGACTATGTAGGTTACCTAGCGGGCACTTGGACTATGTAGGTTCCCTATCGGGCACTTGGAGAATGTAGGTTAACTAGGGGGCACTAGAACAATGTAGGTTACCTTGCGGGCCCTTGGACTATCTAGGTTTCCTAGTGGGCACTTGGACTATGTACTTTCCCTAGCGGGCACTTGGAATATCTACGTTACCTAGTGGGCACTTGGACTATGTATGATACCTAGCGGGCACTTGGACTATGTACGTTTCCTAGCCGGTTCTTGGACTAGATAGGTTCCCTAGCGGGCACTTTATCTATCTAGGTTAACTAGCGGGCACTTGGACTATCTAGCTTAACTAGCGAGCCCTTGGACTATCTAGCTTAACTAGCGGGCATTTGGACTATTAGGGCCCCTAGCGGACATTTGGACTATATTGGTTACCTAGCGGGCACTTGGACTATGTATGTTTCCTAGCCGGTTCTTGGACTAGATAGGTTCCCTAGCGGGCACTTTATCTATCTAGTTTAACTAGCGGGCACTTGGACTATCTAGGTTAACTAGAGAGCACTTGGACTATCTAGGTTAACTAGCGGGCATTTGGACTATTAGGTCCCCTAGCGGACATTTGGACTATATTGGTTACCTAGCCGGTACTTGGACTATGTAGGTTAACGAACGGGCACTTGGACTATGTAGGTAACCTATTGGTCACTTGAACTGTCTAGGTTACCTAGCGGGAACTTAGACTATGTAGGTTAACTAGCGGGCACTTGGACTATCTAGGTTAACTAGCGGGCCCTTAGACGATGTAGGTTAACTAGCGGGCCCTTGCACTATGTAGGTTAACTAGCGGGCCCATGGATTATGTAGGTATACTAGCAGGCACTTGGACTATCTAGGTTAACTAGCGGGCATTTGGACTATGTAGTTTCCCTAGCGGGCTTTTGGACTATTTAGGTTACCTAGCGGGCACTTGGACTATGTAGGTTACCTAGCGGGCACTTGGACTATCTAGGTTACCTAGCAGGCACTTTGACTATCTAGGTTAACTAACAGGCACTTGGACTATGTAGGTTGCCTAGCAGGCACTTGGACTATCTAGGTTACATGGCAGGCACTTGGACTATCTAGGTTAACTAAAGGGCACTTGAACTATGTAGGTTACCTAGCGGGCTCTTGGACTATCTAGGTTACCTAGCAGGCACTTTGACAATCTAGGTTAACTAAAGGGCACTTGAAATATGTAGGTTAACTAGCGGGCACTTGGACGGTCTAGGTTACCTAGTGGGCACTTGTATTATCTAGGTTAAGGAATGGGCACTTGGACTATGTAGGTTACCTAGCCGCCACTTGCACTATCTAGGTTAGCTAACAGGCACTTGGACTATCTAGGTTCCCTAGAGGGCACTTGTACTATCCAGGTTACCTAGCTGGCACTTGGACTATGTAGGTCAACTAGCGGGCCCTTGGACTATCTAGGTTAGCCAACGGGCACTTAGATAATGTAGGATAACTAGCGGGCACTTGGACTATGTAGGCTAACTAGGGGGCCCTTGGACGATCTAGGTTACCTAGCGGGTACTTGAACTATCTAGGTTAACTAGCGGGAATTTGCAGTATGTAGGTTACCTAGCGGGCACTTGGACTATGTACGTTACCTAGCGGGCACTTGGAATATCTATGTTAACTAGCGGACACTTTCACTATGTAGGTTACCAAGCAGGCACTTGGACTACCTAGGTTAACTAGAGGGGCACTTGGACTATGTAGGTCAACTAGCGGTCCCTTGGACTATCTATGTTAGCCAACGTGCACTTAGATTGTGTAGGTTAACTGGCGGGCACTTGGAATATGTAGGTTAAGTAGCGGACACTTGCACACTGAAGGTTAACTAGCGGGCCCATGGACAATGTAGGTTTACTAGCGGGCCCTTGGACTATCTAGGTTCCCTAAAGTGTATTTGGACTATCTAGGTTACCGAACGGGCACTTGGACTATGTAGGCTAACTAGCGGGCACTTGGATTATCTAGGTTAACTAGCAGGCACTTAGACTATCTTGGTTAACTAGCTGGAACATGGACTATGTAGGCTAACTAGGGGGCACTTGGACAATCTAGGTTAACCAGCGGGCACTTGGACGATCTAGGTTAACTAGCAGTCACTTGGACTATCAAAGTTAACAAGTGAGCCCTTGGACTATGTAGGTTAACTAGCGGGCCCTTGGACTATCTAGGTTACCTAGCGGGCACTTGGACTATCTAGGTTACCTAGCGGGCACTTGGACTATCTAGATTAACGAATGGGCACTTGGACTATGTAAGTTGCTTAGCGGGCACTTGGACACTCTAGGTTAGGTAATGGGCACTTTGAGTATCTACGTTACCTAGTGGGAACTTGGACAATGTAAGTTACCTAGCGGTCACTTGGATTATCTAGGTTACCTAGCGGGCCCTTGGACTATGTAGGTTTCCTAGCGGGCACTTGGACTATCTAGGTTAACGAACTGGCACTTGGACTATGTAGGTAACCTAGCGGGCACTTGGACTATGTAGGTCAACTAGCAGGCCCTTGGAATATCTAGGTTAGCTAACTGGCACGTGGACTATGTAGGTTAACTAGCGGACACTTGGACTACCTAGGTTAACTAGCGGGCTCTTGCACTATGTAGGTTAACTAGCGGGCCCATTGACTATGTAGGTTAACTAGCGGGCACTTGGACGATCTAGGTTAACTAGCGGGCACTTGGACGATATAGGTTAACTAGCGGGCACATGAATTATCTAGGTTAGCTAGCGGGCTCTTGCACTATGTAGGTTAACCAGCGGGCCCATTGACTATTTAGGTTAACTAGCGGGCACTTGGACTATCAAAGTTACCAAGCAGGCACTTGGACTATGTAGGTTAACTAGCGGGCACTTGGACTATCTAGGTTACATAGCGGGCACTTGGACTATGTACGTTCCCTAGCGGGCACTTCGACTATCTACCTTACCTAGCGGGCACTTGGACTATGTACGTTAACTAGCGGGCGCTTCGACTATGTACGTTTCCTAGCGGGTAATTAGACTATCTATGTTAACTAGCGGACACTAGACTATGTAGGTTCCCTATGAGGCACTTGGACTAGGTAGGTTCCCTAGCGGGCACTTGGTCTATCTAGGTTAACTAGCAGGCACTTGGACTATCTAGGTAAACTAGTGAGCACTTGGACTATCTAGGATAACTAGCGGGCACTTGGACAATGTAGGTAACCTAGTGGTCACTTGAACTGTCTAGGTTACCTAGCGGGCACTTGGATTATGTAGGTTAACTCGTGGGCACTTGGACTATCTAGGTTAACTAGCGGGCCCTTGGACGATCTAGGTTAACTAGCGGGTATTTGGACTATGTAGGTTAACTAACGGGCCCTTGGACGATGTAGATTAACTAGGGGAACATGGACTATCTACGTTAACTAGCGGGCCCTTGGACTATGTAGATTCCCTAGTGGGCACTTGGACTATGTATGTTCCAGAGCGGGCAATTGGACTATGTAGGTTCCCTAGCGGGCACTTGGACTATGTAGGTTAACTAGCGGACACTTGGACGATCTAGGTTAAATAGCGGGTATTTGGACTATGTAGGTTAACTAGCGGGCCCTTGGACTATGTAGATTCCCTAGCGGACACTTGGACTATGTAGGTTCCCTAGCGGGCACTTGGACTATGTAGATTCTCTAGCGGGCACTTGGACTATGAATGTTCCCTACGGACACTTGAACTATGTAAGTTAACTCCCGGGCACTTGGACTATGTATGTTAACTAACGGGCCCTTGGACTACTTAGGTTAACTAGCGTGCACTTGGACGATCTAGGTTAACTAGCGGGCACTTGGACAATATAGGTTAACTAGCGGGCACTTGGATTATCTAGGTTAGCTAGCGGGCTCTTGCACTATGTAGGTTAACTAGTGGACCCATTGACTATTTCGGTTTACCAGCGGGTACTTGGACTATGTAGATTCCCTAGCGGACACTTGGACTATGTAGGTTCCCTAGCGGGCATTTGGACTATGTAGATTCTCTAGCGGGCACTTGGACTATGAATGTTCCCTACGGACACTTGAACTATGTAAGTTAACTACCGGGCACTTGGACTATGAATGTTAACTAACGGGCCCTTGGACTACTTAGGTTAACTAGCGGGCACTTGGACGATCTAGGTTAACTAGCGGGCACTTGGACAATATAGGTTAACTAGCGGGTGCTTGGATTATCTAGGTTAGCTAGCGGGCTCTTGCACTATGTAGGTTAACTAGCAGACCCATTGACTATTTAGGTTAACTAGCGGGTACTTGGACGATCTAGGTTATCTATGGGGAACTTTGACTATGTAGGTTAACTAGTGGGCACTTGGACTATCTAGGTTACCTAGCAGGCACTTGGACTATGTACGTTAACTAGCGGGCACTTCGACTATGTACGTTTCCTAGCGGGTACTTAGACTATCTATGTTAACTAGCGGGCACTTCGACTATGTACGTTTCCTATCGGGTACTTAGACTATCTATGTTAACTAGCGGGCACTAGACTATGTAGGTTCCCTATGGGGCACCTGGACTATGTAGGTTCCCTATAGGGCACTTGGAGAATGTAGGTTAACTAGGGGGCAATAGGACAATGTAGGTTACCTAGCAGACCCTTGGACTCTCTAGGTTACTTAGGGGGAACCTGGACTATATAGGTTAACTAGTGGGCACTTGGACTATCTAGGTTACCTAGCAGGCACTTGGACTATGTAGGTTAACTAGCGGGCACTTGGACTATCTAGGTTACCTAGCGGGCGCTTGGACTATGTACGTTACCTAGCGGGCACTTGGACTATGTACGTTACCTAGCGGGCACTTGGACTATGTACGTTTCCTAGCGGGTACTTGGACTAGATAGGTTCCCTAGCGGGCACTTGGTCTATCTAGGTTAACTAGCGGGCACTTGGACTATCTAGGTTAACTAGCGAGCACTTGGACTATCTAGGTTAACTAGCGGGCATTTGGACTATTAGGGCCCCTAGCGGGCATTTGGACTATATTGGTTACCTAGCGGGCACTTGGACTATGTAGGTTAACGAACGGGCACTTGGAATATGCAGGTAAACTAGCGGGCACTTGGACTGTCTAGGTTGCCTATCGGGCACTTGGACTATGTAGGTTAACTAGCGGGCATTTGGACTATGTAGGTTACCTAGCGGGCACTTGGACTATGTAGGTTCCCTATCGGGCACTTGGAGAATGTAGGTTAACTAGGGGGCACTAGGACTATGTAGGTTACCTAGCAGGCCCTTGTACTATCTAAGTTACCTAGCGGGCATTTGGACTATGTAGGCTCCCTAGCGGGCATTTGGACTACATAGATTACCTAGCGGGCACTTAGACTTTGTAGGTTACCTAGCGGGCACTTGGACTATCTAGGTTACCTAGCTGGCTCTTGAACTATCTACGTCACCTAGCGGGTACTTGGAGTATGTAGGTTACCTACCGGGCTGTAGGACTATCTAGGTTACCTAGCGGACACTTGGACTATCTAGCTTAACTAACGGGCACTTGGACTATGTAGGTTCCCTAGAAGGCACTTGGAGAATGTAGGTTAACTAGGGGACACTAGGACAATGTAGGTTACCTAGCGGGCCCTTGGACTATCTAGGTTACCTAGGGAGAACTTGGACTATGTAGGTAAACTAGCGGGCACTAGGACAATCTAAGTTAACTAGCGGGTACTTGGACTATGTAGGTTAACTAGCGGGCCCTTGGACTATGTAGATTAACTAGCAGCACTTGGACTATCTACGTTAACTAGCAGGCCCTTGGACTATGTAGATTCCCTAGCGGGCACTTGGACTATGTATGTTCCAGAGCGGGAACTTGAACTATGTAGGTTCCCTAGCGGGCACTTGGAGAATGTAGGTTAACTAGGGGACACTAGGTACAATATAGGTTACCTAGCGGGCCCTTGGACTATCTAGGTTACCTAGGGAGAACTTGGACTATGTAGGTTAACTAGTGGGCTCTTGGACTATCTAGGTTACCTAGCAGGCACTTGGAATATGTAGGTTAACTAGCGGGCACTTGGACTATCTAGGTTACCTAGCGGGCACTTGAACTATGTACTTTCCCTAGAGGGCACTTGGACTATCTACGTTACCTAGTGGGCACTTGGACTATGTACGTTAACTAGCGGGCACTTGGACTAGGTATGTTTCCTAGCGGGTACTTGGACTATCTATGTTAACTAGCGGGCACTTGGACTATGTAGGTTTCCTATCGGGCACTTGGACTATCTAGGTTAACTAGCGAGCTCTTGGACTATCTAGGATAACTAGCGGGCAATTGGACTATTAGGGTTCCTAGCGGGCATTTGTACTATATATGTTACCTAGCGGGCACTTGGACTATGTAGGTTAACGAACAGGCACTTGGACTATGTAGGTAACCTAGTGGTCACTTTAACTGTCTACGTTACCTAGCGGGCCCTTGGACTATGTAGGTTAACTAGCGGGCCCTTGGACTATGTAGGTTAACTAGCGGGCACTAGGACGATCTAGGTTAACTAGCGGGTACTTGGACTATGTAGGTTAACTAGCGGACCCTTGGACTATGTAGATTAACAAGCGGCACTTGGACTATCTACGTTAACTAGCGGGCCCTTGGACTATGTAGATTCCCTAGCGGGCCTTGGACTATGTATGTTCCAGAGCGGGCACTTGGACTATGTAGGTTCCCTAGCATGCACTTGGACTATGTAGGTTCCAGAGCGGGCACTTGGACTATCTAGGTTCCCTAGTGGGCACTTGGACTATGTATGTTAACTAGCGGACACTTGGATGATCTAGATTAACTAGCGGGTACTTGGACTATGTAGGTTAACTAGCGGGCCCATGGACTATGTAGATTAACTAGCAGCACTTGGACTATCTACGTTAACTAGCGGTCCCTTGGACTATGGAGATTCCCTAGCGGGCACTTGGACTATGTAGGTTCCCTAGCGGGCACTTGGACTATGTATGTTCCCTAGCGGAGACTTGGACTATGTATGTTCCCTACGGACACTTGAACTATTTAATTTAACTACCGAACACTTGGACTATGTATGTTAACCTGCGGGCCCTTGGACTAATTAGGTTAACTAGCGGACACTTGCACTATGTAGGTTACCTAGCGGGCACTTGGACTATCTAGGTTAACTAGCGGGCACTTGGACTATGTAGGTTACCTAGCAGACACTTGCACTATGTAGGTTACCTTGCGGGCACTTGGACTATGTAGGTTAACTAGAGGACACTTGGACGATCTAGGTTAACTAGTGGGCCCTTGGACGATGTAGGTTAACTAGCCAGTACTTGAACGATCTAGGTTACCTAGCGGGCACTTGGACGATCTAGGTTAACTAAGGGGCACTTGGACTGTCAAAGTTAACAAGCGAGCCCTTGGACTATGTAGGTTAACTAGCGGCCCCTCGGACTATCTAGGTTACCTAGATAGCACTTGGACTATATACGTTCCCTCGCGGGCACTTGCACTATCTAGGTTAACGAACGGGCACTTGGACTATGCAGGTAACCTAGCGGGCACTTGGACTGTCTAGGTTACATAGCGGGCACTTGGACTTCTAGGTTAACGAATGGGCACTTGGACTATATAGGTTGCCTTGCGGGCACTTGGACTATCTAGGTTAGGTAACGGGCACTAGAACTATCTAGGTTACCTAGCGGGCACATGGACTATGTACGTCCCCTAGCGGCCACTTGGACTATCTAGGTTACCTAGCGGGCACTTGGACTATGTAGGTTAACTAGCGGACACTTGCATGATCTAGGTTAACTAGCGGGCCCTTACACTATGTAGGTTAACTAGTGGGCCCATGGATTATGTAGGTTTACTAGCAGGCTCTTGGACTATCTAGGTTAACTAGCGGGAACATGGACTATGTAGTTTCCCTAGCGGGCATTTGGACTATTTAGGTTACCAAGCGGGCACTTGGACTATGTAGGTTACCTAGCGAGCACTTGGACTATGTAGGTTCCCTAGCAGGCACTTGGATTATGTAGGTTCCCTTTAGGGCACTTGGATTATGTAGGTTAATTAGCGGACACTTGGACTATCTAGGTTAACTAGCAGGCCCTTGGAAGATGTAGGTTAACTAGCGGTCCCTTGGACGATCTAGGTTAACTAGCGGGTACGTGAACTATGTAGGTTAACTAGTGGGCCCTTGGACTATGTAGATTAACCAGCGGCACTTGGACTATCTAGGTTAATTAGCGGGCCCTTGGACTATGTAGATTCCCTAGCGGGCACTTGGACTATGTAGGTTCCCTAGCAGGCCCTTGGACTATGTAGTTTCCAGAGCGGGCACTTGGACTATGTAGCTTCCCTAGCAGGCACTTGGACTATGTAGGTTCCCTAGCGGGCAATTGGACTATGTAGATTAACTAGCAGCACTTGCACTATCTACGTTAACAAGCGGGCCCTTGGACTATGTAGATTCCCTAGCGGGCAATTGGACTAGGTTGGTTCCCTAGCGGGCACTTGGACTATGTAGGTTCCCTAGCGGGCACTTGGACTATGAATGTTCCCTACGGACACTTGAACTATGTAAGTTAACTACCGGTCACTTGGACTATGTATGTTAACTAGCGGGCCCTTGGACTACTTAGGTTAACTAGCGGACACTTGCACTATGTAGGTTCCCTATCAGGCACTTGGACTATGTAGGTTAACTAGCGGGCATTTGGACTATGTAGGTTACCTAGCGGGCACTTGGACTCTGTAGGTTCCCTATCGGGCACTTGGACAATGTAGGTTAACTAGGGGGCACTAGGACAATGTAGGTTACCTAGCGGGTCTTGGACTATCTAGGTTACCTAGGGGGAACCTGGACTATGTAGGTTAACTAGTGGGCACTTGGACTATCTAGGTTACCTAGCAGGCACTTGGACTATGTACGTTCCCTAGCGGGCACTTGGACTATGTACGTTACCTAGAGGGCACTTGGACTACGTAGGTTTCCTAGCGGGTACTTGGACTAGATAGGTTCCCTAGCGGGCACTTGGTCTATCTAGTTTACTAGCGGGCACTTGGACTATCTAGGTTAACTAGCGAGCACTTGGACTATCTAGGTTAACTAGCGGGCCTTTGGACTATTAGGGCCCCCAGCGGGCATTTGGACTATATTGGTTACCTAGCGGGCACTTGGACTATGTAGGTTAACGAACGGGCACTTGGACTATGTAGGTAACCTAGTGGTCACTTGAACTCTCTAGGTTACCTAGTGGGCACATGGACTATTTAGGTTAACTAGCGGGCCCTTGGACAATGTAGGTTAACTAGCGGGCCCTTGCACTATGTAGGTTAACTAGCGGGCCCATGGATTATGTAGGTTTACTAGCAGGCACTTGGTCTGTCTAGGTTACCTAGTGGGCACTTGGATTATCTAGGTTAACGAACGGGCACTTGGACTATGTAGGTTACCTAGCCGCCACTTGGACTATCTAGGTTAGCTAACAGGCCCTTTGACTATCTAGGTTCTCTTGCGGGCACGTGTACTATCTAGGTTACCTAGCTGGCACTTGGACTATGTAGGTCAACTAGCGGGCCCTTGGCCTATCTTGGTTAGCTAACAGGCACTTAGATTATGTAGGTTAACTAGCGAGCACTTGGAATATGTATGTTAAGTAGCGGACAATTGCACTATGAAGGTTAACTAGCGGGCCTATGGACTATATAGTTTTACTATCGGGACCTTGGACCAGCTAGGTTCCCTAAAGGGCACTTGGACTATCTAGGTTACCGAACGGGCACTTGGACTATCTAGGTTACCTCGCGGGCACTTGGACTATGTAGGTTAACTAGGGGGCCCTTGGACGATCTAGGTTACCTAGCGGGTACTTGAAGTATCTAGGTTAACTAGCGGGCACTTGCAGTATCTAGGTTACCTAGCGGGCACTTGGACTATGTACGTTCCCTAGCGGGCACTTGGGCTATCTATGTTAACTATCGGGCACTTGGAATATTTAGGTTAACTAGCGGGCACTTGGACAATCTAGGTTAACTAGCAGGCACTTGGACGATCTAGGTTAACTTGCGGGCACTTGGACTATCAAAGTTAACAAGTGAGCCCTTGGACTATGTAGGTTAACTAGCGGGCCCTTGGACTATCTGTGTTACCTAGCGGGCACTTGGACTGTATAGGTTACCTAGCGGGCACTTGGACTATGTAGGTTACCTAGTGGGCACTTGGACAATCTAGGTTAACGAACGGGCACTTGGAATATGCAGGTAACCTAGCGGGCACTTGGACTGTCTAGGTTACCTAACGAGCACTTGGACTTCTAGGTTAACGAACGGGCTCTAGGGGTATGTAGGTTGCCTACCGGTCACTTGGACTATCTAGGTTAGGTAACGGACACTTGGACTATCTAGGTTACCTAGCGAGACTTGGACAATGTAAGTTACCTAGCGGGCACTTGGACTATCTAGGTTACCTAACGGGCACTTTGACTATCTAGGTTACATAGCGGGCACTTGGACTATGTAGGTTACATAGCGGGCACTTGGACTATGTAGGTTAACTAGCGAGCACTTGGATTCTAGGTTTCCTAGCGGGCACTTGGACTATCTAGGTTACCTAGCGGGCCCTTGGACTATGTAGGTTTCCTAGCGGGCACTTGGACTATCTAGGTTAACGAACGGGCACTTGGACTATATAGGTTACCCAGCGGCCACTTGGACTATGTAGGATCCCTATCGGATATTTGGACTAATTAGGTTACCTAGCGGGCACTTGTACCATCTAGGTTAACTAGCGGGCACTTGGACTATCTAGTTCAACTAGTGGGCCCTTGTACTATGTAGGTTAACTAGCGAGAACTTGGACTATCTAGGTTAACTAGCGAACCATGGACTATGTGGATTAACTAACGGGCCCTTGGACTATGTAGGTTAACTAGCGGGCACTTGGACGATATAGGTTAACTAGAGGGCACTTGGACTATCTAGGTTAACTAGCGTGCACTTGGACTATCTAGGTTAACTAGCGGGCACTTAGATGATCAATGTTAACTACCGGGCACTTTGACTCTCTAGGTTAGCTAACGGGCACATGGACTAAGTACGTCCCCTAGTGGGCACTTGGACTATCTATGTAAACTAACGGGCACTAGGCCTATCTAGGTTAACTAGCGGGCACTTGGACTATCTAGATTACCTAGCTGTCACTTGGACTATCTAGGTTACCTAGCGGGCAATTGGATTATCTAGGTTACCCAGCGGGCACTTGGACTATGTAGGTCAACTACCGGGCCCTTGGACTATCTAGGTTAGCTAACTGGCACGTGGACTATGTAGTTTAACTAGCGGACACTTGAACGATCTAGCTTACCTAGCGGGCTCTTGCACTATGTAGGTTAACTAGCAGGCCCATTGACTAAGTAGGTTAACTAGCAGGCACTTGGACGATCTAGGTTAACTAGCGGGCACTTGGACGATATAGGTTAACTAGTGGGCACTTGGATTATCTAGGTTAGCTGCGGGCTCTTGCACTATGTAGGTTAACTAGCGGGCCCATTGACTATGTAGGTTAACTAGCGGGCACTTGGACGATCTAGGTTAACTAGCGAGCACTTGGACGATATAGGTTAACTAGCGGGCACTTGGATTATCTACGTTCCCTAGCGGGCACTTGGACTATGTAGGTTCCCTAACGGGCAATTGGACTATATAGATAACCTAGAGGGCACATAGACTTTGTAGGTTACCTAGCGGGCACTTGGACTATCTAAGTTACCTAGCTGGCACTTGAACTATCTACGTTGCCTAGCGGGTTCTTGGACTATGTACGTTAACTAGCGGGCACTTGGACTATGTACATTTCCTAGTGGGTACTTGGACTATCTATGTTAACTAGCGGGTACTTGGACTATGTAGGTTCCCTATCGGGCACTTGGACTATCTAGGTTAACTAGCGAGCTCTTGGACTATCTAGGGTAACTAGCGGGCACTTGGACTATTAGGGTCCCTAGCGGGCATTTGTACTATATAGGTTACCTAGCAGGCTCTTGGACTATGTAGGTTAACGAAAAGGCACTTGGACTATGTAGGTAACCTAGTGGTCACTTTAACTGTCTACGTTACCTAGCGGGCACTTGGACTATGTAGGTTAACTAGTGGGCCCATGGATTATGTAGGTTTACTAGCAGGCACTTGGACAATCTAGGTTAACTAGCGGGCACTTGGACTATGTAGTTTCCCTAGCGGGCATTTGGACTATTTAGGTTACCTGGCGGGCACTTGGACTATGTAGATTCCCTAGCGGGCATTTGGACTATTAAGGTTACCAAGCGGGAACTTGGACTATGTAGGTTACCTAGTGGGCACTTGGACTATCTAAGTTACCTAGCAGGCACTTTGATTATCTAGGTTAACTAACGGGCACTTGGACTATGTAGGTTGCCTAGCGGGCCCTTGGACTATCTAGGTTACCTAGGGAGAACTTGATTTATGTAGGTTAACTAGCGGGCACTAGGACGTTCTAGGTTAACTAGCGGGTACTTGGACTATGTAGGTTAACTAGCGGCACTTGGACTATCTACGTTAACTAGCGGGCCCATGGACTATGTAGATTCCCTAGCGGGCACTTGGACTATGTATGTTCCAGTGCGGCCACTTGAACTATGTAGGTTCCCTAGCGGGTACTTGGAGAATGTAGGTTAACTAGAGGACACTAGGACAATGTAGGTTACCTAGCGGGCCCTTGGAGTATCTAGGTTACCAAGGGAGAACTTGGACTATGTAGGTTAACTAGCGGGCACTTGGACTATCTAGGTTACCTAGCAGGCACTTGGATTATGTAGGTTAACTAGCGGGCACTTGGACTATCTAGGTTACCTAGCGGGCACTCGGACTATGTACATTAACTAGCGGGTACGTGGACTATGTACGCTTCCTAGCGGGTACTTGGCCTATCTATGTTAACTAGCGGGCACGTGGACTATATAGGTTCCCTATAGGGCACTTGGACTATCTAGGTTAACTAGCGAGCTCTTGGACTATCTAGGATAACTAGCGGGCACTTGGACTATTAGGGTCCCTAGCGGCATTTGTATTATATAGGTTACCTAGCGGGCACTTGGACTATGTAGGTTAACGAACAGGCACTTGGACTATGTAGGTAACCTAGTGGTCACTTTAACTGTCTACGTTACCTAGCGGGCCCTTGGACTATGTAGGTTAACTAGCCGGCCCTTGGACTATGTAGGTTAACTAGCGGGCACTAGGACGATCTAGGTTAACTAGCGGGCCCTTGGACTATGTAGATTAACTAGCGGCACTTGGACTATCTACATTAACTAGCGGGCCCTTGGACTACCTAGGTTCCCTAGCGGGCACTAGGACTATGTAGGTTCCCTAGCGGGCACTTGGACTATGAATGTTCCCTACGGACACTTGAACTATGTAAGTTAACTACCGGGCACTTGGACTATGTATGTTAACTAGTGGGCCCTTGGACTACTTAGGTTAACTAGCGGACACTTGCACTATGTAGGTTCCCTATCGGGCACTTGGACTATGTAGGTTAACTAGCAGGCATTTGGACTATGTAGGTTACCTAGCGGGCACTTGGACTATGTAAGTTCCCTCTCGGGCACTTGGTGAATGTAGGTTAACTAGGGGGCACCAGGACAATGTAGGTTACCTAGCGGGCCCTTGGACTATGTAGGTTACCTAGGGGGAACCTGGACTATGTAGGTTAACTAGTGGGCACTTGGACTATCTAGGTTACCTAGTGGGTACATGGACTATGTACGTTCCCTAGCGGGCACTTGGACTATCTACGTTACCTAGCGGGCACTTGGACTATGTACATTACCTAGCGGGCACTTGGACTATGTACGTTTCCTAGCGGGTACTTGGACTAGATAGGTTCCCTAGCGGGGACTTGGTCTATCTAGGTTAACTAGCGAGCACTTGGACTATCTAGGTTAACTAGCGGGCATTTGGACTATTAGGGCCCCCAGCGGGCATTTGGACTATATTGGTTACCTAGCGGGCACTTGAACTATGTAGGTTAACGAACTGGCACTTGGACTATGTAGGTAACCTAGTGGTCACTTGAACTGTCTAGGTTACATAGCGGGCATTTGGATTATGTAGGTTTAGTCGCGGGCACTTGGACTATCTAGGTTAACTAGCGGACCCTTAGACGATGTAGGTTAACTAGCGGGCCCTTGCACTATGAAGGTTAACTAGCGGGCCCATGGATTATGTAGGTTTACTAGCAGGAACTTGTACTATCTAGGTTAACTAGCGGGCACTTGGACTATGTAGTTTCCCTAGCGGGCATTTGGACTATTTAGGTTACCTAGCGGGCACTTGGACTATGTAGGTTACCTAGCGGGCACTTTGACTATCTAGGTTAACTAACGGGCACTTGGACTATGTATGTTGCCATGCGGGCACTTGGATTATATAGGTTCCCTATCGGGCACTTGGACTATGTAGGTTAACTAGCGTGCACTTGGACTGTCAAGGTTACCTAGTGGGCATTTGGATTATCTAGGTTAAAGAACGGGCACTAGACTATGTAGATTACCTAGCCGCCACTTGGACTATCTAGGTTAGCTAACAGGCACTTGGATTATCTAGGTTCTCTAAAGGGCACTTGTACTATCTAGGATACCTAGCTGGCACTTGGATTATGTAGGTCAACTAGCGGGCCCATGGACTATCTAGGTTAGCTAACGGGCACTTAGATTATGTAGGTTAACTAGCGAGCACTTGGAATATGTACGTTAAGTAGCGGACACTTGCACTATGAAGGTTAACTAGTGGGCCCATGGACTATGTAAGTTTACTAGCGGGCCCTTGGACTATCTAGATTCCCTAAAGGGCACTTGGACTATCTAGGTTACCGAACGGGCACTTGGACTATGTAGGCTAACTAGGGGGCCCTTGGACGATCTAGGTTACCTAGCGGGTACTTGAACTATCTAGGTTAACTAGCGGGCACTTGCAGTATCTAGGTTACCTAGCGGGCACTTGGACTATGTACGTTCCCTAGCGGGCACTTGGGCTATCTATGTTAACTAGCGGGCACTTGGAATGTGTCGGTTAACTAGCGGACACTTGCACTATGTAGGTTACCTAGCACGCACTTGGACTATCTAGGTTAACTAGCGAGCTCTTGGAATATCTAGGATAACTAGCGGGCACTTGGACTGTCAAGGTTACCTAGTGGGCACTTGGATTATCTAGGTTAAAGAACGGGCACTAGACTAATTAGATTACCTAGCCGCCACTTGGACTATCTAGGTTAGCTAACAGGCACTTGGATTATCTAGGTTGTCTAAAGGGCACTTGTACTATCTAGGATACCTAGCTGGCACTTGGACTATGTAGGTCAACTAGCGGGCCCATGGACTATCTAGGTTAGCTAACGGGCACTTAGATTATGTAGATTAACTAGCGAGCACTTGGAATATGTACGTTAAGTAGCGGACACTTGCACTATGAAGGTTAACTAGTGGGCCCATGGACTATGTAAGTTTACTAGCGGGCCCTTGGACTATCTAGATTCCCTAAAGGGCATTTGGACTATCTAGGTTACCGAACGGGCACTTGGACTATGTAGGCTAACGAGGGGGCCCTTGGATGATCTAGGTTACCTAGCGGGTACTTGAACTATCTAGGTTAACTAGCGGGCACTTGCAGTATCTAGGTTACCTAGCGGGCACTTGGACTGTCAAGGTTACCTAGTGGGCACTTGGATTATCTAGGTTAAAGAACGGGCACTAGACTATGTAGATTACCTAGCCGCCACTTGGACTATCTAGGTTAGCTAACAGGCACTTGGATTATCTAGGTTGTCTAAAGGGCACTTGTACTATCTAGGATACCTAGCTGGCACTTGGACTATGTAGGTCAACTAGCGGGCCCATGGACTATCTAGGTTAGCTAACGGGCACTTAGATTATGTAGGTTAACTAGCGAGCACTTGGAATATGTACGTTAAGTAGCGGACACGTGCACTATGAAGGTTAACTAGTGGGCCCATGGACTATGTAAGTTTACTAGCGGGCCCTTGGACTATCTAGATTCCCTAAAGGGCATTTGGACTATCTAGGTTACCGAACGGGCACTTGGACTATGTAGGCTAACGAGGGGGCCCTTGGATGATCTAGGTTACCTAGCGGGTACTTGAACTATCTAGGTTAACTAGCGGGCACTTGCAGTATCTAGGTTACCTAGCGGGCACTTGGACTATGTACGTTCCCTAGAGGGCACTTGGGCTATCTATGTTAACTAGCGGGAACTTGGAATATGTCGGTTAACTAGCGGACACTTGCACTATGTAGGTTACCTAGCACGCACTTGGACTATCTAGGTTAACTAGTGGGCACTTGGACTTTGTAGGTTCCTTAGCGGGCACTTGGACTATCTAGTTTGCCTAGCGGGCACTTGGACGATATAGGTTAACTAGCGTGCCCTTGGAATATCTAGGTTACGTAGTGGGCACTTGGTATATAGGTTAACTAGCAGGCACTTGGACTATGTATATTAACTAGAGGACACTTGGACTATCTAGGTTAACTAGTGAGCCCTTGGACTATGTAGGTTAACTAGCGGGCACTTGGACAATCTAGGTTAACTAGCGGGCACTTGGACTATCTAGGTTACCTAACGGGCACTTTGACTATCTAGGTTACATAGCGGGCACTTGGACTATGTAGGTTAACTAGCGAGCACTTGGATTCTAGGTTTCATAGCGGGCACTTGGACTATCTAGGTTACCTAGCGGGCCCTACGACTATGTAGGTTTCCTAGCGGGCACTTGGACTATCTAGGTTAACGAATGGGTATTTGGAATATGTAGGTAACCTAGCGGGCACTTGGACAGTCTAGGTTACCTAGTGGGCACTTGTACCATATAGGTTTACTAGCGGGCACTTGGACTATCTAGGTCAACTAGTGGGCCCTTGTACTATTTTGGTTAACTAGCGAGCACTTGGACTATCTAGGTTAACTAGCGTGCACTTGGACTATCTAGGTTAACTAGCGGGCACTTGGATGATCAATGTTAACTAGCGGGCACTTGGACTATCTAGGTTAGCTAAGGGGCACATGGACTAAGTACGTCCCCTAGTGGGCACTTGGATTATCTAGGTTAACTAACGGGCACAAAGACTATCTAGGTTAACTAGCGGGCACTTGGACTATGTAGGTCAAATAGCGGTCCCATGAACTATCTAGGTTAGCTAACTGGCACGTGTACTATGTAGGTTAACTAGCGGACACTTGCATGATCTAGGTTAACTAGCGGGCTCTTGCACTATGTAGGTTAACTAGCGGGCCCATTGACTATGTAGGTTAACTAGCGGGCACATGGACGATCTAGGTTAACTAGCGGGCACTTGGACGATATAGGTTAACTAGCGGGCACTTGGATTATCTAGGTTAGCTAGCGGGCTCTTGCACTATGTAGGTTAACTAGCGGGCCCATTGACTATGTAGGTTAACTAGCGGGCACTTGGAAGATCTAGGTTAACTAGCGGGCACTTGGACGATATAGGTTAACTAGCGGGCACTTGGATTATCTAGGTTACCTAGCGGGCACTTGGACTATGTAGGTTCCCTTGCGGGCATTTGGACTATATAGATAACCTAGTGGGCACTTAGACTTTGTAGGTTACATAATGGGCACTTGGACTATCTATGTTACCTAGCTGGCACTTGAGCTATCTCCGTTGCCTAGCGGGGTCTTGGAGTATGTAGGTTACCTAGCGGGCTGTTGGACTATCTATGTTACCTAGCAGTCATTGGACTATCTAGGTTAACTAACGAGCACTTGGACTATGTAGGTTCCCTAGCAGGCCCTTGGACAATGTAAGTTCCCTATCGGGCACTTGGACTATGTAGGTTCCCTAGCAGGCACTTGGTCTATCTAGGTTAACTAGCGGGCACTTGGACTATCTAGGATAACTAGCGGGCACTTGGACTATTAGGGTCCCTAGCGGGCATTTGGGCTATATAGGTTACCTAGCGGGCACATGGACTATGTAGGTTAACGAACAGGCACTTGGACTATGTAGGTAACCTAGTTGTCACTTGAACTGTCTAGGTTACCTAGCGGGCACTTGGACTATGTATGTTACTAGCGGGCACTTGGATTATCTAGGTTAACTAGCGGGCCCTTGGATGATGTAGGTTAACTAGCGGGCCCTTGGACTATGTAGGTTAACTAGCGTGCACTTGGACGATCTAGGTAAACTAGCGGGTACGTGGACTATGTAGGTTATCTAGCGGGCCTTTGGACTATGTAGATTAACTAGCGGCACTTGGACTATCTATGTTAACTAGCGGGCCCTTGGACTATGTAGATACCCTAGCTGGCACTTGGACTATGTATGTTCCAGAGCGGGCACTTCGACTATGTAGGTTCCCTAGCAGGCACTTGGACTATGTAGGTTCCAGGGCGGGCACTTGGACTATGTAGGTTATCTAGCGGGCACTTGGACTATTTAGGTTAACTAGAGGACACTTGGACGATCTAGGTTAACTAGTGGGCCCTTGGACTATGTAGGTTAACTAGCCAGTACTTGGACGATCTAGGTTCACTAGCGGGCACTTGGACGATCTAGGTTAACTAAGGGGCACTTGGACTATCAAAGTTAACAAGCGAGCCCTTGGACTATGTAGGTAAACTAGCGGGCCCTTGGACTGTCTAGGTTACCTAGCGGGCACTTGGACTATCTATGTTAACGAACTGACACTTGGACTATGCAGGTAACCTAGCGGGCACTTGGACTGTCTAGGTTACATAGCGGGCACTTTTGCTGTCTAGGTTACATAGCGGGCACGTGGACTTCTAGGTTAACAAACGGGCACTTTGACTATGTAGGTTGCCTAGCGGATACTTGGACTATCTAGGTTAGGTAACGGGCACTTGGACTATCTAGGTTCCCTAGCGGGCACTTGGACTATGTAGGTTAACTAGCGGACACTTGGACGGTCTAGGTTAACTAGCGTGTACTTGGACTATGTAGGTTAACTAGCGGGCCCTTGGACTATGTAGGTTAACTAGCAGCACTTGGACTATCTACGTTAACTAACGGGCCCTTGGACTATGTAGATTCCTTAGCGGGCACTTGGACTATGTAGGTTCCATAGCGGGCACTTGGACTATGTATGTTCCCTACGGTCACTTGAGCTATGTAAGTTATCTACCGGGCACTTGGACTAATGTATGTTAACTAGCTGGCCCTTGGACTATCTAGGTTAACTAGCAGGCACTTGGACTATGTAGTTTCCCTAGCGGAAATTTGGACTATTTAGGTTACCAAGCGAGCACTTGGACTATGTAGGTTACCTAGCGAGCACTTGGACTATCTAGGTTACCCAGCAGGCACTTTGATTATCTAGGTTAACTAACGGGCACTTGGACTATGTAGGTTGCCTAGCGGGCACTTGGACTATGTAGGTTCCCTAGCGGGCACTTGGACTATGTAGGTTTCCTAGCGGGCACTTGGACTATGTAGGTTCCCTAGCGGGCACTTGGACTATGTAGGTTCCCTAGCGGGCACTTGGACTATCTAGGTTACCTAGCAGGCACTTTGATTATCTAGGTTAACTAACGGGGACTTGGACTCTGTAGGTTCCCTAGCGGGCACTTGGATTATGTAGGTTCCCTAGCGGGCACTTGGACTATGTAGGTTACCTAGCGAGCACTTGGACTATCTAGGTTACCTAGCAGGCACTTTGATTATCTAGGTTAACGAACGGGCACTTGGACTATGTAGGTTGCCTAGCGGGCACTTGGATTATGTAGGTTAACTAGCGGGCACTTGGATGATCAATGTTAATTAGCGGGCCTTTGGACTATGTAGATTAACTAGCGGCACTTAGACTATCTACGTTAACTAGCGCGCCCTTGGACTATGTAGATTCCCTAGCGGGCACTTGGACTATGTAGGTTACCTAGCGGGCACTTGGACTATGTAAGTTACCTAGCAGGCGCTTGGACAATCTAGGTTACCTAGCGGGCACTTGGACTTCTCGGTTAACGAATGGTCTCTTGGGCTATGTAGGTTGCCTAGCGGGCACTTGGACTATCTAGGTTAGGTAACGGGCACTTGGACGATCTAGGTTACCTAGCGGGAACTTGGACAATGTAAGTTACCTAGCCGGCACTTGGAATATCTAGGTTACCTAACGGGCACTTTGACTATCTAGGTTACATAGCGGGCACTTGGACTATGTAGGTTAACTAGCGAGCACTTGGATTCTAGGTTTCATAGCGGGCACTTGGACTATCTAGGTTACCTAGCGGGCCCTAGGACTATGTAGGTTTCCTAGCGGGCACTTGGACTATCTAGGTTAACGAATGGGTATTTGGAATATGTAGGTAACCTAGCGGGCACTTGGACAGTCTATGTTACCTAGCGGGCACTTGTACCATATAGGTTTACTAGCGGGCACTTGGACTATCTAGGTCAACTAGTGGGCCCTTGTACTATTTTGGTTAACTAGCGAGCACTTGGACTATCTAGGTTAACTAGCGTGCACTTGGACTATCTAGGTTAACTAGCGGGCACTTGGATGATCAATGTTAACTAGCGGGCACTTGGACTATCTAGGTTAGCTAAGGGGCACATGGACTAAGTACGTCCCCTAGTGGGCACTTGGATTATCTAGGTTAACTAACGGGCACTAGGACTATCTAGGTTAACTATCGGGCACTTGGACTATGTAGGTCAAATAGCGGTCCCATGAACTATCTAGGTTAGCTAACTGGCACGTGTACTATGTAGGTTAACTAGCGGACACTTGCACGATCTAGGTTAACTAGCGGGCTCTTGCACTATGTAGGTTAACTAGCGGGCCCATTGACTATGTAGGTTAACTAGCGGGCACTTGGACGATCTAGGTTAACTAAGGGGCACTTGGACTATCAAAGTTAACAAGCGAGCCCTTGGACTATGTAGGTAAACTAGCGGGCCCTTGGACTGTCTAGGTTACCTAGCGGGCACTTGGACTATCTATGTTAACGAACTGACACTTGGACTATGCAGGTAACCTAGCGGGCACTTGGACTGTCTAGGTTACATAGCGGGCACTTTTGCTGTCTAGGTTACATAGCGGGCACGTGGACTTCTAGGTTAACAAACGGGCACTTTGACTATGTAGGTTGCCTAGCGGATACTTGGACTATCTAGGTTAGGTAACGGGCACTTGGACTATCTAGGTTCCCTAGCGGGCACTTGGACTATGTAGGTTAACTAGCGGACACTTGGACGGTCTAGGTTAACTAGCGTGTACTTGGACTATGTAGGTTAACTAGCGGTCCCTTGGACTATGTAGATTAACTAGCAGCACTTGGACTATCTACGTTAACTAACGGGCCCTTGGACTATGTAGATTCCTTAGCGGGCACTTGGACTATGTAGGTTCCATAGCGGGCACTTGGACTATGTATGTTCCCTACGGTCACTTGAACTATGTAAGTTATCTACCGGGCACTTGGACTAATGTATGTTAACTAGCTGGCCCTTGGACTATCTAGGTTAACTAGCAGGCACTTGGACTATGTAGTTTCCCTAGCGGGCATTTGGACTATTTATGTTACCAAGCGAGCACTTGGACTATGTAGGTTACCTAGCGAGCACTTGGACTATCTAGGTTACCCAGCAGGCACTTTGATTATCTAGGTTAACTAACGGGCACTTGGACTATGTAGGTTGCCTAGCGGGCACTTGGACTATGTAGGTTCCCTAGCGGGCACTTGGACTATGTAGGTTTCCTAGCGGCCACTTGGACTATGTAGGTTCCCTAGCAGGCATTTGGACTATGTAGGTTCCCTAGCGGGCACTTGGACTATCTAGGTTACCTAGCAGGCACTTTGATTATCTAGGTTAACTAACGGGGACTTGGACTCTGTAGGTTCCCTAGCGGGCACTTGGACTATGTAGGTTCCCTAGCGGGCACTTGGACTATGTAGGTTACCTAGCGAGCACTTGGACTATCTAGGTTACCTAGCAGGCACTTTGATTATCTAGGTTAACTAACGGGCACTTGGACTATGTAGGTTGCCTAGCAGGCACTTGGACTATGTAGTTTCCCTAGCGGGCACTTGGATTATGTAGGTTAACTAGCGGGCAATTGGATGATCAATGTTAATTAGCGGGCCTTTGGACTATGTTGATTAACTAGCGGCACTTGGACTATCTACGTTAACTAGCGCGCCCTTGGACTATGTAGATTCCCTAGCGGGCACTTGGACTATGTAGGTTACCTAGCGGGCACATGGACTATGTAAGTTACCTAGCAGGCGCTTGGACAATCTAGGTTACCTAGCGGGCACTTGGACTTCTCGGTTAACGAATGGTCTCTTGGGCTATGTAGGTTGCCTAGCGGGCACTTGGACTATCTAGGTTAGGTAACGGGCACTTGGACTATCTAGGTTACCTTGCGGGAACTTGGACAATGTAAGTTACCTAGCCGGCACTTGGAATATCTAGGTTACCTAACGGGCACTTTGACTATCTAGGTTACCTAGCGGGCCCTAGCACTATGTAGGTTTCCTAGCGGGCACTTGGACTATCTAGGTTAACGAACGGGTATTTGGAATATGTAGGTAACCTAGCGGGCACTTGGACAGTCTAGGTTACCTAGCGGGCACTTGTACCATATAGGTTAACTAGCGGGCACTTGGACTATCTAGGTCAACTAGTGGGCCCTTGTGCTATGGAGGTTAACTAGCGAGCACTTGGACTATTTAGGTTAACTACCGGACCTTGGACTATGTAGGTTAAGTAGCGGGCCCTTGGACTATGTAGGTTAACCTGCGGGCACTTGGATGATCTAGGTTAACTAGAGGGCACTTGGACTATCTAGGTTAACTAGCGTGCACTTGGACTATCTAGGTTAACTAGCGGGCACTTGGATGATCAATGTTAACTAGCGGGCACTTGGACTATCTAGGTTAGCTAAGGGGCACATGGACTAAGTACGTCCCCTAGTGGGCACTTGGATTATCTAGGTTAACTAACGGGCACTAGGACTATCTAGGTTAACTAGCGGGCACTTGGATTACGTAGGTTACCCATCGGGCACATGGACTATGTAGGTCAAATAGCGGTCCCATGAACTATCTAGGTTAGCTAACTGGCACGTGTACTATGTAGGTTAACTAGCGGACACTTGCACGATCTAGGTTAACTAGCGGGCTCTTGCACTATGTAGGTTAACTAGCGGGCCCATTGACTATGTAGGTTAACTAGCGGGCACATGGACGATCTAGGTTAACTAGCGGGCACTTGGACGATATAGGTTAACTAGCGGGCACTTGGATTACCTAGGTTAGCTAGCGGGCTCTTGCACTATGTAGGTTAACTAGCGGGCCCATTGACTATGTAGGTTAACTAGCGGACACTTGGACGATCTAGGTTAACTAGCGGGCACTTGGACGATATAGGTTAACTAGCGGGCACTTGGATTATCTAGGTTACCTAGCGGGCACTTGGACTATGTAGGTTCCCTTGCGGGCATTTGGACTATATAGATAACCTAGTGGGCACTTAGACTTTGTAGGTTACCTAATGGGCACTTGGACTATCTATGTTACCTAGCTGGCACTTGAGCTATCTCCGTTACCTAGCGGGGTCTTGGAGTATGTAGGTTACCTAGCGGGCTGTTGGACTATCTATGTTACCTAGCAGTCATTGGACTATCTAGGTTAACTAACGAGCACTTGGACTATGTAGGTTCCCTAGCAGGCCCTTGGACAATGTAAGTTCCCTATCGGGCACTTCGAGTATGTAGGTTCCCTAGCAGGCACTTGGTCTATCTAGGTTAACTAGCGGGCACTTGGACTATCTAGGATAACTAGCGGGCACTTGGACTATTAGGGTCCCTAGCGGGCATTTGGACTATATAGGTTACCTAGCGGGCACTTGGACTATGTAGGTTAACGAACAGGCACTTGGACTATGTAGGTAACCTAGTTGTCACTTGAACTGTCTAGGTTACCTAGCGGGCACTTGGACTATGTAGGTTAACTAGCGGGCACTTGGATTATCTAGATTAACTAGCGGGCCTTTGGACGATGTAGGTTAACTAGCGGGCCCTTGGACTATTTAGGTTAACTAGCGTGCACTTGGACGATCTAGGTAAACTAGCGGGTACTTGGACAATGTAGGTTAACTAGCGGGCCTTTGGACTATGTAGATTAACTAGCGGCACTTGGACTATCTTTGTTAACTAGCGGGCCCTTGGACTATGTAGATTCCCTAGCTGGCACTTGGACTATGTATGTTCCAGAGCGGGCATTTCGACTATGTAGGTTCCCTAGCAGGCACTTGGACTATGTAGGTTCCAGGGCGGGCACTTGGACTATGTAGGTTATCTAGCGGGCACTTGGACTATTTAGGTTAACTAGAAGACACTTGGACGATCTAGGTTAACTAGTGGGCCCTTGGACTATGTAGGTTAACTAGCCAGTACTTGGACGATCTAGGTTCACTAGCGGGCACTTGGACGATCTAGGTTAACTAAGGGGCACTTGGACTATCAAAGTTAACAAGCGAGCCCTTGGACTATGTAGGTAAACTAGCGGGCCCTTGGACTGTCTAGGTTACCTAGCGGGCACTTGGACTATCTATGTTAACGAACGGGCACTTGGACTATGCAAGTAACCTAGCGGGCACTTGGACTGTCTAGGTTACATAGCGGGCACTTTTGCTGTCTAGGTTACATAGCGGGCACGTGGACTTCTAGGTTAACGAACGGGCACTTTGACTATGTAGGTTGCCTAGCGGGCACTTGGACTATCTAGGTTAGGTAACGGGCACTTGGACTATCTAGGTTCCCTAGCGGGCACATGGACTATGTAGGTTAACTAGCGGACACTTAGAGGGTCTAGGTTAACTAGCGTGTACTTGGACTATGTAGGTTAACTAGCGGGCCCTTGGACTATGTAGATTAACTAGCACCACTTGGACTATCTACGTTAACTAATGGGCCCTTGGACTATGTAGATTCCCTAGCGGGCACTTGGACTATGTAGGTTCCATAGCGGGCACTTGGACTATGTATGTTCCCTACGGACACTTGAACTATGTAACTTATCTACCGGGAACTTGGACTAATGTATGTTAACTAGCTGGCCCTTGGACTATCTAGGTTAACTAGCAGGCACTTGGACTATGTAGTTTCCCTAGCGGGCATTTGGACTATTTAGGTTACCAAGCGGGCACTTGAACTATGTAGGTTCCCTATCAGGCACTTGGAGAATGTAGGTTAACTAGGGGGCACTAGGACTATGTAGGTTACCTAGCAGGCCCTTGGACTATCTAGGTTACCTAGCGGGCATTTGGAATATGTAGGCTCCCTAGCGGGTATTTGGACTATATAGATTACCTCGCGGGCACTTAGACTTTGTAGGTTACCTAGCAGGCACTTGGAAGATCTAGGTTACCTAGCTGGCACTTGAACTATCTACGTTACCTAGCGGGTACTTGGAGTATGTAGGTTACCTACAGGGCTGTTGGACTATCTTGGTTACCTAGCGGGCACTTGGACTATCTAGGTTAACTAACGGGCACTTAGACTATATAGGTTCCCTAGAAGGCACTTGGAGAATGTAGGTTAACTAGGGGACACTAGGACAATATAGGTTACCTAGCGGGCCCTTGGACTATCTAGGTTAACTAGGGAGAACTTGGACTATGTAGGTTAACTAGCGGGCACTAGGACGATCTAGGTTAACTAGCGGGTACTTGGACTATGTAGGTTAACCAGCATGCCCTTGGACTATGTAGATTAACTAGCGGCACTTGGACTATCTACGTTAACTAGCGGGCCCTTGGACTATGTAGATTCCCTAGCGGGCACTTAGACTATGTATGTTCCAGAGCGGGCACTTGAACTATGTAGGTTCCCTAGCGGGCACTTGGAGAACGTAGGTTAACTAGAGGACACTAGGACAATGTAGGTTACCTAGCGGACCCTTGGACTTTCTAGGTTACCTAGGGTGAACTTGGACTATGTAGGTTTACTAGTGGGCACATGGACTATCTTGGTTACCTAGCAGGCACTTGGACTATGTAGGTTAACTAGCGGGCACTTGGACTATCTAGGTTACCTAGCGGGCACTTGGACTATGTACGTACACTAGCGGGCACTTTGACTACCTACGTTACCTAGCGGGCACTTGGACTATGTACGTTAACTAGCGGGCACTTGGACTATGTACGTTTCCTAGCGGGTACTTGGACTATCTATGTTAACTAGTGGGCACTTGGACTATGTAGGTTCCCTATCAGGCACTTGGACTATCTAGGTTAACTAGCGAGCTCTTGGACTATCTAGGATAACTAGCGGGCACTTGGACTATTAGGGTCCCTAGCGGGCATTTTTACTATATAGGTTACCTAGCGGGCACTTGGACTATGTAGGTTAACGAACAGGCACTTGGACTATGTAGGTAACCTAGTGGTCACTTTAACTGTCTACGTTACCTAGCGGGCCGATGGATTATGTAGGTTAACTAGCGGGCCCTTGGACTATGTAGGTTAACTAGCGGGCACTAGGATGATCTAGGTTAACTAGCGGGTACTTGGACTATGTAGGTTAACTAGTGGCACTTGGACTATCTATGTTAACTAGCGGGCCCTTGGACTACGTAGGTTCCCTAGCGGGCACTTGGACTATGTAGGTTCCCTAGCGGGCACTTGGACTATGAATGTTCCCTACGGACACTTGAACTATGTAAGTTAAGTACCGGGCACTTGGACTATGTACGTTAAATAATGGGCCCTTGGACTACTTATGTTAACTAGCGGACACTTGCACTATGTAGGTTCCATATCGGGCACTTCTACTATGTAGGTTAACTAGCGGGCATTTGGACTATGTAGGTTACCTAGCGGGCACTTGGACTATGTAGGTTCCCTATCGGGCACTTGGTGAATGTAGGTTAACTAGGGGGCACCAGGACAATGTAGGTTACCTAGCGGGCCCTTGGACTATGTAGGTTACCTAGGGGGAACCTGGACTATGTAGGTTAACTAGCGGGCACTTGGACTATCTAGGTTACCTAGTGGGTACTTGGACTATGTATGTTCCCTAGCGGGCACTTGGACTATCTACGTTACCTAGCGGGAACTTGGACTATGTACGTTACCTAGCGGGCACTTGGACTATGTAGGTTTCCTAGCGGGTACTTGGACTAGATAAGTTCCCTAGCGGGGACTTGGTCTATCTAGGTTAACTAGCGAGCACTTGGACTATCTAGGTTAACTAGCGGGCATTTGGACTATTAGGGCCCCTAGCGGGCATTTGGACTATATTGGTTACCTAGCGGGCACTTGGACTATGTAGGTTAACGAACTGGCACTTGGACTATGTAGGTAACCTAGTGGTCACTTGAACTGTCTAGGTTACCTAGCGGGCACTTGGACTATGTAGGTTAACTAGCGGGCACTTGGACTATCTAGGTTAACTAGCGGGCCCTTAGACGATGTAGGTTATCTAGCGGGCCCTTCCACTATGAAGGTTAACTAGCGGGCCCATGGATTATGTAGGTTTACTAGCAGGAACTTGGACTATCTAGGTTAACTAGCGGGTACTTGGACTATGTAGTTTCCCTAGCGGGCATTTGGACTATTTAGGTTACCTAGCGGGCACTTGGACTATGTAGGTTACCTAGCGGGCACTTTGACTATCTAGGTTAACTAACGGGCACTTGGACTATGTAGGTTGCCAAGCGGGAACTTGGATTATGTAGGTTCCCTATCGGGCACTTGGACTATGTAGGTTAACTAGGGTGCACTTGGACTGTCAAGGTTACCTAGTGGGCACTTGGATTATCTAGGTTAACGAACGGGCAATAGACTATGTAGATTACCTAGCCGCCACTTGGACTATCTAGGTTAGCTAACAGGCACTTGGACTATCTAGGTTCTCTAAAGGGCACTTGTACTATCTAGGATACCTAGCTGGCACTTGGACTATGTAGGTCAACTAGCGGGTCCATGGACTATCTAGGTTAGCTAACGGGCACTTAGATTATGTAGGTTAACTAGCGAGCACTTGGAATATGTACGTTAAGTAGCGGACACTTGCACTATGAAAGTTAACTAGTGGGCCCATGGACTATGTAAGTTTACTAGCGGGCCCTTGGACTATCTAGATTCCCTAAAGGGCACTTGGACTATCTAGGTTACCGAACGGGCACTTGGACTATGTAGGCTAACTAGGGGGCCCTTGGACGATCTAGGTTACCTAGCGGGTACTTGAACTATCTAGGTTACCTAGCGGGCACTTGGACTATGTATGTTCCCTAGCGGGTACTTGGGCTATCTATGTTAACTAGCGGGCACTTGGAATATGTCGGTTAACTAACGGACACTTGCACTATGTAGGTTACCTAGCACGCACTTGGACTATCTAGGTTAACTAGCGGGCACTTGGACTATGTAGATTCCTTAGCGGGCACTTGGACTATCTAGTTTGCCTAGCGGGCACTTGGACGATATAGGTTAACTAGCGTGCCCTTGGAATATCTAGGTTACATTGAGGGCACCTGGTATATAGGTTAACTAGCGGGCACTTGGACTATGTAGATTAACTAGAGGACACTTGGACTATCTCGGTTAACTAGTGAGCCCTTGGACTATGTAGGTTAACTAGCGGGCACTTGGACAATCTAGGTTAACTAGCGGGCACTTGGACGATCTAGGTTAACTAGCGGGCACTTGGACTATCAAAGATAACAAGTGAGCCCTTACACTATGTAGGTTACCTAGTGGGCACTTGGACTATCTAGGTTAACGAACGGGCACTTGGAATATGCAGGTAACCTAGCGGGCACTTGGACTGTCTAGGTTACCTAACAGGCACTTGGACTTCTAGGTTAACGAATGGTCTCTTGGGCTATGTAGGTTGCCTAGCGGGCACTTGGACTATCTAGGTTAGGTAACGGGCACTTGGACTATCTAGGTTACCTAGCGGGAACTTGGACAATGTAAGTTACCTAGCCGGCACTTGGAATATCTAGGTTACCTAACGGGCACTTTGACTATCTAGGTTACATAGCGGGCACTTGGATTATGTAGGTTAACTAGCGAGCACTTGGATTCTAGATTTCCTAGCGGGCATTTGGACTCTCTAGGTTACCTAGCGGGCCCTAGGACTATGTAAGTTTCCTAGCGGGCACTTGGACTATCTAGGTTAACGAACGGGTTTTTGGAGTATGTAGGTAACCTAGCGGGCACTTGGACAGTCTAGGTTACCTAGCGGGCACTTGTACCATCTAGGTTAACGAACGGGCACTTGGACTATGTAGGTTACCCAGCGGGAACATGGACTATGTAGGATCTCTATCGGACATTTGGACTACTCAGGTTACCTAGCGGGCACTTGTACCATATAGGTTAACTAGCGGGCACTTGGACTATCTAGGTCAACTAGTGGGCCCTTGTACTATGTAGGTTAACTAGCGAGAACTTGGACTATCTAGGTTAACTAGCGAACCTAGGACTATGTAGGTTAACTAGCGAGCCTTTGGACTATGTAGGTTAATCTGCAGGCACGTGGACGATCTAGGTTAACTAGAGGGCACTTGGACTATCTAGGTTAACTAGCGTGCACTAGGACTATCTAGGTTAACTAGCGGGCACTTGGATGATTAATGTTAACTAGCGGGCACTTGGACTATCTAGGTTAGCTAAGGGGCACATGGACTAAGTACGTCCCCTAGTGGGCACTTGGACTCTCTAGGTTACCTAGCAGGCACTTTGACTATCTAGGTTAACTAACGGGCACGTGGACTATGTAGGTTGCCTAGCGGGCACTTGGATTATGTAGGTTACCCAGCGGGCACATGGACTATGTAGGTCAAGTAGCGGTCCCATGAACTCTCTAGGTTAGCTAACTGGCACGTGTACTATGTAGGTTAACTAGCGGACACTTGCACGATCTAGGTTAACTAGCGGGCTCTTGCACTATGTAGGTTAACTAGCGGGCCCATTGACTATGTAGGTTAACTAGCGGGCACATGGACGAACTAGGTTAACTAGAGGGCACTTGGACGATATAGGTTAACTAGCGGGCACTTGGATTATCTAGGTTAGCTAGCGGGCTCTCGCACTATGTAGGTTAACTAGCGGGCCCATTGACTATGTAGGTTAACTAGCGGACACTTGGAAGATCTAGGTTAACTAGCGGGCACTTGGATTATCTAGGTTACCTAGCGGGCACTTGGACTATGTAGGTTCCCTAGCGGGCATTTGGACTATATAGATAACCTAGTGGGCACTTAGACTTTGTAGGTTACCTAATGGGCACTTGGACCATCTATGTTACCTAGCTGGCACTTGAACTATCTACGTTGCCTAGCGGGGTCTTAGAGTATGTAGATTACCTAGCAGGCTGTTGGACTATCTAGGTTACCTAGCAGTCATTGGACTATCTAGGTTAACTAACGAGAACTTGGACTATGTAGGTTCCCTAGCGGGCCCTTGGACAATGTAAGTTCCCTATGGGGCACTTCGACTATGGAGGTTCCCTAGCAGGCACTTGGTCTATCTAGGTTAACTTACGGACACTTGGACTATCTAGGTTAACTAGCGAGCACTTGGACTATCTAGGATAACTAGCGGGCACTTGGACTATTAGGGTCCCTAGCGGGCATTTGGACTATATAGGTTACCAAGCGGGCACTTGGATTATGTAGGTTAACGAACAGGCACTTGGACTATGTAGGTAACCTAGTGGTCACTTGAACTGTCTAGGTTACCTAGCGGGCACTTGGACTATGTAGTTTAACTAGCGGGCACTTGGATTATCTAGGTTAACTAGCGGGCCCTTGGACGATGTAGGTTAACTAGCGGGCCCTTGGACTATGTAGGTTAACTAGCGTGCACTTGGACGATCTAGGTAAACTAGCGGGTACTTGGACTATGTAGATTCCCTAGCTGGCACTTGGACTATGTATGTTCCAGAGCGGGCACTTCGACTATGTAGGTTCCCTAGCAGGCACTTGGACTATGTAGGTTCCAGAGCGGGCACTTGGACTATGTAAGTTAACTAGCGGGCACTTGGACTATGTAGGTTAACTAGCGTGCACTTGGACGATCTAGGTAAAGTAGCGGATACTTGGACTATGTAGGTTAACTAGCGCGCCTTTGGACTATGTAGATTAACTAGCGGCACTTGGACTATCTTTGTTAACTAGCGGGCCCTTGGACTATGTAGATTCCCTAGCTGGCACTTGGACTACGTATGTTCCAGAGCGGGCACTTCGACTATGTAGGTTCCCTAGCAGGCACTTGGACAATGTAGGTTCCAGAGCGGGCACTTGGACTATGTAGGTTAACTAGCTGGTACTTGGACTATGTAGGTTAACTAGAGGACACTTGGACGATCTAGGTTAACTAGTGGGCCCTTGGACTATGTAGGTTAACTAGCCAGTACTTGGACGATCTAGGTTAACTAGCGGTCACTTGGACGATCTAGGTTAACTAAGGGGCACTTGGACTGTCAAAGTTAACAAGCGAGCCCTTGGACTATGTAGGTTAAGTAGCGGGCCCTTGGACGGTCTAGGTTACCTAGCGGGCACTTGGACTATCTATGTTAACTACCGGGCACTTGGCCTATGTATGTTAACCTGCGGGCCCTTGGACTACTTAGGTTAACTAGCGGACACTTGCACTATGTAGGTTACCTAGCGGGCACTTGGACTACCTAGGTTAACTAGCGGGCGCTTGGACTATGTAGGTTAACTAGCAGACACTTGCACTATGTAGGTTACCTAGCGGGCAATTGGACTATGTAGGTTAACTAGCCGGCCCTTCGACTATCTAGGTTAACTAGCAGGCACTTGGACTATGTAGGTTAACTAGCGGGCACTTGCACTCTCTAGGTTACCTAGCGGGCACTTGGACAATGTACCTTCCCTAGCGGGCACTTGGACAATCTATGTTAACTAGCGGGTACTTGGACTATGTAGGTTACCTATCAGACACTTGCAATATGTAGGGTACCTAGCGGGCACTTGGACTATGTAAGTTAACTAGAGGACACTTGGACGATCTAGGTTACCTAGTGGGCCCTTGGACGATGTAGGTTAACTAGCCAGTACTTGAACGATCTAGGTTAACTAGCGGGCACTTGGACGATCTAGGTTAACAAAGGGGCACTTGGACTATCAAAGTTAACAAGCGAGCCCTTGGACTATGTAGGTTAACTAGCGGGCACTTGGACTATGTAGGTTCCCTATCGGGCACTTGGAGAATGTAGGTTAACTAGGGGGCACTAGGACAATGTAGGTTACCTAGTGGGCACTTGGACTATCTAGGTTAGGTAACGGGCACTTGGACTATCTAGGTTACCTAGCGGGAACTTGGACAATGTAAGTTACCAAGCGGGCACTTGGACTATCTAGGTTAACGAACGGGTACTTGGACTATGTAGGTAACCTAGCGGGCTCTTGGACAGTCTAGGTTACCTAGCGGGCACTTGGACTGTCTAGGGTAACGAACGGGCACTTGGACTCTGTAGGTTACCCAGCGGGCACTTGGACTATGTAGGATTCCTATCGGACATTTGGACTACTTAGATTACCTAGCGGGCACTTGTACCATCTAGGTTAACGAGCGGGCACTTGGACTATCTAGGTCAACTAGTGGGCCCTTGTACTATGTAGGTTAACTAGCGAGCACTTGGACTATCTAGGTTAACTAGCGGACCTTGGACTATGTAGGTTAACTAGCGGGCCCTTGGACTATGTAGGTTAACTAGCGGGCACTTGGACAATCTAGGTTAACTAGAGGGCACTTTGACTATCTAGGTTAACTAGCATTCACTTGGACTATCTAGGTTAACTAGCGGGCACTTGGATGATCAATGTTAACTAGCGGGCACTTGGACTATCTAGGTTAGCTAATGGGCACATGGACTAAGTACGTCCCCTAGTGGGCACTTGGACTATCTAGGTAAACTAACGGGCACTAGGACTATCTAGGTTAACTAGCGAGCACTTGGATTATCTAGGTTACCCAGCGGGCACTTGAACTATGTAGGTCAACTAGCGGGCCCTTGGACTATCTAGGATAGCTAACTGGCACGTGGACTATGTAGGGTAACTAGCGGGCTCTTGCACTATGTAGGTTAACTAGCGGGCCCATTGACTATGTAGGTTAACTAGCGGGCACTTGGACGATCTAGGTTAACTATTGGGCACTTGGACGATATAGGTTAACTAGCGGGCACTTGGACTATCTAGGTTAACTAGATAGCACTTGGACTATATAGGTTCCCTAGCGGGCACTTGCACTAACTAGGTTAACGAACAGGCGCTTGGACTATGTAGGTGAACTAGCGGGCACTTGCACTCTCTAGGTTTCCTAGCGGGCACTTGGACTATGTACGTCCCCTAGTGGGCACTTGGACTATCTAGGTTAACTAGCGGCCACTTGGACTATCTAGGTTACCTAGCGGGCACTTGAACTATGTAGGTTAACTAGCGGGCCCTTGCACTATGTAGGTTAACTAGCGGGTCCATGGATTATGTAGGTTTACTAGCAGGCACGTGGACTATCGAGGTTAACTAGCGGGCACTTGGACTATGTAGTTTCCCGAGCGGGCATTTGGATTATTTAGGTTACCAAGTGGGCACTTGGACTATGTAGGTTACCTAGGGAGCACTTGGACTATGTAGGTTCCCTAACGAGCACTTGGATTATGTAGGTTCCCTTTAGGGCACTTGGATTATGTAGGTTAACTAGCGGGCACTTGGACTATCTAGGTTAACTAGCGGGCCCTTGAACGATGTAGGTTAACTAGCGGGCCCTTGGATGATCTAGGTTAACTAGCGGGTACTTGGACTATGTAGGTTAACTAGCAGGCCCTTGGACTATATAGATTAACTAGCGGCACTTGGACTATCTACGTTAACTAGCAGGCCCTTGGACTATGTAGATTCCCTAGCGGGCACTTGGACAATATATGTTCCAGAGTGGGCACTTGGACTATGTAGGTTCCCTAGCAGGCACTTGAACGATCTAGGTTAACTAGCGGGTACTTGGACTATGTAGGTTAACTAGCGGGCCCTTGGACGATGTAGATTAACTGGCAGCACTTGGACTATATATGTTAACTAGCGGGCCCTTGGACTATGTAGATTCCCTAGCGGGCATTTGGAATATGTAGGTTCCCTAGCGGGCACTTGGACTATGAATGTTCCCTACGGACACTTGAACTATGTAAGTTAACTACCGGGCACTTGGACTATGTATGTTAACTAGCGGCCCCTTGGACTACTTAGGTTAACTAGTGGACACTTTCACTATGTAGGTTCCCTATCGGGCACTGGGACTATGTAGGTTAACTAGCGGGCATTTGGACTATGTAGGTTACCTAGCGGGCACTTGGACTATGTAGGTTCCCTATCGGGCACTTGGAGAATGTAGGTTAACTAGGGGGCACTAGGACAATGTAGGTTACCTAGTGGGCACTTGGACTATCTAGGTTAGGTAACGGGCACTTGGACTATCTAGGTTACCTAGCGGGAACTTGGACAATGTAAGTTACCAAGCGGGCACTTGGACTATCTAGGTTACCTAACGGGCACTTTGACTATATAGGTTACCTAGCGGGCACTTGGACTATGTAGGTTAACTAGCGAGCACTTGGATTCTAGGTTACCTAGCGGGAACTTGGACAATGTAAGTTACCTAGCAGGCACTTGGACTATCTAGGTTAACGAACGGGTACTTGGACTATATAGGTAACCTAGCGGGCTCTTGGACAGTCTAGGTTACCTAGCGGGCACTTGGACTGTCTAGGTTAACGAACGGGCACTTGGACTATGTAGGTTACCCAGCGGGCACTTGGACTATGTAGGATCCATATCGGACATTTGGACTACTTAGGTTACCTAGCAGGCACTTGTACCATCTAGGTTAACGAGCGGGCACTTGGACTATCTAGGTCAACTAGTGGGCCCTTGTACTATGTAGGTTAACTAGCGAGCACTTGGACTATCTAGGTTAACTAGCGGACCTTGGACTATGTAGGTTAACTAGCGGGCCCTTGGACTATGTAGGTTAACTAGCGGACACTTGGGCAATCTAGGTTAACTAGAGGGCACTTGGACTATCTAGGTTAACTAGCATTCACTTGGACTATCTAGGTTAACTAGCAGGCACTTGGATGATCAATGTTAACTAGCGGGCACTTGGACTATCTAGGTTAGCTAACGGGCACATGGACTAAGTACGTCACCTAGTGGACACTTGGACTATCTAGGTAAACTAACGGGCACTAGGACTATCTAGGTTAACTAGCGAGCACTTGGATTATCTAGGTTACCCAGCGGGCACTTGGACTATGTAGGTCAACTAGCGGGCCCTTGGACTATCTAGGATAGCTAACTGGCACGTGGACTATGTAGGGTAACTAGCGGGCTCTTGCACTATGTAGGTTAACTAGCGGGCCCATTGACTATGTAGGTTAACTAGCGGGCACTTGGACGATCTAGGTTAACTATTTGGCACTTGGACGATATAGGTTAACTAGCGGGCACTTGGATTATCTAGGTTACCCAACGGGCACTTGGACTATGTAGGTCATCTAGCGGGCCCTTGGACTATCTAGGATAGCTAACTGGCACGTGGACTATGTAGGTTAACTAGCGGGCTCTTGCACTATGTAGGTTAACTAGCGGGCCCATTGACTATGAAGGCTAACTAGCAGGCCCTTGGACGATCTAGGTTAACTTGCGGGCACTTGGACGATATAGGTTAACTAGCGGGCACTTGGATTATCTAGGTTACCTAGCGGGCAATTGGACTATGTAGGTTCCCTAGCGGACATTTGGACTATATAGATAACCTAGCGGGCACTTAGACTTTGTAGGTTACCTAGCGGGCACTTGGATTATATAAATTACCTAGGTGGCACTTGAACTATCTACGTTGCCTAGCGGGTTCTTTGAGTATGTAGTTTACCTAGCGGGCTGTTGGACTATCTAGGTTACCTAGCAGGCATTGGACTATCTAGGTTAACTAACGGGCACTTGGACTATGTAGGTTCCCTAGCGGGCCCTTGGACTATGTAAGTTCCCTATTGGGCACTTGGACTAGGTAGGTTCCCTAGCGAGCACTTTGTCTATCTAGGTTAACTAGCGGGCACGTGGACTATCTAGGTTAACGAGCGATTACTTGGACTATCTAGGATAACTAGTGGGCACATGGACTATTAGGGTCCCTAGCGGGCACTTGGACTATGTAGGTTAACGAACAGGCACTTGGACTATGTAGGTAACCTAGTGGTCACTTGAACTGTCTAGGTTACCTAGCGGGCACTTGGACTATGTAGGTTAACTAGCGGGCACTTGGACTATCTAGGTTAACTAGCGGGCCCTTGGACTATGTAGGTTAACTAGAGTGCACTTGGACGATCTAGGTAAACTAGCGGGTACTTGTACTATATAGGTTTACTAGCGGGCCTTTGGACTATGTAGATTAACTAGTGGTACTTGGACTATCTACGTTAACTAGCGTGCCATTGGACTATGTAGATTCCCTAGCGGGCACTTGGACTATGTATGTTCCAGAGCGGGCAATTCGACTATGTAGGTTCCCTAGCAGGCACTTGGACTATGTAGGTCCCAGAGCGGGCACGTGGACTATCTAGGTTCCCTAGCGGACACTTGGACTATGTAGGTTAACGAGCGGGCACTTGGACCATGTAGGTTAACTAGAAGACACTTGGACGATCTAGGTTAACTAGTGGGCCCTTGGACTATGTAGGTTAACTAGCCAGTACTTGGACGATCTACGTTAACTAGCGGGCACATGGACGATCTAGGTCAACTAATGGGTACTTGGACTATCAAAGTTAACAAGCGAGCCCTTGGACTATGTAGGTTAACTAGCGGGCCCTTGGACTGTCTAGGTTACCTAGCGGGCACTTGGACTATCTATGTTAACGAACGGGCACTTGGACTATGCAGGTAACCTAGCGGGCACTTGGACTGTCTAGGTTATATAGCGGCCAATTTTGCTGTCTAGGTTACATAGCGGGCACTTGGACTTCTAGGTTAACGAACGGGCACTTGGACTATGTAGGTTGCCTAGCGGGCACTTGGACTATCTAGGTTACCTAGCGGGAACTTGGACTATCTAGGTTTCCTAGCAGGCACTTGAATTATGAAGGATCCCTAGCGGGCACTTTGACTACGTAGGTTACCTAGCGGGCACTTGGACTATGTACGTCCCTAGTGGGCACTTGGACTATCAAGGTTAACTAACGCGCACTAGGACTATCTAGGTTAACTAGCGGGCACTTTGACCATCTAGGTTACCTAGTAGGCACTTGGATTATGAAGGATCCCTAGTGGGCACTTGGACTATCTAGGTTACCTAGCGGCCACTTGGACTATGTAGGTTAACTAGCGGACACTTGCACGATCTAGGTTAACTTGCGGGCCCTTTCACTATGTAGGTTAACTAGCGGGCCCATGGATTAAGTAGGTTTACGAGCAGGCACTTGGACTATGTATGTTCCCTAGCGGGCACTTGGACTATGTCTGTTCCCTACGGACACTTGAACTATGTAAGTTAACTACCGGGCACTTGGACTATGTATGTTAACTAGCGGGCACTTGGATTATGTAGTTTCCCTAGCGGGCATTTGGACTATTTAGGTTACCAAGCGGGCTCTTGGACTATGTAGGTTACCTAGAGAGCACTTGGACTATCTAGGTTACCTAGCAGGCACTTTGACTATCTAGGTTAACTAACGGGCACTTGGACTATGAAGGATCCCTAGCGGGCACTTGGACTATGTAAGTTCCCTAGCGGGCACTTGGATTATGTAGGTTAACTAGCGGGCACTTGGATGATCAATGTTAACTAGCGGGCCCTTGGACTATCTAGGTTAGCTAACGGGCACATGGACTAATAACGTCCCCTAGTGGGCACTTGGACTATCTAGGTAAACTAACAGGCACTAGGACTATTTAGGTTAACTAGCGGGCACTTGGACTATCTAGGTTACCTAGCTGGCACTTGGACTATATAGGTCAACTAGCGGGCCCTTGGATTATCTAGGTTAGCTAACTGGCACGTGGACTATGTAGGTTATCTAGCGGACACTTGCACGATCTAGGTTAACTAGCGGGCTCTTGCACTATGTAGGTTAACTAGCGGGCCCATTGACTATGTAGGTTAACTAGCGGGCACTTGGACGATCTAGGTTAACTAGTGGGCACTTGGACGATATAGGTTAACTAGGGGGCACTTGGATTATCTAGGTTAGCTAGCGGGCTCTTGCACTATGTAGGTTAACTAGCGGACACTTGGACAATCTAGGTTAACTAGCGGGCACTTGGACAATCTCGGTTAACTAGCAGGCACTTGGACGATATAGGTTAACTAGCGGTCACTTGGATAATCTAGGTTACCTAGGGTGCACTCGGACTATGTAGGTTCCCTAGCGGGTTTTGGACTATATAGATAACCTAGCGGGCACTTAGACTTTGTAGGTTACCTAGCGGGCACTTGGACTATCTTGGTTAACTAACGGGCACTTGGACTATGTAGGTTCCCTAGCGGGCCCTTGGAATATGTAAGTTCCCTAGTGGGTACTTGGACTATGTGGGTTTCCTGGCGGGCATTTTTACTATCTAGGTTACCTAACGGGCACTTGGACTATGTAGGTTCCCTAGCGGACACTTGCATTATGTAGGTTCCCTATCGGGCATTTGGACTATGTAGGTTACCTAGCGAGCACTTGGAGAATGTAGGTTAACTAGGGGGCACTAGGACTATGTAGGTTACCTAGCGGGCCCTTGGACTATCTAGGTTACCTAGCGGGCATTTGGACTATGTAGGCTCCCTAGCGGGCATTTGGACTATATAGATTACCTAGTGGGCACTTATACTTTGTAGGTTACCTAGCGGGCACTTGGAATATCTAGGTTACCTAGCTGGCACTTGAACTATCTACGTTACCTAGCGGGTACTTGGAGTATGTTGGTAACCTACCGGGCTGTTGGACTATCTAGGTTACCTAGCGGGCACTTGGACTATCAGGTTAACTAACGGGCACTTGGACTATGTATGTTCCCTAGGGGGCACTTGGAAAATGTAGGTTAACTAGGGGACACTAGGACAATGTACGTTAACTAGGGGACACTAGGACAATGTAGGTTACCTAGCGGGCCCTTGGACTGTCTATGTTAACTAGCGGGCCCTTGGACTATGTATGTTCCAGAGCGGGCACTTGGACTATGTAGGTTCCCTAGCGGGCACTTGGAGAATGTAGGTTAACTAGGGGACACTAGGACAATGTAGGTTACCTAGCGGGCCCTTGGACTATCTAGGTTACCTAGGGAGAACTTGGACTATGTAGGTTAACTAGCGGGCACTTGGACTATCTAGGTTACCTAGCGGGCACTTGGACTATGTACGTTAACTAGCGGGCACTTGGACTATGTACGTTTCCTAGCGGGTACTTGGACTATCGATGTTATAAAGCGGGCACTTGGACTATGTAAGTTCCCTATCGGGCACTTGGACTATATAGGTTAACTAGCGATCTCTTGGATTATCTAGGATAACTAGTGGTCACGTGGACTATCAGGGTCCCTAGTGGGCATTTGTACTATATAGGTTACCTAGCGGGCTCTTGGACTATGTAGGTTAACGAACAGGCACTTGGACAATGTAGGTAACCTAGTGGTCACTTTAACTGTCTACGTTACCTAGCGGGCCCATTGACTATGTAGGTTAACTAGCGGGCACTTGTACGATATAGGGTAACTTGCGGGCACTTGGATTATCTAGGTTAGCTAGCGGGCTCTTGCACTATGTAGGTTAACTAGTGGGCCCATTGACTATGTAGGTTAACTAGCGGGCACTTGGATTATCTAGGTTACCTAGCGGGCACTTGGACTATGTAGGTTCCCTAGCGGGCATTTGGAGTATATAGATAACCTAGTGGGCACTTAGACTTTGTAGGTTACCTAATGGGCACTTGGACTATCTAAGTTACCTAGCTGGCACTTGAACTATCTACGTTGCCTAGCGGGTTCTTGGAGAATGTAGGTTACCTAGCGGGCTGTTGGACTATCTAGGTTACCTAGCAGTCATTGGACTATCTAGGTTAACTAACGAGCACTTGGACTATGTCTGTTCCCTACGGACACTTGAACTATGTAAGTTAACTACCGGGCACTTGGACTATGTATGTTAACTAGCGGGCACTTGGATTATGTAGTTTCCCTAGCGGGCATTTGGACTATTTAGGTTACCAAGCGGGCTCTTGGACTATGTAGGTTACCTAGAGAGCACTTGGACTATCTAGGTTACCTAGCAGGCACTTTGACTATCTAGGTTAACTAACGGGCACTTGGACTATGAAGGATCCCTAGCGGGCACTTGGACTATGTAAGTTCCCTAGCGGGCACTTGGATTATGTAGGTTAACTAGCGGGCACTTGGATGATCAATGTTAACTAGCGGGCCCTTGGACTATCTAGGTTAGCTAACGGGCACATGGACTAATAACGTCCCCTAGTGGGCACTTGGACTATCTAGGTAAACTAACAGGCACTAGGACTATTTAGGTTAACTAGCGGGCACTTGGACTATCTAGGTTACCTAGCTGGCACTTGGACTATATAGGTCAACTAGCGGGCCCTTGGATTATCTAGGTTAGCTAACTGGCACGTGGACTATGTAGGTTATCTAGCGGACACTTGCACGATCTAGGTTAACTAGTGGGCTCTTGCACTATGTAGGTTAACTAGCGGGCCCATTGACTATGTAGGTTAACTAGCGGGCACTTGGACGATCTAGGTTAACTAGTGGGCACTTGGACGATATAGGTTAACTAGGGGGCACTTGGATTATCTAGGTTAGCTAGCGGGCTCTTGCACTATGTAGGTTAACTAGCGGACACTTGGACAATCTAGGTTAACTAGCGGGCACTTGGACAATCTCGGTTAACTAGCAGGCACTTGGACGATATAGGTTAACTAGCGGTCACTTGGATAATCTAGGTTACCTAGGGGGCACTCGGACTATGTAGGTTCCCTAGCGGGTTTTGGACTATATAGATAACCTAGCGGGCACTTAGACTTTGTAGGTTACCTAGCGGGCACTTGGACTATCTTGGTTAACTAACGGGCACTTGGACTATGTAGGTTCCCTAGCGGGCCCTTGGAATATGTAAGTTCCCTAGTGGGTACTTGGACTATGTGGGTTTCCTGGCGGGCATTTTTACTATCTAGGTTACCTAACGGGCACTTGGACTATGTAGGTTCCCTAGCGGACACTTGCATTATGTAGGTTCCCTATCGGGCATTTGGACTATGTAGGTTACCTAGCGAGCACATGGAGAATGTAGGTTAACTAGGGGGCACTAGGACTATGTAGGTTACCTAGCGGGCCCTTGGACTATCTAGGTTACCTAGCGGGCATTTGGACTATGTAGGCTCCGTAGCGGGCATTTGGACTATATAGATTACCTAGTGGGCACTTATACTTTGTAGGTTACCTAGCGGGCACTTGGAATATCTAGGTTACCTAGCTGGCACTTGAACTATCTACGTTACCTAGCGGGTACTTGGAGTATGTTGGTAACCTACCGGGCTGTTGGACTATCTAGGTTACCTAGCGGGCACTTGGACTATCAGGTTAACTAACGGGCACTTGGACTATGTATGTTCCCTAGGGGGCACTTGGAAAATGTAGGTTAACTAGGGGACACTAGGACAATGTACGTTAACTAGGGGACACTAGGACAATGTAGGTTACCTAGCGGGCCCTTGGACTATCTATGTTAACTAGCGGGCCCTTGGACTATGTATGTTCCAGAGCGGGCACTTGGACTATGTAGGTTCCCTAGCGGGCACTTGGAGAATGTAGGTTAACTAGGGGACACTAGGACAATGTAGGTTACCTAGCGGGCCCTTGGACTATCTAGGTTACCTAGGGAGAACTTGGACTATGTAGGTTAACTAGCGGGCACTTGGACTATCTAGGTTACCTAGCGGGCACTTGGACTATGTACGTTAACTAGCGGGCACTTGGACTATGTACGTTTCCTAGCGGGTACTTGGACTATCGATGTTATAAAGCGGGCACTTGGACTATGTAAGTTCCCTATCGGGCACTTGGACTATATAGGTTAACTAGCGATCTCTTGGATTATCTAGGATAACTAGTGGTCACGTGGACTATCAGGGTCCCTAGTGGGCATTTGTACTATATAGGTTACCTAGCGGGCTCTTGGACTATGTAGGTTAACGAACAGGCACTTGGACAATGTAGGTAACCTAGTGGTCACTTTAACTGTCTACGTTACCTAGCGGGCCCATTGACTATGTAGGTTAACTAGCGGGCACTTGTACGATATAGGGTAACTTGCGGGCACTTGGATTATCTAGGTTAGCTAGCGGGCTCTTGCACTATGTAGGTTAACTAGTGGGCCCATTGACTATGTAGGTTAACTAGCGGGCACTTGGATTATCTAGGTTACCTAGCGGGCACTTGGACTATGTAGGTTCCCTAGCGGGCATTTGGAGTATATAGATAACCTAGTGGGCACTTAGACTTTGTAGGTTACCTAATGGGCACTTGGACTATCTAAGTTACCTAGCTGGCACTTCAACTATCTACGTTGCCTAGCGGGTTCTTGGAGAATGTAGGTTACCTAGCGGGCTGTTGGACTATCTAGGTTACCTAGCAGTCATTGGACTATCTAGGTTAACTAACGAGCACTTGGACTATGTAGGTTCCCTAGCGGGCCCATGGACAATGTAAGTTCCCTATCGGGCACTTCGACTATGTAGGTTCCCTAGCAGGCACTTGGTCTATCTAGGTTAACTAGCGGGCACTTGGACTATGTAGGTTGCTTAGCTGGCACTTGGACTATGTAGGTTCCCTAGCGGGCACTTGGACTATGTAGGTTCCCTAGCGGGCACTTGGACTATGTAGGTTACCTAGAGAGCACTTGGACTATCAAGGTTACCTAGAAGGCACTTTGATTATCTAGGTTAACTAACGGGCACTTGGACTATGTAGGTTGCCTAGCGAGCACTTGGACTATGTAGGTTCCCTAGCGGGCACTTGGACTATGTAGGTTAACTAGCGGGCACTTGGATGATCAATGTTAACTAGCGGGCCCTTGGACTATGTAGATTAACTAGCGGCACTTGGACTATCTACGTTAACTAGCGCGCCCTTGGACTATGTAGATTCCCTAGGGGGCACTTGGACTATGTATGTTCCAGAGCGGGCACTTGGACTATGTAGGTGCCCTAGAAGGCACTTTGACTATGTAGGTTCCAGAGCAGGCACTTGGACTATCTAGGTTCCCTAGCGGGCACTTGGACTATGTAGGTTAACTAGCGGACACTTGGATGATCTAGGTTAACAAGCGTGTACTTGGACTATGTAGGTTAACTTGCGGGCCCTTGGACTATGTAGATTAACTAGCAGCACTTGGACTATCTAAGTTAACTAACGGGCCCTTGGACTATGTAGATTCCCTAGCGGGCACTTGGACTATGTAGGTTCCCTAGCGGGCACATGGACTATGTATGTTCCCTACGGACACTTGAATTATGTAAGTTATCTACCGGGCACTTGGAATATGTATGTTAACTAGCTGGCCCTTGGACTATCTAGGTTAACTAGCAGGCACTTGGACTATATAGTTTCCCTAGCGGGCATTTGGACTATTTAAGTTACCAAGCGGGCACTTGGACTATGTAGGTTACCTAGCGAGCACTTGGACTATCTAGGTTAACTAGCAGGCACTTTGATTATCTAGGTTAACTAATGGGCACTTGGAATATGTAGGTTGCCTAGCGGGCACTTGGACTATGTAGGTTCCCTAGCGGGCACTTGGACTATGTAGGTTACCTAGCGAGCACTTGGACTATCTAGGTTACCTGACAGGCACTTTGATTATCTAGGTTAACTAACGGGCACATGGACTATGTAGGTTACCAAGCGAGCACTTGGACTATCTAGGTTACCTAGCAGGCACTTTGATTATCTAGGTTAACTAAAGGGCACTTGGACTCTGTAGGTTGCCTAGCGGGCACTTGGACTATGTAGGTTCCCTAGCGGGCACTTGGATGATCAATGTTAACTAGCGGGCCCTTGGACTATGTAGATTAACTAGCGGCACTTGGACTATCTACGTTAACTTTCGCGCCCTTGGACTATGTAGATTCCCTAGCGGGCACTTGGACTATGTTTGTTCCAGAGCGGGCACTTGGACTATGTAGGTTCCCTAGCAGGCACTTGGACTATGTAGGTTCCAGAGCGGGCACTTGGACTATCTAGGTTCCCTAGTGGGCACTTGGACTATGTAGGTTAACTAGCGGTCACTTGGATGATCTAGGTTAACTAGCGGGTACTTGGACTATGTAGGTTAACTAGCGGGCCCTTGGACTATGTAGATAAACTAGCAGCACTTGGACTATCTACGTTAACTAACGGGCCCTTGGACTATGTAGATTCCCTAGCGGGCACTTGGACTATGTATGTTCCCTAGCGGACACTTGGACTATGTAGGTTCCCTACGGACACTTGAACTCTGTAAGTTAACTACCGGGCACTTGGCCTATGTATATTAACCTGCGGGCCCGTGGACTACTTAGGTTAACTAGCGGACACTTGCACTATGTAGGTTACCTAGCGGACACTTGGACTATCTAGGTTAACTAGCGGACTCTTGGACTATGTAGGTTAACTAGCGGACACTTGCACTAGGTAGGTTACCTAGCGGGCACTTGGACTATGTAGGTTAACTAGCAGGCCTTTCGACTATCTAGGTTACCTAGCAGGCACTTGGACTATGTAGGTTAACTAGCGGGCACTTGCATTCTCTAGGTTACCTAGTGGGGACTTGGACTATGTACCTTCCCTAGCGGGCACTTGGACAATCGATGTTAACTAGCGGGCACTTGGACTATGTAGGTTACCTAGCAGACACTTGCACTATGTAGGTTACCTAGAGGACACTTGGACGATCTAGGTTAACTAGTGGCCCCTTGGACGATGTAGGTTAACTAGCCAGTACTTGAACGATCTAGGTTAACTAGCGGGCACTTGGATGATCTAGGTTAACTAAGGGGCACTTGGACTATCAAAGTTAACAAGCGAGCCCTTGGACTATGTAGGTTAACTAGCTGGCCCTTGGATTATCTAGGTTAACTAGATAGCACTTGGACTATATAGGTTCCCTGGCGGGCACTTGCACTATCTAGGTTAACGAACGGGCACTTAGACTATGTAGGTTTACTAGCGGGCACTTGCACTCTCTAGGTTACCTAGCGGGCACTTGGACTATGTACGTTACCTAGTGGGCACTTGGACTATCTAGGTTAAGTAGCGGCCACTTGGACTATCTAGGTTACCTAGCGGGCACTTGGACTATGTAGGTTAACTAGCGGCCACTTGGACTATCTAGGTCAACTAGCGGGCACTTGGACTATGTAGGTTCCCTATCGGGCATTTGGGCTATGTAGCTTACCTAGCGGGCACTTGGACTAGGTAGGTTCCCTATCGGGCACTTGGAGAATGTAGGTTAACTAGGGGGCACTAGGACAATGTAGGTTACCTAGCGGGCCCTTGGACTATGTACGTTCCCTAGCGAGCACTTGGACTATGTAGGTTCCCTAGCGGGCACTTGGACTATGTAGGTTAACTAGCGGACACTTGGATGATCTAGGTTAACTAGCGGGTACTTGGACTATGTAGGTTAACTAGCGGGCCCTTGGACGATGTAGATTAACTGGCAGCACTTGGACTATCTACGTTAACTAGCGGGCCCTTGGACTATGTAGATTCCCTAGCGGGCACTCGGACTACGTAGGTTCCCTAGCGGGCAGTTGGACTATGGATGTTCCCTACGGACACTTGAACTATGTAAGTTAACTACCGGGCACTTGGACTATGTATGTTAACTAGCTGGACCTTGGACTACTTAGGTTAACTAGCGGACACTTTCACTATGTAGGTTCCCTATCGGGCACTGGGACTATGTAGGTTAACTAGCGGGCATTTGGACTATGTAGTGTACCTAGCGGGCACTTGGACTATGTAGGTTCCCTATCGGGCACTTGAAGAATGTAGGTTAACTAGGGGGCACTAGGACAATGTAGGTTACCTAGCGGGCTCTTGGACTATGTACGTTCCCTAGCGGGCACTTGGACTATCTATGTTACCTAGCGGGCACTTGGACTATGTAGGTTCCCTAGCGGGCACTTGGACTATGTAGGTTAACTAGCGGACACTTGGACGATCTAGGTTTACTAGCGGGTGCTTGGACTATGTAGGTTAACTAGCGGGCCCTTGGACAATGTAGATTAACTGGCAGCACTTGGATTATCTACGTTAACTAGCGGGCCCTTGGACTATGTTCACTCTCTAGCGTGCACTTGGACTACGTAGGTTCTCTAGCGGGCACTTGGACTATGGATGTTCCCTACGGACACTTGAACTATGTAAGTTAACTACCGGGCACTTGGACTATGTATGTAAACTAGCGGGCTCTTGGACTACTTAGATTAACTAGCGGACACTTTCACTATATAGGTTCCCTATCGGGCACTAGGACTATGTAGGTTAACTAGCGGGCATTTGGACTATGTAGGTTACCTAGCGGGCACTTGTTCTATCTAGGTTACCTATGGGGAACCTGGACTATGTAGGTTAACTAGTGGGCACTTGGACTATCTAGGTTAACTAGCAGGCACTTGGACGATGTAGGTTAACTAGCGGGCACTTATACTATCTAGGTTACCTAGCGGGCACTTGGACTATGTACGTTCCCTGGCGGGCACTTGGACTATCTACGTTACCTAGCGGGCACTAGGACTATGTACGTTACCTAGCGGGCACTTGGACTATGTACGTTCCCTGGCGGGCACTTGGACTATCTATGTTACCTAGCGGGCACTAGGACTATGTACGTTAACTAGTGGGCACTTGGACTATGTATGTTTCCTAGCGGGTACTTGGACTATATAGGTTCCCCAGCAGGCACTTGGTCTATCTAGGTTAACTAGCGGGCACTTGGACTATTAGGGCCCCTAGTGGGCATTTGGACTATATTGGTTACCTAGCGGGCACTTGGACTATGTAGGTTCCCTAGCGGGCACTTGGACTATGGATGTTCCCTACGGACACTTGAACTATGTAAGTTAATTACCTGGCACTTGGACTATGTATGTTAACTAGCGGACCCTTGGACTACTTAGGTTAACTAGCGGACACTTTCACTATGTAGGTTCCCTATCGGGCACTGGGACTATGTAGGTTAACTAGCGGGCATTTGGACTATGTAGGTTCCCTAGCGGGCACTTGGACTATGTAGGTTAACTAGGGGGCACTAGGACAATGTAGGTTACCTAGCGGGCCCTTGGACTTTGTACGTTCCCTAGCGGGCACTTGGACTATCTACGATACCTAGCGGGCACTTGGACTATGTAGGTTCCCTAGCGGGCACTTGGACTATGTAGGTTAACTAGCGGACACTTGGATGATCTAGGTTAACTAGCGGGTACTTGGACTATGTAGGTTAACTAGCGGGCCCTTGGACGATGTAGATTAACTGGCAGCACTTGGACTATCTACGTTAACTATCGGGTCCTTGGACTATGTAGATTCCCTAGAGGGCACTTGGATTACGTAGGTTCCCTAGCGGGCACTTGGACTATGGATGTTCCCTACGGACACTTGAACTATGTAAGTTAACTACCGGGCACTTGGACTATGTATGTAAACGAGCGGGTCCTTGGACTACTTAGGTTAACTAGCGGACACTTTCACTCTGTAGGTTCCCTATCGGGCACTGGGACTATGTAGGTTAACTAGCGGGCATTTGGACTATGTAGGTTACCTAGCGGGCACTTGGACTATGTGGGTTCCCTATCGGGCACTTGGAGAATATAAGTTATCTAGGGGGCACTAGGACAATGTAGGTTACCTAGCGGGCCCTTGTTCTATCTAGGTTACCTAGGGGGAACCTGGACTATGTAGGTTAACTAGTGGGCACTTGGACTATCTAGGTTACCTAGCAGGCACTTGGACTATGTAGGTTAACTAGCGGGCACTTGGACTATCTAGGTTACCTAGCGGGCACTTGGATTATTTACGTTCCCTAGCGGGCACTTGGACTATCTACGTTACCTAGCGGGCACTTGGACTATGTACATTACCTAGCGGGCACTTGGACTATGTATGTTTCCTAGCGGGTACTTGGACTAGATAGGTTCACTAGCGGGCACTTGGTCTATCTAGGTTAACTAGCGAGCACTTGGACTATCTAGGTTAACTAGCGGGCATTTGGACTATTAGGGCCCCTAGCGGGCATTTGGACTATATTGGTTACCTTGCGGGCACTTGGACTATGTAGGTTCCCTATCGGGCACTTGGAGAATGTAGGTTACCTAGCGGGCCCTTGGACTATGTACGTTCCCTAGAGGGCACTTGGACTATCTACGTTACCTAGCGCGCACTTGGACTATGTAATTTACCTAGCAGACACTTGCACTATGTAGGTTACCTAGCGGGCTCTTGGAGTATGTAAGTTAACTAGAGGACACTTAGACGATCTAGATTAACTAGTGGGCCCTTGGACGATGTAGGTTAACTAGCCAGTACTTGAACGATCTAGGTTAACTAGCGGGCACTTGGACGATCTAGGTTAACTAAGGGGCACTTGGACTATCAAAGTTAACAAGCGAGCCCTTGGAGTATGTAGTTTAACTAAGGGGCCCTTGGACTATCTAGGTTAACTAGATAACACTTGGACTATATAGGTTCCCTAGCGGGCACTTGCACTATCTAGGTTAACGAATGGGCACTTGGACTATGTAGGTTACCTAGCGGGCACATGGATTACGCACGTCCCCTAGTGGACACTTGGACTATCTAGGTTAACTATCGGCCACTTGGACTATCAAGGTTACCTAGCGGGCACTTGCACTATGTAGGTTAACTAGCGGGCACTTGGACTGTCTAGGTTACCTAGCGGGCACTTGGATTATCTAGGTTAACGAACGGCACATGGACTATGTATGTTACCTAGCCGCCACTTGGACTATCTAGGTTAGCTAACAGGAACTTGGACTATTTAGGTTCCCTAGCGGGCACTTGTACCATCTAAGATACCTAGTTGGCACTTGGACTATGTAGGTCAACTAGCGGTCCCTTGGACTATCTAGGTTAGCTAACGGGCACTTAGATTATGTAGGTTAACTAGTGGGCACTTGGAATATGTAGGTTAACTAGCAGGCCCATGGACTATGTAGGTTTACTAACAGGCGCTTGGACTATCTAGGTTCCCTAAAGGGCACATGGACTATCTAGGTTACCGAACGGGCACTTGGACCATCTAGGTTACCTAAAGGGCACTTGGACTATGTAGGCTAATTAGGGGGCCCTTGGACGATCTAGGTTACCTAGCGGGTACTTGAACTTTCTAGGTTAACTAGCGGGCACTTGCACTATCTAGTTTACCTAGCGGGCACTGGGACTATGTACGTTCGCTAGCGGGCACTTGGACTATCTAGGTTACGTAGCGGACACTTGGTATATAGATTAACTAGCGGGCACTTGGAGTATATAGGTTAACTAGTGGACACTTGCACGATCTAGGTTAACTAGCGGGCCCTTGCACTATATAGGTTAACTAGCGGGCCCATGGATTATGTAGGTTGATTAGCAGGCACTTGGACTATCTAGGTTAACTAGCGGGCACTTGGACTATGTAGTTTCCCTAGCGGGCATTTGGACTATTTAGGTTACCTAGCGGGCACTTGGACTATGTAGGTTACCTAGCGGGCACTTGGACTATCTAGGTTACCTAGCAGGCACTTTGACTCTCTAGGTTAAGTAACGGGCACTTGGACTATGTAGGTTGCCTAGCGGGCACTTTGATTATGTAGGTTCCCTATCGGGCACTTGGACTATGTAGGTTAACTAGCGGGCACTTTGAATGTCTAGGTTACCTAGCGGGCATTTGGATTATCTAGGTTAACAAACGGGCACTTGGACTATGTAGGTTACCTAGTCGCCACTTGGACTATCTAGGTTAGCTAACAGGCACATGGACTATCTAGGTTCCCTAGCGGGCACTTGTACTATCGAGTTTACCTAGATGGCACTTGGACTATGTAGGTCAACTAGCGGGCCCTTGGACTATGTAGGTTAGCAAACGGGCACATGGACTATCTAGGTTAACTAGCGGGCACTTGGGATATGTAGGTTAACTAGCGGGCCTATGGACTATGTAGGTTTATTAGAGGGCCCTTGGACTCTCTGGGTTCCCTAAAGGGCACTTGGATTATCTAGGTTACCGAACGGGCACTTGGACTATCTAGGTTACTTAGCGGGCACTTGGATTATGTAGGCTAACTAGGGGCCCCTTGGACGATCTAGGTTACCTAGCGGGTTCTTGAACTATCTAGGTTAACTAGCAGGCACTTGCACTATCTAGGTTACCTAGCGGGCACTTGGACTATGTACGTTCCCTAGCGGGCACTTGCGCTATCTATGTTAACTAGCGGGCAGTTGGACTATCTAGGTTAACTAGCATGCACTTGGACTACGTAGGTTCCTTAGTGGGCACTTGGACTATCTAGGTTGCCTAGTGGACACTTGGACGATATAGGTTAACTAGCGTGCCCTTGGAATATCTAGGTTACGTAGCGGGGACTTGGTATATAGGTTAACGAACGGGCACTCGGACAATGTAGATTAACTAGAGGACACATGGACTATCTAGGTTGACTAGTGGGTCCTTGGACTATGTAGGTTAACTAGCGGGCACTTGGACAATCTAGGTTAACCAGCGGGCACTTGGATGATCTAGGTTAACTAGCGGGCACTTGGACTATCAAAGTTAACAAGTGAGCCCTTGGACTATGTAGGTTAACAAGCGGGCCCTTGGACTATCTGGGTTACCTAGCGGGCACTTGGACTATATAGGTTACCTAGCGGACACTTGGACTATGTAGGTTACCTAGTGGGCACTTGGACTATCTAGGTTAACGAACGGGCACATGGAATATGCAGGTAACCTAGCGGACACTTGGACTGTCTAGGTTACCTAACGGGCACTTGGACTTCTAGGTTAACGAACAGGCTCTTGGGCTATGTAGGTTCCCTAGCGGGCACTTGGACTATCTAGGTTAGGTAACGGGCACTTGGACTATCTAGGTTACCTAGCGGGAACTTGGACAATGTAAGTTACCTAGCGGTCACTTGGACTATCTAGGTTACCTAACGGGCACTTTGACTATCTATGTTACATAGCGGGCACTTGGACTATGTAGGTTAACTAGCGAGCACTTGGATTCTAGGTTTCCTAGCGGGCACTTGGACTATCTAGGTTACCTAGCGGGCCCTTTGACTATGTAGGTTTCCTAGCGGGCACTTGGACTATCTAGGTTTACGAACGGGTACTTGGACTATGTAGGTAACCTAGCAGGCACTAGGACAGTCTAGGTTACCTAGCGGGCACTTGGACTATCTAGGTTAACGAACGGGCACTTTGACTATGTAAGTTACCCAGCGGGCACTTGGACTATGTAGGATCCCTATCGAACATTTGGACTACTTAGGTTACCTAGCGGGCACTTGTACCATCTAGGTTAACTAGCGAGCACTTGGACTATCTAGGCTAACTAGCGGACCTTGGACTATGTAGGTTAACTAGCGGGCCCTTGGACTATGTAGGTTAACTAGCGGGCCCTTGAACGATCTTGGTTAACTAGAGGGCACTTGGACTATCTAGGTTAACTAGCGGGCACTTGGATGATCAATGTTAACTAGCGGGCAATTGGACTATCTAGGTTAGCTAACGGGCACATGGACTAAGTACGTCCCCTAGTGGGCACTTGGACTATCTAGGTAAACTAACAGTCACTAGGACTATATAGGTTAACTAGCGGGCACTTGGATTATCTAGGTTACCCAGCGGGCACATGGACTATGTAGGTCAACTAGCGGGCCCTTGGACTATCTAGGTTAGCTAACTGGCACGTGGACTATGTCGGTTAACTAGCGGACACGTTCACGATCTAGGTTAACTAGCGGACTCTTGCACTATGTAGGTTAACTAGCGGGCCCATTGACTATGTAGGTTAACTAGCGGGCACTTTGACAATCTAGGTTAACTAGCGGGCACTTGGATGATATAGGTTAACTAGCGTGCCCTTGGAATATCTAGGTTACGTAGCGGGCGCTTGGTATATAGGTTAACTAGCGGACAGTTGGACAATCTAGGTTAACTAGCGGGCACTTGGACAATCTAGGTTAACTAGCGGGCACTTGGACTATCAAAGTTAACCAGTGAGCCCTTGGACTATGTAGGTTAACTAGCGGGCCCTTGGACTATCTGGGTTACCTAGCGTGCACTTGGATTATATAGATTACCTAGCGGGCACTTGGACTATCTAGGTTAACGAACGGGCACTTGGAATATGCAGGTAACCTAGCGGGCACTTGGACGGTCTAGGTTACCTAATGGGCACTTGGACTTCTAGGTTAACGAACGGGTTCGTGGGCTATGTAGGTTGCCTAGTGGGCACTTGGACTATCTAGGTTAGGTAACGGGCACTTGGACTATCTAGGTTACCTAGCGGGAACTTGGACAATGTAAGTTACCTAGCGGTCACTTGGACTATCTAGGTTACCTAACGGGCACTTTGACTATCTATGTTACATAGCGGGCACTTGGACTATGTAGGTTAACTAGCGAGCACTTGGATTCTAGGTTTCCTAGCGGGCACTTGGACTATCTAGGTTACCTAGCGGGCCCTTTGACTATGTAGGTTTCCTAGCGGGCACTTGGACTATCTAGGTTTACGAACGGGTACTTGGACTATGTAGGTAACCTAGCAGGCACTAGGACAGTCTAGGTTACCTAGCGGGCACTTGGACTATCTAGGTTAACGAACGGGCACTTTGACTATGTAAGTTACCCAGCGGGCACTTGGACTATGTAGGATCCCTATCGAACATTTGGACTACTTAGGTTACCTAGCGGGCACTTGTACCATCTAGGTTAACTAGCGAGCACTTGGACTATCTAGGCTAACTAGCGGACCTTGGACTATGTAGGTTAACTAGCGGGCCCTTGGACTATGTAGGTTAACTAGCGGGCCCTTGAACGATCTTGGTTAACTAGAGGGCACTTGGACTATCTAGGTTAACTAGCGGGCACTTGGATGATCAATGTTAACTAGCGGGCAATTGGACTATCTAGGTTAGCTAACGGGCACATGGACTAAGTACGTCCCCTAGTGGGCACTTGGACTATCTAGGTAAACTAACAGTCACTAGGACTATATAGGTTAACTAGCGGGCACTTGGATTATCTAGGTTACCCAGCGGGCACATGGACTATGTAGGTCAACTAGCGGGCCCTTGGACTATCTAGGTTAGCTAACTGGCACGTGGACTATGTCGGTTAACTAGCGGACACGTTCACGATCTAGGTTAACTAGCGGACTCTTGCACTATGTAGGTTAACTAGCGGGCCCATTGACTATGTAGGTTAACTAGCGGGCACTTTGACAATCTAGGTTAACTAGCGGGCACTTGGATGATATAGGTTAACTAGCGTGCCCTTGGAATATCTAGGTTACGTAGCGGGCGCTTGGTATATAGGTTAACTAGCGGACAGTTGGACAATCTAGGTTAACTAGCGGGCACTTGGACAATCTAGGTTAACTAGCGGGCACTTGGACTATCAAAGTTAACCAGTGAGCCCTTGGACTATGTAGGTTAACTAGCGGGCCCTTGGACTATCTGGGTTACCTAGCGTGCACTTGGATTATATAGATTACCTAGCGGGCACTTGGACTATCTAGGTTAACGAACGGGCACTTGGAATATGCAGGTAACCTAGCGGGCACTTGGACGGTCTAGGTTACCTAATGGGCACTTGGACTTCTAGGTTAACGAACGGGTTCGTGGGCTATGTAGGTTGCCTAGTGGGCACTTGGACTATCTAGGTTAGGTAACGGGCACTTGGACTATCTAGGTTACCTAGCGGGAACTTGGACAATGTAACTTACCTAGCGGGCCCTTGGACTATGTAGATTCCCTAGCGGGCACTTGGACTATGGATGTTCCCTACGGACACTTGAACTATGTAAGTTAACTACCGGGCACTTGGACTATGTATGTTAACTAGCGGGCCCTTGGACTACTTAGGTTAACTTGCGGACAATTTCACTATGTAGGTTCCCTATCGGGCACTGGGACTACTTAGGTTAACTAGCGGACAATTTCACTATGTAGGTTCCCTATAGGGCACTGGAACTATGTAGGTTAACTAGCGGGCATTTAGACTATGTAGGTTACCTAGCGGGCACTTGGACTATGTAGGTTCCCTATCGGGCATTTGGAGAATGTAAGTTAACTAGGGGGCACTAGGACAATGTAGGTTACCTAGCGGGCCCTTGTTCTATCTAGGTTACCTAGGGATCACCTGGACTATGTAGGTTAACTAGTGGGCACTTGGACTATCTAGGTTACCTAGCAGGCACTTGGACTATGTAGGTTAACTAGCGGGCACTTGGACTATCTAGGTTACCTAGCGGGCACTTGGACTATGTACGTTCCCTAGAGGGCACTTGGACTATCTACGTTACCTAGCGGGCACTTGGACTATGTATGTTACCTAGCAGGCACTTGGACTATGTATGTTTCCTAGCGGGCACTTGGACTATCTAGGTTAACTAGCGAGCACTTGGACTATCTAGGTTAACTAGCGGACATTTGGATTATTAGGGCCCCTAGCGGGCTTTTGGACTATATTGGTTACCTAGCGGGCACTTGGACTATGTAGGTTAACGAACAGGCACTTGGACTATGTAGGTAACCTAGTGGTCACTTGAACTGTCTAGGTTACCTAGCGGGCACTTGGACTATGTAGGTTAACTAGCGGGCACTTGGACAATCTAGGTTAACTAGCGGGCCCTTGGACGATGTAGGTTAACTAGCGGGCCCTTGCACTATGTAGGTTAACTAGCGGGCCCATGGATTATGTAGGTTTACTAGCAGGAACTTGGACTATTTAGGTTAACTAGCGGGCACTTGGACTATGTAGTTTCCCTAGCGGGCATTTGGACTATTTAGGTTACCTAGCGGGCATTTTGACTATGTAGGTTGCCTAGCGGGCACTTGGATTATGTAGGTTCCCTACCGGGCACTTGAACTATGTAGGTTAACTAGCGGGCATTTGGATTTTCAAGGTTACCTAGTGGGCACTTGGATTATCTAGGTGAAAGAACGGGAACTTGGACTATGTAGGTTACCTAGCCGCCACTTGGACTATCTAGGTTATCTAACAGGCACTTGGACTATCTAGGTTCTCTAGCGGGCACTTTTACTATCTAGGTTACCTAGCTGGCACTTGGACTATGTAGGTAAACTAGCGGCCCTTGGACTATCTAGGTTAGCTAACGGGCACTTACATTATGTAGGTTAACTAGCGAGTACTTGGAATATGTACGTTAAGTAGCGGACTCTTGCACTATGAAGGTTAACTAGCGGGCCCATGGACTATGTAGGTTTACTAGCGGGCCCGTGGACTTTCTAGATTCCCTAAAGGGCACTTGGACTATCTAGGTTACCGAACGGACACATGGACTATCTAGGTTACCCAGCGGGCACTTGGACTATGTAGGTTAATTAGGGGGCCCTTGGACGATCTAGGTTACCTAGCGGGTACTTGAACTATCTAGGTTAACTAGAGGGCACTTGCAGTATCTAGGTTACCTAGCAGGCACTTGGACTATGTACGTTCCCTAGCGGGCACTTGGGCTATCTATGTTAACTAGCGGGCACTTGGACTATCTAGGTTAACTAGCATGCACTTGGACAATGTAGGTTCCTTAGTGGGCACTTGGACTATCTAGGTTGCCTAGTGGGCACTTGGACGATATAGGTTAACTAGCGTGCCCTTGGAAAATCTAGGTTACGTAGCGGGAACTTGGTATATAGGTTAACGAACGGGCACTTGGACTATGTAGATTAACTAGAGGACACATGGACTATCTAGGTTGACTAGTGGGTCCTTGGACTATGTAGGTTAACTATCAGGCCCTTGGAGTATATGGGTTACCTAGCGGGCACTTGGACTATATAGGTTACCTAGCGGGCACTTGGACTATGTAGGTTACCTAGTGGGCACTTGGACTATCTAGGTTAACGAATGGGCACTTGGAATATGCAGGTAACCTAGCGGACACTTGGACTGTCTAGGTTACCTAACGGGCACTTGGACTTCTAGGTTAACGAACAGGCTCTTGGGCTATGTAGGTTGCCTAGCGGGCACTTGGACTATCTAGGTTAGGTAACGGGCACTTGGACTATCTAGGTTACCTAGCGGGAACTTGGACAATGTAAGTTACCTAGCGGTCTCTTGGAATATCTAGGTTACCTAACCGGCACTTTGACTATCTATGTTACATAGCGGGCACTTGGACTATGTAGGTTAACTAACGAGCACTTGGATTCTAGGTTTCCTAGCGGGCACTTGGACTATCTAGGTTAACGAACGGGTACTTGGACTATGTGGGTAACCTAGCAGGCACTAGGACAGTCTAGGTTACCTAGCGGGCACTTGGACTATCTAGGTTAACGAACGGGCACTTTGACTATGTAAGTTACCCAGCGGGCACTTGGACTATGTAGGATCCCTATGGGACATTTGGACTATTTAGGTTACCTAGCGGGCACTTGTACCATCTAGGTTAACTAACGGGAACTTGGACTATCTAGCTCAACTAGTGGGTCCTTGTACTATGTAGGTTAACTAGCGAGCACTTGGACTATCTAGGCTAACTAGCGGACCTTGGACTATGTAGGTTAACTAGCGGGCCCTTGGACTATGTAGGTTAACTAGCGGGCCCTTGAACGATCTATGTTAACTAGAGGGCACTTGGACTATCTAGGTTAACTAGCGGGCACTTGGATGATCAATGTTAACTAGCGGGCAATTGGACTATCTAGGTTAGCTAACGGGCACATGGACTAAGTACGTCCCCTAATGGGCACTTGGACTATCTAGGTAAACTAACAGTCACTAGGACTATATAGGTTAACTAGAGGGCACTTGGATTATCTAGGTTACCCAGCGGGCACATGGACTATGTAGGTCAACTAACGGGCCCTTGGACTATCTAGGTTAGCTAACTGGCACGTGGACTATGTCGGTTAAGTAGCGGACACTTTCACGATCTAGGTTAACTAGCGGGCTCTTGCACTATGTAGGTTAACTAGCGGGCCCATTGACTAAGTAGGTTAACCAGCGGGCACTTTGACGATCTAGGTTAACTAGCGGGCACTTGGATGATATAGGTTAACTAGCGTGCCCTTGGAATATCTAGGTTACGTAGCGGGCACTTGGTATATAGGTTAACTAGCGGGCACTTGGACAATCTAGGTTAACTAGCGGGCACATGGACAATCTAGGTTAACTAGCGGGCACTTGGACTATCAAAGTTAACAAGTGAGCCCTTGGACTATGTAGGTTAACTAGCGGGCCCTTGGACTATCTGGGTTACCTAGCGTGCACTTGGACTATATAGGTTACCTAGCGGGCACTTGGACTATCTAGGTTAACGAACGGGCACTTGGAATATGCAGGTAACCTAGCGGGCACTTGGACTGTCTAGGTTACCTAACGGGCACTTGGACTTCTAGGTTAACGAATGGGCTCGTGGGCTATGTAGGTCGCCTAGCGGGCACTTGGACTATCTAGGTTAGGTAACGGGCACTTGGACTATCTAGGTTACCTAGCGGGAACTTGGACAATGTAAGTTACCTAGCGGGCACTTGGACTATCTAGGTTACCTAACGGGCACTTTGACTATATAGGTTACCTAGCGGGCACTTGGACTATGTAGGTTAACTAGCGAGCACTTGGATTCTAGGTTACCTAGCGGGAACTTGGACAATGTATGTTACCTAGCGGGCACTTGGACTATCTAGGTTAACGAACGGGTACTTGGACTATGTAGGAAACCTAGCGGGCACTAGGACCGTCTAGGTTACCTAGCGGGCACTTGGACTATCTAGGTTAACGAACGGGCACTTGGACTATGTAGGTTACCCAGTGGGCACTTGGACTATGTAGGATCCCTATCGGACATTTGGACTACTTAGGTTATCTAGCGGGCACTTGTACCATCTAGGTTAACGAGCGGGCACTTGGACTATCTAGGTCAACTAGTGGGCCCTTGTACTATGTAGGTTAACTAGCGAGCAATTGGACTATCTAGGTTAACTAGCGGACCTTGGACTATGTAGGTTAACTAGCGGGCCCTTGGACTATGTAGGTTAACTAGCGGGCACTTGGACAATCTAGGTTAACTAGAGGGCACTTGGACTATCTAGGTTAACTAGCGTTCACTTGGACTATCTAGGTTAACTAGCGGGCACTTGGATGATCAATGTTAACTAGCGGGCACTTGGACTATCTAGGTTAGCTAACGGGCACATGGACTAAGTACGTCCCCTAGTGGGCACTTGGATTATCTAGGTAAACTAACGGGCACTAGGACTATCTAGGTTAACTAGCGAGCACTTGGATTATCTAGGTTACCCAACGGGCACTTGGACTATGTAGGTCAACTAGCGGGCTCTTGGACTATCTAGGATAGCTAACTGGCACGTGGACTATTTAGGTTAACTAGCGGGCTCTTGCACTATGTAGGTTAACTAGCGGGCCCATTGACTATGTAGGTTAACTAGCGGGCACTTGGACGATCTAGGTTAACTAGCGGGCACTTGGACGATATAGGTTAACTAGCGGGCACTTGGATTATCTAGGTTAGCTAGCGGGCTCTTGCACTATGTAGGTTAACTAGCGGGCCCATTGACTATGTAGGTTAACTAGCGGGCACTTGGACGATCTAGGTTAACTTGCGGGCACTTGGACGATATAGGTTATCTAGCGGGCACTTGGATTATCTAGGTTACCTAACGGGCACTTGGATTATGTAGGTTCCCTAGCGGACATTTGGACTATATAGATAACCTAGCGGGCACTTAGACTTTGTAGGTTACCTAGCGGGCACTTCGACTATATAAGTTACCTAGGTGTCACTTGAACTATCTACGTTGCCTAGCGGGTTCTTGGAGTATGTAGGTTACCTAGCGGGCTGTTGGACTATCTAGGTTACCTAGCAGGCATTGGACTATCTAGGTTAACTAACGGGCACTTGGACTATGTAGGCTAACTAGCGGGCATTTGGACTATAAAAGTTACCTAGCTGGCACTTGAACTATCTACGTTGCCTAGCGGGTTCTTGGAGTATGTAGGTTACCTAGCGTGCTGTTGGACTATCTAGGTTACCTAGCAGGCATTGGACTATCTAGGTTAACTAGCGAGCACTTGGACTATCTAGGATAACTAGTGGGCACTTGGACTATTAGGGTCCCTAGTGGGCATTTGGACTATGTAGGTTAACGAACAGGCACTTGGACTATATAGGTAACCTCGTGGTCACTTGAACTGTCTAGGTTACCTAGCGGGCACTTGGACTATGTAGGTTAACTAGCGGGCACTTGGACTATCTAGGTTAACTAGCGGGCCCTTGGACGATGTAGGTTAACTATCGGGCGCTTGGACTATGTAGGTTAACTAGCGGGCCCTTGGACTATGTAGGTAAACTAGCGTGCACTTGGACGATGAAGGTAAACTAGCAGGTACTTGGACTATGTAGGTTAACTAGCGGGCCTTTGTACTGTGTAGATTAACTGGTGGTACTTGGACTATCTACGTTAACTAGCGGGCAATTGGACTATGAAGATTCCCTAGCGGGCACTTGGACTATGTATGTTCCAGAGCGGGCACTTCGACTATGTAGGTTCCCTAGCAGGCACTTGGACTATGTAGGTCCCAGAGTGGGCACTTGGACTATCTAGGTTCCCTAGCGGGCACTTGGTCTATGTAGGTTATCTAGCGGGCACTTGGACGATCTAGGTTAACTAGCTGGCACTTGGACGATATAGGTTAACTAGCGGGCACTTGAATTATCTAGGTTACCTAGCGGGCACTTGGACTATGTAGGTTCCCTAGCGGGCATTTGGACTATATAGATAACCTAGCGGCCACTTAGACTTTGTAGGTTACCTAGCGGGCACTTGGACTATCTTGGTTACCTAGCTGGCACTTGAACTATCTACGTTGCCTAGCGGGTGCTTGGAGTATGTAGGTTACCTAGCGGGCTGTTGGACTATCTAGGTTAGCTAGCGGGCACTTGGACTATCTAGGTTAACTAACGGGCACTTGGACTATGTAGGTTCCCTAGCGGGCCCTTGGACTATGTAGGTTACCTATCGGGCACTTGGAGAATGTAGGTTAACTAGGGGGCACTAGGACTATGTAGGTTCCCTAGCGGGCCTTTAGACTATGTAAGTTCCCTAGCGGGCACTTGGACTATATGGGTTCCCTAGCGGACATTTGGACTATCTAGGTTACCTAACGGGCACTTGGAATATGTAGCTTCCCTAGCGGGCACTTGGATTATGTAGGTTCCCTATCGGGCACTTGGACTATGTAGGTTAACTAGCGGGCATTTGGACTATGTAGGTTACCTAGAGGGCACTTGGGCTATGTAGGTAGCCTGTGTGGCACTTGGAGAATGTATGTTAACTAGGGGGCACTAGGACAATGTAGGTTACCTAGCGGGCCCTTGGACTATTTTGTTACCTAGCAGGCACTTGGACTATGTAGGTTAACCAGCGGGCACTTGGACTATCTAGGTTACCTAGCGGGCACTTGGACTATGTGCGTTCCCTAGCGGGCACTTGGACTATCTATGTTACCTAGCGGGCACTTGGACTATGTACGTTAACTAGCGGGCACTTGGACTATGTAGGTTCCCTATCGGGCACTTGGACAATCTAGGTTAACTAGCGAACACTTGGACTATCCAGGATAGCTAGCAGGCACTTGGACTATTAGGGTCCCTAGCGGGCATTTGTATTATATAGGTTACCTAGCGGGCACTTGGACTATGTAGGTTAACGACCAGGCACTTGGACTATGTAGGTAACCTAGTGGTCACTTGAACTGTCTAGGTTACCCAGCGGACACTTGGACTATGTAGGTTAACTAGTGGGCACTTGGACTAAGTACGTTAACTAGCGGGCCCTTGGACGATGTAGGTTAACTAGCGGGCCTTTGGACTATGTAGGTTAACTAGCGGGCCCTTGGACTATGTAGGTTAACTAGCGGGCACTAGGAAGATCTAGGTTAACTCGCGGGTACTTGGACTATGTAGGTTAACTAGCAGGCCCTTGGACTATGTAGATTAGCTAGCGGCACTTGGACTACCTACGTTAACTAGTGGGCCCTTGTACTATGTAGATTCCCTAGCAGGCACTTGGACTATATATGTTCCAGAGCGGGCACTTGGACTATGTAGGTTCCCTAGCAGGCACTTGGACTATGTAGGTTCCAGAGCGGGCACTTGGACTATCTAGGTTCCCTAGCGGGCACTTGGACTCTGTAGGTTAACTAGCGGACTCTTGGATGATCTAGGTTAACTAGCGGGTACTTGGACTCTGTAGGTTAACTAGCGGGCCCTTGGACTATGTAGATTAACTAGCAGCACTTGGACTATCTACGTTAATTTGCGGGCCTTGGACTATGTAGATTCCTTAGGGGGCACTTGGATTATGTAGGTTCCCTAGCGGGCACTTGGACTATATATGTTCCCTAGCGGGCACTTGGTCTATGTATGTTCCCTACGGACACTTGAACTATGTAAGTTAACTACCGGGCACTTGGACTATGTATGTTAACTAGCGGGCACTTGGACTACTTAGGTTAACTAGCGGACACTTGCACTATGTAGGTTACCTAGCGGGCACTTGGACTATCTAGGTTAACTATCGGGCACTTGGACTATGTATGTTACCTAGGGGGAACTTGGACTATGTAGGTTAACTGGCGGACACTTGGACGATCTAGGTTAACTAGTGGGCCCTTGGACGACGTAGGTTATCTAGCCAGTACTTGGACGATCTAGGTTATCTAGCGGGCACTTGGACGATCTAGGTTAACAAATGGGCACTTGGACTATCAAAGTTAACAAGTGAGCCCTTGGACTATGTAGGTTAACTAGCGGGCCCTTGGACTGTCTAGGTTACCTAGCTGGCACTTGGACTATCTATGTTAACGAACGGGCACTTGAACTATGCAGGTAACCTAGCGGGCACTTGGACTGTCTAGGTTACATAGCGGCCACTTTTGCTGTCTAGGTTACATAGCGGGCACTTGGACTTCTAGGTTAACGAACGGGCACTTGGACTATGTAGGTTGCCTAGCGGGCACTTGGACTATCTAGGTTAGATAACGGGCACTTGGACTATCTAGGTTACCTAGCGGGAACTTGGACTATCTAGGTTTCCTAGCAGGCACTTGGATTATGAAGGATCCCTAGCGGGCACTTTGACTATGTAGGTTACCGAGCGGGCACTTGGACTATGTACGTCCCATAGTGGGCACTTGGACTATCTAGGTTAACTAACGCGCACTAGGACTATCTAGGTTAACTAGCGGGCAATTTGACCATCCAGGTTACCTAGTAGGCACTTGGATTATGAAGGATCCCTAGCTGGCACTTGGACTATCTAGGTTACCTAGCGGCCACTTGGACTATTTTGGTTAACTAGCGGACACTTGCACGATCTAGGTTAACTTGCGGGCCCTTGCACTATGTAGGTTATCTAGCGGGCTCATGGATTATGTAGGTTTACTAGCAGGCACTTGGACTATGTATGTTCCCTAGCGGGCACTTGGACTATGTATGTTCCCTACGGACACTTGAACTATGTAAGTTAACTACCGGGCACTTGGACTATGTATGTTAACTAGCGGGCACTTGGATTATGTAGTTTCCCTAGCGGACATTTGGACTATTTAGGTTACCAAGCGGGATCTTGGACTATGTAGGTTACCTAGAGAGCACTTGGACTATCTAGGTTACCTAGCAGGCACTTTGACTATCTAGGTTAACTAATGGGCACTTGGACTATGTAGGTTGCCTAGCGGGCACTTGGACTATCTAGGTTAGGTAACGGGCACTTGGACTATCTAGGTTACCTTGCGGGAACTTGGACTATCTAGGTTGCCTAGCAGGCACTTGGATTATGAAGGATCCCTAGCGGGCACTTTGACTATGTAGGTTACCTAGCGGGCACTTGGATTATGTACGTACCCTAGTGGGCACTTGGACTATCTAGGTTAACTAACGCGCACTAGGACTACCTAGGTTAACTAGCGGGCACTTAGACCATCTAGGTTACCTAGTAGGCACTTGGATTATGAAGGATCCCTAGCGGGCACTTGGACTATCTAGGTTACCTAGCAGCCACTTGGACTATGTAGGTTAACTAGCGGACACTTGTACGATCTTGGTTAACTTGCGGGCCCTTGCACTATGTAGGTTAACTAGCGGGCCCATGGATTATGTAGGTTTACTAGCAGGCACTTGGACTATGTATGTTCCCTAGCGGGCACTTGGACTATGTATGTTCCCTACGGACACTTGAACTATGTAAGTTAACTACCGGGCACTTGGACTATGTATGTTACCTAGCGGGCCCTTGGACTATCTAGGTTAACTAGCGGGCACTTGGATTATGTAGTTTCCCTAGCGGGCATTTGGACTATTTAGGTTACCAAGCGGGCACTTGGACTATGTAGGTTACCTAGCGAGCACTTGGACTATCTAGGTTACCTAGCAGGCACTTTGACTATCTAGGTTAACGAACGGGCACTTGGACTATGTAGGTTGCCTAGCGGGCACTTGGACTATGTAGGTTCCCTAGCGGGCACTTGGATTATGTAGGTTAACTAGCGGGCACTTGGATGATCAATGTTAACTAGCGGGCCCTTGGACTATCTAGGTTAGCTAACGTGGCACATGGACTAAGTACGTCCCCTAGTGGGCACTTGGACTATCTAGGTAAACTAACGGGCACTAGGACTATCTAGGTTACCTAGTTGGCACTTGGACTATGTAGGTCAACTAGCGGGCCCTTGGATTATCTAGGTTAGCTAACTGGCACATGGACTATGTAGGTTAACTAGGGGACACTTGCACGATCTAGGTTAACTAGCGGGCTGTTGCACTATGTAGGTTATCTAGCGGGCCCATTGACTATGTAGGTTAACTAGCGGGCACTTGGACGATCTAGGTTAACTAGCGGGCACTTGGACAATATAGGTTAACTAGGGGGCACTTGGATTATCTAGGTTAGCTAGCGGGCTCTTGCACTATGTAGGTTAACTAGCGGGCCCATTGAATATGTAGGTTAACTAGCGGGCACTTGGACAATCTAGGTTAACTAGCGGGCACTTGGACGATATAAGTTAACTAGCGGTCACTTGGATAATCTAGGTTATCTAGCGGGCACTTGGACTATGTAGGTTCCCTAGCGGGTTTTGGACTATATAGATAACCTAGCGGGCACTTAGACTTTGTAGGTTACCTAGCGGGCACTTGGACTATCTTGGTTAACTAACGGGCACTTGGACTATGTAGGTTCCCTAGTGGGCCCTTGGACTATGTAAGTTCCCTAGCGGGCACTTGGACAATGTGGGTTTCCTGGCGGGCATTTGTACTATCTAGGTTACCTAACGGGCAGTTGGACTATGTAGGTTCCCTAGCGGACACTTGCATTATGTAGGTTCCCTATCGGGCATTTGGACTATGTAGGTTACCTACCGGGCACTTGGACTATGTAGGTTCCCTAGCGGACACTTGCATTATGTAGGTTCCCTATCGGGCATTTGGACTATGTAGGTTACCTACCGGGCACTTGGACTATGTAGGTTCCGTAGCGGGCACTTGGAGAATGTAGGTTAACTAGGGGACACTAGGACAATGTAGGTTAACTAGGGGACACTAGGACAATGTAGGTTACCTAGCAGGCCCTTGGACTATCTATGTTACCTAGGGAGAACTTGGACTATGTTGGTTAACTAGCGGGCCCGTGGACTATCTAGGTTACCTAGCGGGCATTTGGACTATATAGGCTCCCTAGCTGGCATTTGGACTATATAGATTATCTAGCGGGCACTTAGACTTTGTAGGTTACCTAGCGGGCACATGGACTATCTAAGTTACCTAGCTGGCACTTGAACTATCTACGTTACCTAGCGGGTACTTGGAGTATGTTGGTTACCTACCGGGCTGTTGGACTATCTAGGTTACCTAGCAGGCACTTGGACTATCAGGTTAACTAACGGTCACTGGGACTATGTAGGTTCCCTAGCGGGCACTTGGAGAATGTAGGTTAACTAGGGGACACTAGGACAATGTAGGTTAACTAGGGGACACTAGGACAATGTAGGTTACCTAGCGGGCCCTAGGACTATCTATGTTACCTAGGGAGAACTTGGACTATGTAAGTTAACTATCGGGCACTAGGACGATCTAAGTTAACTAGCGGGCACTAGGACGATCTAGGTTAACTAGCGGGTACTTGGACTATGTAGTTTAACTAGCGGGCCCTTGGACTATGTAGATTAACTAGCAGCACTTGGACTATCTACGTTAACTAGCGGGCCCTTGGACTATGTAGATTCCCTAGCGGGCACTTGGACTATGTAGGTTCCCTAGCGGGCACTTGGAATATGTATGTTCCCTAGCGGAGACTTGGACTATGTATGTTCCCTACGGACACTTGAACTATTTAAGTTAACTACCGAACCCTTGGACTATGTAGGTTCCCTAGCGGACACTTGGACTATGTATGTTCCCTACAGACACTTGAACTCTGTAAGTTAACTACCGGGCACTTGGACTATGTATGTTAACCTGCGGGCCCTTGGACTACTTAGGTTAACTAGCGGACACTTGCACTATGTAGGTTACCTAGCGGGCACTTGGACTATCTAGGTTAACTAGCGGGCGCTTGGACTATGTAGGTTAACTAGCGGACACTTGCACTATGTTGGTTACCTAGCGGGCACATGGACTATGTACCTTCCCTAGCGGGCACTTGGACAATCTATGTTAACTAGCGGGCACTTGGACTATGTAGGTTACCTAGAAGACACTTGCACTATGTAGGTTACCTAGTGGGCACTTGGACTATGTAGGTTAACTAGAGGACACTTGGACGATCTAGATTAACTAGTGGGCCCTTGGATGATGTACGTTAACTAGCCAGTACTTGAACGATCTAGGTTAACTAGCGGGCACTTGGACGATCTAGGTTAACTAAGGGGCACTTGGACTATCAAAGATAACAAGCGAGCCCTTGGACTATGTAGGTAAACTAGCGGGCCCTTGGACGATCTAGGTTAACTAGATAGCAGTTGGACTATATAGGTTCCCTAGCGGGCACTTGCACTATCTAGGTTAACGAACGGGCACTGGACTATGCAGGTAACCTAGCGGGCACTTGGACTGTCTAGGTTACATAGTGGGCACTTGGACTGTCTAGGTTACATAGCGGGCACTTGGACTTCTAGGTTAACGAACGGGCAATTGGACTATGTAGGTTGCCTAGCGGGCACTTGGACTATCTAGGTTAGGTAACGGACACTAGAACTATCTAGGTTACCTAGCAGGCACTTGGACTATGTACGTCCCCTAGTGGGCACTTGGACTATCTAGGTTAACTAGCGGGCACTTGGACTATGTAGGTTAACTAGCGGACACTTGCACGATCTAGGTTAACTAGCGGGCCCATGGATTATGTAGGTTTACTAGCAGGCACTTGGACTATCTAGGTTAACTAACGGGCACTAGGACTATGTAATTTCCCTAGCGGGTATTTGGACTATTTAGGTTATCAAGCGGGCACTTGGACTATGTAGGTTACCTAGCGAGCACTTGGACTATGTAAGTTCCCTAGCGGGCACTTGGATTATGTAGGTTCCCTTTAGGGCACTTGGACTATGTAGGTTAACTAGCGGGCTCTGGAAGATCTAGGTTAACTAGCGGGCACTTGGACGATATAGGTTAACTAGCGGGCACTTGGATTATCTAGGTTACCTAGCGGGCACTTGGACTATGTAGGTTCCCTAGCGGGCATTTGGACTACATAGATAACCTGGCGGGCACTTAGACTTCGTAGGTTACCTAGCGGGCACTTGGACTATCTAGGTTACCTAGCTGGCGCTTGAATTATCTACGTTGCCTAGTGGGTTCTTGGAGTATGTAGGTTACCTACCGGGCTATTGGACTATCTAGGTTACATAGCGGGCACTTAGACTATCAAGGTTAACTAGCGGGCACTTGGACTATCTAGGTTAACTCGCGTGCATATGGACTATATAGGTTCCTTAGCGGGCACTTGGACTATCTAGGTTGCCTAGCGGGCACTTGGACGATATAGGTTAACAAGCGTGCCCTTGGAATATGTAGGTTACATAGCGGGCACTTGGTATATAGGTTAACGAACGGGCACTTCGAATATGCAGGTAACCTAGCGGCACTTGGACTGTCTAGGTTACCTAGCGGGCCCTTGGACTATGTAGATTAACTAGCAGCACTTGGACTATCTACGTTAATTTGCGGGCCTTGGACTATGTAGATTCCTTAGGGGGCACTTGGATTATGTAGGTTCCCTAGCGGGCACTTGGACTATATATGTTCCCTAGCGGGCACTTGGTCTATGTATGTTCCCTACGGACACTTGAACTATGTAAGTTAACTACCGGGCACTTGGACTATGTATGTTAACTAGCGGGCACTTGGACTACTTAGGTTAACTAGCGGACACTTGCACTATGTAGGTTACCTAGCGGGCACTTGGACTATCTAGGTTAACTATCGGGCGCTTGGACTATGTATGTTACCTAGGGGGAACTTGGACTATGTAGGTTAACTGGCGGACACTTGGACGATCTAGGTTAACTAGTGGGCCCTTGGACGACGTAGGTTAACTAGCCAGTACTTGGACGATCTAGGTTATCTAGCGGGCACTTGGACGATCTAGGTTAACAAATGGGCACTTGGACTATCAAAGTTAACAAGTGAGCCCTTGGACTATGTAGGTTAACTAGCGGGCCCTTGGACTGTCTAGGTTACCTAGCTGGCACTTGGACTATCTATGTTAACGAACGGGCACTTGAACTATGCAGGTAACCTAGCGGGCACTTGGACTGTCTAGGTTACATAGCGGCCACTTTTGCTGTCTAGGTTACATAGCGGGCACTTGGACTTCTAGGTTAACGAACGGGCACTTGGACTATGTAGGTTGCCTAGCGGGCACTTGGACTATCTAGGTTAGATAACGGGCACTTGGACTATCTAGGTTACCTAGCGGGAACTTGGACTATCTAGGTTTCCTAGCAGGCACTTGGATTATGAAGGATCCCTAGCGGGCACTTTGACTATGTAGGTTACCGAGCGGGCACTTGGACTATGTACGTCCCATAGTGGGCACTTGGACTATCTAGGTTAACTAACGCGCACTAGGACTATCTAGGTTAACTAGCGGGCAATTTGACCATCCAGGTTACCTAGTAGGCACTTGGATTATGAAGGATCCCTAGCTGGCACTTGGACTATCTAGGTTACCTAGCGGCCACTTGGACTATTTAGGTTAACTAGCGGACACTTGCACGATCTAGGTTAACTTGCGGGCCCTTGCACTATGTAGGTTATCTAGCGGGCTCATGGATTATGTAGGTTTACTAGCAGGCACTTGGACTATGTATGTTCCCTAGCGGGCACTTGGACTATGTATGTTCCCTACGGACACTTGAACTATGTAAGTTAACTACCGGGCACTTGGACTATGTATGTTAACTAGCGGGCACTTGGATTATGTAGTTTCCCTAGCGGACATTTGGACTATTTAGGTTACCAAGCGGGATCTTGGACTATGTAGGTTACCTAGAGAGCACTTGGACTATCTAGGTTACCTAGCAGGCACTTTGACTATCTAGGTTAACTAATGGGCACTTGGACTATGTAGGTTGCCTAGCGGGCACTTGGACTATCTAGGTTAGGTAACGGGCACTTGGACTATCTAGGTTACCTTGCGGGAACTTGGACTATCTAGGTTGCCTAGCAGGCACTTGGATTATGAAGGATCCCTAGCGGGCACTTTGACTATGTAGGTTACCTAGCGGGCACTTGGATTATGTACGTACCCTAGTGGGCACTTGGACTATCTAGGTTAACTAACGCGCACTAGGACTACCTAGGTTAACTAGCGGGCACTTAGACCATCTAGGTTACCTAGTAGGCACTTGGATTATGAAGGATCCCTAGCGGGCACTTGGACTATCTAGGTTACCTAGCAGCCACTTGGACTATGTAGGTTAACTAGCGGACACTTGTACGATCTTGGTTAACTTGCGGGCCCTTGCACTATGTAGGTTAACTAGCGGGCCCATGGATTATGTAGGTTTACTAGCAGGCACTTGGACTATGTATGTTCCCTAGCGGGCACTTGGACTATGTATGTTCCCTACGGACACTTGAACTATGTAAGTTAACTACCGGGCACTTGGACTATGTATGTTACCTAGCGGGCCCTTGGACTATCTAGGTTAACTAGCGGGCACTTGGATTATGTAGTTTCCCTAGCGGGCATTTGGACTATTTAGGTTACCAAGCGGGCACTTGGACTATGTAGGTTACCTAGCGAGCACTTGGACTATCTAGGTTACCTAGCAGGCACTTTGACTATCTAGGTTAACGAACGGGCACTTGGACTATGTAGGTTGCCTAGCGGGCACTTGGACTATGTAGGTTCCCTAGCGGGCACTTGGATTATGTAGGTTAACTAGCGGGCACTTGGATGATCAATGTTAACTAGCGGGCCCTTGGACTATCTAGGTTAGCTAACGTGGCACATGGACTAAGTACGTCCCCTAGTGGGCACTTGGACTATCTAGGTAAACTAACGGGCACTAGGACTATCTAGGTTACCTAGTTGGCACTTGGACTATGTAGGTCAACTAGCGGGCCCTTGGATTATCTAGGTTAGCTAACTGGCACATGGACTATGTAGGTTAACTAGGGGACACTTGCACGATCTAGGTTAACTAGCGGGCTGTTGCACTATGTAGGTTATCTAGCGGGCCCATTGACTATGTAGGTTAACTAGCGGGCACTTGGACGATCTAGGTTAACTAGCGGGCACTTGGACAATATAGGTTAACTAGGGGGCACTTGGATTATCTAGGTTAGCTAGCGGGCTCTTGCACTATGTAGGTTAACTAGCGGGCCCATTGAATATGTAGGTTAACTAGCGGGCACTTGGACAATCTAGGTTAACTAGCGGGCACTTGGACGATATAAGTTAACTAGCGGTCACTTGGATAATCTAGGTTATCTAGCGGGCACTTGGACTATGTAGGTTCCCTAGCGGGTTTTGGACTATATAGATAACCTAGCGGGCACTTAGACTTTGTAGGTTACCTAGCGGGCACTTGGACTATCTTGGTTAACTAACGGGCACTTGGACTATGTAGGTTCCCTAGTGGGCCCTTGGACTATGTAAGTTCCCTAGCGGGCACTTGGACAATGTGGGTTTCCTGGCGGGCATTTGTACTATCTAGGTTACCTAACGGGCAGTTGGACTATGTAGGTTCCCTAGCGGACACTTGCATTATGTAGGTTCCCTATCGGGCATTTGGACTATGTAGGTTACCTACCGGGCACTTGGACTATGTAGGTTCCCTAGCGGACACTTGCATTATGTAGGTTCCCTATCGGGCATTTGGACTATGTAGGTTACCTACCGGGCACTTGGACTATGTAGGTTCCGTAGCGGGCACTTGGAGAATGTAGGTTAACTAGGGGACACTAGGACAATGTAGGTTAACTAGGGGACACTAGGACAATGTAGGTTACCTAGCAGGCCCTTGGACTATCTATGTTACCTAGGGAGAACTTGGACTATGTTGGTTAACTAGCGGGCCCGTGGACTATCTAGGTTACCTAGCGGGCATTTGGACTATATAGGCTCCCTAGCTGGCATTTGGACTATATAGATTATCTAGCGGGCACTTAGACTTTGTAGGTTACCTAGCGGGCACATGGACTATCTAAGTTACCTAGCTGGCACTTGAACTATCTACGTTACCTAGCGGGTACTTGGAGTATGTTGGTTACCTACCGGGCTGTTGGACTATCTAGGTTACCTAGCAGGCACTTGGACTATCAGGTTAACTAACGGTCACTGGGACTATGTAGGTTCCCTAGCGGGCACTTGGAGAATGTAGGTTAACTAGGGGACACTAGGACAATGTAGGTTAACTAGGGGACACTAGGACAATGTAGGTTACCTAGCGGGCCCTAGGACTATCTATGTTACCTAGGGAGAACTTGGACTATGTAAGTTAACTATCGGGCACTAGGACGATCTAAGTTAACTAGCGGGCACTAGGACGATCTAGGTTAACTAGCGGGTACTTGGACTATGTAGTTTAACTAGCGGGCCCTTGGACTATGTAGATTAACTAGCAGCACTTGGACTATCTACGTTAACTAGCGGGCCCTTGGACTATGTAGATTCCCTAGCGGGCACTTGGACTATGTAGGTTCCCTAGCGGGCACTTGGAATATGTATGTTCCCTAGCGGAGACTTGGACTATGTATGTTCCCTACGGACACTTGAACTATTTAAGTTAACTACCGAACCCTTGGACTATGTAGGTTCCCTAGCGGACACTTGGACTATGTATGTTCCCTACAGACACTTGAACTCTGTAAGTTAACTACCGGGCACTTGGACTATGTATGTTAACCTGCGGGCCCTTGGACTACTTAGGTTAACTAGCGGACACTTGCACTATGTAGGTTACCTAGCGGGCACTTGGACTATCTAGGTTAACTAGCGGGCGCTTGGACTATGTAGGTTAACTAGCGGACACTTGCACTATGTTGGTTACCTAGCGGGCACATGGACTATGTACCTTCCCTAGCGGGCACTTGGACAATCTATGTTAACTAGCGGGCACTTGGACTATGTAGGTTACCTAGAAGACACTTGCACTATGTAGGTTACCTAGTGGGCACTTGGACTATGTAGGTTAACTAGAGGACACTTGGACGATCTAGATTAACTAGTGGGCCCTTGGATGATGTACGTTAACTAGCCAGTACTTGAACGATCTAGGTTAACTAGCGGGCACTTGGACGATCTAGGTTAACTAAGGGGCACTTGGACTATCAAAGATAACAAGCGAGCCCTTGGACTATGTAGGTAAACTAGCGGGCCCTTGGACGATCTAGGTTAACTAGATAGCAGTTGGACTATATAGGTTCCCTAGCGGGCACTTGCACTATCTAGGTTAACGAACGGGCACTGGACTATGCAGGTAACCTAGCGGGCACTTGGACTGTCTAGGTTACATAGTGGGCACTTGGACTGTCTAGGTTACATAGCGGGCACTTGGACTTCTAGGTTAACGAACGGGCAATTGGACTATGTAGGTTGCCTAGCGGGCACTTGGACTATCTAGGTTAGGTAACGGGCACTAGAACTATCTAGGTTACCTAGCAGGCACTTGGACTATGTACGTCCCCTAGTGGGCACTTGGACTATCTAGGTTAACTAGCGGGCACTTGGACTATGTAGGTTAACTAGCGGACACTTGCACGATCTAGGTTAACTAGCGGGCCCATGGATTATGTAGGTTTACTAGCAGGCACTTGGACTATCTAGGTTAACTAACGGGCACTAGGACTATGTAATTTCCCTAGCGGGTATTTGGACTATTTAGGTTATCAAGCGGGCACTTGGACTATGTAGGTTACCTAGCGAGCACTTGGACTATGTAAGTTCCCTAGCGGGCACTTGGATTATGTAGGTTCCCTTTAGGGCACTTGGACTATGTAGGTTAACTAGCGGGCTCTGGAAGATCTAGGTTAACTAGCGGGCACTTGGACGATATAGGTTAACTAGCGGGCACTTGGATTATCTAGGTTACCTAGCGGGCACTTGGACTATGTAGGTTCCCTAGCGGGCATTTGGACTACATAGATAACCTGGCGGGCACTTAGACTTCGTAGGTTACCTAGCGGGCACTTGGACTATCTAGGTTACCTAGCTGGCGCTTGAATTATCTACGTTGCCTAGTGGGTTCTTGGAGTATGTAGGTTACCTACCGGGCTATTGGACTATCTAGGTTACATAGCGGGCACTTAGACTATCAAGGTTAACTAGCGGGCACTTGGACTATCTAGGTTAACTCGCGTGCATATGGACTATATAGGTTCCTTAGCGGGCACTTGGACTATCTAGGTTGCCTAGCGGGCACTTGGACGATATAGGTTAACAAGCGTGCCCTTGGAATATGTAGGTTACATAGCGGGCACTTGGTATATAGGTTAACGAACGGGCACTTCGAATATGCAGGTAACCTAGCGGCACTTGGACTGTCTAGGTTACCTAGCGGGCACATGGACTATCTAGGTTAACTAGCGGGCACTTGGACTATCTAGGTCAACTAGTGGGCCCTTGTACTATGTAGGTTAACTAGCGGGCCCTTGGATGATCTAGGTTAACTAGAGGGCACATGGACTCTCTAGGTTAACTAACGGGCACTTGGACTATGTAGGTTCCCAAGCGGGCCCTTGGACTATTTAGGTTACCTATCGGGTACTTGGAGAATGTAGGTTAACTAGGGGGCACTAGGACTATGTAGGTTCCCTAGCGGGCCTTTAGACTATGTAAGTTCCCTAGCGGGCAATTGGATTATATGGGTTCCCTAGCGGACATTTGGACTATCTAGGTTACCTAACGGGCACTTGGAATATGTAGCTTCCCTAGCGGGCACTTGGATTATGTAGGTTCCCTATCAGGCACTTGGACTATGTAGGTTAACTAGCGGGCATTTGGACTATGTAGGTTACCTAGCGGGCACTTGGAATATGTAGGTTCCCTGTGTGGCACTTGGAGAATGTGTGTTAACTAGGGGGCACTAGGACTATGTAGGTTACCTAGCGGGCCCTTGGACTATCTAGGTTACCTAGCAGGCACTTGGACTATGTACGTTCCCTAGCGGGCACTTGGACTATCTACGTTACCTAGCGGGTACTTGGACTATCTATGTTAACTAGCGGGCACTTGGACTATGTAGGTTCCCTATCGGGCACTCAGACAATCTAGGTTAACTAGCGAGTACTTGGACTATCCAGGATAACTAGCGGGTACTTGGCCTATTAGGGTCCCTAGCGGGCATTTGTATTATATAGGTTACCTAGCGGGCACTTGGACTATGTAGGTAAACGACCAGGCACTTGGACTATGTAGGTAACCTAGTGGTCACTTGAACTGTCTAGGTTACCCAGCGGGCACTTGGACTATGTAGGTTAACTAGGGGGCACTTGGACTAAGTAGGTTAACTAGCGGGCCCTTGGACGATGTAGGTTAACTAGCGGGCCCTTGGACTATGTAGGTTAACTAGCGGGCCCTTGGACTATGTAGGTTAACTAGCGGGCACTAGGAAGATCTAGGTTAACTAGCGGGTACTTGGACTATGTATGTTAACTAGCAGGCCCTTGGACAATGTAGATTAACTAGCGGCACTGGGACTACCTACGTTAACTAGTGGGCCCTTGGACTATGTAGATTCCCTAGCGGGCACTTGGACTATATATGTTCCAGAGCCGGCACTTGGACTATGTAGGTTCCCTAGCAGGCACTTGGACTATGTAGGTTCCAGAGCGGGCACTTGGACTATCTAGGTTCCCTAGCGGGCACTTGGAAAATGTAGGTTCCCTGTGTGGCACTTGGAGAATGTATGTTATCTAGGGGGCACAAGGACAATGTAGGTTACCTAGCGGGCCCTTGGACTATCTAGGTTACCTAGCAGGCACTTGGACTATGTAGATTACCTAGCGGGCACTTGGACTATCTAGGTTACCTAGCGGGCACTTGGACTATGTACGTTCCCTAGCGGGCACTTGGACTATCTACGTTACCAAGCGGGTACTTGGACTATCTATGTTAACTAGCGGGCACTTGGACTATGTAGGTTCCCTATCGGGCACTTGGACAATCTAGGTTAACTAGCGAGCACTTGGACTGTCCAGGATAACTAGCAGGCACTTGGACTATTAGGGTCCCCAGCGGGCATTTGTATTATATACTTTACCTAGCGGGCACTTGGACTACGTAAGTTAACTATCGGGCACTTGGACTATGTAGGTTAACTAGCGGACACTTGCACGATCTAGGTTAACTAGCGGGCCCTTGCACTATGTAGGTTAACTAGCGGGCCCATGGATTATGTAGGTTTACTAGCAGGCACTTGGACTATCTAGGTTAACTAGCGGGCACTTGGACTATGTAGTTTCCCTAGCGGGCATTTGGACTATTTAGGTTACCAAGCGGGCACTTGGACTATGTAGGTTACCTAGCGAGCACTTGGACTATCTAGGTTACCTAGCAGGCACTTTGACTATCTAGGTTAACTAACGGGCACTTGGACTATGTAGGTTGCCTAGCGGGCACTTGGATTATGTATGTTCCCTTTGGGGCACTTGGACTATGTAGGTTAACTAGCGGGCACTTGGACTGTCTAGGTTACCTAGGGGGCACTTGGATTATCTAGGTTAACGAACGGCACATGGACTATGTAGGTAACCTAGCCGCCACTTGGACTATCTAGGTTAGCTAAAGGAACTTGGACTATTTAGGTTCCCTAGCGGGCACTTGTACCATCTAAGATACCTAGTTGGCACTTGGACCATGTAGGTCAACTCGCGGTCCCTTGGACTATTTAGGTTAGCTAACGGGCACTTAGATTATGTAGGTTAACTAGTGGGCACTTGGAATATGTAGGTTAACTAGCGGGCCATGGACTATGTAGGTTTACTAACAGGCGCTTGGACTATCTAGGTTCCCTAAAGGGCACATGGACTATCTAGGTTACCGAACAGGCACTTGGACTATCTAGGTTACCTAAAGGGCACTTGGACTATGTAGGCTAATTAGGGGGCCCTTGGACGATCTAGGTTACCTAGCGGGTACTTGAACTTTCTAGGTTAACTAGCGGGCACTTGCACTATCTAGGTTACCTAGCGGGCACTGGGACTATGTACGTTAGCTAGCGGGCACTTGGACTATCTAGGTTACGTAGCGGGCATTTGGTATATAGATTAACTAGCGGGCACTTGGACTATATAGGTTAACTAGCGGACACTTGCACGATCTAGGTTAACTAGCGGGCCCTTGCACTATATAGGTTAACTAGCAGGCCCATGGATTATGTAGGTTTACTAGCAGGCACTTGGACTATCTAGGTTAACTAGCGGGCACATGGACTATGTAGTTTCCCTAGCGGTCATTTGGACTATTTAGGTTACCTAGCGGGCACTTGGACTATGTTGGTTACCTAGCGGGCACTTGGACTATCTAGGTTACCTAGCAGGCACTTTGACTCTCTAGGTTAAGTAACGGGCACTTGGACTATGTAGGTTGCCTAGCGGGCACTTTGATTATGTAGGTTCCCTATCAGGCACTTGGACTATGTAGGTTAACTAGCGGGCACTTTGAATGTCTAGGTTACCTAGCGGGCACTTGGATTATCTAGGTTAACAAACGGGCACTTGGACTATGTAGGTTACCTAGTCGCCACTTGGACTATCTAGGTTAGCTAACAGGCACTTGGACTATCTAGGATCCCTAGCGGGCACTTGTACTATCTAGGTTACCTAGCTGGCACTTGGACTCTGTAGGTCAACTAGCGGGCCCTTGGACTATGTAGGTTAGCAAACGGGCACATGGACTATCTAGGTTAACTAGCGGGCACTTGGGATATGTAGGTTAACTAGCGGGCCCATGGACTATGTAGGTTTATTAGAGGGCCCTTGGACTCTCTGGGTTCCCTAAAGGGCACTTGGATTATCTAGGTTACCGAACGGGCACTTGGACTATCTAGGTTACTTAGCGGGCACTTGGATTATGTAGGCTAACTAGGGGGCCCTTGGACGATCTAGGTTACCTAGCGGGTACTTGAACTATCTAGGTTAACTAGCAGGCACTTGGACTATCTAGGTTACCTAGCGGGCACTTGGACTATGTACGTTCCGTAGCGGGCACTTGGGCTATCTATGTTAACTAGCGGGCAGTTGGACTATCTAGGTTAACTAGCATGCACTTGGACTATGTAGGTTCCTTAGTGGGCACTTGGACTATCTAGGTTGCCTAGTGGGCACTTGGACGATATAGGTTAACTAGCGTGCCCTTGGACTATCTGGGTTACCTAGTGGGCCCTTAGACTATGTAGGTTACCTAGTGGGCACTTGGACTATCTAGGTTAACGAACGGGCACTTGGAATATGCAGGTAACCTAGCGGACACTTGGACTGTCTAGGTTACCTAACGGGCACTTGGACTTCTAGGTTAACGAACAGGCTCTTGGGCTATGTAGGTTGCCTAGCGGGCATTTGGACTATCTAGGTTAGGTAACGGGCATTTGGACTATCTAGGTTACCTAGCGGGAACTTGGACAATGTAAGTTACCTAGCGGTCACTTGGACTATCTAGGTTACCTAACGGGCACTTTGACTATCTATGTTACATAGCGGGCACTTGGACTATGTAGGTTAACTAGCGAGCACTTGGATTCTAGGTTTCCTAGCGGGCACTTGGACTATCTAGGTTACCTAGCGGGCCCTTTGACTTTGTAGGTTTCCTAGCGGGCACTTGGACTATCTAGGTTAACGAACGGGTGCTTGGACTATGTAGGTAACCTAGCAGGCACTAGGACAGTCTAGGTTACCTAGCGGGCACTTGGACTATCTAGGTTAACGAACGGGCACTTTGACTATGTAAGTTACCCAGCGGGCACTTGGACTATGTAGGATCCCTATCGGACATTTGGACTACTTAGGTTACCTAGCGGGCACTTGTACCATCTAGGTTAACTAACGGGCACTTGGACTATCTAGCTCAACTAGTGGGCCCTTGTACTATGTAGGTTAACTAGCGAGCACTTGGACTATCTAGGCTAACTAGCGGACCTTGGACTATGTAGGTTAACTAGCGGGCCCTTGGACTATGTAGGTTAACTAGCGGGCACTTGAACGATCTAGGTTAACTAGAGGGCACTTGGACTATCTAGGTTAACTAGCGGACACTTGGATGATCAATGTTAACTAGCGGGCACTTGGACTATCTAGGTTAGCTAACGGGCACATGGACTAAGTACGTCCCCTAGTGGGCACTTGGACTATCTAGGTAAACTAACAGTCACTAGGACAATATAGGTTAACTAGCGGGCACTTGGATTATCTAGGTTACCCAGCGGGCACATGGACTATGTAGGTCAACTAGCGGGCCCTTGGACTATCTAGGTTAGCTAACTGGCACGTGGACTATGTAGGTTAACTAGCGGACACTTTCACGATCTAGGTTAACTAGCGGGCTCTTGCACTATGTAGGTTAACTAGCGGGCCCATTGACTATGTAGGTTAACTAGCGGGCACTTTGACGATCTAGGTTAACTAGCGGGCACTTGGATGATATAGGTTAACTAGCGTGCCCTTGGAATATCTAGGTTACGTTGCGGGCACTTGGTATATAGGTTAACTAGCGGGCACTTGGACAATCTAGGTTAACTAGCGGGCACTTGGACAATCTAGGTTAACTAGCGGGCACTTGGATGATCTAGGTTAACTAGCGGGCACTTGGATGATCTAGGTTGACTAGCGGGCACTTGGACTATCAAAGTTAACAAGTGAGCCCTTGGACTATGTAGGTTAACTAGCGGGCCCTTGGACTATCTGGGTTACCTAGCGTGCACTTGGACTATATAGGTTACCTAGCGGGCACTTGGACTATCTAGGTTAACGAACGGGCACTTGGAATATGCAGGTAACCTAGCGGGCAATTGGACTGTCTAGGTTACCTAACGGGCACTTGGACTTCTAGGTTAACGAACGCGCTCGTGGGCTATGTAGGTTGCCTAGTGGGCACTTGGACTATCTAGGTTAGGTAACGGGCACTTGGACTATCTAGGTTACCTAGTGGGAACTTGGACAATGTAAGTTACCTAGCGGGCCCTTGGACTATGTAGATTCCCTAGCGGGCAATTTGGACTATGGAAGTTCCCTACGGACACTTGAACTATGTAAGTTAACTACCGGGCACTTGGACTATGTATGTTAACTAGCGGGCCCTTGGACTACTTAGGTTAACTAGCGGACAATTTCACTATGTAGGTTCCCTATAGGGCACTGGGACTATGTAGGTTAACTAGCGGGCATTTGGACTATGTAGGTTACCTAGCGGGAACTTGGACTATGTAGGTTCCCTATCGGGCATTCGGAGAATGTAAGTTAACTAGGGGGCACTAGGACAATGTAGGTTACCTAGCGGGCCCTTGTTCTATCTAGGTTACCTAGGGATCACCTGGACTATGTAGGTTAACTAGTGGGCACTTGGACTATCTTTGTTACCTAGCAGGCACTTGGACTATGTAGGTTAACTAGCGGGCACTTGGACTATCTAGGTTACCTAGCGGGCACTTGGACTATGTACGTTCCCTAGAGGGCACTTGGACTATCTATGTTATCTAGCGGGCACTTGGACTATGTATGTTACCTAGCAGGCACTTGGACTATGTATGTTTCCTAGCGAGCACTTGGTCTATCTAGGTTAACTAGCGGGCAGTTGGACTATCTAGGTTAACTAGCGAGCACTTGGACTATCTAGGTTAACTAGCGGACATTTGGACTATTACGGCCCCTAGTGGGCATTTGGACTATATTGGTTACCTAGCGGGCACTTGGACTATGTAGGTTAACGAACGGGCACTTGGACTATGTAGGTAACCTAGTGGTCACTTGAACTGTCTACATTACCTAGCGGGCACTTGGACTATGTAGGTTAACTAGCGGGCACTTGGACAATCTAGGTTAACTAGCGGGCCCTTGGACGATGTATGTTAACTAGCGGGCCCTTGCACTATGTAGGTTAACTAGCGGGCCCATGGATTATGTAGGTTTACTAGCAGGCACTTGGACTATTTAGTTTAACTAGCGGGCACTTGGACTATGTAGTTTCCCTAGCGGGCATTTGGACTATTTAGGTTACCTAGCGGGCACATGGACTATGTAGGTTGCCTAGCGGGCACTTGGATTATCTAGGTTAAAGAACGGGAACTTGGACTATGTAGGTTACCTAGCCGCCACTTGGATTATCTAGGTTAAAGAACGGGAACTTGGACTATGTAGGTTACCTAGCCGCCACTTGGACTATCTAGGTTATCTAACAGGCACTTGGACTATCTAGGTTCTCTAGCGGGCACTTGTACTATCTAGGTTACCTAGCTGGCACTTGGACTATGTAGGAAAACTAGCGGGCCCTTGGACTATCTAGGTTAGCTAACGGGCACATACATTATGTAGGTTAACTAGCGAGCACTTCGAATATGTACGTTAAGTAGCGGACACTTGCACTATGAAGGTTAACTAGCGGGCCCATGGACTATGTAGGTTTACTAGCGGGCACTTGGACAATCTAGGTTAACTAGCGGGCACTTGGATGATCTAGGTTGACTAGCGGGCACTTGGACTATCAAAGTAAACAAGTGAGCCCTTGGACTATGTAGGTTAACTAGCGGGCCCTTGGACTATCTGGGTTACCTAGCGGGCACTTGGACTATATAGGTTACCTAGAGGGCACTTGGACTATGTAGGATACGTAGTGGGCACTTGGACTATCTAGGTTAACGAACGGGCACTTGGAATATGCAGGTAACCTAGCGGACACTTGGACTGTCTAGGTTACCTAACGGGCACTTGGACTTCTAGGTTAACGAAAAGGCTCTTGGGCTATGTAGGTTGCCTAGCGGGCACTTGGACTATCTAGGTTAGGTAACGGGCATTTGGACTATCTAGGTTACCTAGCGGGAACTTGGACAATGTAAGTTACCTAGCGGTCACTTGGACTATCTAGGTTACCTAACGGGCACTTTGACTATCTATGTTACATAGCGGGCACTTGGACTATGTAGGTTAACTAGCGAGCACTTGGATTCTAGGTTTCCTAGCGGGCACTTGGACTATCTAGGTTACCTAGCGGGCCCTTTGACTTTGTAGGTTTCCTAGCGGGCACTTGGACTATCTAGGTTAACGAACGGGTGCTTGGACTATGTAGGTAACCTAGCAGGCACTAGGACAGTCTAGGTTACCTAGCGGGCACTTGGACTATCTAGGTTAACGAACGGGCACTTTGACTATGTAAGTTACCCAGCGGGCACTTGGACTATGTAGGACCCCTATCGGACATTTGGACTACTTAGGTTACCTAGCGGGCACTTGTACCATCTAGGTTAACTAACGGGCACTTGGACTATCTAGCTCAACTAGTGGGCCCTTGTACTATGTAGGTTAACTAGCGAGCACTTGGACTATCTAGGCTAACTAGCGGACCTTGGACTATGTAGGTTAACTAGCGGGCCCTTGGACTATGTAGGTTAACTAGCGGGCACTTGAACGATCTAGGTTAACTAGAGGGCACTTGGACTATCTAGGTTAACTAGCGGGCACTTGGATGATCAATGTTAACTAGCGGGCAATTGGAATATCTAGGTTACCTAGCGGGAACTTGGACAATGTAAGTTACCTAGCGGGCCCTTGGACTATGTAGATTCCCTAGCGGGCAATTTGGACTATGGAAGTTCCCTACGGACACTTGAACTATGTAAGTTAACTACCGGGCACTTGGACTATGTATGTTAACTAGCGGGCCCTTGGACTACTTAGGTTAACTAGCGGACAATTTCACTATGTAGGTTCCCTATAGGGCACTGGGACTATGTAGGTTAACTAGCGGGCATTTGGACTATGTAGGTTACCTAGCGGGAACTTGGACTATGTAGGTTCCCTATCGGGCATTTGGAGAATGTAAGTTAACTAGGGGGCACTAGGACAATGTAGGTTACCTAGCGGGCCCTTGTTCTATCTAGGTTACCTAGGGTTCACCTGGACTATGTAGGTTAACTAGTGGGCACTTGGACTATCTAGGTTACCTAGCAGGCACTTGGACTATGTAGGTTAACTAGCGGGCACTTGGACTATCTAGGTTACCTAGCGGGCACTTGGACTATGTACGTTCCCTAGAGGGCACTTGGACTATCTACGTTATCTAGCGGGCACTTGGACTATGTATGTTACCTAGCAGGCACTTGGACTATGTATGTTTCCTAGCGAGCACTTGGTCTATCTAGGTTAACTAGCGGGCAGTTGGACTATTTAGGTTAACTAGCGAGCACTTGGACTATCTAGGTTAACTAGCGGACATTTGGACTATTACGGCCCCTAGTGGGCATTTGGACTATATTGGTTACCTAGCGGGCACTTGGACTATGTAGGTTAACGAACGGGCACTTGGACTATGTAGGTAACCTAGTGGTCACTTGAACTGTCTACATTACCTAGCGGGCACTTGGACTATGTAGGTTAACTAGCGGGCACTTGGACAATCTAGGTTAACTAGCGGGCCCTTGGACGATGTATGTTAACTAGCGGGCCCTTGCACTATGTAGGTTAACTAGCGGGCCCATGGATTATGTAGGTTTACTAGCAGGCACTTGGACTATTTAGTTTAACTAGCGGGCACTTGGACTATGTAGTTTCCCTAGCGGGCATTTGGACTATTTAGGTTACCTAGCGGGCACATGGACTATGTAGGTTGCCTAGCGGGCACTTGGATTATGTAGGTTCCCTATCGGGCACTTGAACTATGTAGGTTAACTAGCGGGCACTTGGATTGTCAAGGTTACCTAGTGGGCACTTGGATTATCTAGGTTAAAGAACGGGAACTTGGACTATGTAGGTTACCTAGCCGCCACTTGGACTATCTAGGTTATCTAACAGGCACTTGGACTATCTAGGTTCTCTAGCGGGCACTTGTACTATCTAGGTTACCTAGCTGGCACTTGGACTATGTAGGAAAACTAGCGGGCCCTTGGACTATCTAGGTTAGCTAACGGGCACATACATTATGTAGGTTAACTAGCGAGCACTTGGAATATGTACGTTAAGTAGCGGACACTTGCACTATGAAGGTTAACTAGCGGGCCCATGGACTATGTAGGTTTACTAGCGGACACATGGACAATCTAGGTTAACTAGCGGGCACTTGGATGATCTAGGTTGACTAGCGGGCACTTGGACTATCAAAGTTAACAAGTGAGCCCTTGGACTATGTAGGTTAACTAGCGGGCCCTTGGACTATCTGGGTTACCTAGCGGGCACTTGGACTATATAGGTTACCTAGCAGGCACTTGGACTATGTAGGATACGTAGTGGGCACTTGGACTATCTAGGTTAACGAACGGGCACTTGGAATATGCAGGTAACCTAGCGGACACTTGGACTGTCAAGGTTACCTAACGGGCACTTGGACTTCTAGGTTAACGAACAGGCTCTTGGGCTATGTAGGTTGCCTAGCGGGCATTTGGACTATCTAGGTTAGGTAACGGGCATTTGGACTATCTAGGTTACCTAGCGGGAACTTGGACAATGTAAGTTACCTAGCGGTCACTTGGACTATCTAGGTTACCTAACGGGCACTTTGACTATCTATGTTACATAGCGGGCACTTGGACTATGTAGGTTAACTAGCGAGCACTTGGATTCTAGGTTTCCTAGCGGGCACTTGGACTATCTAGGTTACCTAGCGGGCCCTTTGACTTTGTAGGTTTCCTAGCGGGCACTTGGACTATCTAGGTTAACGAACGGGTGCTTGGACTATGTAGGTAACCTAGCAGGCACTAGGACAGTCTAGGTTACCTAGCGGGCACTTGGACTATCTAGGTTAACGAACGGGCACTTTGACTATGTAAGTTACCCAGCGGACACTTGGACTATGTAGGATCCCTATCGGACATTTGGACTACTTAGGTTACCTAGCGGGCACTTGTACCATCTAGGTTAACTAACGGGCACTTGGACTATCTAGCTCAACTAGTGGGCCCTTGTACTATGTAGGTTAACTAGCGAGCACTTGGACTATCTAGGCTAACTAGCGGACCTTGGACTATGTAGGTTAACTAGCGGGCCCTTGGACTATGTAGGTTAACTAGCGGGCACTTGAACGATCTAGGTTAACTAGAGGGCACTTGGACTATCTAGGTTAACTAGCGGGCACTTGGATGATCAATGTTAACTAGCGGGCAATTTGACTATCTAGGTTAGCTAACGGGCACATGGACTAAGTACGTCCCCTAGTGGGCACTTGGACTATCTAGGTAAACTAACAGTCACTAGGACAATATAGGTTAACTAGCGGGCACTTGGATTATCTAGGTTACCCAGCGGGCACATGGACTATGTAGGTTAACTAGCGGACACTTTCACGATCTAGGTTAACTAGCGGGCTCTTGCACTATGTAGGTTAACTAGCGGGCCCATTGACTATGTAGGTTAACTAGCGGGCACTTTGACGATCTAGGTTAACTAGCGGGCACTTGGATGATATAGGTTAACTAGCGTGCCCTTGGAATATCTACGTTACGTTGCGGGCACTTGGTATATAGGTTAACTAGCGGGCACTTGGACAATCTAGGTTAACTAGCGGGCACTTGGACAATCTAGGTTAACTAGCGGGCACTTGGACTATCAAAGTTAACAAGTGAGCCCTTGGACTATGTAGGTTAACTAGCGGGCCCTTGGACTATCTGGGTAACCTAGCGTGCACTTGGACTATATAGGTTACCTAGCGGGCACTTGGACTATCTAGGTTAACGAACGGGCACTTGGAATATGCAGGTAACCTAGCGGGCAATTGGACTGTCTAGGTTACCTAACGGGCACTTGGACTTCTAGGTTAACGAACGGGCTCGTGGGCTATGTAGGTTGCCTAGTGGGCACTTGGACTATCTAGGTTAGGTAACGGGCACTTGGACTATCTAGGTTACCTAGCGGGAACTTGGACAATGTAAGTTACCTAGCGGGCCCTTGGACTATGTAGATTCCCTAGCGGGCAATTTGGACTATGGAAGTTCCCTACGGACACTTGAACTATGTAAGTTAACTACCGGGCACTTGGACTATGTATGTTAACTAGCGGGCCCTTGGACTACTTAGGTTAACTAGCGGACAATTTCACTATGTAGGTTCCCTATCGGGCACAGGGACTACTTAGGTTAACTAGCGGACAATTTCACTATGTAGTTTCCCTATAGTGCACTGGGACTATGTAGGTTAACTTGCGGGCATTTGGACTATGTAGGTTACCTAGCGGGCACTTGGACTATGTAGGTTCCCTATCGGGCATTCGGAGAATGTAAGTTAACTAGGGGGCACTAGGACAATGTAGGTTACCTAGCGGGCCCTTGTTCTATCTAGGTTACCTAGGGATCACCAGGACTATGTAGGTTAACTAGTGGGCACTTGGACTATCTAGGTTACCTAGCAGGCACATGGACTATGTAGGTTAACTAGCGGGCACTTGGACTATCTAGGTTACCTAGCGGGCACTTGGACTATGTACGTTCCCTAGAGGGCACTTGGACTATCTAGGTTACCTAGCGGGCACTTTGACTATGTATGTTACCTAGCAGGCACTTGGACTATGTATGTTTCCTAGCGGGCACTTGGTCTATCTAGGTTAACTAGCGGGCACTTGAACTATCTAGGTTAACTAGCGAGCACTTGGACTATCTAGGTTAACTAGCGGACATTTGGACTATTACGGCCCCTAGTGGGCATTTGGACTATATTGGTTACCTAGCGGGCACTTGGACTATGTAGGTTAACGAACGGGCACTTGGACTATGTAGGTAACCTAGTGGTCACTTGAACTGTCTAGGTTACCTAGCGGGCACTTGGACTATGTAGGTTAACTAGCGGGCACTTGGACAATCTAGGTTAACTAGCGGGCCCTTGGACGATGTAGGTTAACTAGCGGGCCCTTGCACTATGTAGGTTAACTAGTGGGCCCATGGATTATGTAGGTTTACTAGCAGGCACTTGGACTATTTAGTTTAACTAGCGGGCACTTGGACTATGTAGTTTCCCTAGCGGGCATTTGGACTATTTAGGTTACCTAGCGGGCACATGGACTATGTAGGTTGCCTAGCGGGCACTTGGATTATGTAGGTTCCCTATCGGGCACTTGAACTATGTAGGTTAACTAGCGGGCACTTGGATTGTCAAGGTTACCTAGTGGGCACTTGGATTATCTAGGTTAAAGAACGGGAACTTGGACTATGTAGGTTACCTAGCCGCCACTTGGACTATCTAGGTTATCTAACAGGCACTTGGACTATCTAGGTTCTCTAGCGGGCACTTGTACTATCTAGGTTACCTAGCTGGCACTTGGACTATGTAGGAAAACTAGCGGGCCCTTGGACTATCTAGGTTAGCTAACGGGCACTTACATTATGTAGGTTAACTAGCGAGCACTTGGAATATGTACGTTAAGTAGCGGACACTTGCACTATGAAGGTTAACTAGCGGGCCCATGGACTATGTAGGTTTACTAGCGGGCCCTTGGACTTTCTAGATTCCCTAAAGGGCACTTGGACTATCTAGGTTAACTAGCGGGCACTTGCAGTATCTAGGTTACCTAGCGGGCACTTGGACTATGTACGTTCCCTAGCGGGCACTTGGGCTATCTATGTTAACTAGCGGGCACTTGGACTATCTAGGTTAACTAGCATGCACTTGGACTATGTAGGTTCCTTAGTGGGCACTTGGACTATCTAGGTTGCCTAGTGGGCACTTGGACGATATAGGTTAACTAGCGTGCCCTTGGAAAATCTAGGTTACGTAGCGGGGACTTGGTATATAGGTTAACGAACGGGCACTTGGACTATGTAGATTAACTAGAGGACACATGGTCTATTTAGGTTGACTAGTGGGTCCTTGGACTATGTAGGTTAACTAGCGGGCACTTGGACAATCTAGGTTAACTAGCGGGCACTTTCATGATCTAGGTTAACTAGCGGGCACATGGACTATTAAAGTTAACAACTGAGCCCTTGGACTATGTAGGTTAACTAGCGGGCCCTTGGACTATCTGGGTTACCTAGCGGGCACTTGGACTATATAGGTTACCTAGCGGGCACTTGGACTATGTAGGTTACCTAGTGGGCACTTGGACAATCTAGGTTAACGAACGGGCACTTGGAATATGCAGGTAACCTAGCGGACACTTGGACTGTCTAGGTTACCTAACAGGCACTTGGACTTCTAGGTTAACGAACAGGCTCTTGGGCTATGTAGGTTGCCTAGCGGGCACTTGGACTATCTAGGTTAGGTAATGGGCACTTGGACTATCTAGGTTACCTAGCGGGAACTTGGACAATGTAAGTTACCTAGCGGTCTCTTGGACTATCTAGGTTACCTAACAGGCACTTTGACTATCTATGTTACATAGCGGGCACTTGGACTATGTAGGTTAACTAGCGAGCACTTGGATTCTAGGTTTCCTAGCGGGCACTTGGACTATCTAGGTTACCTAGCGGGCCCTTTGACTATGTAGGTTTCCTAGCGGGCACTTGGACTATCTAGGTTAACGAACGGGTACTTGGACTATGTAGGTAACCTAGCAGGCACTAGGACAGTCTAGGTTACCTAGCGGGCACTTGGACTATCTAGGTTAACGAACGGGCACTTTGACTATGTAAGTTACCCAGCGGGCACTTGGACTATGTAGGATCCCTATCGGACATTTTGACTACTTAGGTTACCAAGCGGGCACTTGTACCATCTAGGTTAACTAACGGGCACTTGGACTATCTAGCTCAACTAGTGGGCCCTTGTACTATGTAGGTCAACTAGCGAGCACTTGGACTATCTAGGCTAACTAGCGGACTTTGGACTATGTAGGTTAAGTAGCGGGCCCTTGGACTATGTAGGTTAACTAGCGGGCACTTGAACGATCTAGGTTAACTAGAGGGCATTTGGACTATCTAGGTTAACTAGCGGGCACTTGGATGATCAATGTTAACTAGCGGGCAATTGGACTATCTAGGTTAGCTATCGGGCACATGGACTAAGTACGTCCCCTAGTGGGCACTTGGACTATCTAGGTAAACTAACAGTCACTAGGACTATATAGGTTAACTAGCGGGCACTTGGATTATCTAGGTTACCCAGCGGGCACATGGACTATGTAGGTCAACTAGCGGGCCCTTGGACTATCTAGGTTAGCAAACTGGCACGTGGACTATGTAGGTTAACTAGCGGACACTTTCACGATCTAGGTTAACTAGCGGGCTCTTGCACTATGTAGGTTAACTAGCGGGCCCATTGACTATGTAGGTTAACTAGCGGGCACTTTGACGATCTAGGTTAACTAGCGGGCACTTGGATGATATAGGTTAACTAGCGTGCCCTTGGAATATCTTGGTTACGAAGCGGGCACTTGGTATATAGGTTAAATAGCGGGCACTTGGACAATCTAGGTTAACTAGCGGGCACTTGGACAATCTAGGTTAACTAGCGGGCACTTGGACTATCAAAGTTAACAAGTGAGCCCTTGGACTATGTAGGTTAACTAGCGGGCCCTTGGACTATCTGGGTAACCTAGCGTGCACTTGGACTATATAGGTTACCTAGCGGGCACTTGGACTATATAGGTTACCTAGCGGGCACTTGGACTATCTAGGTTAACGAACGGGCACTTGGAATATGCAGGTAACCTAGCGGGCACTTGGACTGTCTAGGTTACCTAACGGGCACTTGGACTTCTAGCTTAACGAACGGGCTCGTGGGCTATGTAGGTTGCCTAGCAGGCACTTGGACTATCTAGGTTAGGTAACGGGCACTTGGACTATCTAGGTTACCTAGCGGGAACTTGGACAATGTAAGTTACCTAGCGGGCACTTGGACTATCTAGGTTACCTAACGGGCACTTTGACTATATAGGTTACCTAGCGGGCACTTGGACTATCTAGGTTAGGTAACGGGCACTTGGACTATCTAGGTTACCTAGCGGGAACTTGGACAATGTAAGGTACCTAGCGGGCACTTGGACTATCTAGGTTACCTAACGGGCACTTTGACTATATAGGTTACCTAGCGGGCACTTGGACTATGTAGGTTAACTAGCGAGCACTTGGATTCTAGGTTACCTAGCGGGAACTTGGACAATGTAAGTTACCTAGCGGGCACTTGGACTATCTAGGTTAACGAACGGGTACTTGGACTATGTAGGAAACCTAGCGGGCACTTGGACCGTCTAGGTTACCTAGCGGGCACTTGGACTATCTAGGTTAACGAACGGGCACTTGGACTATGTAGGTTACCCAGTGGGCACTTGGACTATGTAGGATCCCTATCGGACATTTGGACTTCTTAGGTTATCTAGCGGGCACTTGTACCATCTAAGATACCTAGTTGGCACTTGGACCATGTAGGTCAACTAGCGGTCCCTTGGACTATCTAGGTTAGCTAACGGGCACTTAGATTATGTAGGTTAACTAGTGGGCACTTGGAATATGTAGGTTATCTAGCGGGCCCATGGACTATGTAGGTTTACTAACAGGCGCTGGGACTATCTAGATTCCCTAAAGGGCACATGGACTATCTAGGTTACCGAACGGGCACTTGGACTATCTAGGTTACCTAAAGGGCACTTGGACTATGTAGGCTATTTAGGGGGCCCTTGGACGATCTAGGTTACCTAGCGGGTACTTGAACTTTCTCGGTTAACTAGCGGGCACTTGCACTATCTAGGTTACCTAGCGGGCACTGGGACTATGTACGTTCGCTAGCGGGCACTTAGACTATCTAGGTTATGTAGCGGGCACTTGGTATATAGATTAACTAGCGGACACTTGGACTATATAGGTTAACTAGCGGACACTTGCACGATCTAGGTTAACTAGCGTGCCCTTGCACTATATAGGTTAACTAGCGGGCCCATGGATTATGTAGGTTTACTAGCAGGCACTTGGACTATCTAGGTTAACTAGCGGGCACTTGGACTATGTAGTTTCCCTAGCGGGCATTTGGACTATTTAGGTTACCTAGCGGGCACTTGGACTATGTAGGTTACCTAGCGGGCACTTGGACTATCTAGGTTACCGAGCAGGCACTTTGACTCTCTAGGTTAAGTAACGGGCACTTGGACTATGTAGGTTGCCTAGCGGGCACTTTGATTATGTAGGTTCCCTATCAGGCACTTGGACTATGTAGGTTAACTAACGGGCACTTTGAATGTCTAGGTTACCTAGCGGGCACTTGGATTATATAGGTTAACAAACGGGCACTTGGACTATGTAGGTTAACTAGCGGGCACTTGGACAATCTAGGTTAACTAGCGGGCCCTTGGACGATGTAGGTTAACTAGCGGGCCCTTGCACTATGTAGGTTAACTAGCGGGCCCATGGATTATGTAGGTTTACTAGCAGGCACTTGGACTATTTAGTTTAACTAGCGGGCACTTGGACTATGTAGTTTCCCTAGCGGGCATTTGGACTATTTAGGTTACCTAGCAGGCACTTTGACTCTCTAGGTTAAGTACCGGGCACTTGGACTATGTAGGTTGCCTAGCGGGCACTTGGACTATGTAGGTTAACTAACGGGCACTTTGAATGTCTAGGTTACCTAGCGGGCACTTGGATTATCTAGGTTAACAAACGGGCACTTGGACTATGTAGGTTACCTAGTCGCCACTTGGGCTATCTAGGTTAGCTAACAGGCACTTGGATTATCAAGGTTCCCTAGCGGGCACTTGTACTATCTAGGTTACCTAGCTGGCACTTTGACAATGTAGGTCAACTAGCGGGCCCTTGGACTATGTAGGTTAGCAAACGGGCACATGGACTATCTAGGTTAACTAGCGGGCACTTGGGATATGTAGGTTAACTAGCGGGCCCATGGACTATGTAGGTTTATTAGAGGGCCCTTGGACTCTCTGGGTTCCCTAAAGGGCACTTGGATTATCTAGGTTACCGAACGGGCACTTGGACTATCTAGGTTACTTAGCGGACACTTGGATTATGTAGGCTAACTAGGGGGCCCTTGGACGATCTAGGTTACCTAGCGGGTACTTGAACTATCTAGGTTAACTAGCAGGCACTTGCACTATCTAGGTTACCTAGCGGGCACTTGGACTATGTACGTTCCCTAGCGGGCACTTGGGCTATCTATGTTAACTAGCGGGCAGTTGGACTATCTAGGTTAACTAGCATGCACTTGGACTATGTAGGTTCCTTAGTGAGCACTTGGACTATCTAGGTTGCCTAGTGGGCACTTGGACGATATAGGTTAACTAGCGTGCCCTTGGAATATCTAGGTTACGTAGCGGGGACTTGGTATATAGGTTAACGAACGGGCACTTGGACTATGTAGATTAACTAGAGGACACATGGACTATCTAGGTTGACTAGTGGGTACTTGGACTATGTAGGTTAACTAGCGGGCACTTGGACAATCTAGGTTAACCAGCGGGCACTTGGATGATCTAGGTTAACTAGCGGGCACTTGGACTATCAAAGTTAACAAGTGAGCCCTTGGACTATGTAGGTTAACTAGCGGGCCCTTGGACTATCTGGGTTACCTAGCGGGCACTTGGACTATATAGGTTACCTAGCGGGCACTTGGACTATGTAGGTTACCTAGTGGGCACATGGACTATCTAGGTTAACGAACGGGCACTTGGAATATGCAGGTAACCTAGCGGACACTTGGACTGTCTAGGTTACCTAACGGGCACTTGGACTTCTAGGTTAACGAACAGGCTCTTGGGCTATGTAGGTTGCCTAGCGGGCACTTGGACTATCTAGGTTAGGTAACGGGCACTTGGACTATCTAGGTTACCTAGCGGGAACTTGGACAATGTAAGTTACCTAGCGGTCACTTGGACTATCTAGGTTACCTAACGGGCACTTTGACTATCTATGTTACATAGCGGGCACTTGGACTATGTAGGTTAACTAGCGAGCACTTGGATTCTAGGTTTCCTAGCGGGCACTTGGACTATCTAGGTTACCTAGCGGGCCCTTTGAATTTGTAGGTTTCCTAGCGGGCACTTGGACTATCTAGGTTAACGAACGGGTACTTGGACTATGTAGGTAACCTAGCAGGCACTAGGACAGTCTAGGTTACCTAGCGGGCACTTGGACTATCTAGGTTAACGAACGGGCACTTTGACTATGTAAGATACCCAGCGGGCACTTGGACTATGTAGGATCCCTATCGGACATTTGGACTACTTAGGTTACCTAGCGGGCACTTGTACCATCTAGGTTAACTAACGGGCACTTGGAGTATCTAGCTCAACTAGTGGGCCCTTGTACTATGTAGGTGAACTAGTGAGCACTTGGACTATCTAGGCTAACTAGCTGACCTTGGACAATGTAGGTTACCTAGCGGGCACTTGGGCTATGTAGGTTCCCTGTGAGGCACTTGGAGAATGTATGTTAACTAGGGGGCACTAGAACAATGTAGGTTACCTAGCGGGCCCTTGGACTATCTAGGTTACCTAGCAGGCACTTGGACTATGTAGGTTAACTAGCGGACACTTTCACGATCTAGGTTAACTAGCGGGCTCTTGCACTATGTAGGTTAACTATCGGGCCCTTGGACTATGTAGGTTAACTAGCGGGCACTTGGACAATCTAGGTTAACTAGAGGGCACTTGGACTATCTAGGTTAACTAGCGTTCACTTGGACTATCTAAGTTAACTAGCGGGCACTTGGATGATCAATGTTAACTAGCGGGCACTTGGACTATCTAGGTTAGCTAACGGGCACATGGACTAAGTACGTCCCCTAGTGGGCACTTGGACTATCTAGGTAAACTAACGGGCACTAGGACTATCTAGGTTAACCAGCGAGCACTTGGATTATCTAGGTTACCCAGCGGGCACTTGGACTATGTAGGTCAACTAGCGGGCTCTTGGACTATCTAGGAGAGCTAAATGGCACGTGGACTATTTAGGTTAACTAGCGGGCTCTTGCACTATGTAGGTTAACTAGCGGGCCCATTGACTATGTAGGTTAACTAGCGGGCACTTGGACGATCTAGGTTAACTTGCGGGCACTTGGACGATATAGGTTATCTAGCGGGCACTTGGATTATCTAGGTTACCTAGCGGCCACTTGGATTATGTAGGTTCCCTGGCGGACATTTGGACTATATAGATAACCTAGCGGGCACTTAGACTTTGTAGGTTACCTAGCGGGCACTTGGACTATGTAAGTTACCTAGGTGGCACTTGAACTATCTACGTTGCCTAGCGGGTTCTTGGAGTATGTAGGTTACCTAGCGGGCTGTTGGACTATCTAGGTTACCTAGCAGGCATTGGACTATCTAGGTTAACTAACGGGCACTTGGACTATGTAGGCTACCTAGCGGGCATTTGGACTATATAAGTTACCTAGCTGGCACTTGAACTATCTACGTTGCCTAGCGGGTTCTTGGAGTATGTAGGTTACCTAGCGGGCTGTTGGACTATCTAGGTTACCTAGCAGGCATTGGACTATCTAGGTTAACTAGCGAGCACTTGGACTATCTAGGATAACTAGTGGGCACTTGGACTATTAGGGTCCCTAGTGGGCATTTGGACTATGTAGGTTAACGAACAGGCACTTGGACTATGTAGGTAACCTCGTGGTCACTTGAACTGTCTAGGTTACCTAGTGGGCACTTGGTCTATGTAGGTTAACGAGCGGGCACTTGGACTATCTAGGTTAACTAGCGGGCCCTTGGACGATGTAGGTTAACTAGTGGGCGCTTGGACTATGTAGGTTAACTAGCGGGCCTTTGTACTATGTAGATTAACTAGTGGTACTTGGACTATCTACGTTAACTAGCGGGCCATTGGACTATGAAGATTCCCTAGCGGGCACTTGGACTATGTATGTTCCAGAGCGGGCACTTCGACTATGTAGTTTCCCTAGCAGGCACTTGGACTATGTAGGTCCCAGAGCGGGCACTTGGACTATCTAGGTTCCCTAGCGGGCACTTGGACGATCTAGGTTAACTAGTGGGCCCTTGGACTATGTAGGTTAACTAGCCAGTACTTGGACGATCTAGGTTAACTAGCGGGCACTTGGACGATCTAGGTTAACTAATGGGCACTTGGACTATCCAAATTAACAAGCGAGCCCTTGGACTATGTAGGTTAACTAGCGGGCCCTTGGACTGTCTAGGTTACCTCGCGGGCACTTGGAATATCTATGTTAACGAACGGGCACTTGGACTATGTATGTTCCAGAGCGGGCACTTCGACTATGTAGGTTCCCTAGCAGGCACTTGGACTATGTAGGTCCCAGAGCGGGCACTTGGACTATCTAGGTTCCCTAGCGGGCACTTGGACTATGTAGGTTAACTAGCGGGCACTTGGACGATGTAGGTTAACTAGCTGGCACTTGGACGATATAGGTTAACTAGCGGGCACTTGGGTTATCTAGGTTACCTAGCGGGCACTTGGACTATGTAGGTTCCCTAGCGGGCATTTGGACTATATAGATAACCAAGCGGGCACTTAGACTTTGTAGGTTACCTAGCGGGCACTTGGACTATCTTGGTTACCTAGCTGGCACTTGAACTATCTACGTTGCCTAGCGGGTGCTTGGAGTATATAGGTTACCTAGCGGGCTGTTGGACTATCTAGGTTACCTAGCGGGCACTTGGACTATCTAGGTTAACTAACGGGCACTTGGACTATGTAGGTTCCCTAGCGGGCCCTTGGACTATGTAGGTTACCTATCGGGCACTTGGAGAATGTAGGTTAACTAGGGGGCACTAGGACTATGTAGGTTCCCTAGCGGGCCTTTAGACTATGTAAGTTCCCTAGCGGGCACTTGGACTATATGGGTTCCCTAGCGGACATTTGGACTATCTAGGTTACCTAACGGGCACTTGGAATATGTAGCTTACCTAGCGGGCACTTGGATTATGTAGGTTCCCTATCGGGCACTTGGACTACGTAGGTTAACTAGTGGGCATTTGGCCTATGTAGGTTACCTAGCGGGCACTTGGGCTATGTAGGTTCCCTGTGTGGCACTTGGAGAATGTATGTTAACTAGGGGGCACTAGGACAATGTAGGTTACCTAGCGGGCCCTTGGACTATCTAGGTTACCTAGCAGGCACTTGGACTATGTAGGTTAACTAGCGGGCACTTGGACTATCTAGGTTACCTAGCGGGCACTTGGACTATGTACGTTAACTAGCGGGCACTTGGACTATGTAGGTTCCCTATCACGCACTTGGACAATCTAGGTTAACTAGCGAACACTTGGACTATCCAGGATAGCTAGCAGGCACTTGGACTATTAGGGTCCCTAGCGGGCATTTGTATTATATAGGTTACCTAGCGGGCACTTGGACTATGTAGGTTCCCTAGCAGGCACTTGGACTATGTAGGTTCCAGAGCGGGCACTTGGACTATCTAGGTTCCCTAGCGGGCACTTGGACTCTGTAGGTTAACTAGCGGGCCCTTGGACTATGTAGATTAACTAGCAGCACTTGGACTATCTACGTTAGTTTGCGGGCCTTGGACTATGTAGATTCCCTAGCGGGCACTTGGATTATGTAGGTTCCCTAGCGGGCACTTGGACTATATATGTTCCCTAGCGGGCACTTGGTCTATGTATGTTCCCTACGGACACTTGAACTATGTAAGTTAACTACCGGGCACTTGGACTATATATGTTAACTAGCGGGCACTTGGATTATGTAGTTTCCCTAGCGGGCATTTGGACTATTTAGGTTACCAAGCGGGCACTTGGACTATGTAGGTTACCTAGAGAGCACTTGGACTATCTAGGTTACCTAGCAGGCACTTTGACTATCTAGGTTAACTAACGGGCACTTGGACTATATAGGTTGCCTAGCGGGCACTTGGACTATGTAGGTTACCTATCGGGCACTTGGACTATCTAGGTTAACTATCGGGCGCTTGGACTATGTAGGTTACCTAGGGGGAACTTGGACTATGTAGGTTAACTGGCGGACACTTGGACGATCTAGGTTAACTAGTGGGCCCTTGGACGACGTAGGTTAACTAGCCAGTACTTGGACGATCTAGGTTATCTAGCGGGCACTTGGACGATCTAGGTTAACAAATGGGCACTTGGACTATCAAAGTTAACAAGCGAGCCCTTGGACTATGTAGGTTAACTAGCGGGCCCTTGGACTGTCTAGGTTACCTAGCGGGCACTTGGACGATCTATGTTAACGAACGGGCACTTGAACTATGCAGGTAACCTAGCGGGCACTTGGACTGTCTAGGTTACATAGCGGCCACTTTTGCTGTCTAGGTTACATAGCGGGCACTTGGACTTCTAGGTTAACGAACGGGCACTTGGACTATGTAGGTTGCCTAGCGGGCACTTGGACTATCTAGGTTAGGTAACGGGCACTTGGACTATCTAGGTTACCTAGCGGGAACTTGGACTATCTAGGTTGCCTAGCAGGCACTTGGATTATGAAGGATCCCTAGCGGGCACTTGGACATGTAGGTTACCTAGCGGGCACTTGGACTATGTACGTCCCATAGTGGGCACTTGGACTATCTAGGTTAACTAACGCGCACTAGGACTATCTAGGTTAACTAGCGGGCACTTTGACCATCCAGGTTACCTAGTAGGCACTTGGATTATGAAGGATCCCTAGCTGGCACTTGGACTATCTAGGTTACCTAGCGGCCACTTGGACTATGTAGGTTAACTAGCGGACACTTGCACGATCTAGGTTAACTTGCGGGCCCTTGCACTATGTAGGTTAACTAGCGGGCCCATGGATTATGTAGGTTTACTAGCAGGCACTTGGACTATATATGTTCCCTAGCGGGCACTTGGACTATGTATGTTCCCTACGGACACTTGAACTATGTAAGTTAACTACCGGGCACTTGGACTATGTATGTTAACTAGCGGGCACTTGGATTATGTAGTTTCCATAGCGGGCATTTGGACTATTTAGGTTACCAAGCGGGCACTTGGACTATGTAGGTTACCTAGAGAGCACTTGGACTATCTAGGTTACCTAGCAGGCACTTTGACTATCTAGGTTAGGTAACGGGCACTTGGACTATCTAGGTTACCTAGCGGGAACTTGGACTATCTAGGTTGCCTAGCAGGCACTTGGATTATGAAGGATCCCTAGCGGGCGCTTTGACTATGTAGGTTACCTAGCGGGCACTTGGACTATGTACGTCCCCTAGTGGGCACTTGGACTATCTAGGTTAACTAACGCGCACTAGGACTATCTAGGTAAACTAGCGGGCACTTTGACCATCTAGGTTACCTAGTAGGCACTTGGATTATGAAGGATCCCTAGCGGGCACTTGGACTATCTAGGTTACCTATCGGCCACTTGGACTATGTAGGTTAACTAGCGGACACTTGCACGATCTAGGTTAACTTGCGGGCCCTTGCACTATGTAGGTTAACTAGCGGGCCCATGGATTATGTAGGTTTACTAGCAGGCACTGGGACTATGTATGTTCCCTAGCGGGCACTTGGACTATGTATGTTCCCTACGGACACTTGAACTATGTAAGTTAAAAACCGGGCACTTGGACTATGTATGTTAACTAGCGGGCCCTTGGACTATCTAGGTTAACTAGCGGGCACTTGGATTATGTAGTTTCCCTAGCGGGCATTTGGACTATTTAGGTTACCAAGCGGGCACTTGGACTATGTAGGTTACCTAGCGAACATTTCAACTATCTAGGTTACCTAGCAGGCACTTTGACTATCTAGGTTAAGTAATGGGCACTTGGACTATGTAGGTTGCCTAGCGGGCACTTGGACTATGTAGGTTCCCTAGCGGGCACTTGGATTATGTAGGTTAACTAGCGGGCACTTGGATGATCAATGTTAACTAGCGGGCCCTTGGACTATCTAGGTTAGCTAACGTGGCACATGGACTAAGTACGTCCCCTAGTGGGCACTTGGACTATCTAGGTAAACTAACGGGCACTAGGACTATCTAGGTTAACTAGCGGGCACTTGGACTATCTAGGTTACCTAGTTGGCACTTGGACTATGTAGGTCAACTAGCGGTCCCTTGGATTATCTAGGTTAGCTAACTGGCACATGGACTATGTAGGTTAACTAGGGGACACTTGCACGATCGAGGTTAACTAGCGGGCACTTTGACGATCTAGGTAAACTAGGGGGCGCTTGGATTATCTAGGTTAGCTGGCGGGCTCTTGCACTATGTAGGTTATCTAGCGGGCCCATTGACTATGTAGGTTAACTAGCGGGCACTTGGACAATCTAGGTTAACTAGCGGGCACTTCGACGATATAGGTTAACTAGCGGTCACTTGGATAATCTAGATTACCTAGCGGGCACTTGGACTATGTAGGTTGCCTAGCGGGTTTTGGACTATATAGATAACCTAGCGGGCACTTAGACTTTGTAGGTTACCTAGCGGGCACTTGGACTATCTTGGTTAACTAACGGGCACTTGGACTATGTAGGTTCCCTAGCGGGCCCTTGGACTATGTAAGTTCCCTAGCGGGTACTTGTACAATGTGGGTTTCCTGGCGGGCATTTGTACTATCTAGGTTACCTAACGGGCACTTGGACTATGGAGGTTCCCTAGCGGACACTTGCATTATGTAGGTTCCCTATCGGGCATTTGGACTATGTAGGTTACCTACCGGGCAATTGGACTATGTAGGTTCCGTAGCGGGCACTTGGAGAATGTAGGTTAACTAGGGGACACTAGGACTTTGTAGGTTAACTAGGGGACACTAGGACAATGTAGGTTACCTAACAGGCCCTTGGACTATCTATGTTACCTAGGGAGAACTTGGACTATGTTGGTTAACTAGCGGGCCCGTGGACTATCTAGGTTACCTAGCGGGCATTTGGACTATATAGGCTCCCTAGCTGGCATTTGGACTATATAGATTATCTAGCGGGCACTTAGACTTTGTAGGTTACCTAGCGGGCACTTGGACTATCTAAGTTACCTAGCTGGCACTTGAACTATCTACGTTACCTAGCGGGTACTTGGAGTATGTTGGTTACCTACCGGGCTGTTGGACTATCTAGGTTAATAGCAGGCACTTGGACTATCAGGTTAACTAACGGGCCCTGGGACTATGTAGGTTCCCTAGCGGGCACTTGGAGAATGTAGGTTAACTAGGGGATACTAGGACAATGTAGGTTACCTAGAGGGCCCTAGGACTATCTATGTTACCTAGGGAGAACTTGGACTATGTAAGTTAACTATCGGGCACTAGGACGATCTAGGTTAACTAGCGGGCACTAGGACGATCTAGGTTAACTAGCGGGTACTTGGACTATGTAGTTTAACTAGCGGGCCCTTGGACTATGTAGATTAACTAGCAGCACTTGGACTATCTACGTTAACTAGCGGGCCCGTGGACTATGTAGATTCCCTAACGCGCACTTGGACTATGTAGGTTCCCTAGCGGGCACTTGGAATATGTATGTTCCCTAGCGGAGACTTGGACTATGTATGTTCCCTACGGACACTTGAACTATTTAAGTTAACTACCGAACCCTTGGACTATGTAGGTGCCCTAGCGGACACTTGGACTATGTATGTTCCCTACAGACACTTGAACTCTGTAAGTTAACTACCGGGCACTTGGACTATGTATGTTAACCTGCGGGCCCTTGGACTACTTAGGTTAACTAGCGGACACTTGCACTATGTAGGTAACCTAGCGGGCACTTGGACTATCTAGGTTAATTAGCGGGCGCTTGGACTATGTAGGTTAACTAGCGGACACTTGCACTATGTTGGTTACCTAGCGGGCACTTGGACTATGTACCTTCCCTAGCGGGCACTTGGACAATCTATGTTAACTAGCGGGCACTTGGACTATGTAGGTTACCTAGCAGACACTTGCACTATGTAGGTTACCTAGTGGGCACTTGGACTATGTAGGTTAACTAGAGGACACTTGGACGATCTAGATTAACTAGTGGGCCCTTGGACGATGTACGTTAACTAGCCAGTACTTGAACGATCTAGGTTAACTAGCGGGCACTTGGACGATCTAGGTTAACTAAGGGGCACTTGGACTATCAAAGATAACAAGCGAGCCCTTGGACTATGTAGGTTAACTAGCGGGCCCTTGGACGATCTAGGTTAACTAGATAGCAGTTGGACGATATAGGTTCCCTAGCGGGCACTTGCACTATCTAGGTTAACGAACGGGCACTGGACTATGCAGGTAACCTAGCGGTCACTTGGACTGTCTAGGTTACATAGTGGGCACTTGGACTGTCTAGGTTACATAGCGGGCACTTGGACTTCTAGGTTAACGAACGGGCAATTGGACTATGTAGGTTGCCTAGCGGGCACTTGGACTATCTAGTTTAGGTAACGGGCACTAGAACTATCTAGGTTACCTAGCGGGCACTTGGACTATGTACGTACCCAAGTGGGCACTTGGACTATCTAGGTTAACTAGCGGACACTTGGACTATGTAGGTTAACTAGCGGACACTTGCACGATCTAGGTTAACTAGCGGGCCCTTGCACTATTTAGGTTAACTAGCGGGCCCATGGATTATGTAGGTTTACTAGCAGGCACTTGGACTATCTAGGTTAACTAGCGGGCACTTGGACTATGTAATTTCCTTAGCGGGCATTTGGACTATTTAGTTTACCAAGCGGGCAATTGGACTATGTAGGTTACCTAGCGAGCACTTGGACTATGTAGGTTCCCTAGCGGACACTTGGATTATGTAGGTTCCCTTTAGGGCACTTGGACTATGTAGGTTAACTAGCGGGCACTGGAAGATCTAGGTTAACTAGCGGGCACTTGGACGATATAGGTTAACTAGCGGGCACTTGGATTATCTAGGTTACGTAGCGGGCACTTGGACTATGTAGGTTCCCTAGCGGGCATTTGGACTACATATATAACCTGGCGGGCACTTAGACTTCGTAGGTTACCTAGCGGGCACTTGGACTATCTAGGTTACCTAGCTGGCGCTTGAACAATCTACGTTGCCTAGTGGGTTCTTGGAGTATGTAGGTTACCTACCGGGCTGTTGGACTATCTAGGTTACCTAGCGGGCACTTGGACTATCTAGGTTAACTAGCGGGCACTTGGACTATCTAGGTTAACTCGCGTGCACTTGGACTATGTAGGTTCCTTAGCGGGCACTTGGACTATCTAGGTTGACTAGCGGGCAATTGGACGATATAGGTTAACTAGCGTGTCCTTGGAATATGTAGGTTACATAGCGGGCACTTGGTATATAGGTTAACAAACGGGCACTTCGAATATGCAGGTAACCTAGCGGCACTTGGACTGTCTAGGTTACCTAGCGGGCACTTGGACTATCTAGGTTAACTAGCGGGCACTTGGACTATCTAGGTCAACTAGTGGGCCCTTGTACTATGTAGGTTAACTAGCGGGACCTTGGATGATCTAGGTTAACTAGAGGGCACTTGGACTCTCTAGGTTAACTAGCGTGCACTTGGACTATCTAGGTTAACTAGCGGGCACTTGGATGATCAATGTTAACTAGCGGGCACTTGGATTATCTAGGTTAGCTAACGGGCACATGGACTAAGTACGTCCCCTAGTGGGCACTTGGACTTTCTAGGTAAACCAACGGGCACTAGGACTATCTAGGTTAACTAGCGGGCACTTGGACTATCTAGGTTACCTAGCTGGCACTTGGAGTATGAAGGTTCCCTAGCGGGCACTTGGATTATCTAGGTTACCCAGCGGGCACATGGACTATGTAGGTCAACTAGCGGGCCCTTGGACTATCTAGGTTAGCTAACTGGCACGTGGACTATGTAGGTTAACTAGCGGACACTTGCACGATCTTGGTTAACTAGGGGGCAATTGGACTGTGTAGGTTACCTAGCGGGAACTTGGACTGTGTATGTTAACTAGCGGACACTTGGACGATATAGGTTAACTAGCGGGCACTTGGATTATCTAGGTTACCCTGCGGGCACATGGACTATGTAGGTCAACTAGCGGGCCCTTGGACTATCTAGGATAGCTAACTGGCACGTGGACTATGTAGGTTAACTAGTGGACACTTTCACGATCTAGGTTAACTAGCGGGCTCTTGCACTATGTAGGTTAACTAGCGGGCCCATTGACTATGTAGGTTAACTAGCGGGCACTTTGACGATCTAGGTTAACTAGCGGGCACTTGGATGATATAGGTTAACTAGCGTGCCCTTGGAATATCTAGGTTACGTAGCGGCCACGTGGTATATAGGTTAACTAGCGGGCACATGGACAATCTAGGTTAACTAGCGGGCACTTGGACTATCTAGGTCAACTAGTGGGCCCTTGTACTATGTAGGTTAACTAGCGGGACCTTGGATGATCTAGGTTAACTAGAGGGCACTTGGACTCTCTAGGTTAACTAGCGTGCACTTGGACTATCTAGGTTAACTAGCGGGCACTTGGATGATCAATGTTAACTAGCGGGCACTTGGATTATCTAGGTTAGCTAACGGGCACATGGACTAAGTACGTCCCCTAGTGGGCACTTGGACTTTCTAGGTAAACCAACGGGCACTAGGACTATCTAGGTTAACTAGCGGGCACTTGGACTATCTAGGTTACCTAGCTGGCACTTGGAGTATGAAGGTTCCCTAGCGGGCACTTGGATTATCTAGGTTACCCAGCGGGCACATGGACTATGTAGGTCAACTAGCGGGCCCTTGGACTATCTAGGTTAGCTAACTGGCACGTGGACTATGTAGGTTAACTAGCGGACACTTGCACGATCTTGGTTAACTAGGGGGCAATTGGACTGTGTAGGTTACCTAGCGGGAACTTGGACTGTGTATGTTAACTAGCGGACACTTGGACGATATAGGTTAACTAGCGGGCACTTGGATTATCTAGGTTACCCTGCGGGCACATGGACTATGTAGGTCAACTAGCGGGCCCTTGGACTATCTAGGATAGCTAACTGGCACGTGGACTATGTAGGTTAACTAGTGGACACTTTCACGATCTAGGTTAACTAGCGGGCTCTTGCACTATGTAGGTTAACTAGCGGGCCCATTGACTATGTAGGTTAACTAGCGGGCACTTTGACGATCTAGGTTAACTAGCGGGCACTTGGATGATATAGGTTAACTAGCGTGCCCTTGGAATATCTAGGTTACGTAGCGGGCACGTGGTATATAGGTTAACTAGCGGGCACTTGGACAATCTAGGTTAACTAGCGGGCACTTGGACTATCAAAGTTAACAAGTGAGCCCTTAGACTATGTAGGTTAACTAGCGGGCCCTTGGACTATCTGGATTACCTATCGGGCACTTGGACTGTCTAGGTTACCTAACGGGCACTTGGATTTCTAGGTTAACGAACGGGCTCGTGGGCTATGTAGGTTGCCTAGCGGGCACTTGGACTATCTAGGTTAGGTAACGGGCACTTGGACTATCTAGGTTACCTAGCGGGAACTTGGACAATGTAAGTTACCTAGCGGGCACTTGGACTATCTAGGTTACCTAACGGGCACTTTGACTATATAGGTTACCTAGTGGGCACTTGGACTATGTAGGTTAACTAGCAAGCACTTGGATTCTAGGTTACCTAGCGGGAACTTGGACAATGTAAGTTACCTAGCGGGCACTTGGACTATCTAGGTTAACGAACGGGTACTTGGACTATGTAGGAAACCTAGCGGGCACTTGGACCGTCTAGGTTACCTAGCGGGCACTTGGACTATCTAGGTTATCGAACGGGCACTTGGACTATGTAGGATCCCTATCGGACATTTGGACAACTTAGGTTAAATAGCGGGCACTTGTACCATCTAGGTTAACGAGCGGGCACTTGGACTATCATGGGTCAACTAGTGGGCCCTTGTACTATGTAGGTTAACTAGCGAGCACTTGGACTATCTAGGTTAACTAGCGGACCTTGGACTATGTAAGTTAACTAGCGGGCACTTGGACAATCTAGGTTAACTAGAGGGCACTTGGACTATCTAGGTTAACTAGCGTTCACTTGGACTATCTAGGTTAACTAGCGGGCACTTGGATGATCAATGTTAACTAGCGGGCACTTGGACTATCTAGGTTACTTAACGGGCACATGGACTAAGTACGTCCCCTAGTGGGCACTTGGATTATCTAGGTAAACTAACGGGCACTAGGACTATCTAGGTTAACTAGCGAGCACTTGGATTATCTAGGTTACCCAGCGGGCACTTGGAATATGTAGGTCAACTAGCGGGCTCTTGGACTATCTAGGATAGCTAACTGGCACGTGGACTATTTAGGTTAACTAGCGGGCTCTTGCACTATGTAGGTTAACTAGCGGGCCCATTGACTATGTAGGTTAACTAGCGGGCACTTGGACGATCTAGGTTAACTTGCGGGCACTTGGATTATCTAGGTTAGCTAGCGGGCTCTTGCACTATGTAGGTTAACTAGCGGGCCCATTGACTATGTAGGTTAACTAGCGTGCACTTGGACGATCTAGGTTACCTTGCGGGCACTTGGACGATATAGGTTAACTAGCGGGCACTTGGATTATCTAGGTTACCTAGCGGGCACTTGGATTATGTAGGTTCCCTAGCGGACATTTGTACTATATAGATAACCTAGCGGACACTTAGACTTTGTAGGTTACCTAGCGGGCACTTGGACTATATAAGTTACCTAGCTGGCACTTGAACTATCTACGTTGCCTAGCGGGTTCTTGGAGTATGTAGGTTACCTAGTGGGCTGTTGGACTATCTAGGTTACCTAGCAGGCATTGGACTATCTAGGTTAACTAGTGAGCACTTGGTCTATCTAGGATAACTAGTGGGCACTTGGACTATTAGGGTCCCTAGTGGGCATTTGGACTATGTAGGTTAACGAACAGGCACTTGGACTATGTAGGTAACCTCGTGGTCACTTGAACTGTTACCTAGCGGGCCCTTGGACTATCTAGGTTACCTAGCAGGCACTTGGACTATGTCGGTTAACTAGCGGGCACTTGGACTATCTAGGTTACCTAGCGGGCACTTGGACTATGTACGTTCCCTAGCGGGCACTTGGACTATCTACGTTACCTAGCGGGTACTTGGACTATCTATGTTAACTAGCAGGCACTTGGACTATGTAGGTTCCCTATCGGGCACTCAGACAATCTAGGTTAACTAGCAAGCACTTGGACTATCCAGGATAACTAGCGGGCACTTGGACTATTAGGGTCCCTAGCGGGCATTTGTATTATATAGGTTACCTAGCGGGCACTTGGACTATGTAAGTTAACGACCAGGCACTTGGACTATGTAGGTAACCTAGTGGTCACTTGAACTGTCTAGGTTACCCAGCGGGCACTTGGACTATGTAGGTTAACTAGTGGGCACTTGGACTAAGTAGGTTAACTAACGGGCCCTTGGACTATGTAGGTTAACTAGCGGGCACTAGGAAGATCTAGGTTAACTAGCGGGTACTTGGACTATGTATGTTAACTAGCAGGCCCTTGGACTATGTAGATTAACTAGCGGCACTTGGACTACCTACGTTAACTAGTGGGCCCTTGGACTATGTAGATTCCCTAGCGGGCTCTTGGACTATATATGTTCCAGAGCGGGCACTTGGACTATGTAGGTTCCCTAGCAGGCACTTTGACTATGTAGGTTCCAGTGCGGGCACTTGGACTATCTAGGTTCCCTAGCGGGCACTTGGACTCTGTAGGTTAACTAGCGGACACTTGGATGATCTAGGTTAACTAGCGGGTACTTGGACTCTGTAGGTTATCTAGCGGGCCCTTGGACTATGTAGATTAACTAGCAGCACTTGGACTATCTACGTTAATTAGCGGGCCTTGGACTATGTAGATTCCCTAGCGGGCACTTGGATTATGTAGGTTCCCTAGCGGGCACTTGGACTATATATGTTCCCTAGCAGGCACTTGAACTATGTATGTTCCCTGCGGACACTTGAACTATGTAAGTTAACTACCGGGCACTTGGACTATGTATGTTAACTAGCGGGCCCTTGGACTACTTAGGTAAACTAGCGGACACTTGCACTATGTAGGTTACCTAGCGGGCACTTGGACTATCTAGGTTAACTAGCGGACGCTTGGACTATGCAGGTTACCTAGCAGACACTTGCCCTATGTAGGTTACCTAGGGGGAACTTGTACTATGTAGGTTAACTGGAGGACACTTGGACGATCTAGGTTAACTAGTGGGCCCTTGGACGATGTAGGTTAACTAGCCAGTAATTGGACGATCTAGGTTAACTAGCGGGCACTTGGACGATCTAGGTTAACTAAGGGGCACTTGGACTATCAAAGTTAACAAGCGAGCCCTAGGACTATGTAGGTTAACTAGCGGGCCCTTGGACTATCTAGGTTACCTAGATAGCACTTGGACTATATAGGTTCCCTAGCAGGAACTTGGAATATCTAGGTTAACGAACGGGCACTTGGACTATGCAGGTAACCTAGCGGGCACTTGGACTGTCTAGGTTACATAGCGGGCACTTGGACTTCTAGGTTAACGATCGGGCACTTGGACTATGTAGGTTGCCTAGCGGGCACTTGGACTATCTAGGTTAGGTAACGGGCACTAGAACTATCTAGGTTACCTAGCGGGCACTTGGACTATGTACGTCCCCTAGTGGGCACTTGGACTATCTAGGTTAACTAACGGGCACTAGGACTATCTAGGTTAACTAACGGGCACTAGGACTATCTAGGTTAACTAGCAGGCACTTGGACTATCTAGGTTACTTAGCGGGCACTTGGACTATGTAGGTTAACTAGCGGACACTTGCACGATCTAGGTTAACTAGCGGGCCCTTGCACTATGTAGGTTAACTAGCGGGCCCATGGATTATGTAGATTTACTAGCAGGCACTTGGACTATCTAGGTTAACTAGCGGGCACTTGGACTATGTATTTTCCCTAGCGGGCATTTGGACTATTTAGGTTACCAAGCGGGCACTTGGACTATGTAGGTTACCTAGCGAGCACTTGGACTATCTAGGTTACCTAGCAGGCACTTTGACTATCTAGGTTAACTAACGGGCACTTGGACTATGTAGTTTGCCTAGCGGGCACTTGGATTATGTATGTTCCCTTTCGGGCACTTGGACTATGTAGGTTAACTAGCGGGCACTTGGACTGTCTAGGTTACCTAGTGGGCACTTGGATTATCTAGGTTAACGAACGGCACATGGACTATGTAGGTTACCTAGTCGCCACTTGGACTATCTAGGTTAGCTAACAGGAACTTGGACTATTTAGGTTCCCTAGCGGGCACTTGTATCATCTAAGACACCTAGTTGGCACTTGGACTATGTAGGTCAACTAGCGGTCCCTTGGACTATCTAGGTTAGCTAACGGGCACTTAGATTATGTAGGTTAACTAGCGGGCACTTGGATTATCTAGGTTACCTAGCGGGCACTTGGACTATGTAGTTTCCCTAGCGGGCATTTGGACTATATAGATAACCTAGCGGGCACTTATACTTTGTAGGTTACCTAGCGGGCACTTGGACTATCTTGGTTACCTAGCTGGCACTTGAACTATCTACGTTGCCTAGCGGGTTCTTGGAGTATGTAGGTTACCTAGCGGGCACTTGGACTATCTAGGTTAACTAACGGGCACTTGGACTATGTAGGTTCCCAAGCGGGCCCTTGGACTATTTAGATTACCTATCGGGTACTTGGAGAATATAGGTTAACTAGGGGGCACTAGGACTATGTAGGTTCCCTAGCGGGACTTTAGACTATGTAAGTTCCCTAGCGGGCACTTGGATTATATGGGTTCCCTAGCGGACATTTGGACTATCTAGGTTACCTAACGGGCACTTGGAATATGTAGCTTCCCTAGCGGGCACTTGGATTATGTAGGTTCCCTATCAGGCACTTGGACTATGTAGGTTAACTAGCGGGCATTTGGACTATGTAGGTTATCTAGCGGGCACTTGGAATATGTAGGTTCCCTGTGTGGCACTTGGAGAATGTATGTTAACTAGGGGGCACTAGGACAATGTAGGTTACCTAGCGGGCCCTTGGACTATCTAGGTTACCTAGCAGGCACTTGGACTATGTAGGTTAACTAGCGGGCACTTGGACTATCTAGGTTACCTAGCGGGCACTTGGACTATGTACGTTCCCTAGCGGGCACTTGGACTATCTACGTTACCTAGCGGGTACTTGGACTATCTATGTTAACTAGCGGGCACTTGGACTATGTAGGTTCCCTATCGGGCACTCAGACAATCTAGGTTAACTAGCAAGCACTTGGACTATCCAGGATAACTAGCGGGCACTTGGACTATTAGGGTCCCTAGCGGGCATTTGTATTATATAGGTTACCTAGCGGGCACTTGGAATATGTAGGTTCCCTGTGTGGCACTTGGAGAATGTATGTTAACTAGGGGGCACTAGGACAATGTAGGTTACCTAGCGGGCCCTTGGACTATCTAGGTTACCTAGCAGGCACTTGGACTATGTAGGTAACCTAGTGGTCACTTGAACTGTCTAGGTTACCCAGCAGACACTTGGACTATGTAGGTTAACTAGTGGGCACTTGTACTAAGTAGGTTAACTAGCGGGCCCTTGGACGATGTAGGTTAACTAGCGGGCCCTTGGATTATGTAGGTTAACAAGCGGGCCCTTGGACTATGTAGGTTAACTAGCGGGCACTAGGAAGATCTAGGTTAACTAGCGGGTACTTGGACTATGTATGTTAACAGCAGGCCCTTGGACTATGTAGATTAACTAGTGGCACTTGGACTACCTACGTTAACTTGTGGGCCCTTGGACTATGTAGATTCCCTAGCGGGCACTTGGACTATATATGTTCCAGAGCCGGCACTTGGACTATGTAGGTTCCCTAGCAGGCACTTGGACTATGTAGGTTCCAGAGCGGGCACTTGGACTATCTAGGTTCCCTAGTGGGCACATGGACTCTGTAGGTTAACTAGCGGACACTTGGATGATCTAGGTTAACTAGCGGGTACTTGGACTATTTAGGTTACCTAGCGGGCACTGGGAATATGTAGGTTCCCTGTGTGGCACTTGGAGAATGTATGTTAACTAGGGGGCACTAGGACAATGTAGGTTACCTAGCGGGCCCTTGGACTATCTAGGTTACCTAGCAGGCAATTGGACTATGTAGGTTAACTAGCGGGCACTTGGAAGATCTAGGTTTACTAGCAGGCACTTGGACTATCTAGGTTACCTAGCGGGCCCTTGGACTATCTAGGTTACCTAGCAGGCAATTGGACTATGTAGGTTAACTAGCGGGCACTTGGATGGTCTAGGTTTACTAGCAGGCACTTGGACTATCTAGGTTAACTAGCGGGCACTTGGACTATCTAGGTTCCCTAGTGGGCACTTGGACTCTGTAGGTTAACTAGCGGACACTTGGATGATATAGGTTTACTAGCAGGCACTTGGACTATCTAGGTTAACTAGCGGGCACTTGGACTATGTAGTTTCCCTAGCGGGCATTTGGACTATTTAGGTTACCAAGCGGGCACTTGGACTATGTAGGTTACTTAGCGAGCACTTGGAGTATCTAGGTTAGCTAGCAGGCACTTTGACTATCTAGGTTAACTAACGGGCACTTGGACTATGTAGGTTGCCTAGCGGGCACTTGGATTATGTATGTTCCCTTTCGGGCACTTGGACTATGTAGGTTAACTAGCGGGCACTTGGACTGTCTAGGTTACCTAGTGGGGACTTGGATTATCTAGGTTAACGAACGGCACATGGACTATGTAGGTTACCTAGCCGCCACTTGGACTATCTAGGTTAGCTAACAGGAACTTGGACTATTTAGGTTCCCTAGCGGGCACTTGTACCATCTAAGATACCTAGTTGGCACTTGGACTATGTAGGTCAACTAGCGGTCCCTTGGACTATCTAGGTTAGCTAACGGGCACTTAGATTATGTAGGTTAACTAGTGGGCACTTGGAATATGTAGGTTAACTAGCGGGCCCATGGAATATGTAGGTTTACTAACAGGCGCTTGGACTACCTAGGTTCCCTAAAGGGCACATGGACTATCTAGGTTACCGAACGGGCACTTGGACCATCTAGGTTACCTAAAGGGCACTTGGACTATGTAGGCTAATTAGGGGGCCCTTGTACGATCTAGGTTACCTAGCGGGTACTTGAACTTTCTAGGTTAACTAGCGGGCACTTGCACTATCTAGGTTACCTAGCGGGCACTGGGACTAAGTACGTTCGCTAGCGGGCACTTGGACTATCTAGGTTACGTAGCGGGCACTTGGTATATAGATTAACTAGCGGGCACTTGGACTATATAGGTTAACTAGCGGACACTTGCACGATCTAGGTTAACTAGCGGGCCCTTGCACTATATAGGTAAACTAGCGGGCCCATGGATTATATAGGTTTACTAGCAGGCACTTGGACTATCTAGGTTAACTAGCGGACACTTGGACTATGTAGTTTCCCTAGCGGGCATTTGGACTATTTAGGTTACCTAGCGCGCACTTGGACTATCTAGGTTACCTAGCAGGCACTTTGACTCTCTAGGTTAAGTAACGGGCACTTGGACTATTTAGGTTGCCTAGCGGGCACTTTGATTATGTAGGTTCCCTATCGGGCACTTTGATTATGTAGGTTCCCTATCGGGCACTTGGACTATGTAGGTTAACTAGCGGGCACTTGGACAATCTAGGTTAACTAGCGGGCCCTTGGACGATGTAGGTTAACTAGCGGGCCCTTGGATTATGTAGGTTAACAAGCGGGCCCTTGGACTATGTAGGTTAACTAGCGGGCACTAGGAAGATCTAGGTTAACTAGCGGGTACTTGGACTATGTATGTTAACTAGCAGGCCCTTGGACTATGTAGATTAACTAGCGGCACTTGGACTACCTACGTTAACTAGTGGGCCCTTGGACTATGTAGATTCCCTAGCGGGCACTTGGACTATATATGTTCCAGAGCCGGCACTTGGACTATGTAGGTTCCCTAGCAGGCACTTGGACTATGTAGGTTCCAGAGCGGGCACTTGGACTATCTAGGTTCCCTAGTGGGCACATGGACTCTGTAGGTTAACTAGCGGACACTTGGATGATCTAGGTTAACTAGCGGGTACTTGGACTATTTAGGTTACCTAGCGGGCACTTGGAATATGTAGGTTCCCTGTGTGGCACTTGGAGAATGTATGTTAACTAGGGGGCACTAGGACAATGTAGGTTACCTAGCGGGCCCTTGGACTATCTAGGTTACCTAGCAGGCAATTGGACTATGTAGGTTAACTAGCGGGCACTTGGAAGATCTAGGTTTACTAGCAGGCACTTGGACTATCTAGGTTAACTAGCGGGCACTTGGACTATCTAGGTTCCCTAGTGGGCACTTGGACTCTGTAGGTTAACTAGCGGACACTTGGATGATATAGGTTTACTAGCAGGCACTTGGACTATCTAGGTTAACTAGCGGGCACTTGGACTATGTAGTTTCCCTAGCGGGCATTTGGACTATTTAGGTTACCAAGCGGGCACTTGGACTATGTAGGTTACTTAGCGAGCACTTGGAGTATCTAGGTTAGCTAGCAGGCACTTTGACTATCTAGGTTAACTAACGGGCACTTGGACTATGTAGGTTGCCTAGCGGGCACTTGGATTATGTATGTTCCCTTTCGGGCACTTGGACTATGTAGGTTAACTAGCGGGCACTTGGACTGTCTAGGTTACCTAGTGGGGACTTGGATTATCTAGGTTAACGAACGGCACATGGACTATGTAGGTTACCTAGCCGCCACTTGGACTATCTAGGTTAGCTAACAGGAACTTGGACTATTTAGGTTCCCTAGCGGGCACTTGTACCATCTAAGATACCTAGTTGGCACTTGGACTATGTAGGTCAACTAGCGGTCCCTTGGACTATCTAGGTTAGCTAACGGGCACTTAGATTATGTAGGTTAACTAGTGGGCACTTGGAATATGTAGGTTAACTAGCGGGCCCATGGAATATGTAGGTTTACTAACAGGCGCTTGGACTACCTAGGTTCCCTAAAGGGCACGTGGACTATCTAGGTTACCGAACGGGCACTTGGACCATCTAGGTTACCTAAAGGGCACTTGGACTATGTAGGCTAATTAGGGGGCCCTTGTACGATCTAGGTTACCTAGCGGGTACTTGAACTTTCTAGGTTAACTAGCGGGCACTTGCACTATCTAGGTTACCTAGCGGGCACTGGGACTATGTACGTTCGCTAGCGGGCACTTGGACTATCTAGGTTACGTAGGGGTCACTTGGTATATAGATTAACTAGCGGGCACTTGGACTATATAGGTTAACTAGCGGACACTTGCACGATCTAGGTTAACTAGCGGGCCCTTGCACTATATAGGTAAACTAGCGGGCCCATGGATTATATAGGTTTACTAGCAGGTACTTGGACTATCTAGGTTAACTAGCGGACACTTGGACTATGTAGTTTCCCTAGCGGGCATTTGGACTATTTAGGTTACCTAGCGCGCACTTGGACTATCTAGGTTACCTAGCAGGCACTTTGACTCTCTAGGTTAAGTAACGGGCACTTGGACTATTTAGGTTGCCTAGCGGGCACTTTGATTATGTAGGTTCCCTATCGGGCACTTTGATTATGTAGGTTCCCTATCTGGCACTTGGACTATGTAGGTTAACTAGCGGGCACTTTGAATGTCTAGGTTACCTAGCGGGCACTTGGATTATCTAGGTTAACAAACGGGCACTTGGACTATGTAGGTTACCTAGTCGCCACTTGGACTATCTAGGTTAGCTAACAGGCACTTGGACTATCTAGGTTCCCTAGCGGGCACTTGTACTATCTTGGTTACCTGCTGGCACTTGGACTATGTAGGTCAACTAGCGGGCCCTTGGACTATGTAGGTTAGCAAACGGGCACATGGACTATCTAGGTTAACTAGCGGGCACTTGGGATTAGTAGGTTAACTAGCGGGCCCATGGACTATGTAGGTTTATTAGAGGGCCCTTGGACTCTCTGGGTTCCCTAAAGGGCACTTGGATTATCTAGGTTACCGAACGGGCACTTGGACTATCTAGGTTACTTAGCGGGCACCTGGATTATGTAGGCTAACTAGGGGGCCCTTGCACGATCTAGGTTACCTAGCGGGTACTTGAACTATCTAGGTTAACTAGCAGGCACTTGCACTATCTAGGTTACCTAGCGGGCACTTGGACTATGTACGTTCCCTAGCGGGCACTTGGGCTATCTATGTTAACTAGCGGGCACTTGGACTATGTAGGTTAACTAGCATGCACTTGGACTATGTAGGTTCCTTAGTGGGCACTTGGACTATCTAGGTTGCCTAGTGGGCACTTGGACGATATAGGTTAACTAGCGTGCCCTTGGAATATCTAGGTTACGTAGCGGGGACTTGGTATATAGGTTAACCAACGGGCACTTGGACTATGTAGATTAACTAGAGGACACATGGACTATCTAGGTTGACTAGTGGGTCCTTGGACTATGTAGGTTAACTAGCGGGCACTTGGACAATCTAGGTTAACTAGCGGGCACTTGGATGATCTAGGTTAACTAGCGGGCACTTGGACTATCAAAGTTAACAAGTGAGCCCTTGGACTATGTAGGTTAACTAGCGGGCCCTTGGACTATCTGGGTTACCTAACGGGCACTTGGACTTCTAGGTTAACGAACAGGCTCTTGGGCTATGTAGGTTGCCTAGCGGGCACTTCGACTATCTAGGTTAGGTAACGGGCACTTGGACTATCTAGGTTACCTAGCGGGACCTTGGACAATGTAAGTTACCTAGCGGTCACTTGGCCTATCTAGGTTACCTAACGGGCAATTTGACTATCTATGTTACATAGCGGGCACTTGGACTATGTAGGTTAACTAGCGAGCACTTGGATTTTAGGTTTCCTAGCGGGCACTTGGACTATCTAGGTTACCTAGCGGGCCCTTTGACTATGTAGGTTTCCTAGCGGGCACTTGGACTATCTAGGTTAACGAACGGGTACTTGGACTATGTAGGTAACCTAGCAGGCACTAGGACAGTCTAGGTTACCTAGCGGGCACTTGGACTATCTAGGTTAACGAACGGGCACTTTGACTATGTAAGTTACCCAGCGGGCACTTGGACTATGTAGGATCCCTATCGGACATTTGGACTACTTAGGTTACCTAGCGGGCACTTGTACCATCTAGGTTAACTAACGGGCACTTGTACTATCTAGCTCAACTAGTGGGCCCTTGTACTATGTAGGTTAACTAGCGAGCACTTGGACTATCTAGGCTAACTAGCGGACCTTGGACTATGTAGGTTAACTAGCGGGCCCTTGGACTATGTAGGTTAACTAGCGGGCACTTGAACGATCTAGGTTAACTAGAGGGCACTTGGACTATCTAGGTTAACTAGCGGGCACTTGGATGATCAATGTTAACTAGCGGGCAATTGGACTATATAGGTAAGCTAACGGGCACATGGACTAAGTACGTCCCATAGTGGGCACTTGGACTATCTAGGTAAACTAACAGTCACTAGGACTATATAGGTTAACTAGCGGGCACATGGACTATGTAGGTCAACTAGCGGGCCCTCGGACTATCTAGGTTAGCTAACTGGCACGTGGACTATGTCGGTTAACTAGCGGACACTTTCACGATCTAGGTTAACTAGCGGGCTCTTGCACTATGTAGGTTAACTAGCGGGCCCATTGACTATGTAGGTTAACTAGCGGGCACTTTGACGATCTAGGTTAACTAGCGGGCACTTGGATGATATAGGTTAACTAGCGTGCCCTTGGAATATCTAGGTTACGTAGCGGGCACGTGGTATATAGGTTAACTAGCGGACACTTGGACAATCTAGGTTAACTAGTGGGCACTTGGACAATCTAGGTTAACTAGCGGGCACTTGGACTATCAAAGTTAACAAGTGAGCCCTTGGACTATGTAGGTTAACAAGCGGGCCCTTGGACTATCTGGGTTTCCTAGCGTGCACTTGGATTATATAGGTTACCTAGAGGCCACTTGGACTATATAGGTTAACGAATGGGCACTTGGAATATGCAGGTAACCTAGCGGGCAATTGGACTGTCTAGGTTACCTAACGGGCACTTGGACTTCTAGGTTAACGAACGGGCTCATGGGCTATGTAGGTTGCCTAGTGGGCACTTGGACTATCTAGGTTAGGTAACGGGCACTTGGACTATCTAGGTTACCAAGCGGGAATTTGGACAATATAAGTTACCTAGCGGGCCCTTGGACTATGTAGATTCCCTAGCGGGCACTTGGACTATGGATGTTCCCTACGGACACTTGAACTATGTAAGTTAACTACCGGGCACTTGGACTATGTATGTTAACTAGCGGGCCCTTGGACTTCTTAGGTTAACTAGCGGACAATTTCACTATGTAGGTTCCCTATCAGGCACTGGGACTACTTAGGTTAACTAGCGGACAATTTTACTATGTAGGTTCCCTATAGGGCACTGGGACTACGTAGGTTAACTAGCGGGCATTTGGACTATGTAGGTTACCTAGCGGGCACTTGGACTATGTAGGTTCCCTATCGGGCATTTGGGGAATGTAAGTTAACTAGGGGGCACTAGGACAATGTAGGTTACCTAGCGGGCCCTTGTTCTATCTAGGTTACCTAGGGACCATTGGACTATGTAGGTTAACTAGTGGGCACTTGGACTATCTAGGTTACCTAGCAGGCACTTGGATTATGTAGGTTAACTAGCAGGCACTTGGACTATCTAGGTTACCTAGCGGGCACTTGGACTATGTACGTTCCCTAGAGGGCACTTGGACCATCTACGTTACCTAGCGGGCACTTGGACTATGTATTTTACCTAGCAGGCACTTGGACTATGTATGTTTCCTAGCGGGCACTTGGTCTATCTAGGTTAACTAGTGGGCACTTGGACTATCTAGGTTAACTAGCGAGCACTTGGACTATCTAGGTTAACTAGCGGACATTTGGACTATTAGGGCCCCTAGCGGGGATTTGGACTATATTGGTTACCTAGCGGGCACTTGGACTATGTAGGTTAACGAACGGGCACTTGGACTATGTAGGTAACCTAGTGGTCACTTGAACTGTCTAGGTTACCTAGCGGGCACTTGGACTATGTAGGTTAACTAGCGGGCACTTGGACAATCTAGGATAACTAGCGGGCCCTTGGACGATGTAGGTTAACTAGCGGGCCCTTGCACTATGTAGGTTAACTAGCGGGCCCATAGATTATGTAGGTTTACTAGCAGGCACTTGGACTATTTAGGTTAACTAGCGGGCACTTGGACTATGTAGTTTCCCTAGCGGGCATTTGGACTATTTAGGTTACCTAGCGGGCACTTGGACTATGTAGGTTGCCTAGCGGGCACTTGGATTATGTAGGTTCCCTATCGGGCACTTGAACTATGTAGGTTAACTAGCGGGCACTTGGATTGTCAAGGTTACCTAGTGGGCACTTGGATTATCTAGGTTAAAGAACGGGAACTTGGACTATGTAGGTTACCTAGCCGCCACTTGGACTGTCTAGGTTATCTAACAGGCAATTGGACTATCTAGGTTCTCTAGCGGGCACTTGTACTATCTAGGTTACCTAGCTGGCACTTGGACTATGTAGGTAAACTAGCGGGCTCTTGGACTATCTAGGTTAGCTAACGGGCACTTACATTATGTAGGTTAACTAGCGAGCACTTGGAATATGTACGTTAAGTAGCGGACAATTGCACTATGAAGGTTAACTAGCGGGCCCATGGACTATGTAGGTTTACTAGCGGGCCCTTGGACTTTCTAGATTCCGTAAAGGGCACTTGGACTATCTAGGTTACCGAACAGGCATATGGACTATCTAGGTTACCTAGCGGGCACTTGGACTATGTAGGTTAATTAGGGGGCCCTTGGACGATCTAGGTTACCTAGCGGGTACTTGCAGTATCTAGGTTATCTAGCAGGCACTTGGACTATGTACGTTCCCTAGCGGGCACTTGGGCTATCTATGTTAACTAGCGGGCACTTGGACTATCTAGGTTAACTAGCATGCACTTGGACTTTGTAGGTTCCTTAGTGGGCACTTGGACTATCTAGGTTGCCTAGTGGGCACTTGGACGATATAGGTTAACTAGCGTGCCCTTGGAATATCTTGGTTACGTAGCGGGGACTTGGTATATAGGTTAAGGAACGGGCACTTGGACTATGTAGATTAACTAGAGGACACATGGACTATCTAGGTTGACTAGTGGGTCCTTGGACTATGTAGGTTAACTAGCGGGCACTTGGACAATCTAGGTTAACTAGCGGGCACTTGGATGATCTAGGTTAACTAGCGGGCACTTGGACTATCAAAGTTAACAAGTGAGCCCTTGGACTATGTAGGTTAACTAGCGGGCCCTTGGACTATCTGGGTTACCTAGCGGGCACTTGGACTATATAGGTTACCTAGCGGGCACTTGGACTATCTAGGTTAACGAACGGGCACTTGGACTATCTAGGTTAACGAACGGGCACTTGGAATATGCAGGTAACCTAGCGGACACTTGGACTGTCTAGGTTACCTAACGGGCACTTGGACTTCTAGGTTAACGAACAGGCTCTTGGGCTATGTAGGTTGCCTAGCGGGCACTTGGACTATCTAGGTTAGGTAACGGCACTTGGACTATCTAGGTTACCTAGCGGGAACTTGGACAATGTGAGTTACCTAGCGGTCTCTTGGACTTTCTAGGTTACCTAACGGGCACTTTGACTATCTATGTTACATAGCGGGCACTTGGACTATGTAGGTTAACTAGCGAGCACTTGGATTCTAGGTTTCCTAGCGGGCACTTGGACTATCTAGGTTATCTAGCGGGCCCTTTGACTATGTAGGTTTCCTAGCGGGCACTTGGACTATCTAGGTTAACGAACGGGTACTTGGACTATGTAGGTAACCTAGCAGGCACTAGGACAGTCTAGGTTACCTAGCGGGCACTTGGACTATCTAGGTTAACGAACGGGCACTTTGTCTATGTAAGTTACCCAGCGGGCACTTGGACTATGTAGGATTCCTATCGGACATTTGGACTACTTAGGTTACCTAGCGGGCACTTGTACCATCTAGGTTACCTAACGGGCACTTGGAATATGTAGCTCAACTAGTGGGCCCTTGTACTATGTAGGTTAACTAGCGAGCACTTGGACTATCTAGGTTAACTAGCGGACCTTGGACTATGTAGGTTAACTAGCGGGCACTTGGACAATCTAGGTTAACTAGAGGGCACATGGACTAAGTACGTCCCCTAGTGGGCACTTGGACTATCTAGGTAAACTAACAGTCACTAGGACTATATAGGTTAACTAGCGGGCTCTTGCACTATGTAGGTTAACTAGCGGGCACTTGGACGATCTGGGTTAACTAGCGGGCCCTTGGATGATATAGGTTAACTAGCGTGCCCTTGGAATATCTAGGTTACGTAGCGGGCACTTGGTATATAGGTTAACTAGCGGGCACTTGGACAATCTAGGTTAACTAGCGGGCACTTGGACAATCTAGGTTAACTAGCGGGCACTTGGACTATCAAAGTTAACAAGTGAGCCCTTGGACTATGTAGGTTAACTCGCGGGCCCTTGAACTATCTGGGTTACCTAGCGTGCACTTGGACTATATAGGTTACCTAGCGGGCACTTGGACTATCTAGGTTAACGAACGGGCACTTCGACTTCTAGGTTAACGAACGGGCTCGTGGGCTATGTAGGTTGCCTAGTGGGCACTTGGACTATCTAGGTTAGGTAACGGGCACTTGGACTATCTAGGTTACCTAGCGGGAACTTGGACAATGTAAGTTACCTAGCGGGCCCTTGGACTATGTTGATTCCCTAGCGGGCACTTGGACTCTGGATGTTCCCTACGGACACTTGAAATATGTAAGTTAACTACCGGGCACTTGGACTATGTATGTTAACTAGCGGGCCCTTGGACTACTTAGGTTAACTAGCGGACAATTTCACTATGTAGGTTCCCTATCGGGCACTGGAACTACTTAGGTTAACTAGCGGACAATTTCACTATGTAGGTTCCCTATAGGGCACTGGGACTATGTAGGTTAACTAGCGGGCATTTGGACTATGTAGGTTACCTAGCGGGCGCTTGGACTATGTAGGTTCCCTATCGGGCATTTGGAGAATGTAAGTTAACTAGGGGGCACTAGGACAATGTAGGTTACCTAGCGGGCCCTTGTTCCATCTAGGTTACCTAGGGATCACCTGGACTATGTAGGTTAACTAGTGGGCACTTGGACTATCTAGGTTACCAAGCAGGCACTTGGACTATGTAGGTTAACTAGCGGGCACTTGGACGATCTAGGTTATCTAGCGGGCACTTGGACTATGTACGTTCCCTAGAGGGCACTTGGACTATCTACGTTACCTAGCGGGCACTTGGACTATGTATGTTACCTAGCAGGCACTTGGACTATGTATGTTTCCTAGCGGGCACTTGGTCTATCTAGGTTAACTAGCGGGCACTTGGACTATCTAGGTTAACTAGCGAGCACTTGGACTATCTAGGTTAACTAGCGGACATTTGTACTATTAGGGCCCCATTGGGCATTTGGGCTATATTGGTTACCTAGCGGGCACTTGGACTATGTAGGTTAACGAACGGGCACTTGGACTATGTAGGTAACCAAGTGGTCACTTGAACTGTCTAGGTTACCTAGCGGGCACTTGGACTATGTAGGTTAACTAGCGGGCACTTGGACTATCTAGGTTATCTAGCGGGCACTTGGACTATGTACGTTCCCTAGAGGGCACTTGGACTATCTACGTTACCTAGCGGGCACTTGGACTATGTATGTTACCTAGCAGGCACTTGGACTATGTATGTTTCCTAGCGGGCACTTGGTCTATCTAGGTTAACTAGCGGGCACTTGGACTATCTAGGTTAACTAGCGGGCCCTTGGACGATGTAGGTTAACTAGCGGACATTTGTACTATTAGGGCCCCTAGCGGGCATTTGGACTATATTGGTTACCTAGCGGGCACTTGGAATATGTAGGTTAACGAACGGGCACTTGGACTATGTAGGTAACCTAGTGGTCACTTGAACTGTCTAGGTTACCTAGCGGGCACTTGGACTATGTAGGTTAACTAGCGGGCACTTGGACAATCTAGGTTAACTAGCGGGCCCTTGGACGATGTAGGTTAACTAGCGGGCCCTTGCACTATGTAGGGTAACTAGCGTGCCCATGGATTATGTAGGTTTACTAGCAGGCACTTGGACTATTTAGGTTAACTAGCGGGCACTTGGACTATGTAGGTTGCCTAGCGGGCACTTGGATTATGTAGGTTCCCTATCGGGCACTTGAACTATGTAGGTGAACTAGCGGGCACTTGTACTATCTAGGTTACCTAGCTGGCCCTTGGACTATGTAGGTAAACAAGCGGGCCCTTGGACTATCTAGGTTAGCTAACGGGCACTTACATTATGTAGGTTAACTAGCGAGCACTTGGAATATGTACGTTAAGTAGCGGACACTTGCACTATGAAGGTTAACTAGTGGGCCCATGGATTATGTAGGTTTACTAGCAGGCACTTGGACTATTTAGGTTAACTAGCGGGCACTTGGACTATGTAGTTTCCCTAGCGGGCATTTGGACTATTTAGGTTACCTAGCGGGCACTTGGACTATGTAGGTTGCCTAGCGGGCACTTGGATTATGTAGGTTCCCTATCGGGCACTTGAACTATGTAGGTTAACTAGCGGGCACTTGTACTATCTAGGTTACCTAGCTGGCACTTGGACTATGTAGGTAAACTAGCGGGCCCTGGGACTATCTAGGTTAGCTAACGGGCACTTACATTATGTAGGTTAACGAGCGAGCACTTGGAATATGTACGTTAAGTAGCAGACACTTGCACTATGAAGGTTAACTAGCGGGCCCATGGACTATGTAGGTTTACTAGCGGGCCCTTGGACTTTCTAGATTCCCTAAAGGGCACTTGGACTATCTAGGTTACCGAACGGACACATGGACTATCTAGGTTACCTAGCGGGCACTTGGACTATGTAGGTTAATTAGGGGGCCCTTGGACGATCTAGGTTACCTAGCGGGTACTTGAACTATCTAGGTTAACTAGCGGGCACTTGCAGTATCTAGGTTACCTAGCGGGCACTTGGACTATGTACATTCCCGAGCGGGCACTTGGACTTCTAGGTTAGGTAACGGGCACTTGGACTATCTAGTTTACCTAGCGGGAACTTGGACAATGTAAGTTACCTAGCGGGCACTTGGACTATCTAGGTTACCTAACGGGCACTTTGACTATCTAGGTTACCTAGCGGGCACTTGGACTATGTAGGTTAACTAGCGAGCACTTGGATTCTAGGTTACCTAGCGGGAACTTGGACAATGTAAGTTACCTAGCGGGCACTTGGACTATCTAGGTTAACGAACGGGTACTTGGACTATGTAGGAAACGTAGCGGGCACTTGGACCGTCTAGGTTACCTAGCGGGCACTTGGACTATCTAGGTTAACGAACGGGCACTTGGACTATGTAGGTTACCCAGTGGGCACTTGGACTATGTAGGATCCCTATCAGACATTTGTACTACTTAGGTAATCTAGCAGGCACTTGTACCATCTAGGTTAACGAGCGGGCACTTGGACTATCTAGGTCAACTAGTGGGCCCTTGTACTATGTAGGATAACTAGCGAGCACTTGGACTATCTAGGTTAACTAGCGGACCTTGGACTATGTAGGTTAACTAGCGGGCACTTGGACAATCTAGGTTAACTAGAGGGCACTTGGACTATCTAGGTTAACTAGCGTTCACTTGGACTATCTAGGTTAACTAGCGGGCACTTGGATGATCAATGTTAACTAGTGGGCACTTGGACTATCTAGGTTAGCTAACGGGCACATGGACTAAGTACGTCCCCTAGTGGGCACTTGGACTATCTAGGTAAACTAACGGGCACTAGGACTATCTAGGTTAACTAGCGAGCACTTGGATTATCTAGGTTACCCAGCGGGCACTTGGACTATGTAGGTCAACTAGCGGGCTCTTGGACTATCTAGGATAGCTAACTGGCACGTGGACTATTTAGGTTAACTAGCGGGCTCTTGCACTATGTAGGTTAACTAGCGGGCCCATTGACTATGTAGGTTAACTAGCGGGCACTTGGACGATCTAGGTTAACTAGCGGGCACTTGGACAATATAGGTTAACTAGCGGGCACTTGGATTATCTAGGTTAGCTAGCGGGCTCTTGCACTATGTAGGTTAACTAGCGGGCCCATTGACTATGTAGGTTAACTAGCGGGGACTTGGACGATCTAGGTTAACTTGCGGGCACTTAGACGATATAGGTTAACTAGCGGGCACTTGTGTTATCTAGGTTACCTAGCGGGCACTTGGATTATGTAGGTTCCCTAGCGGACATTTGGACTATATAGATAACCTAGCGGGCACTTAGATTTTGTAGGTTACCTAGCGGGCACTTGGACTATATAAGTTACCTAGCTGGCACTTGAACTATCTACGTTGCCTAGCGGGTTCTTGGAGTATGTAGGTTACCTAGTGGGCTGTTGGACTATCTAGGTTACCTAGCAGGCATTGGACTATCGAGGTTAACTAACGGGCACTTGGACTATGTAGGCTACCTAGCGGGCACTTGGACTATATAAGTTACCTAGCTGGCACTTGAACTATCTACGTTGCCTAGCGGGTTCTTGGAGTATGTAGGTTACCTAGTGGGCTGTTGGACTATCTAGGTTACCTAGCAGGCATTGGACTATCGAGGTTAACTAGTGAGCACTTGGACTATCTAGGATAACTAGTGGGCACTTGGACTATTAGGGTCCCTAGTGGGCATTTGAACTATGTAGGTTAACGAACAGGCACTTGGACTATGTAGGTAACCTCGTGGTCACTTGAACTGTCTAGGTTACCTAGCGGGCACTTGGACTATGTAGGTTAACTAGCGGGCACTTGGACTATCTAGGTTAACTAGCGGGCCCTTGGACGATGTATGTTAACTAGCGGGCGCTTGGACTATGTAGGTTAACTAGCTGGCCCTTGGACTATGTAGGTAAACTAGCGTTCACTTGGACGATGAAGGTAAACTAGCGGGTACTTGAACTATGTAGGTTAACTAGCGGGCCTTTGTACTATGTAGATTAACTAGTGGTACTTGGACTATCTACGTTAACTAGCGGGCCATTGGACTATGAAGATTCCCTAGCGGGCACTTGGACTATGTATGTTCCAGAGCGGGCACTTCGACTATGTAGGTTCCCTAGCAGGCACTTGGACTGTGTAGGTCCCAGAGCGGGCACTTGGACTATCTAGGTTCCCTAGCGGGCACTTGGACGATCTAGGTTAACTAGTGGGCCCTTGGACTATGTAGGTTAACTAGCCAGTACTTGGACGATCTAGGTTAACTAGCGGGCACTTGGACGATCTAGGTTGACTAATGGGCACTTGGACTATCAAAGATAACAAGCGAGCCCTTGGACTATGTAGGTTAACTAGCGGGCCCTTGGACTGTCTAGGTTACCTCGCGGGCACTTGGACTATCTATGTTAACGAATGGGCACTTGGACTATATATGTTCCAGAGCGGGCACTTTGACTATGTAGGTTCCCTAGCAGGCACTTGGACTATGTAGCTTACCTAGCTGGCACTTGGACTATGTAGGTAAACTAGCGGGCCCTTGGACTATCTAGGTTAGCTAACGGGCACTTACATTATGTAGGTTAACTAGCGAGCACTTGGAATATGTACGTTAAGTAGCGGACACTTGCACTATGAAGGTTAACTAGCGGGCCCATGGACTATGTAGGTTTACTAGCGGGCCCTTGGACTTTCTAGATTCCCTAAAGGGCACTTGGACTATCTAGGTTACCGAACGGACACATGGACTATCTAGGTTACCCAGCGGGCACTTGGACTATGTAGGTTAATTAGGGGGCCCTTGGACGATCTAGGTTACCTAGCGGGTACTTGAACTATCTAGGTTAACTAGAGGGCACTTGCAGTATCTAGGTTACCTAGCAGGCACTTGGACTATGTACGTTCCCTAGCGGGCACTTGGGCTATCTATGTTAACTAGCGGGCACTTGGACTATCTAGGTTAACTAGCATGCACTTGGACTTTGTAGGTTCCTTAGTGGGCACTTGGACTATCTAGGTTGCCTAGTGGGCACTTGGACGATATAGGTTAACTAGCTTGCCCTTGGAAAATCTAGGTTACGTAGCGGGGACTTGGTATATAGGTTAACGAACGGGCAATTGGACTATGTAGTTTAACTAGAGGACACATGGACTATCTAGGTTGACTAGTGGGTCCTTGGACTATGTAGGTTAACTAGCGGGCACTTGGACAATCTAGGTTAACTAGCGGGCACTTGGATGATCTAGGTTAACTAGCGGGCACTTGGACTATCAAAGTTAACAATTGAGCCCTTGGACTATGTAGGTTAACTAGCAGGCCCTTGGACTATCTGGGTTACCTAGCGGGCACTTGGACTATATAGGTTACCGAGCGGGCACTTGGACTATGTAGGTTACCTAGTGGGCACTTGGACTATCTAGGTTAACGAACGGGCACTTGGAATATGCAGGTAACCTAGCGGACACTTGGACTATCTAGGTTACCTAACGGGCACTTGGACTTCTAGGTTAACGAACAGGCTCTTGGGCTATGTAGGTTGCCTAGCGGGCACTTGGACTATCTAGGTTAGGTAACGGGCACTTGGAATATCTAGGTTACCTAGCGGGAACTTGGACAATGTAAGTTACCTAGCGGTCTCTTGGACTATCTAGGTTACCTAACGGGCACTTTGACTATCTATGTTACATAGCGGGCACTTGGACTGTGTAGGTTAACTAGCGAGCACTTGGATTCTAGGTTTCCTAGCGGGCACTTGGACTATCTAGGTTAGCTAGAGGGCCATTTGACTATGTAGGTTTCCTAGCGGGCACTTGGACTATCTAGGTTAACGAATGGGTACTTGGACTATGTAGGTAACCTAGCAGGCACTAGGACAGTCTAGGTTACCTAGCGGGCACTTGGACTATCTAGGTTAACGAACGGGCACTTTGACTATGTAAGTTACCCAGCGGGCACTTGGACTATGTAGGATCCCTATCGGACATTTGGACTACTTAGGTTACCTAGCGGGCACTTGTACCATCTAGGTTAACTAACGGGCACTTGGACTATCTAGCTCAACTAGTGGGCCCTTGTACTATGTAGGTTAACTAGCGAGCACTTGGACTATCTAGGCTAACTAGCGGACCTTGGACTATGTAGGTTAACTTGCGGGCCCTTGGACTATGTACGTTAACTAGCGGGCACTTGAACAATCTAGGTTAACTAGAGGGCACTTGGACTATCTAGGTTAACTAGCGGGCACTTGGATGATCAATGTTAACTAGCGGGCAATTGGACTATCTAGGTTAGCTAACGGGCACATGGACTAAGTACGTCCCCTAGTGGGCACTTGGACTATCTAGGTAAACTAACAGTCACTAGGACTATATAGGTTAACTAGCGGGCACTTGGATTATCTAGGTTACCCAGCGGGCACATGGACTATGTAGGTCAACTAGCGGGCCCTTGGACTATCTAGGTTAGCTAACTGGCACGTGGACTATGTAGGTTAACTAGCGGACACTTTCACGATCTAGGTTAACTAGCGGGCTCTTGCACTATGTAGGTTAACTAGTGGGCCCATTGACTATGTAGGTTAACTAGCGGGCACTTTGACGATCTAGGTTAACTAGCGGGCACTTGGATGATATAGGTTAACTAGCGTGCCCTTGGAATATCTAGGTTACGTAGCGGGCACTTGGTATATAGGTTAACTAGCGGGCACTTGGACAATCTAGGTTAACTAGCGGGCACTTGGACAATCTAGGTTAACTAGCGGGCACTTGGACTATCAAAGTTGACAAGTGAGCCCTTGGACTATGTAGGTTAACTAGCGGGCCCTTGGACTATCTGGGTTACCTAGCGTGCACTTGGACTATATAGGTTACCTAGCGGGCACTTGGACTATCTAGGTTAACGAACGGGCACTTGGAATATGCAGGTAACCTAGCGGGCAATTGGACTGTCTAGGTTACCTAACGGGCACTTGGACTTCTAGGTTAACGAACGGGCTCGTGGGCTATGTAGGTTGCCTAGTGGGCACTTGGACTATCTAGGTTAGGTAACGGGCACTTGGACTATCTAGGTTACCTAGCGGGAACTTGGACTATCTAGGTTACCTAGCGGGAACTTGGACAATGTAAGTTACCTCGTGGGCCCTTGGACTATGTAGATTCCCTAGCGGGCACTTGGACTCTGGATGTTCCCTACGGACACTTGAACTATGTAAGTTAACTACCGGGCACTTGGACTATGTATGTTAACTAGCGGGCCCTTGGACTACTTAGGTTAACTAGCGGACAATTTCACTATGTAGGTTCCCTATCGGGCACTGGAACTACTTAGGTTAACCAGCGGACAATTTCACTATGTAGGTTCCCTATAGGGCACTGGGACTATGTAGGTTAACTAGCGGGCATTTGGACTATGTAGGTTACCTAGCGGGCACTTGGACTATGTAGGTTAACTAGCGGGCACTTGGACAATCTAGGTTAACTAGAGGGCACTTGGACTATCTAGGTTAACTAGCGTTCACTTGGACTATCTAGGTTAACTAGCGGGCACTTGGATGATCAATGTTAACTAGCGGGCACTTGGACTTTCTAGGTTAGCTAACGGGCACATGGACTAAGTACGTCCCCTAGTGGGCACTTGGACTATCTAGGTAAACTAACGGGCACTAGGACTATCTAGGTTAACTAGCGAGCACTTGGATTATCTAGGTTACCCAGCGGGCACTTGGACTATGTAGGTCAACTAGCGGGCTCTTGGACTATCTAGGATAGCTAACTGGCACGTGGACTATTTAGGTTAACTAGCGGGCTCTTGCACTATGTAGGTTAACTAGCGGGCCCATTGACTATGTAGGTTAACTAGCGGGCACTTGGACGATCTAGGTTAACTAGCGGGCACTTGGACAATATAGGTTAACTAGCGGGCACTTGGATTATCTAGGTTAGCTAGCGGGCTCTTGCACTATGTAGGTTAACTAGCGGGCCCATTGACTATGTAGGTTAACTAGCGGGCACTTGGACGATCTAGGTTAACTTGCGGGCACTTAGACGATATAGGTTAACTAGCGGGCACTTGTGTTATCTAGGTTACCTAGCGGGCACTTGGATTATGTAGGTTCCCTAGCGGACATTTGGACTATATAGATAACCTAGCGGGCACTTAGACTTTGTAGGTTACCTAGCGGGCACTTGGACTATATAAGTTACCTAGCTGGCACTTGAACTATCTACGTTGCCTAGCGGGTTCTTGGAGTATGTAGGTTACCTAGTGGGCTGTTGGACTATCTAGGTTACCTAGCAGGCATTGGACTATCGAGGTTAACTAGTGAGCACTTGGACTATCTAGGATAACTAGTGGGCACTTGGACTATTAGGGTCCCTAGTGGGCATTTGAACTATGTAGGTTAACGAACAGGCACTTGGACTATGTAGGTAACCTCGTGGTCACTTGAACTGTCTAGGTTACCTAGCGGGCACTTGGACTATGTAGGTTAACTAGCGGGCACTTGGACTATCTAGGTTAACTAGCGGGCCCTTGGACGATGTATGTTAACTAGCGGGCGCTTGGACTATGTAGGTTAACTAGCTGGCCCTTGGACTATGTAGGTAAACTAGCGTTCACTTGGACGATGAAGGTAAACTAGCGGGTACTTGAACTATGTAGGTTAACTAGCGGGCCTTTGTACTATGTAGATTAACTAGTGGTACTTGGACTATCTACGTTAACTAGCGGGCCATTGGACTATGAAGATTCCCTAGCGGGCACTTGGACTATGTATGTTCCAGAGCGGGCACTTCGACTATGTAGGTTCCCTAGCAGGCACTTGGACTGTGTAGGTCCCAGAGCGGGCACTTGGACTATCTAGGTTCCCTAGCGGGCACTTGGACGATCTAGGTTAACTAGTGGGCCCTTGGACTATGTAGGTTAACTAGCCAGTACTTGGACGATCTAGGTTAACTAGCGGGCACTTGGACGATCTAGGTTGACTAATGGGCACTTGGACTATCAAAGATAACAAGCGAGCCCTTGGACTATGTAGGTTAACTAGCGGGCCCTTGGACTGTCTAGGTTACCTCGCGGGCACTTGGACTATCTATGTTAACGAATGGGCACTTGGACTATATATGTTCCAGAGCGGGCACTTTGACTATGTAGGTTCCCTAGCAGGCACTTGGACTATGTAGCTTACCTAGCTGGCACTTGGACTATGTAGGTAAACTAGCGGGCCCTTGGACTATCTAGGTTAGCTAACGGGCACTTACATTATGTAGGTTAACTAGCGAGCACTTGGAATATGTACGTTAAGTAGCGGACACTTGCACTATGAAGGTTAACTAGCGGGCCCATGGACTATGTAGGTTTACTAGCGGGCCCTTGGACTTTCTAGATTCCCTAAAGGGCACTTGGACTATCTAGGTTACCGAACGGACACATGGACTATCTAGGTTACCCAGCGGGCACTTGGACTATGTAAGTTAATTAGGGGGCCCTTGGACGATCTAGGTTACCTAGCGGGTACTTGAACTATCTAGGTTAACTAGAGGGCACTTGCAGTATCTAGGTTACCTAGCAGGCACTTGGACTATGTACGTTCCCTAGCGGGCACTTGGGCTATCTATGTTAACTAGCGGGCACTTGGACTATCTAGGTTAACTAGCATGCACTTGGACTTTGTAGGTTCCTTAGTGGGCACTTGGACTATCTAGGTTGCCTAGTGGGCACTTGGACGATATAGGTTAACTAGCTTGCCCTTGGAAAATCTAGGTTACGTAGCGGGGACTTGGTATATAGGTTAACGAACGGGCAATTGGACTATGTAGTTTAACTAGAGGACACATGGACTATCTAGGTTGACTAGTGGGTCCTTGGACTATGTAGGTTAACTAGCGGGCACTTGGACAATCTAGGTTAACTAGCGGGCACTTGGATGATCTAGGTTAACTAGCGGGCACTTGGACTATCAAAGTTAACAATTGAGCCCTTGGACTATGTAGGTTAACTAGCAGGCCCTTGGACTATCTGGGTTACCTAGCGGGCACTTGGACTATATAGGTTACCGAGCGGGCACTTGGACTATGTAGGTTACCTAGTGGGCACTTGGACTATCTAGGTTAACGAACGGGCACTTGGAATATGCAGGTAACCTAGCGGACACTTGGACTATCTAGGTTACCTAACGGGCACTTGGACTTCTAGGTTAACGAACAGGCTCTTGGGCTATGTAGGTTGCCTAGCGGGCACTTGGACTATCTAGGTTAGGTAACGGGCACTTGGAATATCTAGGTTACCTAGCGGGAACTTGGACAATGTAAGTTACCTTGCGGTCTCTTGGACTATCTAGGTTACCTAACGGGCACTTTGACTATCTATGTTACATAGCGGGCACTTGGACTGTGTAGGTTAACTAGCGAGCACTTGGATTCTAGGTTTCCTAGCGGGCACTTGGACTATCTAGGTTAGCTAGAGGGCCATTTGACTATGTAGGTTTCCTAGCGGGCACTTGGACTATCTAGGTTAACGAATGGGTACTTGGACTATGTAGGTAACCTAGCAGGCACTAGGACAGTCTAGGTTACCTAGCGGGCACTTGGACTATCTAGGTTAACGAACGGGCACTTTGACTATGTAAGTTACCCAGCGGGCACTTGGACTATGTAGGATCCCTATCGGACATTTGGACTACTTAGGTTACCTAGCGGGCACTTGTACCATCTAGGTTAACTAACGGGCACTTGGACTATCTAGCTCAACTAGTGGGCCCTTGTACTATGTAGGTTAACTAGCGAGCACTTGGACTATCTAGGCTAACTAGCGGACCTTGGACTATGTAGGTTAACTAGCGGGCCCTTGGACTATGTACGTTAACTAGCGGGCACTTGAACAATCTAGGTTAACTAGAGGGCACTTGGACTATCTAGGTTAACTAGCGGGCACTTGGATGATCAATGTTAACTAGCGGGCAATTGGACTATCTAGGTTAGCTAACGGGCACATGGACTAAGTACGTCCCCTAGTGGGCACTTGGACTATCTAGGTAAACTAACAGTCACTAGGACTATATAGGTTAACTAGCGGGCACTTGGATTATCTAGGTTACCCAGCGGGCACATGGACTATGTAGGTCAACTAGCGGGCCCTTGGACTATCTAGGTTAGCTAACTGGCACGTGGACTATGTAGGTTAACTAGCGGACACTTTCACGATCTAGGTTAACTAGCGGGCTCTTGCACTATGTAGGTTAACTAGTGGGCCCATTGACTATGTAGGTTAACTAGCGGGCACTTTGACGATCTAGGTTAACTAGCGGGCACTTGGATGATATAGGTTAACTAGCGTGCCCTTGGAATATCTAGGTTACGTAGCGGGCACTTGGTATATAGGTTAACTAGCGGGCACTTGGACAATCTAGGTTAACTAGCGGGCACTTGGACAATCTAGGTTAACTAGCGGGCACTTGGACTATCAAAGTTGACAAGTGAGCCCTTGGACTATGTAGGTTAACTAGCGGGCCCTTGGACTATCTGGGTTACCTAGCGTGCACTTGGACTATATAGGTTACCTAGCGGGCACTTGGACTATCTAGGTTAACGAACGGGCACTTGGAATATGCAGGTAACCTAGCGGGCAATTGGACTGTCTAGGTTACCTAACGGGCACTTGGACTTCTAGGTTAACGAACGGGCTCGTGGGCTATGTAGGTTGCCTAGTGGGCACTTGGACTATCTAGGTTAGGTAACGGGCACTTGGACTATCTAGGTTACCTAGCGGGAACTTGGACTATCTAGGTTACCTAGCGGGAACTTGGACAATGTAAGTTACCTCGTGGGCCCTTGGACTATGTAGATTCCCTAGCGGGCACTTGGACTCTGGATGTTCCCTACGGACACTTGAACTATGTAAGTTAACTACCGGGCACTTGGACTATGTATGTTAACTAGCGGGCCCTTGGACTACTTAGGTTAACTAGCGGACAATTTCACTATGTAGGTTCCCTATCGGGCACTGGAACTACTTAGGTTAACCAGCGGACAATTTCACTATGTAGGTTCCCTATAGGGCACTGGGACTATGTAGGTTAACTAGCGGGCATTTGGACTATGTAGGTTACCTAGCGGGCACTTGGACTATGTAGGTTCCCTATTGGGCATTTGGAGAATGTCAGTTAACTAGGGGGCACTAGGACAATGTAGGTTACCTAGCGGGCCCTTGTTCTATCTAGGTTACCTAGGGATCACCTGGACTATGTAGGTTAACTAGTGGGCACTTGGACTATCTAGGTTACCTAGCAGGCACTTGGACTATGTAGGTTAACGAGCGTGCACTTTGACTATCTAGGTTACCTAGCGGGCACTTGGACTATGTACGTTCCCTAGAGTGCACTTGGACTATCTACATTACCTAGCGAGCACTTGGACTATGTATGTTACCTAGCAGGCACTTGGACTATGTATGTTTCCTATCGGGCAGTTGGTCTATCTAGGTTAACTAGCGGGCACTTGGACTATCTAGGTTAACTAGCGAGCACTTGGACTATCTAGGTTAACTAGCGGACATTTGGACTATTAGGGCCCCTAGCGGGCATTTGGACTATATTGGTTACCTAGCGGGCACTTGGACTATGTAGGTTAAAGAACGGGCACTTGGACTATGTAGGTAACCTAGTGGTCACTTGAACCGTCTAGGTTACCTAGCGGGCACTTGGACTATGTAGGTTAATTAGCGGGCACTTGGACAATCTAGGTTTACTAGCGGGCCCTTGGACGATGTAGGTTAACTAGCGGGCCCTTGCACTATGGAGGTTAACTAGCGGGCCCATGGATTATGTAGGTTTACTAGCAGGCACTTGGACTATGTAGGTTGCCTAGCGGGCACTTGGATTATGTAGGTTCCCTATCGGGCACTTGAACTATGTAGGTTAACTAGCGGGCACTTGTACTATCTAGGTTACCTAGCTGGCACTTGGACTATGTAGGTAAACTAGCGGGCCCTGGGACTATCTAGGTAAGCTAACGGGCACTGACATTATGTAGGTTAACTAGCGAGCACTTGAAATATGTACGTTAAGTAGCGGACACTTGCACTATGAAGGTTAACTAGCGGGCCCATGGACTATGTAGGTTTACTAGCGGGCCCTTGGACTTTCTAGATTCCCTAAAGGGCACTTGGACTATCTAGGTTACCGAACGGGCACATGGACTATCTAGGTTACCTAGCGGGCACTTGGACTATGTAGGTTAATTAGGGGGCCCTTGGACGATCTAGGTTAACTAGCGGGCACTTGCAGTATCTAGGTTACCTAGCGGGCACTTGGACTATGTACGTTCCCTAGCGGGCACTTGGATTTCTAGGTTAACGAACGGGCTCGTGGGCTATGTAGGTTGCCTAGCGGGCACTTGGACTATCTAGGTTAGGTAATGGGCACTTGGACTATCTAGGTTACCTAGCGGGAACTTGGACAATGTAAGTTACCTAGCGGGCACTTGGACTATCTAGGTTACCTAACGGGCACTTTGACTATATAGGTTACCTAGCGGGCACTTGGACTATGTAGGTTAACTAGCGAGCACTTGGATTCTAGGTTACCTAGCGGGAACTTGGACAATGTAAGTTACCTAGCGGGCACTTGGACTATCTAGGTTAACGAACGGGTACTTGGACTATGTAGGAAACGTAGCGGGCACTTGGACCGTCTAGGTTACCTAGCGGGCACTTGGACTATCTAGGTTAACGAACGGGCACTTGGACTATGTAGGTTACCCAGTGGGCACTTGGACTATGTAGGATCCCTATCGGACATTTGGACTACTTAGGTTATCTAGCGGGCACTTGTACCATCTAGGTTAACGAGCTGGCACTTGGACTATCTAGGTCAACTAGTGGGCCCTTGTACTATGTAGGTTAACTAGCGAGCACTTGGACTATCTAGGTTAACTAGCGGACCTTGGACTATGTAGGTTAACTAGCGGGCCCTGGGACTATCTAGGTTAGCTAACGGGCACTTACATTATGTAGGTTAACTAGCGAGCACTTGAAATATGTACGTTAAGTAGCGGACACTTGCACCATGAAGGTTAACTAGCGGGCCCATGGACTATGTAGTTTTACTAACGGGCCCTTGGACTTTCTAGATTCCCTAAAGGGCACTTGGACTATCTAGGTTACCTAGCGGGCACTTGGACAATCTAGGTTAACTAGAGGGCACTTGAACTATCTAGGTTAACTAGCGTTCACTTGGACTATCTAGGTTAACTAGCGGGCACTTGGATGATCAATGTTAACTAGCGGGCACTTGGACTATCTAGGTTAGCTAACGGGCACATGGACTAAGTACGTCCCCTAGTGGGCACTTGGACTATCTAGGTTAACTAGCGAGCACTTGGATTATCTAGGTTACCCAGCGGGCACTTGGACTATGTAGGTCAACTAGCGGGCTCTTGGACTATCTAGGATAGCTAATTGGCACGTGGACTATTTAGGTTAACTAGCGGGCTCTTGCACTATGTAGGTTAACTAGCGGGCCCATTGACTATGTAGGTTAACTAGCGGACACTTGCGCGATCTAGGTTAACTACTGGGCAATTGGACTGTGTAGGTTACCTAGCGGGAACTTGGATTATGTAGGTTAACTAGCGGACACTTGGACGATATAGGTTAACTAGCGGGCACTTGGATTATCTAGGTTAGCTAGCGGGCTCTAGCACTATGTAGGTTAACTAGCGGGCCCATTGACTATGTAGGTTAACTAGCGGGCACTTGGACGATCTAGGTTAACTTGCGGGCACTTGGACGATATAGGTTAACTAGCGGGCACTTGGATTATCTAGGTTACCTAGCGGGCACTTGGATTATGTAGGTTCCCTAGCGGACATTTGGACTATATAGATAACCTAGCGGGCACTTAGACTTTGTAGGTTACCTAGCGGGCACTTGGACTATATAAGTTACCTAGGTGGCAATTGAACTATCTACGTTGCCTAGCGGGTTCTTGGAGTATGTAGGTTACCTAGTGGGCTGTTGGACTATCTAGGTTACCTAGCAGGCATTGGACTATCTAGGTTAACTAACGGGCACTTGGACTATGTAGGCTACCTAGCGGGCACTTGGACTATATAAGTTACCTAGCTGGCACTTGAACTATCTACGTTGCCTAGCGGGTTCTTGGAGTATGTAAGTTACCTAGCGGGCTGTTGGACTATCTAGGTTACCTAGCAGGCATTGGACTATCGAGGTTAACTAGCGAGCACTTGGACTATCTAGGATAACTAGTGGGCACTTGGACTATTAGGGTCCCTAGTGGGCATTTGGACTATGTAGGTTAACGAACAGGCACTTGGACTATGTAGGTAACCTCGTGGTCACTTGAACTGTCTAGGTTACCTAGTGGGCACTTGGACTATGTAGGTTAACTAGCGGGCACTTGGACTATCTAGGTTAACTAGCGGGCCCTTGGACGATGTAGGTTAACTAGCGGGCGCTTGGACTATGTAGATTAACTAGCGGGCCCTTGGACTATGTAGGTAAACTAGCGTGCACTTGGACGATGAAGGTAAACTAGCGGGTACTTGGACTATGTAGGTTAAGTAGCGGGCCTTTGTTCTATGTAGATTAACTAGTGGTACTTGGACTATCTACGTTAACTAGCAGGCCATTGGACTATGAAGATTCCCTAGCGGGCACTTGGACTATGTATGTTCCAGAGCGGGCACTTCGACTATGTAGGTTCCCTAGCAGGCACTTGGACTATGTAGGTCCCAGAGCGGGCACTTGGACTATCTAGGTTCCCTCGCGGGCACTTGGGCGATCTAGGTTAACTAGTGGGCCCTTGGACTATGTAGGTTAACTAGCCAGTACTTGGACGATCAAGGTTAACTAGCGGGCACTTGGACGATCTAGGTTAACTAATGGGCACTTGGACTATCAAAGTTAACAAGCGAGCCCTTGGACATTGTAGGTTAACTAGCGGGCCCTTGGACTGTCTAGGTTACCTCGCGGGCACTTGGAAAATCTATGTTAACGAACGGGCACTTGGACTATGTATGTTCCAGAGCGGGCACATCGACTATGTAGGTTCCCTAGCAGGCACTTGGACTATGTAGGTCCCAGAGCGGGCACTTGGACTATCTAGGTTCCCTAGCGGGCACTTGGACTATGTAGGTTAACTAGCGGGCACTTGGACGATCTAGGTTAACTAGCTGGCACTTGGACGATATAGGTTAACTTGCGGGCACTAGAATTATCTAGGTTACCTAGCGGGCACTTGGACTATATAGATAACCTAGCGGGCACTTAGACTTTGTAGGTTACCTAGCGGGCACTTGGACTATCTTGGTTACCTAGCTGGCACTTGAACTATCTACGTTGCCTAGCGGGTTCTTGGAGTATGTAGGTTACCTAGCGGGCTGTTGGACTATCTAGGTTACCTAGCGGGCACTTGGACTATCTAGGTTAACTAACGGGCACTTGGACTATGTAGGTTCCCTAGCGGGCCCTTGGACTATGTAGTTTACCTATCGGGCACTTGGAGAATGTAGGTTAACTAGGGGGCACTAGGACTATGTAGGTTCCCTAGCGGGCCTTTAGACTATGTAAGTTCCCTTGCGGGCACTTGGACTATATGGGTTCCCTTGTGGACATTTGGACTATCTAGGTTACCTAACGGGTACTTGGAATATGTAGCTTCCCTAGCGGGCACTTGGATTTTGTAGGTACCCTATCGGGCACTTGGACTATGTAGGTTAACTAGCGGGCATTTGGACTCTGTAGGTTACCTAGCGGGCACTTGGGCTATGTAGGTTCCCTGTGTGGCACTTGGAGAATATATGTTAACTAGGGGGCACTAGGACAATGTAGGTTACCTAGCGGGCCCTTGGACTATCTAGGTTACCTAGCAGGCACTTGGACTATGTAGGTTAACTAGCGGGCACTTGGACTATCTAGGTTACCTAGCGGGCACTTGGACTATGTACGTTCCCTAGCGGGCACTTGGACTATCTATGTTACCTAGCGGGCACTTGGACTATGTATGTTAACTAGCGGGCACTTGGACTATGTAGGTTCCCTATTGGGCACTTGGACAATCTAGGTTAACTAGCGAACACTTGGACTATCCTGGATAGCTAGGAGGCACTTGGACTATTAGGGTCCCTAGCGGGCATTTGTATTATATAGGTTACCTAGCGGGCACTTGGACTATGTAGGTTAATGACCAGGCACTTGGACTATGTAGGTAACCTAGTGGTCACTTCAACTGTCTAGGTTACCCAGCGGACACTTGGAATATGTAGGTTAACTAGTGGGCACTTGGACTAAATAGGTTAACTAGCGGGCCCTTGGACGATGTAGGTTAACTAGCGGGCCCTTGGACTATGTAGGTTAACTAGCGGGCACTAGGAATATCTAGGTTAACTCGCGGGTACTTGGACTATGTAGTTTAACTAGCAGGCCCTTGGACTATGTAGATTAACTAGCGGCACTTGGACTACCTACGTTAACTAGTGGGCCCTTGGACTATGTAGATTCCCTAGCAGGCACTTGGACTATATATGTTCCAGAGCGGGCACTTGGACTATGTAGGTTCCTTAGCAGGCACTTGGACTATGTAGGTTCCAGAGCGGGCACTTGGACTATCTAGGTTCCCTAGCGGGCACTTGGACTCTGTAGGTTAACTAGCGAACCCTTGGATGATCTAGGTTAACTAGCGGGTACTTGGACTATGTAGGTTAACTAGCGGGCCCTTGGACTATGTAGATTAACTAGCAGCACTTGGACTATCTACGTTAATTAGCGGGCCTTGGATGATGTAGATTCCCTAGCGGGCACTTGGATTATGTAGGTTCCCTAGCGGGCACTTGGACTATATATGTTCCCTAGCGGGCACTTGGTCTATGTATGTTCCCTACGGACACTTGAACTATGTAAGTTAACTACCGGGCACTTGGACTATGTATGTTAACTAGCGGGCCCTTGGACTACTTAGGTTAACTAGCGGACACTTGCACTATGTAGGTTACCTAGCGGGCACTTGGACTATCTAGGTTAACTATCGGGCGCTTGGACTATGTAGGTTACCTAAGGGGAACTTGGACTATGTAGGTTAACTGGCGGACACTTGGACGATCTAGGTTAACTAGTGGGCCCTTGGACGACGTAGGTTAACTAGCCAGTACTTGGACGATCTAGGTTATCTAGCGAGCACTTGGACGTTCTAGGTTAACAAATGGGCACTTGGACTATCAAAGTTAACAAGCGAGCCCTTGGACTATGTAGGTTAACTAGCGGGCCCTTGTACTGTCTAGGTTACCTAGCGGGCACTTGGACTATCTATGTTAACGAACGGGCACTTGAACTATGCAGGTAACCTAGCGGGCACTTGGACTGTCTAGGTTACATAGCGGCCACTTTTGCTGTCTAGGTTACATAGCGGGCACTTGGACTTCTAGGTTAACGAAAGGGCACTTGGACTATGTAGGTTGCCTAGCGGGCACTTGGACTATCTAGGTTAGGTAACGGGCACTTGGACTATCTAGGTTACCTAGCGGGAACTTGGACTATCTAGGTTGCCTAGCAGGCACTTGGATTATGAAGGATCCCTAGCGGGCACTTTGTCTATGTAGGTTATCTAGTAGGCTCTTGGATTATGAAGGATCCCTAGCGGGCACTTGGACTATCTAGGTTACCTAGCAGCCACTTGGACTATGTAGGTTCACTAGCGGACACTTGCACGATCTTGGTTAACTTGCGGGCCCTTGCACTATGTAGGTTAACTAGCGGGCCCATGGATTATGTAGGTTTACTAGCAGGCACTTGGACTATGTATGTTCCCTAGCGGGCACTTGGACTATGTATGTTCCCTACGGACACTTGAACTATGTATGTTAACTACCGGGCACTTGGACTATGTATGTTAACTAGCGGGCCCTTGGACTATCTAGGTTGACTAGCGGGCAATTGGATCATGTAGTTTCCCTAGCGGGCATTTGGACTATTTAGGTTACCAAGCGGGCACATGGACTATGTAGGTTACCAGCGAGCACTTGGACTATCTAGGTTACCTAGCAGGCACTTTGACTATCTAGGTTAACTAACGGGCACTTGGACTATGTAGGTTGCCTAGCGGGCACTTGGACAATGTAGGTTCCCTAGCGGGCACTTGGATTATGTAGGTTAACTGCGGGCACTTGGATGATCAATGTTAACTAGCGGGCCCTTGGACTATCTAGGTTAGCTAACGTGGCACATGGACTAGGTTCGTCCCCTAGTGGGCACTTGGACTATCTAGGTAAATTAACGGGCACTAGGACTATCTACGTTAACTAGCGGGCACTTGTACTATCTAGGTTACCTAGTTGGCACTTCGACTATGTAGGTCAACTAGCGGGCCCTTGGATTATCTAGGTTAGCTAACTGGCATATGGACTATGTAGGTTAACTAGTGGACACTTGCACGATCTAGGTTAACTAGCGGGCTGTTGCACTATGTAGGTTAACTAGCGGGCCCATTGACTATGTAGGTTAACTAGCGGGCACTTGGACGATCTAGGTTAACTAGCGGGCACTTGGACGATCTAGGTTAACTAGGGGGCACTTGGATTATCTAGGTTACCTAGCGGGCACTTGGACTATGTAGGTTCCCTAGCGGGTTTTGGACTATATAGATAACCTAGCGGGCACTTAGACTTTGTAGGTTACCTAGCGGGCACTTGGACTATCTAGCTCAACTAGTGGGCCCTTGTACTATGTAGGTTAACTAGCGAGCACTTGGACTATCTAGGCTAACTAGCGAGCACTTGGACTATCTAGGTTACCTAGCGGGCCCTTTGACTATGTAGGTTTCCTAGCGGGCACTTGGACTATCTAGGATAACGAACGGGTACTTGGACTATGTAGGTAACCTAGCAGGCACTAGGACAGTCTAGGTTACCTAGCGGGCACTTGGACTATCTAGGTTAACGAACGGGCACTTTGACTATGTAAGTTACCCAGCGGGCACTTGGACTATGTAGGATCCCTATCGGACATTTGGACTACTTAGGTTACCTAGCGGGCACTTTTACCATCTAGGTTAACTAACGGGCACTTGGACTATCTAGCTCAACTAGTGGGCCCTTGTACTATGTAGGTTAACTAGCGAGCACTTGGACTATCTAGGCTAACTAGCGGACCTTGGACTATGTAGGTTAACTAGCGGGCACTTGAACGATCTAGGTTAACTAGAGGGTACTTGGACTATCTAGGTTAACTAGCGGGCACTTGGATGATCAATGTTAACTAGCGGGCAATTGGACTATCTAGGTTAGCTAACGGGCACATGGATTAAGTACGTCCCCTTGTGGGCACTTGGACTATCTAGGTAAACTAACAGTCACTAGGACTATATAGGTTAACTAGCGGGCACTTGGATTATCTAGGTTACCCAGCGGGCACATGGACTATGTAGGTCAACTAGCGGGCCCTTGGACTATCTAGGTTAGCTAACTGGCACATGGACTATGTAGGTTAACTAGCGGACACTTTCACGATCTAAGTTAACTAGCGGGCTCTTGCACTATGTAGGTTAACTAGCGGGCCCATTGACTATGTAGGTTAACTAGCGGGCACTTTGCCGAACTAGGTTAACTAGCGGGCACTTGGATGATATAGGTTAACTAGCGTGCCCTTGGAATATGTAGGTTACGTAGCGGGCACTTGGTATATAGGTTAACTAGCGGACACTTGGACAATCTAGGTTAACTAGCGGGCACTTGGACAATCTAGGTTAACAAGCGGGCACTTGTACTATCAAAGTTAACAAGTGAGCCCTTGGACTATGTAGGTTAACTAGCAGGCCCTTGGACTATCTGGGTTACCTAGCGTGCACTTGGATTATATAGGTTACCTAGCGGGCACTTGGACTATCTAGGTTAACGAACGGGCACTTGGAATATGCAGGTGACCTAGCGGGCAATTGGACTGTCTAGGTTACCTAACGGGCACTTGGACTTCTAGGTTAACGAACGGGCTCGTGGGCTATGTAGGTTGCCTAGTGGGCACTTGGACTATCTAGGTTAGGTAACGGGCACTTGGACTATCTAGGTTACCTAGCGGGAACTTGGACTATCTAGGTTACCTAGCGGGAACTTGGACAATGTAAGTTACCTCGCGGGCCCTTGGACTATGTAGATTCCCTAGCGGGCACTTGGACTCTGGATGTTCCCTACAGACACTTGAACTCTGTAAGTTAACTACCGGACACTTGGACTATGTATGTTAACTAGCGGGCCCTTGGACTACTTAGGTTAACTAGCGGACAATTTCACTATGTAGGTTCCCTATCGGGCACTGGAACTACTTAGGTTAACCAGCGGACAATTTCACTATGTAGGTTCCCTATAGGGCACTGGGACTATGTAGGTTAACTAGCGGGCATTTGGACTATGTAGGTTACCTAGCGGGCACTTGGACTATGTAGGTTCCCTATCGGGCATTTGGAGAATGTCAGTTAACTAGGGGGCACTAGGACAATGTAGGTTACCTAGCGGGCCCTTGTTCTATCTAGGTTACCTAGGGATCACCTGGACTATGTAGGTTAACTAGTGGGCACATGGACTATCTAGGTTACCTAGCAGGCACTTGGACTATGTAGGTTAACGAGCGTGCACTTTGACTATCTAGGTTACCTAGCGGGCACTTGGACTATGTACGTTCCCTAGAGTGCACTTGGACTATCTACGTTACCTAGCGGGCACTTGGACTATGTATGTTACCTAGCAGGCACTTGGACTATGTATGTTTCCTATCGGGCAGTTGGTCTATCTAGGTTAACTAGCGGGCATTTGGACTATCTAGGTTAACTAGCGAGCACTTGGACTATCTAGGTTAACTAGCGGACATTTGTACTATTAGGGCCCCTAGCGGGCATTTGGACTATATTGGTTACCTAGCGGGCACTTGGACTATGTAGGTTAAAGAACGGGCACTTGGACTATGTAGGTAACCTAGTGGTCACTTGAACTGTCTAGGTTACCTAGCGGGCACTTGGACTATGTAGGTTAACTAGCGGGCACTTGGACAATCTAGGTTAACTAGCGGGCCCTTGGACGATGTAGGTTAACTAGCGGGCCCTTGCACTATGGAGGTTAACTAGCGGGCCCATGGATTATGTAGGTTTACTAGCAGGCACTTGGACTATTTAGGTTAACTTGCGGGCACTTGGACTATGTAGTTTCCCTAACGGGCATTTGGACTATTTAGGTTACCTAGCGGGCACTTGGACTATGTAGGTTGCCTAGCGGGCACTTGGATTATGTAGGTTCCCTATCGGGCACTTGAACTATGTAGGTTAACTAGAGGGCACTTGTACTATCTAGGTTACCTAGCAGGCACTTGGACTATGTAGGTAAACTAGCGGGCCCTGGGACTATCTAGGTTAGCTAACGGGCACTTACATTATGTAGGTTAACTAGCGAGCACTTGGAAAATGTACGTTAAGTAGCGGACACTTGCACTATGAAGGTTAACTAGCGGGCCCATGGACTATGTAGGTTTACTAGCGGGCCCTTGGACTTTCTAGATTCCCTAAAGGGCACTTGGACTATCTAGGTTACCGAACGGGCACATGGACTATCTAGGTTACCTAGCGGGCACTTGGACTATGTACGTTCCCTAGCGGGCACTTGGATTTCTAGGTTGACGAACGGGCTCGTGGGCTATGTAGGTTGTCTAGCGGGCACTTGGACTATCTAGGTTAGGTAATGGGCACTTGGACTATCTAGGTTACCTAGCGGGAACTTGGACAATGTAAGTTACCTAGCGGGCACTTGGACTATCTAGGTTACCTAACAGGCACTTTGACTATATAGGTTACCTAGCGGGCATTTGAACTATGTAGGTTAACTAGCGAGAACTTGGATTCTAGGTTACCTAGCGGGAACTTGGACAATGTAATTTACCTAGCGGGCACTTGGACTATCTAGGTTAACGAATGGGTACTTGGACTATGTAGGAAACGTAGCGGGCACTTGGACCGTCTAGGTTACCTAGCGGGCACTTGGACTATCTAGGTTAACGAACGGGCACTTGGACTATGTAGGTTACCCAGTGGGCACTTGGACTATGTAGGATCCCTATCGGACATTTGGACTATTTAGGTTATCTAGCGGGCACTTGTACCATCTAGGTTAACGAGCTGGCACTTGGACTATCTAGGTCAACAGTGGGCCCTTGTACTATGTAGGTTAACTAGCGAGCACTTGGACTATCTAGGTTAACTAGCGGACCTTGGACTATGTACGTTAACTAGCGGGCCCTTGGACTATGTAGGTTAACTAGCGGGCACTTGGACAATCTAGGTTAACTAGAGGGCACTTGGACTATCTAGGTTAACTAGCGTTCACTTCGACTATCTAGGTTAACTAGCGGGCACTTGGATGATCAATGTTAACTAGCGGGCACTTGGACTATCTAGGTTAGCTAACGGGCACATGGACTAAGTACGTCCCCTAGTGGGCACTTGGACTATCTAGGTAAACTAACGGGCACTAGGACTATCTAGGTTAACTAGCGAGCACTTGGATTATCTAGGTTACCCAGGGGTCACTTGGACTATGTAGGTCAACTAGCGGGCTCTTGGACTATCTAGGATAACTAACTGGCACGTGGACTATTTAGGTTAACTAGCGGGCTCTTGCACTATGTAGGTTAACTAGCGGGCCCATTGACTATGTAGGTTAACTAGCGGACACTTGCACGATCTAGGTTAACTACGGGGCAATTGGACTGTGTAGGTTACCTAGCGGGAACTTGGATTATGTAGGTTAACTAGCGGACACTTGGACGATATAGGTTAACTAGCGGGCACTTGGATTATCTAGGTTAGCTAGCGGGCTCTAGCACTATGTAGGTTAACTAGCGGGCCCATTGACTATGTAGGTTAACTAGCGGGCACTTGGACGATCTAGGTTAACTTGCGGGCACTTGGACGATGTAGGTTAACTAGCTGGCACTTGGATTATCTAGGTTACCTAGCGGGCACTTGGATTATGTAGGTTCCCTAGCGGACATTTGGACTATATAGATAACCTAGCGTGCACTTAGACTTTGTAGGTTACCTAGCGGGCACTTGGACTATATAAGTTACCTAGGTGGCACTTGAACTATCTACGTTGCCTAGCGGGTTCTTGGAGTATGTAGGTTACCTAGCGGGCTGTTGGACTATCTAGGTTACCTAGCAGGCATTGGACTATCTAGGTTAACTAACGGGCACTTGGACTATGTAGGCTACCTAGCGGGCACTTGGACTATATAAGTTACCTAGCTGGCACTTGAACTATCTACGTTGCCTAGCGGGTTCTTGGAGTATGTAGGTTACTTAGCGGGCTGTTGGACTATCTAGGTTACCTAGCAGGCATTGGACTATCTAGGTTAACTAGCGAGCACTTGGACTATCTAGGATAACTAGTGGGCACTTGGACTATTAGGGTCCCTAGTGGGCATTTGGACTATGTAGGTTAACGAACAGGCACTTGGACTATGTAGGTAACCTCGTGGTCACTTGAACTGTCTAGGTTACCTAGCGGGCACTTGGACTATGTAGGTTAACTAGCGGGCACTTGGACTATCTAGGTTAACTAGCGGGCCCTTGGACGATGTAGGTTAACTAGCGGGCGCTTGGACTATGTAGATTAACTAGCGGGCCCTTGGACTATGTAGGTAAACTAGCGTGCACTTGGACGATGAAGGTAAACTAGCGGGTACTTGGACTATGTAGGTTAAGTAGCGGGCCTTTGTACTATGTAGATTAACTAGTGGTACTTGGACTATCTACGTTAACCAGCGGGCCATTGGACTATGAAGATTCCCTAGCGGGCACTTGGACTATGTATGTTCCAGAGCGGGCACTTCGAATATGTAGGTTCCCTAGCAGGCACTTGGACTATGTAGGTCCCAGAGCGGGCACTTGGACTATCTAGGTTCCCTAGCGGGCACTTGGGCGATCTAGGTTAACTAGTGGGCCCTTGGACTATGTAGGTTAACTAGCCAGTACTTGGACGATCTAGGTTAACTAGCGGGCACTTGGACGATCTAGGTTAACTAATGGGCACTTGGAGTATCAAAGTTAACAAGCGAGCCCTTGGACATTGTAGGTTAACTAGCAGGCCCTTGGACTGTCTAGGTTACCTCGCGGGCACTTGGAATATCTATGTTAACGAACGGGCACTTGGACTATGTATGTTCCAGAGCGGGCACTTCGACTATGTAGGTTCCCTAGCAGGCACTTGGACTGTAGGTCCCAGAGCGGGCACTTGGACTATGTAGGTTGCCTAGCGGGCACTTGGACTATCTAGGTTAGGTAACGGGCACTTAGACTATCTAGGTTACCTAGCGGGAACTTGGACTATCTAGGTTGCCTAGCAGGCACTTGGATTATGGAGGATCCCTAGCGGGCACTTTGACTATGTAGGTTACCTAGCGGGCACTTGGACTATGTACGTCCCCTAGTGGGCACTTGGACTATCTAGGTTAACTAACGCGCACTAGGACTATCTAGGTTAACTAGCGGGCACTTTGACCATCTAGGTTACCTAGTAGGCACTTGGATTATGAAGGATCCCTAGCGGGCACTTGGACTATCTAGGTTACCTAGCGGCCACTTGGACTATGTAGGTTCACTAGCGGACACTTGCACGATCTTGGTTAACTTGCGGGCCCTTGCACTATGTAGGTTAACTAGCGGGCCCATGGATTATGTAGGTTTACTAGCAGGCACTTGGACTATGTATGTTCCCTAGCGGGCACTTGGACTATGTATGTTCCCTACGGACACTTGGACTATGTATGTTAACTAGCGGGCCCTTGGACTATCTAGGTTAACTAGCGGGCAATTGGATCATGTAGTTTCCCTAGCGGGCATTTGGACTATTTAGGTTACCAAAAGGCACATGGACTATGTAGGTTACCAGCGAGCACTTGGACTATCTAGGTTACCTAGCAGGCACTTTGACTATCTAGGTTAACTAACGGGCACTTGGACTATGTAGGTTGCCTAGCGGGCACTTGGACAATGTAGGTTCCCTAGCGGGCACTTGGATTATGTAGGTTAACTGCGGGCACTTGGATGATCAATGTTAACTTGCGGGCCCTTGGACTATCTAGGTTAGCTAACGTGGTACATGGACTAAGTTCGTCCCCTAGTGGGCACTTGGACTATCTAGGTAAACTAACGGGCACTAAGACTATCTAGGTTAACTAGCGGGCACTTGTACTATCTAGGTTACCTAGTTGGCACTTGGACTATGTAGGTCAACTAGCGGGCCCTTGGATTATCTAGGTTAGCTAACTGGCACATGGACTATGTAGGTTAACTAGGGGACACTTGCACGATCTAGGTTAACTAGCGGGCTGTTGCACTATGTAGGTTAACTAGCGGGCCCATTGACTATGTAGGTTAACTAGCGGGCACTTGGACGATCTAGGTTAACTAGATAGCAGTTGGATGATATAGGTTCCCTAGCGGGCACTTGCACTATCTAGGTTAACGAACGGGCACTGGACTATGCAGGTAACCTAGCGGGCACTTGGACTGTCTAGGTTACATAGTGGGCACTTGGACTGTCTAGGTTACATAGCGGGTACTTGGACTTCTAGGTTAACGAACGGGCAATTGGACTATGTAGGTTGCCTAGCGGGCACTTGGATTATCTAGGTTAGGTAACGGGCACTAGAACTATCTAGGTTACCTAGCGGGCACTTGGACTATGTACGTCCCCTTGTGGGCACTTGGACTATCTAGGTTAACTAGCAGGCACTTGGACTATGTAGGTTAACTAGCGGACACTTGCACGATCGAGGTTAACTAGCGGGCCCTTGCACTATTTAGGTTAACTAGCGGGCCCATGGATTATGTAGGTTTACTAGCAGGCACTTGGACTATCTAGGTTAAGTAGCGGGCACTTGGACTATGTAATTTCCCTAGCGGGCATTTGGACTATTTAGGTTACCAAGCGGGCACTTGGACTATGTAGGTTACCTAGCGCGCACTTGGACTATATAGGTTCCCTAGCGGGCACTTGGATTATGTAGGTTCCCTTTAGGGCACTTTGACTATGTAGGTTCCCTAGCGGGCATTTGGACTACATAGATAACCTGGCGGGCACTTAGACTTCGTAGGTTACCTAGCGGGCACTTGGACTATCTAGGTTATCTAGCTGGCGCTTGAACTATCTACGTTGCCTAGTGGGTTCATGGAGTATGTAGGTTACCTACCGGGCTGTTGGACTATCTAGGTTAACTAGCGGGCACTTGGACTATCTAGGTTAACTCGCGTGCACTTGGAGTATATAGGTTCCTTAGCGGGCACTTGGACTATCTAGGTTGCCTAGCGGGCACTTGGACGATATAGGTTAACTAGCGTGCCCTTGGAATATGTAGGTTACATAGCGGGCATTTGTTATATAGGTTAACGAACGGGCACTTTGAATATGCAGGTAACCTAGCGGCACTTGGACTGTCTAGGTTACCTAGCGGGCACTTGGACTATCTAGGTTAACTAGCGGGCACTTGGACTATCTAGGTCAACTAGTGGGCCCTTGTACTATGTAGGTTAACTAGCGGGCCCTTGGATGATCTAGGTTAACTAGAGGGCACTTGGACTCTCTAGGTTAACTAGCGTGCACTTGGACTATCTAGGTTAACTAGCGGACACTTGGATGATCAATGTTAACTAGCGGGCACTTGGATTATCTAGGTTAGCTAACGGGCACATGGATTAAGTACGTCCCCTAGTGGGCACTTGGACTATCTAGGTAAACCAACGGGCACTAGGACTATCTAGGTTAACTAGCGGGCACTTGGACTATCTAGGTTACCTAGCTGGCACTTGGAGTATGAAGGTTCCCTAGCGGGCACTTGGATTATCTAGGTTACCCAGCGGGCACATGGACTATGTAGGTCAACTAGCGTGCCCTTGGACTATCTAGGTTAGCTAACTGGCACGTGGACTATGTAGGTTAACTAGCGGACACTTGCACGATCTAGGTTAACTAGGGGGCAATTGGACTGTGTAGGTTACCTAGCGGGAACTTGGACTATGTAGGTTAACTAGCGGGCACTTGGATTATCTAGGTTAGCTAGCGGGCTCTAGCACTATGTAGGTTAAATAGCGGGCCCATTGACTATGTAGGTTAACTAGCGGGCACTTGGACGATCTAGGTTAACTAGCTGGCACTTGGACGATATAGGTTAACTAGCGAGCACTTGGATTATCTAGGTTACCTAGCGGGCACTTGGACTATGTAGTTTCCCTAGCGGGCATTTGGACTATATAGATAACCTAGCGGGCACTTAGACTTTGTAGGTTACCTAGCGGGCACTTGGACTATCTTGGTTACCTAGCTGGCACTTGAACTATCTACGTTGCCTAGCGGGTTCTTGGAGTATGTAGGTTACCTAGCAGGCTGTTGGACTATCTAGGTTACCTAGCGGGCACTTGGAATATCTAGGTTAACTAACGGGCACTTGGACTATGTAGGTTCCCAAGCGGGCCCTTGGACTATTTAGGTTACCTATCGGGTACTTGGAAAATGTAGGTTAACTAGGGGGCACTAGGACTATGTAGGTTCCCTAGCGGGCCTTTAGACTATGTAAGTAACCTAGCGGGCACTTGGACTATCTAGGTTAGGTAACGGGCACTTAGACTATCTAGGTTACCTAGCGGGAACTTGGACTATCTAGGTTGCCTAGCAGGCACTTGGATTATGGAGGATCCCTAGCGGGCACTTTGACTATGTAGGTTACCTAGCGGGCACTTGGACTATGTACGTCCCCTAGTGGGCACTTGGACTATCTAGGTTAACTAACGCGCACTAGGACTATCTAGGTTAACTAGCGGGCACTTTGACCATCTAGGTTACCTAGTAGGCACTTGGATTATGAAGGATCCCTAGCGGGCACTTGGACTATCTAGGTTACCTAGCGGCCACTTGGACTATGTAGGTTCACTAGCGGACACTTGCACGATCTTGGTTAACTTGCGGGCCCTTGCACTATGTAGGTTAACTAGCGGGCCCATGGATTATGTAGGTTTACTAGCAGGCACTTGGACTATGTATGTTCCCTAGCGGGCACTTGGACTATGTATGTTCCCTACGGACACTTGGACTATGTATGTTAACTAGCGGGCCCTTGGACTATCTAGGTTAACTAGCGGGCAATTGGATCATGTAGTTTCCCTAGCGGGCATTTGGACTATTTAGGTTACCAAAAGGCACATGGACTATGTAGGTTACCAGCGAGCACTTGGACTATCTAGGTTACCTAGCAGGCACTTTGACTATCTAGGTTAACTAACGGGCACTTGGACTATGTAGGTTGCCTAGCGGGCACTTGGACAATGTAGGTTCCCTAGCGGGCACTTGGATTATGTAGGTTAACTGCGGGCACTTGGATGATCAATGTTAACTTGCGGGCCCTTGGACTATCTAGGTTAGCTAACGTGGTACATGGACTAAGTTCGTCCCCTAGTGGGCACTTGGACTATCTAGGTAAACTAACGGGCACTAAGACTATCTAGGTTAACTAGCGGGCACTTGTACTATCTAGGTTACCTAGTTGGCACTTGGACTATGTAGGTCAACTAGCGGGCCCTTGGATTATCTAGGTTAGCTAACTGGCACATGGACTATGTAGGTTAACTAGGGGACACTTGCACGATCTAGGTTAACTAGCGGGCTGTTGCACTATGTAGGTTAACTAGCGGGCCCATTGACTATGTAGGTTAACTAGCGGGCACTTGGACGATCTAGGTTAACTAGATAGCAGTTGGATGATATAGGTTCCCTAGCGGGCACTTGCACTATCTAGGTTAACGAACGGGCACTGGACTATGCAGGTAACCTAGCGGGCACTTGGACTGTCTAGGTTACATAGTGGGCACTTGGACTGTCTAGGTTACATAGCGGGTACTTGGACTTCTAGGTTAACGAACGGGCAATTGGACTATGTAGGTTGCCTAGCGGGCACTTGGATTATCTAGGTTAGGTAACGGGCACTAGAACTATCTAGGTTACCTAGCGGGCACTTGGACTATGTACGTCCCCTTGTGGGCACTTGGACTATCTAGGTTAACTAGCAGGCACTTGGACTATGTAGGTTAACTAGCGGACACTTGCACGATCGAGGTTAACTAGCGGGCCCTTGCACTATTTAGGTTAACTAGCGGGCCCATGGATTATGTAGGTTTACTAGCAGGCACTTGGACTATCTAGGTTAAGTAGCGGGCACTTGGACTATGTAATTTCCCTAGCGGGCATTTGGACTATTTAGGTTACCAAGCGGGCACTTGGACTATGTAGGTTACCTAGCGCGCACTTGGACTATATAGGTTCCCTAGCGGGCACTTGGATTATGTAGGTTCCCTTTAGGGCACTTTGACTATGTAGGTTCCCTAGCGGGCATTTGGACTACATAGATAACCTGGCGGGCACTTAGACTTCGTAGGTTACCTAGCGGGCACTTGGACTATCTAGGTTATCTAGCTGGCGCTTGAACTATCTACGTTGCCTAGTGGGTTCATGGAGTATGTAGGTTACCTACCGGGCTGTTGGACTATCTAGGTTAACTAGCGGGCACTTGGACTATCTAGGTTAACTCGCGTGCACTTGGAGTATATAGGTTCCTTAGCGGGCACTTGGACTATCTAGGTTGCCTAGCGGGCACTTGGACGATATAGGTTAACTAGCGTGCCCTTGGAATATGTAGGTTACATAGCGGGCATTTGTTATATAGGTTAACGAACGGGCACTTTGAATATGCAGGTAACCTAGCGGCACTTGGACTGTCTAGGTTACCTAGCGGGCACTTGGACTATCTAGGTTAACTAGCGGGCACTTGGACTATCTAGGTCAACTAGTGGGCCCTTGTACTATGTAGGTTAACTAGCGGGCCCTTGGATGATCTAGGTTAACTAGAGGGCACTTGGACTCTCTAGGTTAACTAGCGTGCACTTGGACTATCTAGGTTAACTAGCGGACACTTGGATGATCAATGTTAACTAGCGGGCACTTGGATTATCTAGGTTAGCTAACGGGCACATGGATTAAGTACGTCCCCTAGTGGGCACTTGGACTATCTAGGTAAACCAACGGGCACTAGGACTATCTAGGTTAACTAGCGGGCACTTGGACTATCTAGGTTACCTAGCTGGCACTTGGAGTATGAAGGTTCCCTAGCGGGCACTTGGATTATCTAGGTTACCCAGCGGGCACATGGACTATGTAGGTCAACTAGCGTGCCCTTGGACTATCTAGGTTAGCTAACTGGCACGTGGACTATGTAGGTTAACTAGCGGACACTTGCACGATCTAGGTTAACTAGGGGGCAATTGGACTGTGTAGGTTACCTAGCGGGAACTTGGACTATGTAGGTTAACTAGCGGGCACTTGGATTATCTAGGTTAGCTAGCGGGCTCTAGCACTATGTAGGTTAAATAGCGGGCCCATTGACTATGTAGGTTAACTAGCGGGCACTTGGACGATCTAGGTTAACTAGCTGGCACTTGGACGATATAGGTTAACTAGCGAGCACTTGGATTATCTAGGTTACCTAGCGGGCACTTGGACTATGTAGTTTCCCTAGCGGGCATTTGGACTATATAGATAACCTAGCGGGCACTTAGACTTTGTAGGTTACCTAGCGGGCACTTGGACTATCTTGGTTACCTAGCTGGCACTTGAACTATCTACGTTGCCTAGCGGGTTCTTTGAGTATGTAGGTTACCTAGCAGGCTGTTGGACTATCTAGGTTACCTAGCGGGCACTTGGAATATCTAGGTTAACTAACGGGCACTTGGACTATGTAGGTTCCCAAGCGGGCCCTTGGACTATTTAGGTTACCTATCGGGTACTTGGAAAATGTAGGTTAACTAGGGGGCACTAGGACTATGTAGGTTCCCTAGCGGGCCTTTAGACTATGTAAGTAACCTAGCGGGCACTTGGATTATATGGGTTCCCTAGCGGACATTTGGACTATCTAGGTTACCTAACGGGCACTTGGAATATGTAGCTTCCCTAGCGGGCACTTCGATTATGTAGGTTCCCTATCAGGCACTTGGACTTTGTAGGTTAACTAGCGGGCATTTGGACTATGTAGGTTACCTAGCGGGCACTTGGAATATGTAGGTTCCCTGTGTGGCACTTGGAGAATGTATGTTAACTAGGGGGCACTAGGACAATGTAGGTTACCTAGCGGGCCCTTGGACTATCTAGGTTACCTAGCAGGCACTTGGACTATGTAGGTTAACTAGCGGGCACTTGGACTATCTAGGTTACCTAGCAGGCACTTGGACTATGTAGATTCCCTAGCGGGCACTTGGAATATATATGTACCAGAGCTGGCACTTGGACTATGTAGGTTCCCTAGAAGGCACTTGGACTATGTAGGTTCCAGAGCGGGCACTTGGACTATCTAGATTCCCTAGTGGGCACTTGGACTCTGTAGGTTAACTAGCGGACACTTGGATGATCTAGGTTAACTAGCGGGTACTTGGACTATGTAGGTTACCTAGCGGACTCTTGGAATATGTAGGTTCCCTGTGTGGCACTTGGAGAATGTATGTTAACTAGGGGGCACTAGGACAATGTAGGTTACCTAGCGGGCCCTTGGACTATCTAGGTTACCTAGCAGGCACTTGGACTATGTAGGTTAACTAGCGGGCACTTGGACTATCTAGGTTACCTAGCGGGCACTTGGACTATGTACGTTCCCTAGCGGGCACTTGGACTATCTACGTTACCTAGCGAGTACTTGGACTATCTATGTTAACTAGCGGGCACTTGGACTATGTAGGTTCCCTATCGGGCACTTGGACAATCTAGGTTAACTAGCGAGCACTTGGACTATCCAGGATAACTAGCGGGCACTTAGACTATTAGGGTCCCTAGCGGGCATTTGTATTATATACGTTACCTAGCGGGCACTTGGACTATGTAGGTTAACGACCAGGCACTTGGACTATATAGGTAACCTAGTGGTCACTTGAACGGTCTAGGTTACCCAGCGGGCACTTGGACTATGTAGGTTCTTGGACTAAGTAGGTTAACTAGCGGGCCCTTGGACTATGTAGGATAACTAGCGGGCCCTTGGACTATGTAGGTTAACTAGCGGGCACTAGGAAGATCTAGGTTAACTAGCGGGTACTTGGACTATGTATGTTAACTAGCAGGCCCTTGGACTATGTAGATTAACTAGCGGCACTGGGACTACCTACGTTAACTAGTGGGCCCTTGGACTATGTAGATTCCCTAGCGGGCACTTGGACTATATATGTTCCAGAGCGGGCACATGGACTATGTAGGTTCCCTAGCAGGCACTTGGACTATGTAGATTCCAGTGCGGGCACTTGGACTATCTAGGTTCCCTAGCGGGCACTTGGACTCTGTAGGTTAACTAGCGGACACTTGGATGATCTAGGTTAACTAGCGGGTACTTGGACTATGTAGGTTAACTAGCGGGCCCTTGGACTATGTAGATTAACTAGCAGCACTTGGACTATCTACGTTAATTAGCGGGCCTTGGACTATGTAGATTCCCTAGCGGGCACTTGGATTATGTAGGTTCCCTAGCGGGCACTTGGACTATATATGTTCCCTAGCAGGCACTTGAACTATGTATGTTCCCTGCGGACACTTGAACTATGTAAGTTAACTACCGGGCACTTGGACTATGTATGTTAACTAGCGGGCGCTTGGACTACTTAGGTTAACTAGCGGACACTTGCACTATGTAGGTTACCTAGCGGGCACTTGGACTATCTAGGTTAACTAGCGGGCGCTTGGAATATGCAGGTTACCTAGCAGACACTTGCCCTATGTAGGTTACCTAGGGGGAACTTGGACTATGTAGGTTAACTGGAGGACACTTGGACGATCTAGGTTAACTAGTGGGCCCTTGGACGATGTAGGTTAACTAGCCAGTAATTGGACGATCTAGGTTAACTAGCGGGCACTTGGACGATCTAGGTTAACTAAGGGGCACTTGGACTATCAAAGTTAACAAGCGAGCCCTAGGACTATGTAGGTTAACTAGCGGGCCCTTGGACTATCTAGGTTACCTAGATAGCACTTGGACTATATAGGTTCCCTAGCAGGCACTTGGAATATCTAGGTTAACGAACGGGCACTTGGACTATGTAGGTTGCCTAGCGGGCACTTGGACTATCTAGGTTAGGTAACGGGCACTAGAACTATCTAGGTTACCTAGCGGGCACTTGGACTATGTACGTCCCCTAGTGGGCACTTGGACTATCTAGGTTAACTAATGGGCACTAGGACTATCTAGGTTAACTAACGGGCACTAGGACTATCTAGGTTAACTAGCAGGCACTTGGACTATCTAGGTTACCTAGCGGGCACTTGGAATATGTAGGTTAACTAGCGGACACTTGCACGATCTAGGTTAACTAGCGGGCCGTTGCACTATGTAGGTTAACTAGCGGGCCCATGGATTATGTAGGTTTACTAGCAGGCACTTGGACTATCTAGGTTAACTAGCGGGCACTTGGACTATGTAGTTTCCCTAGCGGGCATTTGGACTATTTAGGTTACCAAGCGGGCACTTGGACTATGTAGGTTACATAGCGAGCACTTGGACTATCTAGGTTACCTAGCAGGCACTTTGACTATCTAGGTTAACTAACGGGCACTTGGACTATGTAGGTTGCCTAGCGGGCACTTGGATTATGTATGTTCCCTTGCGGGCACTTGGACTATGTAGGTTAACTAGCGGGCACTTGGACTGTCTAGGTTACCTAGCGGGGACTTGGATTATCTATATTAACGAACGGCACATGGACTATGTAGGTTACCTAGCCGCCACTTGCACTATCTAGGTTAGCTAACAGGAACTTGGACTATTTAGGTTCCCTAGCGGGCACTTGTACCATCTAAGATACCTAGTTGGCACTTGGACTATGTAGGTCAACTAGCGGTCCCTTGGACTATCTAGGTTAGCTAACGGGCACTTAGATTATGTAGGTTAACTAGTGGGCACTTGGAATATGTAGGTTAACTAGCGGGCCCATGGAGTATGTAGGTTTACTAACAGGCGCTTGTACTATCTAGGTTCCCTAAAGGGCACATGGACTATCTAGGTTACCGAACGGGCACTTGGACCATCTAGGTTACCTAAAGGGCACTTGGACTATGTAGGCTAATTAGGGGGCCCTTGGACGATCTAGGTTACCCAGCGGGTACTTGAACTTTCTAGGTTAACTAGCGGGCACTTGCACTATCTAGGTTACCTAGCGGGCACTGGAACTATGTACGTTCGCTAGCGGGCACTTGGACTATCTAGGTTACGTAGCGGGCACTTGGTATATAGATTAACTAGCGGGCACTTGCACGATCTAGGTTAACTAGCGGGTCCTTGCACTATATAGGTTAACTAGCGGGCCCATGGATTATGTAGGTTTACTAGCAGGCACTTGGACTATCTAGGTTAACTAGCGGGCACTTGGACTATGTAGTTTCCCTAGCGGGCATTTGGACTATTTAGGTTACCTAGCGGGCACTTGGACTATGTAGGTTACCTAGCGGGCACTTGGACTATCTAGGTTACCTAGCAGGCACTTTGACTCTCTAGGTTAAGTAACGGGCACTTGGACTATGTAGGTTGCCTAGCGGGCTCTTTGGTTATGTAGGTTCCCTATCGGGCACTTGGACTATGTAGGTTAACCTGCGGGTACTTTGAATGTCTAGGTTACCTAGCGGGCACTTGGATTATCTAGGTTAACAAACGGGCACTTGGACTATGTAGGTTACCTAGTCGCCACTTGGACTATCTAGGTTAGCTAACAGGCACTTGGACTATCTAGGTTCCCTAGCGGGCACTTGTACTATCTAGGTTACCTAGCTGGCACTTGGACTTTGTAGGTCAACTCGCGGGCCCTTGGACTATGTAGGTTAGCAAACGGGCACATGGACTATCTAGGTTAACTAGCGGGCACTTGGGATATGTAGGTGAACTAGCGGGCCCATGGACTATGTAGGTTTATTAGAGGGCCCTTGGACTCTCTGGGTTCCCTAAAGGGCACTTGGATTATCTAGGTTACCGAACGGGCACTTGGACTATCTAGGTTACTTAGCGGGCACTTGGATTATGTAGGCTAACTAGGGGGCCCTTGGACGATCTAGGTTACCTAGCGGGTACTTGAACTATCTAGGTTAACTAGCAGGCACTTGCAATATCTAGGTTACCTAGCGGGCACTTGGACTATGTACGTTCCCTAGCGGGCACTTGGGCTATCTATGTTAACTAGCGGGCACTTGGACTATCTAGGTTAACTAGCATGCACTAGGACTATGTAGGTTCCTTAGTGGGCACTTGGACTATCTAAGTTGCCTAGTGGGCACTTGGACGATATAGGTTAACTAGCGTGCCCTTGGAATATCTAGGTTACGTAGCGGGGACTTGGTATATAGGTTAACGAACGGGCACTTGGACTATGTAGATTAACTAGAGGACACATGGACTATCTAGGTTGACTAGTGGGTCCTTGGACTATGTAGGTTAACTAGCGGGCACTTGGACAATCTAGGTTAGGTAACGGGCACTAGAACTATCTAGGTTACCTAGCGGGCACTTGGACTATGTACGTCCCCTAGTGGGCACTAGGACTATCTAGGTTAACTAACGGGCACTAGGACTATCTAGGTTAACTAACGGGCACTAGGACTATCTAGGTTAACTAGCAGGCACTTGGACTATCTAGGTTACCTAGCGGGCACTTGGACTATGTAGGTTAACTAGCGGACACTTGCACGATCTAGGTTAACTAGCGGGCCCTTGTACTATGTAGGTTAACTAGCGGGCCCATGGATTATGTAGGTTTACTAGCAGGCACTTGGACTATCTAGGTTAACTAGCGGGCACTTGGACTATGTAGTTTCCCTAGCGGGCATTTGGACTATTTAGGTTACCAAGCGGGCACTTGGACTATGTAGGTTACTTAGCGAGCACTTGGACTATCTAGGTTACCTAGCAGGCACTTTGACTCTCTAGGTTAAGTAACGGGCACTTGGACTATGTAGGTTGCCTAGCGGGCACTTTGATTATGTAGGTTCCCTATCGGGCACTTGGACTATGTAGGTTAACTAGCGGGCACTTTGAATGTCTAGGTTACCTAGCGGGCACTTGGATTATCTAGGTTAACAAACGGGCACTTGGACTATGTAGGTTTCCTAGTCGCCACTTGGACTATCTAGGTTAGCCAACAGGCACTTGGACTATCTAGGTTCCCTAGCGGGCACTTGTACTATCTAGGTTACCTAGCTGGCTCTTGGACTATGTAGGTCAACTAGCGGGCCCTTGGACTATGTAGGTTAGCAAACGGGCACTTGGACTATCTAGGTTAACTAGCGGGCACTTGGGATATGTAGGTTAACTAGCGGGCCCACGGACTATGTAGGTTTATTAGAGGGCCCTTGGACTCTCTGGGTTCCCTAAAGGGCACTTGGATTATCTAGGTTACCGAACGGGCACTTGGACTATCTAGGTTACTTAGCGGGCACTTGGATTATGTAGGCTAACTAGGGGGCCCTTGGACGATCTAGGTTACCTAGCGGGTACTTGAACTATCTAGGTTAACTAGCAGGCACTTGCAATATCTAGGTTACCTAGCGGGCACTTGGACTATGTACGTTCCCTAGCGGGCACTTGGGCTATCTATGTTAACTAGCGGGCACATGGACTATCTAGGTTAACTAGCATGCACTTGGACTATGCAGGTTCCTTAGTGGGCACTTGGAATATCTAGTTTGCCTAGTGGGCACTTGGACGATATAGGTTAACTAGCGTGCCCTTGGAATATCTAGGTTACGTAGCGGCGACTTGGTATATAGGTTAACGAACGGGCACTTGGACTATGTAGATTAACTAGAGGACACATGGACTATCTAGGTTGACTAGTGGGTCCTTGGACTATGTAGGTTAACTAGCGGGCACTTGGACAATCTAGGTTAACTAGCGGGCTCTTGGATGATCTAGGTTACCTAGCGGGCACTTGGACTATGTATGTCCCCTAGTGGGCACTTGGACTATCTAGGTTAACTAATGGGCACTAGGACTATCTGGGTTACCTAGCGGGCACTTGGACTATATAGGTTACCTAGCGGGCACTTGGACTATGTAGGTTACCTAGTGGGCACTTGGACTATCTAGGTTAACAAACGGGCAATTGGAATATGCAGGTAACCTAGCGGACACTTGGACTGTCTAGGTTACCTAACGGGTACTTGGACTTCTAAGTTAACGACCAGGCTCTTGGGCTATGTAGGTTGCCTAGCGGGCACTTGGACTATCTAGGTTAGGTAACGGGCACTTGGACTATCTAGGTTACCTAGCGGGAACTGGACAATGTAAGTTACCTAGCGGTCACTTGGACTATCTAGGTTACCTAACGGGCACTTTGACTATCTATGTTACATAGCGGGCACTTGGACTATGTAGGTTAACTAGCGAGCACTTGGATTCTAGGTTTCCTAGCGGGCACTTGGACTATCTAGGTTACCTAGCGGGCCCTTTGACTATGTAGGTTTCCTAGCGGGCACTTGGACTATCTAGGTTAACGAACGGGTACTTGGACTATGTAGGTAACCTAGCAGGCACTAGGACAGTCTAGGTTACCTAGCGGGCACTTGGACTATCTAGGTTAACGAACGGGCACTTTGACTATGTAAGTTACCCAGCGGGCACTTGGACTATGTAGGATCCCTATCGGACATTTGGACTACTTAGGTTACCTAGCGGGCACTTTTACCATCTAGGTTAACTAACGGGCACTTGGACTATCTAGCTCAACTAGTGGGCCCTTGTACTATGTAGGTTAACTAGCGAGCACTTGGACTATCTAGACTAACTAGCGGACCTTGGACTATGTAGGTTAACTAGCGGGCCCTTGGACTATGTAGGTTAACTAGCGGGCACTTGGACTAGCTAGGTTAACTAGCGGGCACTTGGATGATCAATGTTAACTAGCGGGCAATTGGACTATCTAGGTTAGCTAACGGGCACATGGATTAAGTATGTCCCCTAGTGGGCACTTGGACTATCTAGCTAAACTAACAGTCACTAGGACTATATAGGTTAACTAGCGGGCACTTGGATTATCTAGGTTACCCAGCGGGCACATGGACTATGTAGGTCAACTAGCGGGCCCTTGGACTATCTAGGTTAGCTAACTGGCACATGGACGATGTAGGTTAACTAGCGGACACTTTCACGATCTAAGTTAACTAGCGGGCTCTTGCACTATGTAGGTTAACTAGCGGGCCCATTGACTATGTAGGTTAACAAGCGGGCACTTTGCCGAACTAGGTTAACTAGCGGGCACTTGGATGATATAGGTTAACTAGCGTGCCCTTGGAATATGTAGGTTACGTAGCGGGCACTTGGTATATAGGTTAACTAGCGGACACTTGGACAATCTAGGTTAACTAGCGGGCACTTGGACAATCTAGGTTAACAAGCGGGCACTTGTACTATCAAAGTTAACAAGTGAGCCCTTGGACTATGTAGGTTAACTAGCAGGCCCTTGGACTATCTGGGTTACCTAGCGTGCACTTGGATTATATAGGTTACCTAGCGGGCACTTGGACTATCTAGGTTAACGAACGGGCACTTGGAATATGCAGGTAATCTAGCGGGCAATTGGACTGTCTAGGTTACCTAACGGGCACTTGGACTTCTAGGTTAACGAACGGGCTCGTGGGCTATGTAGGTTGCCTAGTGGGCACTTGGACTATCTAGGTTAGGTAACGGGCACTTGGACTATCTAGGTTACCTAGCGGGAACTTGGACTACCTAGGTTACCTAGCGGGAACTTGGACAATGTAAGTTACCTCGCGGGCCCTTGGACTATGTAGATTCCCTAGCGGGCACTTGGACTCTGGATGTTCCCTACGGACACTTGAACTATGTAAGTTAACTACCGGACACTTGGACTATGTATGTTAACTAGCGGGCCCTTGGACTACTTAGGTTAACTAGCGGACAATTTCACTATGTAGGTTCCCTATCGGGCACTGGAACTACTTAGGTTAACCAGCGGACAATTTCACTATGTAGGTTCCCTATAGGGCACTGGGACTATGTAGGTTAACTAGCGGGCATTTGGACTATGTAGGTTACCTAGCGGGCACTTGGACTATGTAGGTTCCCTATCGGGCATTTGGAGAATGTCAGTTAACTAGGGGGCACTAGGACAATGTAGGTTACCTAGCGGGCCCTTATTCTATCTAGGTTACCTAGGGATCACCTGGACTATGTAGGTTAACTAGTGGGCACATGGACTATCTAGGTTACCTAGCAGGCACTTGGACTATGTAGGTTAACGAGCGTGCACTTTGACTATCTAGGTTACCTAGCGGGCACTTGGACTATGTACGTTCCCTAGAGTGCACTTGGACTATCTACGTTACCTAGCGGGCACTTGGACTATGTATGTTACCTAGCAGGCACTTGGACTATGTATGTTTCCTATCGGGCAGTTGGTCTATCTAGGTTAACTAGCGGGCACTTGGACTATCTAGGTTAACTAGCGAGCACTTGGACTATCTAGGTTAACTAGCGGACATTTGTACTATTAGGGCCCCTAGCGGGCATTTGGACTATATTGGTTACCTAGCGGGCACTTGGACTATGTAGGTTAAAGAACGGGCACTTGGACTATGTAGGTAACCTAGTGGTCACTTGAACTGTCTAGGTTACCTAGCGGGCACTTGGACTATGTAGGTTAACTAGCGGGCACTTGGACAATCTAGGTTAACTAGCGGGCCCTTGGACGATGTAGGTTAACTAGCGGGCCCTTGCACTATGGAGGTTAACTAGCGGGCCCATGGATTATGTAGGTTTACTAGCAGGCACTTGGACTATTTAGGTTAACTAGCGGGCACTTGGACTATGTAGTTTCCCTAGCGGGCATTTGGACTATTTAGGTTACCTAGCGGGCACTTGGACTATGTAGGTTGCCTAGCGGGCACTTGGATTATGTAGGTTCCCTATCGGGCACTTGAACTATGTAGGTTAACTAGAGGGCACTTGTACTATCTAGGTTACGTAGATGGCACTTGGACTATGTAGGTAAACTAGCGGGCCCTGGGACTATCTAGGTTAGCTAACGGGCACTTACATTATGTAGGTTAACTAGCGAGCACTTGGAATATGTATGTTAAGTAGCGGACACTTGCACTATGAAGGTTAACTAGCGGGCCCATGGACTATGTAGGTTTACTAGCGGGCCCTTGGACTTTCTAGATTCCCTAAAGGGCACTTGGACTATCTAGGTTACCGAACGGGCACATGGACTATCTAGGTTACCTAGCGGGCACTTGGACTATGTAGGTTAATTAGGGGGCCCTTGGACGATCTAGGTTACCTAGCGGGTACTTGAACTATCTAGGTTAACTAGCGGGCACTTGCAGTATCTAGGTTACCTAGCGGGCACTTGGACTATGTACGTTCCCGAGCGGGCACTTGGACTTCTAGGTTAACGAACGGGCTCGTGGGCTATGTAGGTTGCCTAGCGGGCACTTGGACTATCTAGGTTAGGTAACGGGCACTTGGACTATCTAGGTTACCTAGCGGGAACTTGGACAATGTAAGTTACCTAGCGGGCACTTGGACTATCTAGGTTACCTAACGGGCACTTTGACTATCTAGGTTACCTAGCGGGCACTTGGACTATGTAGGTTAACTAGCGAGCACTTGGATTCTAGGTTACCTAGCGGGAACTTGGACAATGTAAGTTACCTAGCGGGCACTTGGACTATCTAGGTTAACGAACGGGTACTTGGACTATGTAGGAAACGTAGCGGGCACTTGGACCGTCTAGGTTACCTAGCGGGCACTTGGACTATCTAGGTTAACGAACGGGCACTTGGACTATGTAGGTTACCCAGTGGGCACTTGGACTATGTAGGATCCCTATCAGACATTTGTACTACTTAGGTAATCTAGCAGGCACTTGTACCATCTAGGTTAACGAGCGGGCACTTGGACTATCTAGGTCAACTAGTGGGCCCTTGTACTATGTAGGATAACTAGCGAGCACTTGGACTATCTAGGTTAACTAGCGGACCTTGGACTATGTAGGTTAACTAGCGGGCACTTGGACAATCTAGGTTAACTAGAGGGCACTTGGACTATCTAGGTTAACTAGCGTTCACTTGGACTATCTAGGTTAACTAGCGGGCACTTGGATGATCAATGTTAACTAGCGGGCACTTGGACTATCTAGGTTAGCTAACGGGCACATGGACTAAGTACGTCCCCTAGTGGGCACTTGGACTATCTAGGTAAACTAACGGGCACTAGGACTATCTAGGTTAACTAGCGAGCACTTGGATTATCTAGGTTACCCAGCGGGCACTTGGACTATGTAGGTCAACTAGCGGGCTCTTGGACTATCTAGGATAGCTAACTGGCACGTGGACTATTTAGGTTAACTAGCGGGCTCTTGCACTATGTAGGTTAACTAGCGGGCCCATTGACTATGTAGGTTAACTAGCGGGCACTTGGACGATCTAGGTTAACTAGCGGGCACTTGGACGATATAGGTTAACTAGCGGGCACTTGGATTATCTAGGTTAGCTAGCGGGCTCTTGCACTATGTAGGTTAACTAGCGGGCCCATTGACTATGTAGGTTAACTAGCGGGCACTTGGACGATCTAGGTTAACTTGCGGGCACTTAGACGATATAGGTTAACTAGCGGGCACTTGTGTTATCTAGGTTACCTAGTGGGCACTTGGATTATGTAGGTTCCCTAGCAGACATTTGGACTATATAGATAACCTAGCGGGCACTTAGACTTTGTAGGTTACCTAGCGGGCACTTGGACTATATAAGTTACCTAGCTGGCACTTGAACTATCTACGTTGCCTAGCGGGTTCTTGGAGTATATAGGTTACCTAGTGGGCTGTTGGACTATCTAGGTTACCTAGCAGGCATTGGACTATCGAGGTTAACTAACGGGCACTTGGACTATGTAGGCTACCTAGCGGGCACTTGGACTATATAAGTTACCTAGCTGGCACTTGAACTATCTACGTTGCCTAGCGGGTTCTTGGAGTATGTAGGTTACCTAGTGGGCTGTTGGACTATCTAGGTTACCTAGCAGGCATTGGACTATCGAGGTTAACTAGTGAGCACTTGGACTATCTAGGATAACTAGTGGGCACTTGGACTATTAGGGTCCCTAGTGGGCATTTGAACTATGTAGGTTAACGAACAGGCACTTGGACTATGTAGGTAACCTCGTGGTCACTTGAACTGTCTAGGTTACCTAGCGGGCACTTGGACTATGTAGGTTAACTAGCGGGCACTTGGACTATCTAGGTTAACTAGCGGGCCCTTGGACGATGTATGTTAACTAGCGGGCGCTTGGACTATGTAGGTTAACTAGCTGGCCCTTGGACTATGTAGGTAAACTAGCGTGCACTTGGACGATGAAGGTAAACTAGCGGGTACTTGAACTATGTAGGTTAACTAGCGGGCCTTTGTACTATGTAGATTAACTAGTGGTACTTGGACTATCTACGTTAACTAGCGGGCCATTGGACTATGAAGATTCCCTAGCGGGCACTTGGACTATGTATGTTCCAGAGCGGGCACTTCGACTATGTAGGTTCCCTAGCAGGCACTTGGACTGTGTAGGTCCCAGAGCGGGCACTTGGACTATCTAGGTTCCCTAGCGGGCACTTGGACGATCTAGGTTAACTAGTGGGCCCTTGGACTATGTAGGTTAACTAGCCAGTACTTGGACGATCTAGGTTAACTAGCGGGCACTTGGACGATCTAGGTTGACTAATGGGCACTTGGACTATCAAAGATAACAAGCGAGCCCTTGGACTATGTAGGTTAACTAGCGGGCCCTTGGACTGTCTAGGTTACCTCGCGGGCACTTGGACTATCTATGTTAACGAATGGGCACTTGGACTATATATGTTCCAGAGCGGGCACTTTGACTATGTAGGTTCCCTAGCAGGCACTTGGACTATGTAGGTTACCTAGCTGGCACTTGGACTATGTAGGTAAACTAGCGGGCCCTGGGACTATCTAGGTTAGCTAACGGGCACTTACATTATGTAGGTTAACTAGCGAGCACTTGGAATATGTACGTTAAGTAGCGGACACTTGCACTATGAAGGTTAACTAGCGGGCCCATGGACTATGTAGGTTTACTAGCGGGCCCTTGGACTTTCTAGATTCCCTAAAGGGCACTTGGACTATCTAGGTTACCGAACGGACACATGGACTATCTAGGTTACCCAGCGGGCACTTGGACTATGTAGGTTAATTAGGGGGCCCTTGGACGATCTAGGTTACCTAGCGGGTACTTGAACTATCTAGGTTAACTAGAGGGCACTTGCAGTATCTAGGTTACCTAGCAGGCACTTGGACTATGTACGTTCCCTAGCGGGCACTTGGGCTATCTATGTTAACTAGCGGGCACTTGGACTATCTAGGTTAACTAGCATGCACTTGGACTTTGTAGGTTCCTTAGTGGGCACTTGGACTATCTAGGTTGCCTAGTGGGCACTTGGACGATATAGGTTAACTAGCTTGCCCTTGGAAAATCTAGGTTACGTAGCGGGGACTTGGTATATAGGTTAACGAACGGGCAATTGGACTATGTAGTTTAACTAGAGGACACATGGACTATCTAGGTTGACTAGTGGGTCCTTGGACTATGTAGGTTAACTAGCGGGCACTTGGACAATCTAGGTTAACTAGCGGGCACTTGGATGATCTAGGTTAACTAGCGGGCACTTGGACTATCAAAGTTAACAATTGAGCCCTTGGACTATGTAGGTTAACTAGCAGGCCCTTGGACTATCTGGGTTACCTAGCGGGCACTTGGACTATATAGGTTACCGAGCGGGCACTTGGACTATGTAGGTTACCTAGTGGGCACTTGGACTATCTAGGTTAACGAACGGGCACTTGGAATATGCAGGTAACCTAGCGGACACTTGGACTATCTAGGTTACCTAACGGGCACTTGGACTTCTAGGTTAACGAACAGGCTCTTGGGCTATGTAGGTTGCCTAGCGGGCACTTGGACTATCTAGGTTAGGTAACGGGCACTTGGAATATCTAGGTTACCTAGCGGGAACTTGGACAATGTAAGTTACCTAGCGGTCTCTTGGACTATCTAGGTTACCTAACGGGCACTTTGACTATCTATGTTACATAGCGGGCACTTGGACTGTGTAGGTTAACTAGCGAGCACTTGGATTCTAGGTTTCCTAGCGGGCACTTGGACTATCTAGGTTAGCTAGAGGGCCATTTGACTATGTAGGTTTCCTAGCGGGCACTTGGACTATCTAGGTTAACGAACGGGTACTTGGACTATGTAGGTAACCTAGCAGGCACTAGGACAGTCTAGGTTACCTAGCGGGCACTTGGACTATCTAGGTTAACGAACGGGCACTTTGACTATGTAAGTTACCCAGCGGGCACTTGGACTATGTAGGATCCCTATCGGACATTTGGACTACTTAGGTTACCAAGCGGGCACTTGTACCATCTAGGTTAACTAACGGGCACTTGGACTATCTAGCTCAACTAGTGGGCCCTTGTACTATGTAGGTTAACTAGCGAGCACTTGGACTATCTAGGCTAACTAGCGGACCTTGGACTATGTAGGTTAACTAGCGGGCCCTTGGACTATGTACGTTAACTAGCGGGCACTTGAACAATCTAGGTTAACTAGAGGGCACTTGGACTATCTAGGTTAACTAGCGGGCACTTGGATGATCAATGTTAACTAGCGGGCAATTGGACTATCTAGGTTAGCTAACGGGCACATGGACTAAGTACGTCCCCTAGTGGGCACTTGGACTATCTAGGTAAACTAACAGTCACTAGGACTATATAGGTTAACTAGCGGGCACTTGGATTATCTAGGTTACCCAGCGGGCACATGGACTATGTAGGTCAACTAGCGGGCCCTTGGACTATCTAGGTTAGCTAACTGGCACGTGGACTATGTAGGTTAACTAGCGGACACTTTCACGATCTAGGTTAACTAGCGGGCTCTTGCACTATGTAGGTTAACTAGTGGGCCCATTGACTATGTAGGTTAACTAGCGGGCACTTTGACGATCTAGGTTAACTAGCGGGCACTTGGATGATATAGGTTAACTAGCGTGCCCTTGGAATATCTAGGTTACGTAGCGGGCACTTGGTATATAGGTTAACTAGCGGGCACTTGGACAATCTAGGTTAACTAGCGGGCACTTGGACAATCTAGGTTAACTAGCGGGCACTTGGACTATCAAAGTTGACAAGTGAGCCCTTGGACTATGTAGGTTAACTAGCGGGCCCTTGGACTATCTGGGTTACCTAGCGTGCACTTGGACTATATAGGTTACCTAGCGGGCACTTGGACTATCTAGGTTAACGAACGGGCACTTGGAATATGCAGGTAACCTAGCGGGCAATTGGACTGTCTAGGTTACCTAACGGGCACTTGGACTTCTAGGTTAACGAACGGGCTCGTGGGCTATGTAGGTTGCCTAGTGGGCACTTGGACTATCTAGGTTAGGTAACGGGCACTTGGACTATCTAGGTTACCTAGCGGGAACTTGGACTATCTAGGTTACCTAGCGGGAACTTGGACAATGTAAGTTACCTCGTGGGCCCTTGGACTATGTAGATTCCCTAGCGGGCACTTGGACTCTGGATGTTCCCTACGGACACTTGAACTATGTAAGTTAACTACCGGGCACTTGGACTATGTATGTTAACTAGCGGGCCCTTGGACTACTTAGGTTAACTAGCGGACAATTTCACTATGTAGGTTCCCTATCGGGCACTGGAACTACTTAGGTTAACCAGCGGACAATTTCACTATGTAGGTTCCCTATAGGGCACTGGGACTATGTAGGTTAACTAGCGGGCATTTGGACTATGTAGGTTACCTAGCGGGCACTTGGACTATGTAGGTTCCCTATCGGGCATTTGGAGAATGTCAGTTAACTAGGGGGCACTAGGACAATGTAGGTTACCTAGCGGGCCCTTGTTCTATCTAGGTTACCTAGGGATCACCTGGACTATGTAGGTTAACTAGTGGGCACTTGGACTATCTAGGTTACCTAGCAGGCACTTGGACTATGTAGGTTAACGAGCGTGCACTTTGACTATCTAGGTTACCTAGCGGGCACTTGGACTATGTACGTTCCCTAGAGTGCACTTGGACTATCTACGTTACCTAGCGAGCACTTGGACTATGTATGTTACCTAGCAGGCACTTGGACTATGTATGTTTCCTATCGGGCAGTTGGTCTATCTAGGTTAACTAGCGGGCACTTGAACTATCTAGGTTAACTAGCGAGCACTTGGACTATCTAGGTTAACTAGCAGACATTTGTACAATTAGGGCCCCTAGCGGGCATTTGGACTATATTGGTTACCTAGCGGGCACTTGGACTATGTAGGTTAACGAACGGGCACTTGGACTATGTAGGTAACCTAGTGGTCACTTGAACTGTCTAGGTTACCTAGCGGGCACTTGGACTATGTAGGTTAACTAGCGGGCACTTGGACAATCTAGGTTAACTAGCGGGCCCTTGGACGATGTAGGTTAACTAGCGGGCCCTTGCACTATGGAGGTTAACTAGCGGGCCCATGGATTATGTAGGTTTACTAGCAGGCACTTGGACTATTTAGGTTAACTAGCGGGCACTTGGACTATGTAGTTTCCCTAGCGGGCATTTGGACTATTTAGGTTACCTAGCGGGCACTTGGATTATGTAGGTTGCCTAGCGGGCACTTGGATTATGTAGGTTCCCTATCGGGCACTTGAACTATGTAGGTTAACTAGCGGGCACTTGTACTATCTAGGTTACCTAGCTGGCACTTGGACTATGTAGGTAAACTAGCGGGCCCTGGGACTATCTAGGTTATCTAACGGGCACTTACATTATGTAGGTTAACTAGCGAGCACTTGGAATATGTACGTTAAGTAGCGGACACTTGCACTATGAAGGTTAACTAGCGGGCCCATGGACTATGTAGGTTTACTAGCGGGCCCTTGGACTTTCTAGATTCCCTAAAGGGCACTTGGACTATCTAGGTTACCGAACGGGCACATGGACTATCTAGGTTACCTAGCGGGCACTTGGACTATGTAGGTTAATTAGGGGGCCCTTGGACGATCTAGGTTACCTAGCGGGTACTTGAACTATCTAGGTTAACTAGCGGGCACTTGCAGTATCTAGGTTACCTAGCGGGCACTTGGACTATGTACGTTCCCTAGCGGGCACTTGGACTTCTAGGTTAACGAACGGGCTCGTGGGCTATGTAGGTTGCCTAGCGGGCACTTGGACTATCTAGGTTAGGTAACGGGCACTGGGAGTATCTAGGTTACCTAGCGGGAACTTGGACAATGTAAGTTACCTAGCGGGCACTTGGACTATCTAGGTTACCTAACGGGCACTTTGACTATATAGGTTACCTAGCGGGCACTTGGACTATGTAGGTTAACTAGCGAGCACTTGGATTCTAGGTTACCTAGCGGGAACTTGGACAATGTAAGTTACCTAGCGGGCACTTGGACTATCTAGGTTAACGAACGGGTACTTGGACTATGTAGGAAACGTAGCGGGCACTTGGACCGTCTAGGTTACCTAGCGGGAACTTGGACAATGTAAGTTACCTAGCGGGCACTTGGACTATCTAGGTTACCTAACGGGCACTTTGACTATATAGGTTACCTAGCGGGCACTTGGACTATGTAGGTTAACTAGCGAGCACTTGGATTCTAGGTTACCTAGCGGGAACTTGGACAATGTAAGTTACCTAGCGGGCACTTGGACTATCTAGGTTAACGAACGGGCACTTGGACTATGTAGGTTACCCAGTGGGCACTTGGACTATGTAGGATCCCTATCAGACATTTGTACTACTTAGGTTATCTAGCAGGCACTTGTACCATCTAGGTTAACGAGCGGGCACTTGGACTATCTAGGTCAACTAGTGGGCCCTTGTACTATGTAGGTTAACTAGCGAGCACGTGGACTATCTAGGTTAACTAGCGGACCTTGGACTATGTAGGTTAACTAGCGGGCACTTGGACAATCTAGGTTAACTAGAGGGCACTTGGACTATCTAGGTTAACTAGCGTTCACTTGGACTATCTAGGTTAACTAGCGGGCACTTGGATGATCAATGTTAACTAGCGGGCACTTGGACTATCTAGGTTAGCTAACGGGCACATGGACTAAGTACGTCCCCTAGTGGGCACTTGGACTATCTAGGTAAACTAACGGGCACTAGGACTATCTAGGTTAACTAGCGAGCACTTGGATTATCTAGGTTACCCAGCGGGCACTTGGACTATGTAGGTCAACTTGCGGGCTCTTGGACTATCTAGGAGAGCTAAATGGCACGTGGACTATTTAGGTTAACTAGCGGGCTCTTGCACTATGTAGGTTAACTAGCGGGCCCATTGACTATGTAGGTTAACTAGCGGGCACTTGGACGATCTAGGTTAACTAGCGGGCACTTGGACGATATAGGTTAACTAGCGGGCACTTGGATTATCTAGGTTAGCTAGCGGGCTCTTGCACTATGTAGGTTAACTAGCGGGCCCATTGACTATGTAGGTTAACTAGCGGGCACTTGGACGATCTAGGTTAACTTGCGGGCACTTAGACGATATAGGTTAACTAGCGGGCACTTGTATTATCTAGGTTACCTAGCGGGCACTTGGATTATGTAGGTTCCCTAGCGGACATTTGGACTATATAGATAACCTAGCGGGCACTTAGACTTTGTAGGTTACCTAGCGGGCACTTGGACTATATAAGTTACCTAGCTGGCACTTGAACTATCTACGTTGCCTAGCGGGTTCTTGGAGTATGTAGGTTACCTAGTGGGCTGTTGGACTATCTAGGTTACCTAGCAGGCATTGGACTATCTAGGTTAACTAACGGGCACTTGTACTATGTAGGCTACCTAGCGGGCACTTGGACTATATAAGTTACCTAGCTGGCATTTGAACTATCTACGTTGCCTAGCGGGTTCGTGGAGTATGTAGGTTACCTAGTGGGCTGTTGGACTATCTAGGTTACCTAGCAGGCATTGGACTATCGAGGTTAACTAGTGAGCACTTGGACTATCTAGGATAACTAGTGGGCACTTGGACTATTAGGGTCCCTAGTGGGCATTTGGACTATGTAGGTTAACGAACAGGCACTTGGACTATGTAGGTAACCTCGTGGTCACTTGAACTATCTAGGTTACCTAGCGGGCACTTGGACTATGTAGGTTAACTAGCGGGCACTTGGACTATCTAGGTTAACTAGCGGGCCCTTGGACGATGTATGTTAACTAGCGGGCGCTTGGACTATGTAGGTTAACTAGCTGGCCCTTGGACTATGTAGGTAAACTAGCGTGCACTTGGACGATGAAGGTAAACTAGCGGGTACTTGAACTATGTAGGTTAACTAGCGGGCCTTTGTACTATGTAGATTAACTAGTGGTACTTGGACTATCTACGTTAACAAGCGGGCCATTGGACTATGAAGATTCCCTAGCTGGCACGTGGACTATGTATGTTCCAGAGCGGGCACTTCGACTATGTAGGTTCCCTAGCAGGCACTTGGACTGTGTAGGTCCCAGAGCGGGCACTTGGACTATCTAGGTTCCCTAGCGGGCACTTGGACGATCTAGGTTAACTAGTGGGCCCTTGGACTATGTAGGTTAACTAGCCAGTACTTGGACGATCTAGGTTAACTAGCGGGCACTTGGACGATCTAGGTTGACTAATGGGCACTTGGACTATCAAAGATAACAAGCGAGCCCTTGGACTATGTAGGTTAACTAGCGGGCCCTTGGACTGTCTAGGTTACCTCGCGGGCACTTGGACTATCTATGTTAACGAACGGGCACTTGGACTATATATGTTCCAGAGCGGGCACTTTGACTATGTAGGTTCCCTAGCAGGCACTTGGACTATGTAGCTTACCTAGCTGGCACTTGGACTATGTAGGTAAACTAGCGGGCCTTTGGACTATCTAGGTTAGCTAACGGGCACTTACATTATGTAGGTTAACTAGCGAGCACTTGGAATATGTACGTTAAGTAGCGGACACTTGCACTATGAAGGTTAACTAGCGGGCCCATGGACTATGTAGGTTTACTAGCGGGCCCTTGGACTTTCTAGATTCCCTAAAGGGCACTTGGACTATCTAGGTTACCGAACGGACACATGGACTATCTAGGTTACCCAGCGGGCACTTGGACTATGTAGGTTAATTAGGGGGCCCTTGGACAATCTAGGTTACCTAGCGGGTACTTGAACTATCTAGGTTAACTAGAGGGCACTTGCAGTATCTAGGTTACCTAGCAGGCACTTGGACTATGTACGTTCCCTAGCGGGCACTTGGGCTATCTATGTTAACTAGCGGGCACTTGGACTATCTAGGTTAACTAGCATGCACTTGGACTTTGTAGGTTCCTTAGTGGGCACTTGGACTATCTAGGTTGCCTAGTGGGCACTTGGACGATATAGGTTAACTAGCTTGCCCTTGGAAAATCTAGGTTACGTAGCGGGGACTTGGTATATAGGTTAACGAACGGGCAATTGGACTATGTAGTTTAACTAGAGGACACATGGACTATCTAGGTTGACTAGTGGGTCCTTGGACTATGTAGGTTAACTAGCGGGCACTTGGACAATCTAGGTTAACTAGCGGGCACTTGGATGATCTAGGTTAACTAGCGGGCACTTGGACTATCAAAGTTAACAATTGAGCCCTTGGACTATGTAGGTTAACTAGCAGGCCCTTGGACTATCTGGGTTACCTAGCGGGCACTTGGACTATATAGGTTACCGAGCGGGCACTTGGACTATGTAGGTTACCTAGTGGGCACTTGGACTATCTAGGTTAACGAACGGGCACTTGGAATATGCAGGTAACCTAGCGGACACTTGGACTATCTAGGTTACCTAACGGGCACTTGGACATCTAGGTTAACGAACAGGCTCTTGGGCTATGTAGGTTGCCTAACGGGCACTTGGACTATCTAGGTTAGGTAACGGGCACTTGGACTATCTAGGTTACCTAGCGGGAACTTGGACAATGTGAGTTACCTAGCGGTCTCTTGGACTATCTAGGTTACCTAACGGGCACTTTGACTATCTATGTTACATAGCGGGCACTTGGACTATGTAGGTTAACTAGCGAGCACTTGGATTCTAGGTTTCCTAGCGGGCACTTGGACTATCTAGGTTAGCTAGCGGGCCATTTGACTATGTAGGTTTCCTAGCGGGCACTTGGACTATCTAGGTTAACGAACGGGTACTTGGACTATGTAGGTAACCTAGCAGGCATTAGGACAGTCTAGGTTGCCTAGCGGGCACTTGGACTATCTAGATTAATGAACGGGCACTTTGACTATGTAAGTTACCCAGCGGGCACTTGGACGATGTAGGATCCCTATCGGACATTTGGACTACTTAGGTTACCTAGCGGGCACTTGTACCATCTAGGTTAACTAACGGGCACTTGGACTATCTAGCTCAACTAGTGGGCCCTTGTACTATGTAGGTTAACTAGCGAGCACTTGGACTATCTAGGCTAACTAGCGGACCTTGGACTATGTAGGTTAACTAGCGGGCCCTTGGACTATGTACGTTAACTAGCGGGCACTTGAACAATCTAGGTTAACTAGAGGGCACTTGGACTATCTAGGTTAACTAGCGGGCACTTGGATGATCAATGTTAACTAGTGGGCAATTGGACTATCTAGGTTAGCTAACGGGCACATGGACTAAGTACGTCCCCTAGTGGGCACTTGGACTATCTAGGTAAACTAACAGTCACTAGGACTATATAGGTTAACTAGCGGGCACTTGGATTATCTAGGTTACCCAGCGGGCACATGGACTATGTAGGTCAACTAGCGGGCCCTTGGACTATCTAGGTTAGCTAACTGGCACGTGGACTATGTAGGTTAACTAGCGGACACTTTCACGATCTAGGTTAACTAGCGGGCACTTGCAGTATCTAGGTTACCTAGCGGGCACTTGGACTATGTACGTTCCCGAGCGGGCACTTGGACTTCTAGGTTAACGAACGGGCTCGTGGGCTATGTAGGTTGCCTAGCGGGCACTTGGACTATCTAGGTTAGGTAACGGGCACTTGGACTATCTAGGTTACCTAGCGGGAACTTGGACAATGTAAGTTACCTAGCGGGCACTTGGACTATCTAGGTTAACGAACGGGTACTTGGACTATGTAGGAAACGTAGCGGGCACTTGGACCGTCTAGGTTACCTAGCGGGCACTTGGTCTATCTAGGTTAACGAACGGGCACTTGGACTATGTAGGTTACCCAGTGGGCACTTGGACTATGTAGGATCCCTATCGGACATTTGGACTACTTAGGTTATCTAGCGGGCACTTGTACCATCTAGGTTAACGAGCTGGCACTTGGACTATCTAGGTCAACTAGTGGGCCCTTGTACTATGTAGGTTAACTAGCGAGCACTTGGACTATCTAGGTTAACTAGCGGACCTTGGACTATGTAGGTTAACTAGCGGTCCCTGGGACTATCTAGGTTAGCTAACGGGCACTTACATTATGTAGGTTAACTAGCGAGCACTTGAAATATGTACGTTAAGTAGCGGACACTTGCACCATGAAGGTTAACTAGCGGGCCCATGGACTATGTAGGTTTACTAGCGGGCCCTTGGACTTTCTAGATTCCCTAAAGGGCACTTGGACTATCTAGGTTACCGAACGGGCACATGGACTATCTAGGTTACCTAGCGGGCACTTGGACAATCTAGGTTAACTAGAGGGCACTTGGACTATCTAGGTTAACTAGCGTTCACTTGGACTATCTAGGTTAACTAGCGGGCACTTGGATGATCAATGTTAACTAGCGGGCACTTGGACTATCTAGGTTAGCTAACGGGCACATGGACTAAGTACGTCCCCTAGTGGGCACTTGGACTATCTAGGTAAACTAACGGGCACTAGGACTATCTAGGTTAACTAGCGAGCACTTGGATTATCTAGGTTACCCAGCGGGCACTTGGACTATGTAGGTCAACTAGCGGGCTCTTGGACTATCTAGGATAGCTAATTGGCACGTGGACTATTTAGGTTAACTAGCGGGCTCTTGCACTATGTAGGTTAACTAGCGGGCCCATTGACTATGTAGGTTAACTAGCAGACACTTGCACGATCTAGGTTAACTACGGGGCAATTGGACTGTGTAGGTTACCTAGCGGGAACTTGGATTATGTAGGTTAACTAGCGGACACTTGGACGATATAGGTTAACTAGCGGGCACTTGGATTATCTAGGTTAGCTAGCGGGCTCTAGCACTATGTAGGTTAACTAGCGGGCCCATTGACTATGTAGGTTAACTAGCGGGCACTTGGACGATCTAGGTTAACTTGCGGGCACTTGGACGATATAGGTTAACTAGCGGGCACTTGGATTATCTAGGTTACCTAGCGGGCACTTGGATTATGTAGGTTCCCTAGCGGACATTTGGACTATATAGATAACCTAGCGGGCACTTAGACTTTGTAGGTTACCTAGCGGGCACATGGACTATATAAGTTACCTAGGTGGCACTTGAACTATCTACGTTGCCTAGCGGGTTCTTGGAGTATGTAGGTTACCTAGCGGGCTGTTGGACTATCTAGGTTACCTAGCAGGCATTGGACTATCTAGGTTAACTAACGGGCACTTGGACTATGTAGGCTACCTAGCGGGCACTTGGACTATATAAGTTACCTAGCTGGCACTTGAACTATCTACGTTGCCTAGCGGGTTCTTGGAGTATGTAGGTTACCTAGTGGGCTGTTGGACTATCTAGGTTACCTAGCAGGCATTGGACTATCTAGGTTAACTAGCGAGCACTTGGACTATCTAGGATAACTAGTGGGCACTTGGACTATTAGGGTCCCTAGTGGGCATTTGGACTATGTAGGTTAACGAACAGGCACTTGGACTATGTAGGTAACCTCGTGGTCACTTGAACTGTCTAGGTTACCTAGTGGGCACTTGGACTATGTAGGTTAACTAGCGGGCACTTGGACTATCTAGGTTAACTAGCGGGCCCTTGGACGATGTAGGTTAACTAGCGGGCGCTTGGACTATGTAGATTAACTAGCGGGCCCTTGGACTATGTAGGTAAACTAGCGTGCACTTGGACGATGAAGGTAAACTAGCGGGTACTTGGACTATGTAGGTTAAGTAGCGGGCCTTTGTACTATGTAGATTAACTAGTGGTACTTGGACTATCTACGTTAACTAGCGGGCCATTGGACTATGAAGATTCCCTAGCGGGCACTTGGACTATGTATGTTCCAGAGCGGGCACTTCGACTATGTAGGTTCCCTAGCAGGCACTTGGACTATGTAGGTCCCAGAGCGGGCACTTGGACTATCTAGGTTCCCTAGCGGGCACTTGGGCGATCTAGGTTAACTAGTGGGCCCTTGGACTATGTAGGTTAACTAGCCAGTACTTGGACGATCAAGGTTAACTAGCGGGCACTTGGACGATCTAGGTTAACAAATGGGCACTTGGACTATCAAAGTTAACAAGCGAGCCCTTGGACATTGTAGGTTAACTAGCGGGCCCTTGGACTGTCTAGGTTACCTCGCGGGCACTTGGAATATCTATGTTAACGAACGGGCACTTGGACTATGTATCTTCCAGAGCTGGCACATCGACTATGTAGGTTCCCTAGCAGGCACTTGGACTATGTAGGTCCCAGAGCGGGCACTTGGACTATCTAGGTTCCCTAGCGGGCACTTGGACTATGTAGGTTAACTAGCGGGCACTTGGACGATCTAGGTTAACTAGCTGGCACTTGGACGATATAGGTTAACTTGCGGGCACTAGAATTATCTAGGTTACCTAGCGGGCACTTGGACTATATAGATAACCTAGCGGGCACTTAGACTTTGTAGGTTACCTAGCGGGCACTTGGACTATCTTGGTTACCTAGCTGGCACTTGAACTATCTACGTTGCCTAGCGGGTTCTTGGAGTATGTAGGTTACCTAGCGGGCTGTTGGACTATCTAGGTTAGCTAGCGGGCACTTGGACTATCTAGGTTAACTAACGGGCACTTGGACTATGTAGGTTCCCTAGCGGGCCCTTGGACTATGTAGGTTACCTATCGGGCACTTGGAGAATGTAGGTTAACTAGGGGGCACTAGGACTATGTAGGTTCCCTAGCGGGACTTTAGACTATGTAAGTTCCCTAGCGGGCACTTGGACTATATGGGTTCCCTTGCGGACATTTGGACTATCTAGGTTACCTAACGGGCACTTGGAATATGTAGCTTCCCTAGCGGGCACTTGGATTTTGTAGGTACCCTATCGGGCACTTGGACTATGTAGGTTAACTAGCGGGCATTTGGACTCTGTAGGTTACCTAGCGGGCACTTGGGCTATGTAGGTTCCCTGTGTGGCACTTGGAGAATGTATGTTAACTAGGGGGCATTGGACAATGTAGGTTACCTAGCGGGCCCTTGGACTATCTAGGTTACCTAGCAGGCACTTGGACTATGTAGGTTAACTAGCGGGCACTTGGACTATCTAGGTTACCTTGCGGGCACTTGGACTATGTACGTTCCCTAGCGGGCACTTGGACTATCTATGTTACCTAGCGGGCACTTGGACTATGTACGTTAACTAGCGGGCACTTGGACTATGTAGGTTCCCTATTGGGCACTTGGACAATCTAGGTTAACTAGCGAACACTTGTACTATCCTGGATAGCTAGGAGGCACTTGGACTATTAGGGTCCCTAGCGGCATTTGTATTATATAGGTTACCTAGCGGGCACTTGGACTATGTAGGTTAATGACCAGGCACTTGGACTATGTAGGTAACCTAGTGGTCACTTCAACTGTCTAGGTTACCCAGCGGACACTTGGACTATGTAGGTTAACTAGTGGGCACTTGGACTAATTAGGTTAACTAGCGGGCCCTTGGACGATGTAGGTTAACTAGCGGGTCCTTGGACTATGTAGGTTAACTAGCGGGCACTAGGAATATCTAGGTTAACTCGCGGGTACTTGGACTATGTAGTTTAACTAGCAGGCCCTTGGACTATGTAGATTAACTAGCGGCACTTGGACTACCTACGTTAACTAGTGGGCCCTTGGACTATGTAGATTCCCTAGCAGGCACTTGGACTATATATGTTCCAGAGCGGGCACTTGGACTATGTAGGTTCCTTAGCAGGCACTTGGACTATGTAGGTTCCAGAGCGGGCACTTGGACTATCTAGGTTCCCTAGCGGGCACTTGGACTCTGTAGGTTAACTAGCGAACCCTTGGATGATCTAGGTTAACTAGCGGGTACTTGGACTCTGTAGGTTAACTAGCGGGCCCTTGGACTATGTAGATTAACTAGCAGCACTTGGACTATCTACGTTAATTAGCGGGCCTTGGATGATGTAGATTCCCTAGCGGGCACTTGGATTATGTAGGTTCCCTAGCGGGCACTTGGACTATATATGTTCCCTAGCGGGCACTTGGTCTATGTATGTTCCCTACGGACACTTGAACTATGTAAGTTAACTACCGGGCACTTGGACTATGTATGTTAACTAGCGGGCCCTTGGACTACTTAGGTTAACTAGCGGACACTTGCACTATGTAGGTTACCTAGCGGGCACTTGGACTATCTAGGTTAACTATCGGGCGCTTGGACTATGTAGGTTACCTAAGGGGAACTTGGACTATGTAGGTTAACTGGCGGACACTTGGACGATCTAGGTTAACTAGTGGGCCCTTGGACGACGTAGGTTAACTAGCCAGTACTTGGACGATCTAGGTTATCTAGCGAGCACTTGGACGATCTAGGTTAACAAATGGGCACTTGGACTATCAAAGTTAACAAGCGAGCCCTTGGACTATGTAGGTTAACTAGCGGGCCCTTGTACTGTCTAGGTTACCTAGCGGGCACTTGGACTATCTATGTTAACGAACGGGCACTTGAACTATGCAGGTAACCTAGCGGGCACTTGGACTGTCTAGGTTACATAGCGGCCACTTTTGCTGTCTAGGTTACATAGCGGGCACTTGGACTTCTAGTTTAACGAACGGGCACTTGGACTATGTAGGTTGCCTAGCGGGCACTTGGACTATCTAGGTTAGGTAACGGGCACTTGGACTATCTAGGTTACCTAGCGGGAACTTGGACTATCTAGGTTGCCTAGCAGGCACTTGGATTATGAAGGATCCCTAGCGGGCACTTTGTCTATGTAGGTTACCTAGTAGGCTCTTGGATTATGAAGGATCCCTAGCGGGCACTTGGACTATCTAGGTTACCTAGCAGCCACTTGGACTATGTAGGTTCACTAGCGGACACTTGAACGATCTTGGTTAACTTGCGGGCCCTTGCACTATGTAGGTTAACTAGCGGGCCCATGGATTATGTAGGTTTACTAGCAGGCACTTGGACTATGTATGTTCCCTAGTGGGCACTTGGACTATGTATGTTCCCTACGGACACTTGAACTATGTATGTTAACTACCGGGCACTTGGACTATGTATGTTAACTAGCGGGCCCTTGGACTATCTAGGTTAACTAGCGGGCAATTGGATCATGTAGTTTCCCTAGCGGGCATTTGGACTATTTAGGTTACCAAGCGGGCACATGGACTATGTAGGTTACCAGCGAGCACTTGGACTATCTAGGTTACATAGCAGGCACTTTGACTATCTAGGTTAACTAACGGGCACTTGGACTATGTAGGTTGCCTAGCGGGCACTTGGACAATGTAGGTTCCCTAGCGGGCACTTGGATTATGTAGGTTAACTGCGGGCACTTGGATGATCAATGTTAACTAGCGGGCCCTTGGACTATCTAGGTTAGCTTACGTGGCACATGGACTAGGTTCGTCCCCTAGTGGGCACTTGGACTATCTAGGTAAACTAACGGGCACTAGGACTATCTACGTTAACTAGCGGGCACTTGTACTATCTAGGTTACCTAGTTGGCACTTCGACTATGTAGGTCAACTAGCGGGCCCTTGGATTATCTAGGTTAGCTAACTGGCATATGGACTATGTAGGTTAACTAGTGGACACTTGCACGATCTAGGTTAACTAGCGGGCTGTTGCACTATGTAGGTTAACTAGCGGGCCCATTGACTATGTAGGTTAACTAGCGGGCACTTGGACGATCTAGGTTAACTAGCGGGCACTTGGACGATCTAGGTTAACTAGGGGGCACTTGGATTATCTAGGTTACCTAGCGGGCACTTGGACTATGTAGGTTCCCTAGCGGGTTTTGGACTATATAGATAACCTAGCGGGCACTTAGACTTTGTAGGTTACCTAGCGGGCACTTGGACTATCTAGCTCAACTAGTGGGCCCTTGTACTATGTAGGTTAACTAGCGAGCACTTGGACTATCTAGGCTAACTAGCGAGCACTTGGACTATCTAGGTTACCTAGCGGGCCCTTTGACTATGTAGGTTTCCTAGCGGGCACTTGGACTATCTAGGTTAACGAACGGGTACTTGGACTATGTAGGTAACCTAGCAGGCACTAGGACAGTCTAGGTTACCTAGCGGGCACTTGGACTATCTAGGTTAACGAACGGGCACTTTGACTATGTAAGTTACCCAGCGGGCACTTGGACTATGTAGGATCCCTATCGGACATTTGGACTACTTAGGTTACCTAGCGGGCACTTTTACCATCTAGGTTAACTAACGGGCACTTGGACTATCTAGCTCAACTAGTGGGCCCTTGTACTATGTAGGTTAACTAGCGAGCACTTGGACTATCTAGGCTAACTAGCGGACCTTGGACTATGTAGGTTAACTAGCGGGCCCTTGGACTATGTAGGTTAACTAGCGGGCACTTGAACGATCTAGGTTAACTAGAGGGCACTTGGACTAGCTAGGTTAACTAGCGGGCACTTGGATGATCAATGTTAACTAGCGGGCAATTGGACTATCTAGGTTAGCTAACGGGCACATGGATTAAGTACGTCCCCTAGTGGGCACTTGGACTATCTAGGTAAACTAACAGTCACTAGGACTATATAGGTTAACTAGCGGGCACTTGGATTATCTAGGTTACCCAGCGGGCACATGGACTATATAGGTCAACTAGCGGGCCCTTGGACTATCTAGGTTAGCTAACTGGCACATGGACTATGTAGGTTAACTAGCGGACACTTTCACGATCTAAGTTAACTAGCGGGCTCTTGCACTATGTAGGTTTACTAGCGGGCCCATTGACTATGTAGGTTAACTAGCGGGCACTTTGCCGAACTAGGTTAACTAGCGGGCACTTGGATGATATAGGTTAACTAGTGTGCCCTTGGAATATGTAGGTTACGTAGCGGGCACTTGGTATATAGGTTAACTAGCGGACACTTGGACAATCTAGGTTAACTAGCGGGCACTTGGACAATCTAGGTTAACAAGCGGGCACTTGTACTATCAAAGTTAACAAGTGAGCCCTTGGACTATGTAGGTTAACTAGCAGGCCCTTGGACTATCTGGGTTACCTAGCGTGCACTTGGACTATATAGGTTACCTAGCGGGCACTTGGACTATCTAGGTTAACGAACGGGCACTTGGAATATGCAGGTAACCTAGCGGGCAATTGGACTGTCTAGGTTACCTAACGGGCACTTGGACTTCTAGGTTAACGAACGGGCTCGTGGGCTATGTAGGTTGCCTAGTGGGCACTTGGACTATCTAGGTTAGGTAACGGGCACTTGGACTATCTAGGTTACCTAGCGGGAACTTGGACTATCTAGGTTACCTAGCGGGAACTTGGACAATGTAAGTTACCTCGCGGGCCCTTGGACTATGTAGATTCCCTAGCGGGCACTTGGACTCTGGATGTTCCCTACGGACACTTGAACTATGTAAGTTAACTACCGGACACTTGGACTATGTATGTTAACTAGCGGGCCCTTGGACTACTTAGGTTAACTAGCGGACAATTTCACTATGTAGGTTCCCTATAGGGCACTGGGACTATGTAGGTTAACTAGCGGGCATTTGGACTATGTAGGTTACCTAGCGGGCACTTGGACTATGTAGGTTCCCTATCGGGCATTTGGAGAATGTCAGTTAACTAGGGGGCACTAGGACAATGTAGGTTACCTAGCGGGCCCTTGTTCTATCTAGGTTACCTAGGGATCACCTGGACTATGTAGGTTAACTAGTGGGCACATGGACTATCTAGGTTACCTAGCAGGCACTTGGACTATGTAGGTTAACGAGCGTGCACTTTGACTATCTAGGTTACCTAGCGGGCACTTGGACTATGTACGTTCCCTAGAGTGCACTTGGACTATCTACGTTACCTAGCGGGCACTTGGACTATGTATGTTACCTAGCAGGCACTTGGACTATGTATGTTTCCTATCGGGCAGTTGGTCTATCTAGGTTAACTAGCGGGCACTGGGACTATCTAGGTTAACTAGCGAGCACTTGGACTATCTAGGTTAACTAGCGGACATTTGTACTATTAGGGCCCCTAGCGGGCATTTGGACTATATTGGTTACCTAGCGGGCACTTGGACTATGTAGGTTAAAGAACGGGCACTTGGACTATGTAGGTAACCTAGTGGTCACTTGAACTGTCTAGGTTACCTAGCGGGCACTTGGACTATGTAGGTTAACTAGCGGGCACTTGGACAATCTAGGTTAACTAGCGGGCCCTTGGACGATGTAGGTTAACTAGCGGGCCCTTGCACTATGGAGGTTAACTAGCGGGCCCATGGATTATGTAGGTTTACTAGCAGGCACTTGGACTATTTAGGTTAACTAGCGGGCACTTGGACTATGTAGTTTCCCTAGCGGGCATTTGGACTATTTAGGTTACCTAGCGGGCACTTGGACTATGTAGGTTGCCTAGCGGGCACTTGGATTATGTAGGTTCCCTATCGGGCACTTGAACTATGTAGGTTAACTAGAGGGCACTTGTACTATCTAGGTTACCTAGCTGGCACTTGGACTATGTAGGTAAACTAGCGGGCCCTGGGACTATCTAGGTTAGCTAACGGGCACTTACATTATGTAGGTTAACTAGCGAGCACTTGGAATATGTATGTTAAGTAGCGGACACTTGAACTATGAAGGTTAACTAGCGGGCCCATGGACTATGTAGGTTTACTAGCGGGCCCTTGGACTTTCTAGATTCCCTAAAGGGCACTTGGACTATCTAGGTTACCGAACGGGCACATGGACTATCTAGGTTACCTAGCGGGCACTTGGACTATGTAGGTTAATTAGGGGGCCCTTGGACGATCTAGGTTACCTAGCGGGTACTTGAACTATCTAGGTTAACTAGCGGGCACTTGCAGTATCTAGGTTACCTAGCGGGCACTTGGACTATGTACGTTCCCTAGCGGGCACTTGGATTTCTAGGTTAACGAACGGGCTCGTGGGCTATGTAGGTTGTCTAGCGGGCACTTGGACTATCTAGGTTAGGTAATGGGCACTTGGACTATCTAGGTTACCTAGCGGGAACTTGGACAATGTAAGTTACCTAGCGGGCACTTGGACTATCTAGGTTACCTAACGGGCACTTTGACTATATAGGTTACCTAGCGGGCACTTGAACTATGTAGGTTAACTAGCGAGAACTTGGATTCTAGGTTACCTAGCGGGAACTTGGACAATGTAAGTTACCTAGCGGGCACTTGGACTATCTAGGTTAACGAACGGGTACTTGGACTATGTAGGAAACGTAGCGGGCACTTGGACCGTCTAGGTTACCTAGCGGGCACTTGGACTATCTTGGTTAACGAACGGGCACTTGGACTATGTAGGTTACCCAGTGGGCACTTGGACTATGTAGGATCCCTATCGGACATTTGGACAACTTAGGTTATCTAGCGGGCACTTGTACCATCTAGGTTAACGAGCTGGCACTTGGACTATCTAGGTCAACTAGTGGGCCCTTGTACTATGTAGGTTAACTAGCGAGCACTTGGACTATCTAGGTTAACTAGCGGACCTTGGACTATGTACGTTAACTAGCGGGCCCTTGGACTATGTAGGTTAACTAGCGGGCACTTGGACAATCTAGGTTAACTAGAGGGCACTTGGACTATCTAGGTTAACTAGCGTTCACTTGGACTATCTAGGTTAACTAGCGGGCACTTGGATGATCAATGTTAACTAGCGGGCACTTGGACTATCTAGGTTAGCTAACGGGCACATGGACTAAGTACGTCCCCTAGTGGGCACTTGGACTATCTAGGTAAACTAACGGGCACTAGGACTATCTAGGTTAACTAGCGAGCACTTGGATTATCTAGGTTACCCAGGGGGCACTTGGACTATGTAGGTCAACTAGCGGGCTCTTGGACTATCTAGGATAGCTAACTGGCACGTGGACTATTTAGGTTAACTAGTGGTCTCTTGCACTATGTAGGTTAACTAGCGGGCCCATTGACTATGTAGGTTAACTAGCGGACACTTGCACGATCTAGGTTAACTACGGGGCAATTGGACTGTGTAGGTTACCTAGCGGGAACTTGGATTATGTAGGTTAACTAGCGGACACTTGGACGATATAGGTTAACTAGCGGGCACTTGGATTATCTAGGTTAGCTAGCGGGCTCTAGCACTATGTAGGTTAACTAGCGGGCCCATTGACTATGTAGGTTAACTAGCGGGCACTTGGACGATCTAGGTTAACTTGCGGGCACTTGGACGATATAGGTTAACTAGCTGGCAATTGGATTATCTAGGTTACCTAGCGGGCACTTGGATTATGTAGGTTCCCTAGCGGACATTTGGACTATATAGATAACCTAGCGGGCACTTAGACTTTGTAGGTTACCTAGCGGGCACTTGGACTATATAAGTTACCTAGGTGGCACTTGAACTATCTACGTTGCCTAGCGGGTTCTTGGAGTATGTAGGTTACCTAGCGGGCTGTTGGACTATCTAGGTTACCTAGCAGGCATTGGACTATCTAGGTTAACTAACGGGCACTTGGACTATGTAGGCTACCTAGCGGGCACTTGGACTATATAAGTTACCTAGCTGGCACTTGAACTATCTACGTTGCCTAGCGGGTTCTTGGAGTATGTAGGTTACCTAGCGGGCTGTTGGACTATCTAGGTTACCTAGCAGGCATTGGACTATCTAGGTTAACTAGCGAGCACTTGGACTATCTAGGATAACTAGTGGGCACTAGGACTATTAGGGTCCCTAGTGGGCATTTGGACTATGTAGGTTAACGAACAGGCACTTGGACTATGTAGGTAACCTCGTGGTCACTTGAACTGTCTAGGTTACCTAGCGGGCACTTGGACTATGTAGGTTAACTAGCGGGCACTTGGACTATCTAGGTTAACTAGCGGGCCCTTGGACGATGTAGGTTAACTAGCGGGCGCTTGGACTATGTAGATTAACTAGCGGGCCCTTGGACTATGTAGGTAAACTAGCGTGCACTTGGACGATGAAGGTAAACTAGCGGGTACTTGGACTATGTAGGTTAAGTAGCGGGCCTTTGTACTATGTAGATTAACTAGTGGTACTTGGACTATCTACGTTAACTAGCGGGCCATTGGACTATGAAGATTCCCTAGCGGGCACTTGGACTATGTATGTTCCAGAGCGGGCACTTCGACTATGTAGGTTCCCTAGCAGGCACTTGGACTATGTAGGTCCCAGAGCGGGCACTTGGACTATCTAGGTTCCCTAGCGGGCACTTGGGCGATCTAGGTTAACTAGTGGGCCCTTGGACTATGTAGGTTAACTAGCCAGTACTTGGACGATCTAGGTTAACTAGCGGGCACTTGGACGATCTAGGTTAACTAATGGGCACTTGGACTATCAAAGTTAACAAGCGAGCCCTTGGACATTGTAGGTTAACTAGCGGGCCCTTGGACTGTCTAGGTTACCTCGCGGGCACTTGGAATATCTATGTTAACGAACGGGCACTTGGACTATGTATGTTCCAGAGCGGGCACTTCGACTATGTAGGTTCCCTAGCAGGCACTTTGACTATGTAGGTCCCAGAGCGGGCACTTGGACTATGTAGGTTGCCTAGCGGGCACTTGGACTATCTAGGTTAGGTAACGGGCACTTAGACTATCTAGGTTACCTAGCGGGAACTTGGACTATCTAGGTTGCCTAGCAGGCACTTGGATTATGAAGGATCCCTAGCGGGCACTTTGACTATGTAGGTTACCTAGCGGCCACTTGGACTATGTAGGTTCACTAGCGGACACTTGCACGATCTTGGTTAACTTGCGGGCCCTTGCACTATGTAGGTTAACTAGCGGGCCCATGGATTATGTAGGTTTACTAGCAGGCACTTGGACTATGTATGTTCCCTAGCGGGCACTTGGACTATGTATGTTCCCTACGGACACTTGGACTATGTATGTTAACTAGCGGGCCCTTGGACTATCTAGGTTAACTAGCGGGCAATTGGATCATGTAGTTTCCCTAGCGGGCATTTGGACTATTTAGGTTACCAAAAGGCACATGGACTATGTAGGTTACCAGCGAGCACTTGGACTATCTAGGTTACCTAGCAGGCACTTTGACTATCTAGGTTAACTAACGGGCACTTGGACTATGTAGGTTGCCTAGCGGGCACTTGGACAATGTAGGTTCCCTAGCGGGCACTTGGATTATGTAGGTTAACTGCGGGCACTTGGATGATCAATGTTAACTAGCGGGCCCTTGGACTATCTAGGTTAGCTAACGTGGTACATGGACTAAGTTCGTCCCCTAGTGGGCACTTGGACTATCTAGGTAAACTAACGGGCACTAAGACTATCTAGGTTAACTAGCGGGCACTTGTACTATCTAGGTTACCTAGTTGGCACTTGGACTATGTAGGTCAACTAGCGGGCCCTTGGATTATCTAGGTTAGCTAACTGGCACATGGACTATGTAGGTTAACTAGGGGACACTTGCACGATCTAGGTTAACTAGCGGGCTGTTGCACTATGTAGGTTAACTAGCGGGCCCATTGACTATGTAGGTTAACTAGCGGGCACTTGGACGATCTAGGTTAACTAGATAGCAGTTGGATGATATAGGTTCCCTAGCGGGCACTTGCACTATCTAGGTTAACGAACGGGCACTGGACTATGCAGGTAATCTAGCGGGCACTTGGACTGTCTAGGTTACATAGTGGGCACTTGGACTGTCTAGGTTACATAGCGGGTACTTGGACTTCTAGGTTAACGAACGGGCAATTGGACTATGTAGGTTGCCTAGCGGGCACTTGGACTATCTAGGTTAGGTAACGGGCACTAGAACTATCTAGGTTACCTAGCGGGCACTTGGACTATGTACGTCCCCTAGTGGGCACTTGGACTATCTAGGTTAACTAGCGGGCACTTGGACTATGTAGGTTAACTAGCGGACACTTGCACGATCGAGGTTAACTAGCGGGCCCTTGCACTATTTAGGTTAACTAGCGGGCCCATGGATTATGTAGGTTTACTAGCAGGCACTTGGACTATCTAGGTTAAGTAGCGGGCACTTGGACTATGTAATTTCCCTAGCGGGCATTTGGACTATTTAGGTTACCAAGCGGGCACTTGGACTATGTAGGTTACCTAGCGCGCACTTGGACTATATAGGTTCCCTAGCGGGCACTTGGATTATGTAGGTTCCCTTTAGGGCACTTTGACTATGTAGGTTCCCTAGCGGGCATTTGGACTACATAGATAACCTGGCGGGCACTTAGACTTCGTAGGTTACCAGCGGGCACTTGGACTATCTAGGTTATCTAGCTGGCGCTTGAACTATCTACGTTGCCTAGTGGGTTCTTGGAGTATGTAGGTTACCTACCGGGCTGTTGGACTATCTAGGTCAACTAGCGGGCACTTGGACTATCTAGGTTAACTCGCGTGCACTTGGAGTATATAGGTTCCTTAGCGGGCACTTGGACTATCTAGGTTGCCTAGCGGGCACTTGGACGATATAGGTTAACTAGCGTGCCCTTGGAATATGTAGGTTACATAGCGGGCACTTGGTATATAGGTTAACGAACGGGCACTTTGAATATGCAGGTAACCTAGCGGCACTTGGACTGTCTAGGTTACCTAGCGGGCACTTGGACTATCTAGGTTAACTAGCGGGCACTTGGACTATCTAGGTCAACTAGTGGGCCCTTGTACTATGTAGGTTAACTAGCGGGCCCTTGGATGATCTAGGTTAACTAGAGGGCACTTGGACTCTCTAGGTTAACTAGCGTGCACTTGGACTATCTAGGTTAACTAGCGGACACTTGGATGATCAATGTTAACTAGCGGGCACTTGGATTATCTAGGTTAGCTAACGGGCACATGGATTAAGTACGTCCCCTAGTGGGCACTTGGACTATCTAGGTAAACCAACGGGCACTAGGACTATCTAGGTTAACTAGCGGGCACTTGGACTATCTAGGTTACCTAGCTGGCACTTGGAGTATGAAGGTTCCCTAGCGGGCACTTGGATTATCTAGGTTACCCAGCGGGCACATGGACTATGTAGGTCAACTAGCGTGCCCTTGGACTATCTAGGTTAGCTAACTGGCACGTGGACTATGTAGGTTAACTAGCGGACACTTGCACGATCTAGGTTAACTAGGGGGCAATTGGACTGTGTAGGTTACCTAGCGGGAACTTGGACTATGTAGGTTAACTAGCGGGCACTTGGATTATCTAGGTTAGCTAGCGGGCTCTAGCACTATGTAGGTTAAATAGCGGGCCCATTGACTATGTAGGTTAACTAGCGGGCACTTGGACGATCTAGGTTAACTAGCTGGCACTTGGACGATATAGGTTAACTAGCGAGCACTTGGATTATCTAGGTTACCTAGCGGGCACTTGGACTATTTAGTTTCCCTAGCGGGCATTTGGACTATATTGATAACCTAGCGGGCACTTAGACTTTGTAGGTTACCTAGCGGGCACTTGGACTATCTTGGTTACCTAGCTGGCACTTGAACTATCTACGTTGCCTAGCGGGTTCTTGGAGTATGTAGGTTACCTAGCGGGCTGTTGGACTATCTAGGTTACCTAGCGGGCACTTGGAATATCTAGGTTAACTAACGGGCACTTGGACTATGTAGGTTCCCAAGCGGGCCCTTGGACTATTTAGGTTACCTATCGGGTACTTGGAGAATGTAGGTTAACTAGGGGGCACTAGGACTATGTAGGTTCCCTAGCGGGCCTTTAGACTATGTAAGTTCCCTAGCGGGCACTTGGATTATATGGGTTCCCTAGCGGACATTTGGACTATCTAGGTTACCTAACGGACACTTGGAATATGTAGCTTCCCTAGCGGGCACTTCGATTATGTAGGTTCCCTATCAGGCACTTGGACTATGTAGGTTAACTAGCGGGCATTTGGACTATGTAGGTTACCTAGCGGGCACTTGGAATATGTAGGTTCCCTGTGTGGCACTTGGAGAATGTATGTTAACTAGGGGGCACTAGGACAATGTAGGTTACCTAGCGGGCCCTTGGACTATCTAGGTTACCTAGCAGGCACTTGGACTATGTAGGTTAACTAGCGGGCACTTGGACTATCTAGGTTACCTAGCGGGCACTTGGACTATGTAGATTCCCTAGCGGGCACTTGGACTATATATGTTCCAGAGCCGGCACTTGGACTATGTAGGTTCCCTAGCAGGCACTTGGACTATGTAGGTTCCAGAGCGGGCACTTGGACTATCTAGATTCCCTAGTGGGCACTTGGACTCTGTAGGTTAACTAGCGGACACTTGGATGATCTAGGTTAACTAGCGGGTACTTGGACTATGTAGGTTACCTAGCGGGCATTTGGAATATGTAGGTTCCCTGTGTGGCACTTGGAGAATGTATGTTAACTAGGGGGCACTAGGACAATGTAGGTTACCTAGCGGGCCCTTGGACTATCTAGGTTACCTAGCAGGCACTTGGACTATGTAGGTTAACTAGCGGGCACTTGGACTATCTAGGTTACCTAGCGGGCACTTGGACTATGTACGTTCCCTAGCGGGCACTTGGACTATCTACGTTACCTAGCGAGTACTTGGACTATCTATGTTAACTAGCGGGCACTTGGACTATGTAGGTTCCCTATCGGGCACTTGGACAATCTAGGTTAACTAGCGAGCACTTGGACTATCCAGGATAACTAGCGGGCACTTGGACTATTAGGGTCCCTAGCGGGCATTTGTATTATATACGTTACCTAGCGGGCACTTGGACTATGTAGGTTAACGACCAGGCACTTGGACTATATAGGTAACCTAGTGGTCACTTGAACGGTCTAGGTTACCCAGCGGGCACTTGGACTATGTAGGTTAACTAGTGGGCACTTGGACTAAGTAGGTTAACTAGCGGGCCCTTGGACTATGTAGGTTAACTAGCGGGCCCTTGGACTATGTAGGTTAACTAGCGGGCACTAGGAAGATCTACGTTAACTAGCGGGTACTTGGACTATGTATGTTAACTAGCAGGCCCTTGGACTATGTAGATTAACTAGCGGCACTGGGACTACCTACGTTAACTAGTGGGCCCTTGGACTATGTAGATTCCCTAGCGGGCACTTGGACTATATATGTTCCAGAGCGGGCACATGGACTATGTAGCTTCCCTAGCAGGCACTTGGACTATGTAGATTCCAGTGCGGGCACTTGGACTATCTAGGTTCCCTAGCGGGCACTTGGACTCTGTAGGTTAACTAGCGGACACTTGGATGATCTAGGTTAACTAGCGGGTACTTGGACTATGTAGGCTAACTAGCGGGCCCTTGGACTATGTAGATTAACTAGCAGCACTTGGACTATCTACGTTAATTAGCGGGCCTTGGACTATGTAGATTCCCTAGCGGGCACTTGGATTATGTAGGTTCCCTAGCGGGCACTTGGACTATATATGTTCCCTTGCAGGCACTTGAACTATGTATGTTCCCTGCGGACACTTGAACTATGTAAGTTAACTACCGGGCACTTGGACTATGTATGTTAACTAGCGGGCCCTTGGACTACTTAGGTTAACTAGCGGACACTTGCACTATGTAGGTTACCTAGCGGGCACTTGGACTATCTAGGTTAACTAGCGGGCGCTTGGAATATGCAGGTTGCCTAGCAGACACTTGCCCTATGTAGGTTACCTAGGGGGAACTTGGACTATGTAGGTTAACTGGAGGACACTTGGACGATCTAGGTTAACTAGTGGGCCCTTGGACGATGTAGGTTAACTAGCCAGTAATTGGACGATCTAGGTTAACTAGCGGGTACTTGGACGATCTAGGTTAACTAAGGGGCACTTGGACTATCAAAGTTAACAAGCGAGCCCTAGGACTATGTAGGTTAACTAGCGGGCCCTTGGACTATCTAGGTTACCTAGATAGCACTTGGACTATATAGGTTCCCTAGCAGGCACTTGGAATATCTAGGTTAACGAACGGGCACTTGGATTATGTAGGTTGCCTAGCGGGCACTTGGACTATCTAGGTTAGGTAACGGGCACTAGAACTATCTAGGTTAACTAGCATGCACTTGGACTATGTAGGTTCCTTAGTGGGCACTTGGATTATCTAAGTTGCCTAGTGGGCACTTGGACGATATAGGTTAACTAGCGTGCCCTTGGAATATCTAGGTTACGTAGCGGGGACTTGGTATATAGGTTAACGAACGGGCACTTGGACTATGTAGATTAACTAGAGGACACATGGACTATCTAGGTTGACTAGTGGGTCCTTGGACTATGTAGGTTAACTAGCGGGCACTTGGACAATCTAGGTTAGGCAACGGGCACTAGAACTATCTAGGTTACCTAGCGGGCACTTGGACTATGTATGTCCCCTAGTGGGCACTTGGACTATCTAGGTTAACTAACGGGCACTAGGACTATCTAGGTTAACTAGCAGGCACTTGGACTATCTAGGTTACCTAGCGGGCACTTGGACTATGTAGGTTAAGTAGCGGACACTTGCACGATCTAGGTTAACTAGCGGGCCCTTGTACTATGTAGGTTAACTAGCGGGCCCATGGATTACGTAGGTTTACTAGCAGGCACTTGGACTATCTAGGTTAACTAGCGGGCACTTGGACTATGTAGTTTCCCTAGCGGGCATTTGGACTATTTAGGTTACCAAGCGGGCACTTGGACGATGTAGGTTACTTAGCGAGCACTTGGACTATCTAGGTTACCTAGCAGGCACTTTGACTCTCTAGGTTAAGTAACGGGCACTTGGACTATGTAGGTTGCCTAGCGGGCACTTTGATTATGTAGGTTCCCTATCGGGCACTTGGACTATGTAGGTTAACTAGCGGGCACTTTGAATGTCTACGTTACCTAGCGGGCACTTGGATTATCTAGGTTAACAAACGGGCACTTGGACTATGTAGGTTACCTAGTCGCCACTTGGACTATCTAGGTTAGCCAACAGGCACTTGGACTATCTAGGTTCCCTAGCGGGCACTTGTACTATCTAGGTTACCTAGCTGGCACTTGGACTATGTAGGTCAACTCGCGGGCCCTTGGACTATGTAGGTTAGCAAACGGGCACTTGGACTATCTAGGTTAACTAGCGGGCACTTGGGATATGTAGGTTAACTAGCGGGCCCACTGACTATGTAGGTTTATTAGAGGGCCCTTGGACTCTCTGGGTTCCCTAAAGGGCACTTGGATTATCTAGGTTACCGAACGGGCACTTGGACTATCTAGGTTACTTAGCGGGCACTTGGATTATGTAGGCTAACTAGGGGGCCCTTGGACGATCTAGGTTACCTAGCGGGTACTTGAACTATCTAGGTTAACTAGCAGGCACTTGCAATATCTAGGTTACCTAGCGGGCACTTGGACTATGTACGTTCCCTAGCGGGCACTTGGGCTATCTATGTTAACTAGCGGGCACTTGGACTATCTAGGTTAACTAGCATGCACTTGGACTATGTAGGTTCCTTAGTGGGCACTTGGACTATCTAGGTTGCCTAGTGGGCACTTGGACGATATAGGTTAACTAGCGTGCCCTTGGAATATCTAGGTTACGTAGCGGGGACTTGGTATATAGGTTAACGAACGTGCACTTGGACTATGTAGATTAACTAGAGGACACATGGACTATCTAGGTTGACTAGTGGGTCCTTGGACTATGTAGGTTAACTAGCGGGCACTTGGACAATCTAGGTTAACTAGCGGGCTCTTGGATGATCTAGGTTACCTAGCGGGCACTTGGACTATGTATGTCCCCTAGTGGGCACTTGGACTATCTAGGTTAACTAATGGGCACTAGGACTATCTGGGTTACCTAGCGGGCACTTGGACTATATAGGTTACCTAGCGGGCACTTGGACTATGTAGGTTACCTAGTGGGCACTTGGACTATCTAGGTTAACAAACGGGCACTTGGAATATGCAGGTAACCTAGCGGACACTTGGACTGTCTAGGTTACCTAACGGGTACTTGGACTTCTAGGTTAACGAACAGGCTCTTGGGCTATGTAGGTTGCCTAGCGGGCACTTGGACTATCTAGGTTAGGTAACGGGCACTTGGACTATCTAGGTTACCTAGCGGGAACTGGACAATGTAAGTTACCTAGCGGTCACTTGGACTATCTAGGTTACCTAACGGGCACTTTGACTATCTATGTTACATAGCGGGCACTTGGACTATGTAGGTTAACTAGCGAGCACTTGGATTCTAGGTTTCCTAGCGGGCACTTGGACTATCTAGGTTACCTAGCGGGCCCTTTGACTATGTAGGTTTCCTAGCGGGCACTTGGACTATCTAGGTTAACGAACGGGTACTTGGACTATGTAGGTAACCTAGCAGGCACTAGGACAGTCTAGGTTACCTAGCGGGCACTTGGACTATCTAGGTTAACGAACGGGCACTTTGACTATGTAAGTTACCCAGCGGGCACTTGGACTATGTAGGATCCCTATCGGACATTTGGACTACTTAGGTTACCTAGCGGGCACTTTTACCATCTAGGTTAACTAACGGGCACTTGGACTATCTAGCTCAACTAGTGGGCCCTTGTACTATGTAGGTTAACTAGCGAGCACTTGGACTATCTAGGCTAACTAGCGGACCTTGGACTATGTAGGTTAACTAGCGGGCCCTTGGACTATGTAGGTTAACTAGCGGGCACTTGAACGATCTAGGTTAACTAGAGGGCACTTGGACTATCTAGGTTAACTAGCGGGCACTTGGATGATCAATGTTAACTAGCGGGCAATTGGACTATCTAGGTTAGCTAACGGGCACATGGATTAAGTACGTCCCCTAGTGGGCACTTGGACTATCTAGGTAAACTAACAGTCACTAGGACTATATAGGTTAACTAGCGGGCACTTGGATTATCTAGGTTACCCAGCGGGCACATGGACTATGTAGGTCAACTAGCGGGCCCTTGGACTATCTAGGTTAGCTAACTGGCACATGGACTATGTAGGTTAACTAGCGGACACTTTCACGATCTAAGTTAACTAGCGGGCTCTTGCACTATGTAGGTTAACTAGCGGGCCCATTGACTATGTAGGTTAACTAGCGGGCACTTTGCCGAACTAGGTTAACTAGCGGGCACTTGGATGATATAGGTTAACTAGCGTGCCCTTGGAATATGTAGGTTACGTAGCGGGCACTTGGTATATAGGTTAACTAGCGGACACTTGGACAATCTAGGTTAACTAGCGGGCACTTGGACAATCTAGGTTAACAAGCGGGCACTTGTACTATCAAAGTTAACAAGTGAGCCCTTGGACTATGTAGGTTAACTAGCAGGCCCTTGGACTATCTGGGTTATCTAGCGTGCACTTGGATTATATAGGTTACCTAGCGGGCACTTGGACTATCTAGGTTAACGAACGGGCACTTGGAATATGCAGGTAACCTAGCGGGCAATTGGACTGTCTAGGTTACCTAACGGGCACTTGGACTTCTAGGTTAACGAACGGGCTCATGGGCTATGTAGGTTGCCTAGTGGGCACTTGGACTATCTAGGTTAGGTAACGGGCACTTGGACTATCTAGGTTACCTAGCGGGAACTTGGAAAATGTAAGTTACCTAGCGGGCCCTTGGACTATGTAGATTCCCTAGCGGGCACTTGGACTATGGATGTTCCCTACGGACACTTGAACTATGTAAGTTAACTACCGGCCACTTGGACTATGTATTTTAACTAGCGGGCCCTTGGACTACTTAGGTTAACTAGCGGACAATTTCACTATGTAGGTTCCCTATCGGGCACTGGTACTACTTAGGTTAACTAGCGGACAATTTCACTATGTAGGTTCCCTATAGGACACTGGAACTATGTAGGTTAACTAGCGGGCATTTGGACTATGTAGGTTACGTAGCGGGCACTTGGACTATGTAGTTTCCCTATCGGGCATTTGGAGAATGTAAGTTAACTAGGGGGCACTAGGACAATGTAGGTTACCTAGCGGGCCCTTGTTCTATCTAGGTTACCTAGGGATCACCTGGACTATGTAGGTTAACTAGTGGGCACGTGGACTATCTAGTTTACCAAGCAGGCACTTGGACTATGTAGGTTAACTAGCGGGACTTGGACTATCTAGGTTACCTAGCGGTCACTTGGACTATGTACGTTCCCTAGAGGGCACTTGGACTATCTACGTTACCTAGCGGGCACTTGGACTATGTATGTTACCTAGCAGGCACTTGGACTATGTATGTTTCCTAGCGGGCACTTGGTCTATCTAGGTTAACTAGTGGGCACTTGGACTATCTAGGTTAACTAGCGAGCACTTGGACTATCTAGGTTAACTAGCGGACATTTGGACTATTAGGGCCCCTAGCGGGCATTTGGACTATATTGGTTACCTAGCGGGCAATTGGACTATGTAGGTTAACGAACGGGCACTTGGACTATGTAGGTAACCTAGTGGTCACTTGAACTGTCTAGGTTACCTAGCGGGCACTTGGACTATGTAGGTTAACTAGCGGGCACTTGGACAATCTAGGTTAACTAGCGGGCCCTTGGACGACGTAGGTTAACTAGCGGGCCCTTTCACTAGGTAGGTTAACTAGCGGGCCCATGGATTATGTAGGTTTACTAGCAGGCACTTGGACTATTTAGGTTAACTAGCGGGCACTTGGACTATGTAGTTTCCCTAGCGGGCATTTGGACTAATTAGGTTACCTAGCGGGCACGTGGACTATGTAGGTTGCCTAGCGGGCACGTGGATTATGTTGGTTCCCTATCGGGCACTTGAACTATGTAGGTTAACTAGCGGGCACTTGGACAATCTAGGTTAACTAGCGGGCCCTTGGACGATGTAGGTTAACTAGCGGGCCTTTACACTAGGTCGGTTAACTAGCGGGCCCATGGATTATGTAGGTTTACTAGCAGGCACTTGGACTATTTAGGTTAACTAGCGGGCACTTGGACTATGTAGTTTCCCTAGTGGGCATTTGGACTATTTAGGTTACCTAGCGGGCACGTGGACTATGTAGGTTGCCTAGCGGGCACTTGGATTATGTAGGTTCCCTATCGGGCACTTGAACTATGTAGGTTAACTAGCGGGCACTTGGATTGTCAAGGTTACCTAGTGGGCACTTGGATTATCTAGGTTAAAGAACGGGAACTTGGACTATGTAGGTTACCTAGCCGCTACTTGGACTATCTAGGTTATCTAACAGGCACTTGGACTATCTAGGTTCTCTAGCGGGCACTTGTACTATCTAGGATACCTAGCTGGCACTTGGACTATGTAGGTAAACTAGCGGGCCCTTGGACTATCTAGGTTAGCTAACGGGCACTTACATTATGTAGGTTAACTAGCGAGCACTTGGAATATGTACGTTAAGTAGCGGACACTTGCACTATGAAGGTTAACTAGCGGGCCCATGGACTATGTAGGTTTACTAGCGGGCCCTTGGACTTTCTAGATTCCCTAAAGGGCACTTGGACTATCTAGGTTACCGAACGGACACATGGACTATCTAGGTTACCTAGCGGGCACTTGGACTATGTAGGTTAATTAGGGGGCCCTTGGACGATCTAGGTTACCTAGCGGGTATTTGAACTATCTAGGTTAACTAGAGGGCACTTGCAGTATCTAGGTTACCTAGCAGGCACTTGGACTATGTACGTTCCCTAGCGGGCATTTGGCTATCTATGTTAACTAGCGGGCACTTGGACTATCTAGGTTAACTAGCATGCACTTGGACTATGTAGGTTCCTTAGTGGGCACTTGGACTATCTAGGTTGCCTAGTGGGCACTTGGACGATATAGGTTAACTAGTGTGCCCTTGGAAAATCTAGGTTACGTAGCGGGGACTTGGTATATAGGTTAACGAACGGGCACTTGGACTATGTATATTAACTAGAGGACACATGGACTATCTAGGTTGACTAGTTGGTCCTTGGACTATGTAGGTTAACTAGCGGGCACTTGGACAATCTAGGTTAACTAGCGGGCACTTGGACTATCAAAGTTAACATTGAGCCCTTGGACTATGTAGGTTAACTAGCAGGCCCTTGGACTATCTGGGTTACCTAGCGGGCACTTGGACTATACAGGTTACCTAGCGGGCACTTGGACTATGTAGGTTACCTAGTGGGCACTTGGACTATCTAGGTTAACGAACGTGCACTTGGAATATGCATGTAACTTAGCGGACACTTGGACTGTCTAGGTTACCTAACGGGCACTTGGACTTCTAGGTTAACGAACAGGCTCTTGGGCTATTTAGGTTGCCTAGCGGGCACTTGGACTATCTAGGTTAGGTAACGGGCACTTGGACTATCTAGGTTACCTAGCGGGAACTTGGACAATGTAAGTTACCTAGCGGTCTCTTGGACTATCTAGGTTACCTAACGGGTACTTTGACTATCTATGTTACATAGCGGGCACTTGGACTATGTAGGTTAACTAGCGAGCACTTGGATTCTAGGTTTCCTAGCGGGCACTTGGACTATCTAGGTTACCTAGCGGGCCCTTTGACTATGTAGGTTTCCTAGCGGGCACTTGGACTATCTAGGTTAACGAACGGGTACTTGGACTATGTAGGTAACCTAGCAGGCACTAGGACAGTCTAGGTTACCTAGCGGGCACTTGGACTATCTAGGTTAACGAACAGGCACTTTGACTATGTAAGTTACCCAGCGGGCACTTGGACTATGTAGGATCCCTATCGGACATTTGGACTACTTAGGTTACCTAGCGGGCACTTGTACCATCTAGGTTAACTAACGGGCACTTGGACTATCTAGCTCAACTAGTGGGCCCTTGTACTATGTAGGTTAACTAGCGAGCACTTGGACTATCTAGGCTAACTAGCGGACCTTGGACTATGTAGGTTAACTAGCGGGCCCTTGGACTATGTAGGTTAACTAGCGGGCACTTGAACGATCTAGGTTAACTAGAGGGCACTTGGACTATCTAGGTTAACTAGCGGGCACTTGGATGATCAATGTTAACTAGCGGGCAATTGGACTATCTAGGTTAGCTAACGGGCACATGGACTAAGTACGTCCCCTAGTGGGCACTTGGACTATCTCGGTAAACTAACAGTCACTAGGACTATATAGGTTAACTAGCGGGCACTTGGATTATCTAGGTTACCCAGCGGGCACATGGACTATGTAGGTCAACTAGCGGGCCCTTGGACTATCTAGGTTAGCTAACTGGCACGTGGACTATGTAGGTTAACTAGCGGACACTTTCCCGATCTAGGTTAACTAGCGGGCCCTTGCACTATGTAGGTTAACTAGCGGGCCCATTGACTATGTAGGTTAACTAGCGGGCACTTTGACGATCTAGGTTAACTAGCGGGCACTTGGATGATATAGGTTAACTAGCGTGCCCTTGGAATATCTAGGTTACGTTGCGGGCACTTGGTATATAGGTTAACTAGCGGGCACTTGGACAATCTAGGTTAACTAACGGGCACTTGGACAATCTAGGTTAACTAGCGGGCACTTGGACTATCAAAGTTAACAAGTGAACCCTTGGACTATGTAGGTTAACTAGCGGGCCCTTGGACTATCTGGGTTACCTAGCGTGCACTTGGACTATATAGGTTACCTAGCGGGCACTTGGACTATCTAGGTTAACGAACGGGCACTTGGAATATGCAGGTAACCTAGCGGGCAATTGGACTGTCTAGGTTACCTAACGGGCACTTGGACTTCTAGGTTAACGAACGGGCTCGTGGGCTATGTAGGTTGCCTAGTGGGCACTTGGACTATCTAGGTTAGGTAACGGGCACTTGGCCTATCTAGGTTACCTAGCGGGAACTTGGACAATGTAAGTTACCTAGCGGGCCCTTGGACTATGTAGATTCCCTAGCGGGCACTTGGACTCTGGATGTTCCCTACGGACACTTGAACTATGTAAGTTAACTACCGGGCACTTGGACTATGTATGTTAACTAGCGGGCCCTTGGACTACTTAGGTTAACTAGCGGACAATTTCACTATGTTGGTTCCCTATAGGGCACTGGGACTATGTAGGTTAACTAGCGGGCATTTGGACTATGTAGGTTACCTAGAGGGCACTTGGACTATCTACGTTACCTAGCGGGCACTTGGACTATGTATGTTACCTAGCAGGCACTTGGACTATGTATGTTTCCTAGTGGGCACTTGGTCTATCTAGGTTAACTAGCGGGCACTTGGACTATCTAGGTTAACTAGCGAGCACTTGGACTATCTAGGTTAACTAGCGGATATTTGGACTACTAGGGCCCCTAGCGGGCATTTGGACTACATTGGTTACCTAGCGGGCACTTGGACTATGTAGGTTAACGAACGGGCACTTGGACTATGTAGGTAACCTAGTGGTCACTTGAACTGTCTAGGTTACCTAGGGGGCACTTGGAATATGTAGGTTAAGTAGCGGGCACTTGGACAATCTAGGTTAACTAGCGGGCCCTTGGACGATGTAGGTTAACTAGCGGGCCCTTGCACTATGTAGGTTAACTAGCGGGCCCATGGATTATGTAGGTTTACTAGTAGGCACTTGGACTATTTAGGTTAACTAGCGGGCACTTGGACTATGTAGTTTCCCTAGCGGGCATTTGGACTATTTAGATTACCAGCGGGCACTTGGACTATGTAGGTTGCCTAGCGGGCACTAGGATTATGTAGGTTCCCTATCGGGCACTTGAACTATGTAGGTTAACTAGCGGGCACTTGGATTGTCAAGGTTACCTAGTGGGCACTTGGATTATCTAGCTTAAAGAATGGGGACTTGGACTATGTAGGTTACCTAGCCGCCACTTGGACTATCTAGGTTATCTAACAGGCACTTGGACTATCTAGGTTCTCTAGCGGGCAATTGTACTATCTAGGTTACCTAGCTGGCACTTGGACTATGTAGGTAAACTAGCGGGCCCTTGGACTATCTAGGTTAGCTAACGGGCACTTACATTATGTAGGTTAACTAGCGAGCACTTGGAATATGTACGTTAAGTAGCGGACACTTACACTATGAAGGTTAACTAGCGGGCCCATGGACTATGTAGGTTTACTAGTGGGCCCTTGGACTTTCTAGATTCCCTAAAGGGCACATGGACTATCTAGGTTACCGAACGGGCACATGGACTATCTAGGTTACCTAGCGGGAACTTGGACTATGTAGGTTAATTAGGGGGCCCTTGGACGATCTAGGTTACCTAGCGGATACTTGAACTATCTAGGTTAACTAGCGGGCACTTGCAGTATCTAGGTTACCTAGCGGGCACTTGGACTATGTACGTTCCCTAGCGGGCACTTGGACTTCTAGGTTAACGAACGGGCTCGTGGGCTATGTAGGTTGCCTAGCGGGCACTTGGACTATCTAGATTAGGTAACGAGCACTTTGACTATATAGGTTACCTAGCGGGCACTTGGACTATGTAGGTTAACTAGCGAGCACTTGGATTCTAGGTTACCTAGCGGGAAATTGGACAATGTAAGTTACCTAGCGTTCACTTGGACTATCTAGGTTAACGAACGGGTACTTGGACTATGTAGGAAACCTAGTGGGCACTTGGACCGTCTAGGTTACCTAGCGGGCACTTGGACTATCTAGGTTAACGAACGGGCACTTGGACTATGTAGGTTACCCAGTGGGCACTTGGACTATGTAGGATCCCTATCGGACATTTGGACTACTTAGGTTATCTAGCGGGCACTTGTACCATCTAGGTTAACGAGCGGGCACTTGGACTATCTAGGTCAACTAGTGGGCACTTGGACAAGCTAGGTTAACTAGAGGGCACTTGGACTATCTAGGTTAACTAGCGGACCTTGGACTATGTAGGTTAACTAGCGGGCCCTTGGACTATGTAGGTTAACTAGCGGGCACTTGGACAAGCTAGGTTAACTAGAGGGCACTTGGACTATCTAGGTTAACTAGCGTTCACTTGGACTATCTAGGTTAACTAGCGGGCACTTGGATGATCAATGTTAACTAGCGGGCACTTGGACTATCTAGGTTAGCTAACGGGCACATGGACTAAGTACGTCCCCTAGTGGGCACTTGGACTATCTAGGTAAACTAACGGGCACTAGGACTATCTAGGTTAACTAGCGAGCACTTGGATTATCTAGGTTACCCAGCGGGCACTTGGACTATGTAGGTCAACTAGCGGGCTCTTGGACTATCTAGGATAGCTAACTGGCACGTGGACTATTTAGGTTAACTAGCGGGCTCTTGCACTATGTAGGTTAACTATCGGGCCCATTGACTATGTAGGTTAACTAGCGGGCACTTGGACGATCTAGGTTAACTAGCGGGCACTTGGACGATATTGGTTAACTAGCGGGCACTTGGATTATCTAGGTTAGCTAGCGGGCTCTTGCACTATGTAGGTTAACTAGCGGGCCCATTGACTATGTAGGTTAACTAGTGGGCACTTGGACGATCTAGGTTAACTTGCGGGCACTTGGACGATAAAGGTTAACTAGCGGGCACTTGGATTATCTAGGTTACCTAGCGGGCACTTGGATTATGTAGGTTCCCTAGCGGACATTTGTACTATATAGATAACCTAGCGGGCACTTAGACTTTGTAGGTTACCTAGCGGGCACTTGGACTATCTACGTTGCCTAGCGGGTTCTTGGAGTATGTAGGTTACCTAGCGGGCTGTTTGACTATCTAGGTTACCTAGCAGGCATTGGACTATCTAGGTTAACTAACGGGCACTTGGACTATGTAGGCTACCTAGCGGGCACTTGGACTATATAAGTTACCTAGCTGGCACTTGAACTATCTACGTTGCCTAGCGGGTTCTTGGAGTATGTAGGTTACCTAGCGGGCTGTTGGACTATCTAGGTTACCTAGCAGGCATTGGACTATCTAGGTTAACTAACGAGCACTTGGACAATCTAGGATAACTAGTGGGCACTTGGACTGTTAGGGTCCCTAGTGGGCATTTGGACTATGTAGGTTAACGAACAGGCACTTGGACTATGTAGGTAACCTCGTGGTCTCTTGAACAGTCTAGGTTACCTAGCGGGCACTTGGACTATGTAGGTTAACTAGCGGGCACTTGGACTATCTAGGTTAACTAGCGGGCCCTTGGACGATGTAGGTTAACTAGCGGGTGCTTGGACTATGTAGGTTAACTAGCGGGCCCTTGGACTATGTAGGTAAACTAGCGTGCACTTGGACGATGAAGGTAAACCAGCGGGTACTTGGACTATGTAGGTTAACTAGCGGGCCTTTGTACTATGTAGAGTAACTAGTGGTACTTGGACTATCTACGTTAACTAGCGGGCCATTGGACTATGAAGATTCCCTAGCGGGCACTTGGACTATGTATGTTCCAGAGCGGGCACTTCGACTATGAAGGTTCCCTAGCAGGCACTTGGACTATGTAGGTCCCAGAGCGGGCACTTGGACTATCTAGGTTCCCTAGCGGGCACTTGGACGATCTAGGTTAACTAGTGTGCCCTTGGACTATGTAGGTTAACTAGCCAGTACTTGGACATTCTAGGTTAACTAGCAGGCACTTGCACGATCTAGGTTAACTAATGGGCACTTGGACTATCAAAGTTAACAAGCGAGCCCTTGGACTATGTAGGTTAACTAGCGGGCCCTTGGACTGTCTAGGTAACCTCGCGGGCACTTGGACTATCTATGTTAACGAATGGGCACTTGGACTATGTATGTTCCAGAGCGGGCACTTGGACTATGTAGGTTCCCTAGCAGGCACTTGGACTATGTAGGTTACCTAGCTGGCACTTGGACTATCTAGGTTCACTCCTATGAGAGAGTTGTGAGACACTGGCAGTCCTTCAAGTCTTGAGGGCTGCTGGGTAGTCCTCTGTAGAGCAATTCAGGCTATCTGGCTACAGGCAGCACACAGCAAGTCAGGTCAACAGTCAGCCAGATGACAGGGTCCGATAGTCCCCAGCTCAAAAGATGTAGATTACAATGGTGTGGAGGATCAGGTCTTGAAGGAACCTCAAATTACAGCGACACAGTCCATGGATTAGGTGTCCCACAGGTAGTGTAGCTTGCAAATTGAGGCAAAGAAAAAGTAAGGTAGCTGCACACTGGTCCGATGATCAATGATCAAAGAGCAAGAGACAAGAGAGGCGAGGCTCTCCGAGCTATTTATCTCTCCGCACTTCAATTAATGTTTTTATTAGCCAGGTTGGCACAATAAACTAACAACCTCAGCTCCCGAGTGATCCCTGCACTCTGAAGAAGAAACATTGAGGTCTTTTAGACTCAGATTTCTGGATTTGTTTATAGTCCCCATCTCCTCGGGTTGGGCTTGACCGGTCGCTTAATCAAGGTGTACTGCATCTTTCAAAATACTGAAATATGGAAATGATAGAAAATATGGCCTCAAGGAAAATGCAATAGATTTTTTCTCCAGTTGTCTATTGTTGTACACTAAACAGACATGAAACCTTGTAGCTTAAAATCACAAGATCTTTTTGTTTTTCATTTGTTGCTTGACTTTCCTATTTACTCTTATAATGCACATATATGATTTCAGAGGACACTCTCATCTCTGTTGTCTTCTTTGTGTGTATGTCCTTTGCTGTGTTCGATAGTATATGGATGCCCTGCAGTGGGGCACTTGCGTGTGTCCCTGCCTCCTTATAGATGGTCTCTATAGCTCTGGGATTTACATTAGGTCCTTGACCCATCTTATATTCATTTTTGTACATGGCTGAGGTTTGGGTTGTCTTTCATTCTTCTGAGGGTGACGAGTCAATTGTGCCAACCCCATTGTTGAAGATAACGTCGCTCTCCCTTATACAGTTCCTATGGCCTTTGTTGAAGAGTTGCCTGTATGTGGATGGATTATTTATTAGTTTTCTATTCTATTTCATTGGTCAACATATCTATCATTGTATGAGTACCAGGCTGTTTTTACTGCTGTGGCGGTGTAATACTTTTGAGGTCAGTTTGTGTGAGTCCCCCTAACTTGATCCAAATATTTTTGGGTCCCTTGATTATCCTAGGATTCTCCATATAAAGTGAGTAATTATTTTCCAGTTCTTTAAAGGGTTGAATTGGCATTTGGATCACGATTACATTGTACTTAGTGACAGTACTGGGTAGTTTTAACATTTCCTTGGTATTGGGCCTCTTTATCCATGAACATGGCATATTGAGAATGTGAACAGACTTGCATTGGGAAGCATAAACATTCCTGAATCATGGCATCTTGCTGAACAAGAGAGACAGAAAATAGAGAAGACACAAAGAGGCTTTGGACCAGTGCTGAGTTCGACCTGCACACTTCCTACTAAAGATGAGAGTCATATGGGAGCCACATTCTGTTTTCATATGGTTTGTTCCCTAACTTGCTGCCTACATAACTATAGCCGGGAAATCAATGTCACAATCGGGAAATTCTATGGAAGCCTCTGCTCTCAGTCTGTCCCTTCAGAAGTAACATCACCAAGTCTTTCTCTTCAGGCATCACTTGGTAAGTTTGAATAGCCAGTCTTTCTGATTTAATTCAAATAGCTCACCTCTGGCAGTACCCTGTCGCTCCATCTTCCCTCAATTTCATTAGATCCAAATCACCAAGTTTCCATGAGTTTCATCTGGACCTTGATCCTGAGGACTGCCTGGCAAAATCATTTTACTCCACACGAAAAAAGGCTGATATTTCTGAAGAATATTTTCTTTGTTATGATACAGCTCTTTAAGTGTATGAAATATCAGGGATAGGCAAAGCTGGTAGTATAAACAGGATAGGCAAAGCTGGTAGTATAATCATTAAGAGATTCTCTGAGGGAAACTGCAAGATGGAGAAGAACACCAATATCACAACAGAAAAACAGTCCTGAATGTCCCCATCTGTACCTGCTCCTGGACCTGAGGCTTGACTCTGTGGGTCTTGCGCGCCCCCTGGGGGCCTGTTTCCTCCCTGAAGGGGAGGTTTGTGTCCTGGTTCAGTCTGAATTCTCCTCACTGTGATGGTAGCACAGAAATAAAAAGGCATGTCCTCGAATTCCAGGCTGTTCATATGCAGATGCAGCAGTTCTTGGAGATACAAAAACATCTTGGAGAAGTCTTTGTAGTATGCACCATCACCACTTGACACCCACTGCAGCTCCTTCCCTGGAGCCTGGTGGACACAGATCATGCATAGCTATTGAAGGGCAATCTTGAGGTTGCACTGGAGAATCTCAGAGACCCCCAAGGAACCCCATACTCCACTAGCTGCACCTCACTCTGGACTTCTGCAAACACAGATATCCATGGCAGGAAAACCATCAGACATGTTCACCGTGTCTCCCACTCACACCCAAGCACACAAACTGGTTCATGACAAAATCACCTGTTAAAATAGCAACAAGGACAAGCCCCTTTCAACTAAGAGGCCAGGCTTTCTGTGTTGTGCTCAGTCCTGATCACTGAGTTGGGACTCCTGAGAATCCAGGAGCACTTCCAGAGCTGCAGGGTTGGGGCTGTGTTGGCTTTCATCAGCAGAGGGAGGGGTGGATTTGCATTCCCTCCTACTACATAGCAATAAATGAAGTTGCATGACTTCTGAGATCTGAGGGTTCTGTTCCTAGAACAGATATGAGTGTTTTAAGTGTGTTGGAAAGGGCATGCTGATAATATCCTTGGTAACATGTATTATATTACTGTTCTATGCTAAATTGTTATCATATATAATTCATTTTATTCTTCTACTAACACAATACATAAGATTATATTTATAGATTTCTGGTTTTTAGGAATAATACTACATACAGAGATGTAAAAATGTTTTTTATATCTATGAGGATTCACAGCATTTCCTTCTTAATGTCCCTTGAGATTTTGGAAGAGGCAAGGTTGAGGTTGTCCTCAGGACTAATAATAAGAGTTGTCATACAAGGAAGGCAAGGGGAAGGTGGGGGAGAAGGTGAAGTTGGGGGGGAAGGGGGAAACTGATCACAATGATCTACATGTAACCCACTCCCTGGTTATAAAACAGAAAAGTGGGTGAAGGTAGATATCAGACAATGTAAGAGATGACAAAATAATAATTTATAAATTATCAAGGGTTCAGGAGGGAGGGGTGAGTTGGGAGGGAAGAGGAAAATAAGCTGATACCAAAGGCTCAAGTAGAAAGACAATGTTTTGAGAATGATGATGACAACAAATGTACAAATGTGCTTGACATAATGGATGGATGTATCTATTATGATTGATAAGAGTTGTACAAGCTCCCATTAAAGTGATTTTTTAAAAAAAGGTCAGTGTTGTAAGATGGATGAGCAAAAATTTCCAAATTAATTCTTAGAACTGCTCTTGCTACCCTTGAAGAATAAGTAGGTACAAAGTCCTAAAGAGTTTAAAAGGGAAAAAGGAAATGTGGCACAAATTCTTTGCCCTTTTTCTCATCATTGCAGTTTTCCATTTTCTTAAAACATTTTCATATGAGCCCTGGTCATTATGCTGAAGCCTTTTAAAATTGCTACAGGACAGGGGTCCTACAGGCAATAGACCAATTATTGGGCAGTTAGCATGTCTTCTTCCCACTAAAGCATCGTGTTCTGAATGAAGGCAGGATTAGAGTTCTGGGTCATGTGGTTGTTGTGGATGGATGGTATGGAGTCAGTTTTGACCCACAGGGACCCTGAGCACAGCAGAACAGAACACTGTCTGGTCCTGCACCGTCCGTTCTCAAGATCCTATGCTTGAGCTGTCTGGGGGACAGATAATTAAGGACAAATGAGGGAGAAATTTTTCATAAGTTTTGAGGGGGAAACCTGGCAGTTTAAAATTTATTATCTAGGAGAAATGGCAGAAAAAGTACAAACAATATAATGAAGCATTTCAAATATGTTTCTTTGTTCTTTGTCCGTTGGCTTGCTTTTTAATTGTGAGGAGCTCAGGCTTTGCTTCTGAGCATTTGCAAAGGAACACTTGAATGGTGTAGATACTTTCTATGGACGTCATTCCTTCATGTCACAGAAGGCTGAGCTGGGACAAGCAATTGCACAGTGTATCTGCATGGAAAACATGGCTCTAGAGAAAAGGCACATTATGGTGTGGCAGAAGGCAGGGACAAGGCTATGTCAGATGGTTGCTGGTGAATTAGAGGAGACGGAGGCTGTCAGGACAGTGCAGTAATGAGCAGTTTGTTATTTTCTGCATCATTCATCTTAGGACCTACCATCAGGGAAGATGTTACTGTGATGGAAACTTCCAGTTCCTTTCATGTGCAAGGACATCGTGGTGAGAATGAGTAGGAATAAACTTAGGGAAGGGGGAACATGGATATCCAGGATGAGGGGGATTCCCTTGTTCTTGGAGTAGAACAGAGAGATAGCAGGGTTGTGAATGGGGAGGCAGGGACAGGAGTGGAGTGCTGGAAACTGTGATACTGGTAGGAAGTCAACTGCAGCCTGCCCCATGACTCCTGGAGATAAAGTGGTCCTGTGACCAAAAAGATGTGCTTTAACCATGCCAAACATTTTCTATGGCCTCATATGCATGTTAAAAAGGCAAAACAGAAAATCAAAAAAGAAAGAAAAAAGTACTAGGCCACCATGGTTTGGAAAAATAACCAAACCAAACCAAATACAAAACCCTGCATATTCTGAAGAATTAAATTTAAAACATAGGATAACTGCTTAAATTTCAACTAAATGATTGTCAGAATACTTCTCAAAGTGTGGTGGAAGGATATACTATTAAATTTCCAGCCAATACAAAAACACTTAATGGTTATCTTTACCCAGACCTCCATCCCTCCATTTCCCCTGAGTCTAGTTGAAAAGTATTTATCTGAGCGTCATGAGAATTCTGACACAGGGACCCCTGAGAGTGTCATTTCTTGTCCTTCAGGGACAGACTGTTGCTGTAAGACAGAATATATTCTCGTGTTACAACATAACTTTTGAAATCAAAGACATAAGGAGTAGGCATATAATTAATATTTTAAAATTAGAGATAGATTCCCTAGGGAACTGTGAGATTTAGAAGAATCCACATGTGACCACAAGCCTTGAAACTCCAGATGCTCCTGCTCTGGGGCTGAGTCCTATGCTCTGTGGGTCCTGAGCACCTCCCTGGAGACCAGTCTCCTCCCTACAGGGGAAGTTTGTGTCTGGGCTCTCACTGAGTTCCCCTCACTGTGTCTCTTGTACAGTAATACATGGACATGTCCTCAACTTTCAGATTATTCATTTGAAGATAAGAGTGTGTTCTTGGAGTTATCTCTGGAGATAGTAAATGGACCCTTCGCGGAGTTGGTGTAGAATATGTACCATCACCACTAATGGCTGCGATCCACTGCAGGCCCTTTCCTGGAGCCTGGCGGATTCAGTGCATGTAAGAGTCACTGAAAGTGAATCCAGAGTCTGCACAGGAGAGTCTCAGAGAGCCACCAGGCTTTGTTAGTTCACCTCCAGACTCCGCTAGCTGCACCTCACCCTGGACACCTGCAAACACAGAGGCACTCTGATTATACAACCCACATGCAAACAATTGCCCTCACAATTTTAAACACACAGAGCAAAGTCTATCACAATTGCCATGTAAAATAGCCAAAAATGAATGCCAAAGTCTGGCCAAAATTCATGGTGTGTCCTATGGACTAGCTCCTGGGCACAAATGGAAATATCAGAGACCCCAGGGACTGGGGCTGTCCTCTGAGATCTCCCACATCAGGGACTGTGGCCGGCTTATCAGCAGGCAGAGAGCTACATTTGCATGTCCCCTGAAATTTGAAGCAGATGAGTAGAGATCATGGGCCAGAGTTCTCCCTCAGACTCAAAGAAACACAAGCACTCTCAAGGGAAAACAGAACTCTTAGTTAGGATTTTTATCAAGCATTGCTTTAATCATTGTATATTATCAATATTTTTGAAAAGTACTTTCTAATTTATAAACCTTATATTACAGACACAACAACCTTTGTGACATAAGAGCTCATACTGCATCCTCTCCCATCCCTTTTAAGAGATGGGTACACATGATTATGATGGGTAACTCTATAATCTGTTTCTTGTATTACAAGGGAACCTTATTAGATGTTTTTTGTTTTGTTTTGTCTTGTTTTTTGCTGTCCATGGAATTTCCACATTTCAGTGATACTCTTTAACTTTGGGCCTGAAGTTGATCATAGAATGTGTACAGAAAACATGAAGAATGAAATCTCCTCCCTGGTCCTACTTCTTTTGTCATGATCAGGAAAACTCGATATTGATTATTTAACTTTATCTCCTAAAAGTCACTTTTCTTTTAATTGGCTTACTTAATGTGTTCCTTCCACTTCATTTGAGTTCTTATATTTATTAGTTTCCTCCCCCACCCCCTGCCCTCCTAACTTATGATATAGCATACTCATCGTTTTCTGGTTCCAGTAAATGGAAACAGCAGCCATTAATTAATTCAGTCCAACACAGCCATTCAGGCTATGAAAATCATTAACTATGTACTAGCTATCAATGATACAAATAGCATTTGTATATAAAACAGGTATTCATGAATACATACAATGTCATATTTGCATATGTGTTAAACCAGGTTGTCTAGCGAAACAAGTCCATTGCTACTAATATATGTGTAAAAGATAACTTTATATCAAGAAGTAATTACACATCAATAAAACATCCCAGCCAGTACAGATAAAATTTATAAGTTCAATATTAGCTCATAGGTCTGATATTAGCCCATATGTCTGAATTCTTCTTTTAAGTCACATAGCACATGCAATGATGCTGAATGCAGGATGATCGCAGGCAAGTGGAAAGTCCTGGGGATCCAATGGCAGTGGACGCATCTTCAGGGCTTTGGTTGCCATCACTGTGGCTCCACGTGGCTTGTCAACATGAAAATGAGAGAGAGAGAGAGAGAGAGAGAGAGAGAGAGAGAGAGAGAGAGAGAGAGAGAGAGAGAGAGAGAGAGAGAGAGAGAGATCTACCTCTTCTAATGGGAGATTCAAGAAAACACTTCCGAGAAGACTCATAAGAAGGCCACACGCACAAGAAGGGATCACCATGCTTTGATCTGATTGATGGGCTAGAATCCACCCCTTCACCTTCAGTCTTTTATCAAGTTAACATGAAATTGTGTAACTACCACAGCATAAAATCTACAAATGTATAAACAGCGCAATATCTGTGGGGTTTTGTAATAAATATTCACAGAGGGGTCATTTTGGAGGGAACTGAAACTCTAGATGCTAATAGGATGCTCCTTGTTCCCATGCCTCCCCCATTTCTATGGTCTCAGAATTCTTGCCCCTGTCCTTTCCACAACCCAAGTTATCCCCATAGACCAATACCATCATCACAGGGACGTTTGTGTTTGTGATGGTAGTGAGTCCTCTGTTTCCCTCACACATTAATGGACAGCCACGTCCTCAGTGTCATTGAGCTCAGATGCAGGGAGAACAGATTTGAGTCTGTATATTTTTCTGGAGCTTGAGCATCATCAGTTCCTTAAAGATGAGATGTTGTTTTCTGCTATTGAAATATATTGCTCACAACTACTGCAACCTTTTCTGAAGGTTTTGGCAGCTCCAGCTCCAGCAGCATCTAGGCATCAGAGACAGCAAAGCCTATGCAGAGGATCTGTGATGATTTCTCACTCTTGGACCCAAATCTTGGCCAACTAGGAACAGGGAAAATAATCACTGATGACAAGTAATGGAAGCCTCAGTAATCCAGCCCATTTTTGGAATCTTGACACTGCTAGAGAGAAGTAATAGCTAGGCAGAGGAATCTCCACAGGACATTGATGTCCTATGGAAAAGGTCTATGGATCCTAGAGAACCCTGTCTATGATGAAATGCTTTTCACTAGGTTTGAGACTTTACCTGGAAATTGATGAAGTGCTCTGCATATTAGAAGCCCAGGAATAAAGAAGAGAAGTTCCCAATCTTCTCAGAAACTGCAAGTCTGACCCCATCATCTTCTTTGTGCTAACACCAACACCACACTCACTGCCATCAGTGGATTCCGACTCCTAGAGACTCTATATGACAGTGTATTCCATCATGTTGAAAAGCACACTCGACGAAAGGAACTGTGTTACCAACATGACTCCTGCTAGAAACAAACACAGGGCTGCATGACAGTGAAAGGGACCCGCTCTCCTTGGATCAAGCAAGGACTGAGGCAGAAGATTCCCCAAAGAAAGCCTCTGAAAAAGATGGTAGGCATGGCTTAAAGGTTTGGAAATATATACCAACAAGTAAATGTATAGGATTAAGGATGTGAAACATATTTCACAGGGATGGTTACGAATATGCATTAGGGTGAGGTTAAGATTCTTTTTTAAATTAATAAATCTTTTTATTGGGCTCATACAACTCTTATCACAATCCGTACATACATCAATTGAGCAAAGCACCCTTATACATTCTTTGCACTCGTCATTCTCAAAATTCACCTTCCACTTGGGTTCCTGGAATCAGCCCGGTTTCCCATTTTCCCCCTTCCCCTCCCTCCCTGCTCCCCCCTTCCCCCTGGTCCCTTGATAGTTTATAAATAATTATTATATCTTATCTTACACTCCCCGGTGTCTCCCCTCACCCACCTCCCCATTGCCCATTTCCCAGAGAGGAGGTTACACATAGATCTCCAAGATTGGCTCTCCCTTTCTGCACCCCTTCCATCCTGGTGTAGCCACTCCTACCGCGGGTATTGAGGGGTTCATCTGTCCTAGATTCCCTGTGTTTCCAGATACCTACTTCACCGCTGTACATCCTCTGGTATAACCAGGTCCGCAAGGTAGAATTGGGGTCATGATAATTGGGAAGGGAGGAAGCGTTCAGGAACTAGAGGAAGGGTTTGAGTTTCATTGTTGCTACAGTGAACCCTGAGTGACTCATCTCCTCCACACTACCCCTCTGGAAGGGATGTCCAGCTGTCTACAGATGGGCATTGGGTCCCCATCTTGCACTCCCCCTCATTCACGGTGATGTGATTCTCGCCACCACCCCACCTTTGTTGTTTGGGACCTGGTCTCCTCTGCCCTTCACGATCACCTATGTTGGTGAGCTGCTTCTGTGTGGGCTTTGTTGCTTCTGGGCTAGATGCCTGCTTATTTGCTTTCAAGCCTTTACGTCCCCAGATGCTATATCTCTCAGTAGCCGGGCAAGACACAGCTCCTTGTACTTCTTGGTTCCAAGTGTCTTATTTGACCTTTTGGGTGACTTTTGGTTCCTTGACCAAAATTCTTATGTTCCATGTGACCTGTGACCTGAAGGTTGGGAATGTCTTGGTGGACATGTTTGCCTGGCCAGAATGGATACTCATTTGGTGTAGTGGGATATTTTTTTTGGGAGGAAAGAGCTCAACAGATACAGGATATCAGGAAGGGAAATACAGAATAATTGCAGGCAATAAATGAGGCACTCCAACATCCTGTGGCAACATCTCATATCTTAAGGAGAAGTTCCTTGGACAAGCTATGGAATTTACACTGTGACACAACCTTAAGCAGCTTGGGAAATAATCTCTAAGAGAATGTCCAAAGTTCATCTTATACTGTACTCCTTAGCTACTATATTCACAACAAATATAATCTTGTCACAAGGGATTAGTTATCAATGATAACTTTTTCCCAGAAATGGTACATCTATTGTTATTTTTAAAAACTTTATTAGTGGTTCATACAACTCTTTTTTTTCCTCTTATTTTTTATTTATTTATTTTATTTTATTTTATTTTTTAACAATTTATTGGGGCTGATACAATTCTTTTCACAGTTCATACATATACATACATCAATTGTATAAAGCACATCTGTACAGTCTTCACCCTAATCATTTTTTTCTCTTTTCTGCTTTTACATTTTATTAGGGACTCAAACAACTCTTACCACAATCCATACATATACATACATCAATTGTATAAAGCACATCCATACATTCCCTGCCCCAATCATTCTCAAGGCATTTGCTCTCCACTTAAGCCCCTTGCATCAGGTCCTCTTTTTCCCACCCCCCTCCCTCACCTTTCCCCCCCCCCCCGTATGCCCTTGGTAATTTATACCTCGTTATTTTGTCATATCTTGCCCTATCCGGGGTCTCCCTTCCCCCCTTTCTGCTGTCCCTCTCCCAGGGAAGAGGTCACATGTGGCTCCTTGTAATCAGTTCCCCCTTTCCAACCCACTCACCCTCCACTCTCCCAGCATCGTCCCTCACGCCCTTGGTCCTGAAGGTATCATCCACCCTGGATTCCCTGTACCTCCAACCCTCATATGTACCAGTGTACAGCCTCTGTCCTATCCAGCCCTGCAAGGTAGAATTCGGATCATGGCAGTTGGGGGGAGGAGGCATCCAGGATCTGGGGGAAAGCTGTGTTCTTCATCGATACTACCTCACACCCTAATTAACCCATCTCCTCTCCTAAGCCCCTCTATGAGGGGATCTCCATTGGCCGACACTTGGGCCTTGGGTCTCCACTCTGCACTTCCCCCTTCATTTAATATAATATATATATACACATACATATATACATATACACATATATACACATACATACACACACTTATATCTTTTTTTTTTTTTTTGCATGATGCCTTATATCTGGTCCCTTGGGCACCTCGTGATCGCACTGGCCGGTGTGCTTCTTCCATGTGGGCTTATTTGTTTCTGAGCGAGATGGCCGCTTGTTCACCTTCAAGCCTTTAAGACCCCAGACACTATCTCTTTTGATAGCCGGGCACCATCAGCTTTCTTCACCACATTTGCTTGTGCACCCATTTGTCTTCAGCGATCCTATCATGGAGGTGTTCAGTCAATGATATGATTTTTTGTTCTTTGATGCCTGGTAACTGATCCCTTTGGGACCACTCGATCACACAGGCTGGTGTGTTCTTCCATGTGGACTTTGTTGCTTCTGAGCTAGATGGCCGCTTGTTTACCTTCAAGCCTTTAAGACCCCAGTCACTATCTCTTTTGATAACCGGGCACCATCAGCTTTCTTCACCACATTTACTTGTTCACCCACTTTGGCTCCAGCCGTTGTGTCGGGAGAGTGAGCATCATAGAGTTCCAATTTAATAAAAGAAGGTATTCATGCATAGAGGGAGTGTTTGAGTAGAGGCCCAAGGTCCTTCCGCCACCTTAATACTTGACCTATAAATATCGACACAAAGATCTATTTCTCCAACCTCCTATATATATTTGCATGTACATGTCTTTGTCTAGACCTCCATGAATGCCCTTTGACTCCTGGCTCTTTCCTCCATCTCCCTTGACCTTCCTCCTGCCCTACTACCATTCTTCATCGCCACCTGGGCTAGAGTATACCTCTTCTCTAAGCAACCTTACCCTTGATCATTTCCCATCAGGCCTGCCACTCCCCCTTCTCTACCCTTTGGGGTCCCATGTTTTTCCCTTGTCCCTGGGTTTGTTAACACCACTTCCTTACCCCTCCCTACCCCCCACCCAAAGTCCCCCCGGAACTGTCGGTCCCGTTGTTTTTCATCCAGATAGTTCATCCAGCCTGTCCTATTCAGACAGACCTGTGGAGTCACTAACATGCACGAAAACTAGACAGAGGAACCCAAAGCAACAGTATACAACCAGACAACAAAACAACCAAAACAAACCACTGAAAAAGAACAGAACAAAACAGTTCACAAGAGAAAAGCTTGTAGTTAGTTCAGGGATCTTTGCTGGCCCTTAGGAGCGTTTACCAGTCCAGTCTGTTGGGGCACCACGCCCTGGCCCCAAAGTCCACTTTCAGCATTCCCTGGGGACCTTGCCACTCCATTCCCTTGCTGTTCCGCTGCACTCCCCCAGTGATTTGCCTCGGTGTGGTGGGATCAGGTCAGGTGCAATTCCCACACTGTGTCTCCGGTGCTGTCCCCTGTATTACCCTTAGTCACTGAGGGGCATCATGTCTCATAGTAGGGCCAGCCATGTTGTTCTCTCTGTGGACTGGCTGCTCTACTCAGGAACATCATCATCACGGCCTGGTGGGCCAGGCTGTGCTCCACTCTCTCCTCCTGCCCCTTCATCTGCTCCCGTGTGCTCTGATCAAATATGTCCATCTCCCATAGCTGCAGGGTCAATGTCATCCTTTGGAACAAGTTCTTTTCGGGGGAGGGGCAGGAATCCACTTAATTTATGGTGCTGGGGCCAGCCTCCCAGACCTCTCCACCGGTTCCGTCCTCCACGCCGGGATATTGCATTCACACCTTGCGACACTGGGTTGAAGTCTGGTCCCACTTTCCCTGTGGAGATATAAACCATACCCTCCCCTTGGGTGGATTAATGCCCCATTTCTGTCATGCTGATTGTACTTACCTCAGGGGACTCATGTTGTACCTGTCCCTTTGGGTCTGGCTTACCTCGCTTAACATAATTCCTTGAAGCTCTTCCCATGAAATAACGTGTTTCATGTGCTCATCGGTGCTTTTTAGTGCTGCATAATACTCCATTGTGTGTATGTGCCAAAGTTTGCTAATCCACTCGTCTATCGATGGAAACTTAGGCTGTTTCCAAGTCTTTGCTATTGTGAATTGTGCCGCAATAAATATTGGAGCGCATATGACTGGTCGTGTTTTATTTGCTGCTTCAACCGGGTATATGCCCAGTAGAGGGATGGCTGGGTCGTAAGGTAGATCAATTTCCATTTTCTTTAGGTATCGCCAGATTGCTTTCCACAGTGTCTGTACAAATCTGCACGACCACCAGCAGTGGAGGAGGGTTCCTATTTCACCACAGCCCCTCCAACACTTGTTGCTCTCTGATTTACTGATCTGGGCTAGCCTGAGGGGTGTTAGGTGGTATCTCATGGTTGTTTTGATTTGCATTTCTCTTATGGCAAGGGACTTCGAGCACTTTCTCATATATTTATTGGCCATATTGATCTCCTCTCTAGTGAAAGTTCTTCTCATTTCTTTTGCCCACTTCCTTAGGGGGTTAACTGTTTTCCTCTTTTTGCAGGTCATGATGGTGTTGTAGATTTTAGTAATGAGCCCTTTGTCTGACGTGTCATTACTAAAAATCTTCTCCCAGTCTGTGGGTTGCCTTGTCACCCTCTTGATAAAGTCTTTTGAGGTGCACAGGTGTTTTATTCTTATTAGATCCCATTTGTCGATTTCCAGATCACCTGTGTGTGTCCCCTTCCCTGTTGCAGTGAGCCTATGTGCTCCCTGGGCCAGTGCTCTGAGATTAGTCCCGATTCCCTCCTTAATGGTCCTGATGGTTTGGGGTTTGACTTCTAGATCTGTGATCCACCTTGAGTGTATTCTTGTGCATGGGGTGAGGTAGACGTCTTGTTTCAACTTTCTACATGTGGATATCCATTATTTCCAGCACCACTTATTAAAGAGGGCATCTGCTTCCCACTTGACTTTTTTGGGACCCTTGTCGAAGATCAGTTGTCTATATGCTGATGATTTTACTCCTGGGCTTTCTATTCTTTTCCACTGGTCTGAGTGTCTATCATTGTACCAGTACCATGCTGTTTTGACCACTGTAGCTGTGTAGTAGGCATTAAAATCAGGTAGGGCGAGTCCTCCAATTATGTCCTTCTTCTTGAGGAGTTCTCTGCTAATTCTGGGTTTCTTCCCTCTCCATATGAAGTTGGTGGTCAGTTTTTCCAATTCTTTGAAGAAGGTTGATGGTAATTGGATTGGTATAGCATTGAACTTGTAGAGTGCTTTAGGAAGAACTGTCATCTTTACTATGTTCAGCCTACCTAACCATGAGCAGGGGAGCTTCATCCATTTGTGAAGGTCACTTTTGGTTTCCTGTAATAGGGTTTTATAATTATGCTTATATAGGTCTTTAGTATTTTTTGTTAAGTATATTCCTAGGTATTTCAGTTTGTTCTTGGCTACTGTGAAGGGTACTTCCCTCTTAATCGCCTCTTCCATGGCCCTGTCCGATGTGTATAGAAACCCTACCGACTTCTGTTTATTGATCTTGTATGCTGCTACTCTTCCGTATTCCTCTATTGCTGTAAGTATTCCAACTGTGGAGTTTGGGGGGTCTTCAATGTATAGGATCATGTCATCTGCAAATAACGATCGTTTCACCTCCTCCTCTCCCAACTGGATCCCTTTGATGTCCTTCCGCTGTCTTATGTTGTTAGCCAGAACCTCCAAAACGATATTGAATAGAAGAGGGGACAGGGGGCATCCTTGTCTTGTACCCTTTTTCAGTGGTATTGTTCTTGTCTTTTCTCCATTGACTATGATGTTGGCTGTTGGTCTTTCATAGATAGCTTGTATGAGCTTGAGGAACTTACCTTCCAATCCTATCTTCATGAGTGTTTTGATTAGGAATGGATGCTGGATGTTGTCAAATGCTTTTTCTGCATCTATGGATATTATCATATGGTTTTTATCCTTTTTCTTCTCGATGTGGTGTATGATATTGATGGATTTTCGGATGTTAAACCATCCCTGCATCGCTGGGATGAATCCTACTTGGTCGTGGTGAATGATATGTTTGATGTTCCTTTGTATTCTATTGGCCAATATTTTGTTAAGGATTTTTGCATCTATGTTCATTAGAGATATTGGTGTATAATTCTCTACACTTGTGGGGTCTTTTCCCTGTTTGGGTATCAAAGTAATGCTGGCTTCGTAAAATGAGTTTGGGAGCTTGCCGTTCTTTTCTATGTTATGGAATACTTTGTGGAGGATCGGTGTCAGCTCTTCCCTGAATGTTTGGTAAAATTCTGCTGTGTAGCCATCTGGCCCTGGGGCCTTTTTCCTTGGTAGGTTTTTGATGACACTCTCTATTTCTTCCTTCGCTATGGGTTTGTTGAGGTTCTTGATCTCTGTCTCAGATAATCTAGGGATAGATTGTTTTTCTAAATATTTATCCATGTCTTCCAGGTTTCTGAATTCATTAGAATACAAACCTTCATAGTACTTTGTGATTATCCTTTTTATCTCATTGGGGTCTGTTGTTATTGCCCCCAATTCATCCCTCATCCTGGCTATTGATGATTGTTCCTTTCTATCTTTGGTAAGCTTTGCCAGGGGAGTGTCAATTTTATTAATTCGTTCATAAAACCAGCTTCTAGTTGCGATAATCCTTTGCATTGTTCTTTTGTCTTCCCACTGGTTTAACTCCGCCCTGATTTTTATTATTTCTTTTCTCTTGCTATTGGAGGGGTAGTTCTGTTGACTCTGTTCTAGTTGTTGGAGGTTTTGTGTTAACATATCTGTCATACGCCTTTCTTCTTTTTTCATGTATGCATTTAGTGATATCAAGCTACCTCTGATAACTGCCTTTGCAGTGTCCCATAAGTTTTGATATGTTGTATGCTCGTTCTCATTAGTTTCTAGAAATTTCCTGATATCCTCTCTGATCTGGACCTTAACCCATTCATGTCGCAGGAGATCGTTGTTTATTCTCCAATCGGTGGCCCTTGCTTTTCTGGGTGCCCTCCTATTAATCTCCAGCTTTATGGCATGGTGGTCTGAGAAAGACGTCTGGATAAAATCTATGTGTTTGAATTTACTCAGGCTGGCCTTGTGCCCCAGCATGTGATCTATTCTTGAGAAAGATCCGTGTGGATTGGAGAAGAATGTGAAACCTTTTGCTTTTGGATGAAAGGCTCTATAGATGTCTATCAGGCCCTGTTGCCTAATTACATTGTTTAGCTCTCTGGCCCTTTGCTGAGCTTCTTTCCCTGTGACCTGTCTTTCTCTGATAGTGGAGTGTTGAAGTCCCCCACTATTATTGTTGTTTCCGTGATTTCTTCTGTCATTTTTTTAATAGTTTGTTTGACGAAATTTGACGCACCATTATTAGGTGCGTAAATATTCAGTATGCTTATTGCTTCCTGGTTTACTGAGCCTTTGAGCATTATGTAACGTCCCTCTTTGTCTCTTTTTATGTTTTGGATCTTGAGATCCATTTTGTCGGAGATTGAGATAGCCACTCCTGCCTTCCTGGAGTTACCATTTGCTTGGTAAACTTTCTGCCAGCCCTTTATTCTCAGCATATGCTTGTCTGCTTGCTTAAGGTGTGTCTCTTGCAGGCAGCAGATTGATGGGTTATGTTTTCTAATCCAATCCTCCAGCCTCTTTCTTTTAACATATGAATTGAGCCCATTTGTATTCAAAGTGATTATTACAATCTCTGGCTTCATGGTTGCCATATTCTGTTTTGTGTTTTGGGTCTTTGCCTATCTTCCTTCATATCAGTGTACTGCGTTTGAGTGGAGGGTTTCTATCCTGTCCTCTTTTCCATCTGAGACCGTGTTGTCCTGGTACATGTTGCTGGCATGTTGGCTTCTAGATGGAGATGGGCTATATGGTGGTCTCCTGGTGGTTCTAGTTGGAGCTTGATCTTCTGGCCATAGTGAGTCAGCCAGTATGTTCTGCAGGGTCGGGTGACTTGCAGTATATTTTTTGAGTTCTTCCTTGTCCTGGAAGACCCTTATCTTACCCTCTATCTTAATGGATAACTTGGCAGGGTATAGGATTCTGGGGGAGGCATTTTTATCTTTCAGTTTTTGGAAGATGTTGCTCCATTGTCTCCTCCTCTTCATGGTTTCTGCTGATAAGTCTGAGCATAACCTTACCTGCGCTCCTTTGAATGTGACTGTCTTCCTTTCTCTTGATGCTCGTAGAATTTTCTTTTTCCTCTAAGTTGGATAATTTTACAATTATATGCCTTGGCGTGTTCTTCTTGGTGTTTAGCTTAGCCGGCGTCCTCTCTGCTTCCTGTATGAGAGTCGGATTCTCCTTTGTTAGGTTGGGGAAATTTTCTTCCAGGAATTCCTTTGCTATCTTGGCGGTCGATTTGTGTGTTATGTTGTGTTCCGGTAGACCGATTATTCGAATATTATTCCTCTTCATAGCATCTGTCATTGATCTCAGGCTGTCTTCTGTTTCTTTAATTTTCCTATCTGATTGTTTTTCTCGCTTGCTTCGTTTGGTTTGAGGGTCCTCGAGTTCACTGATACGGTTCTCAGCCTCCTCAAGCCTAGATATAGCTTCTGTGACCTTTTGTGTGGCCTCTGCTACCTCCTCTGCTAGTTTCTGCAGTTCCTTTTGGTGGATAGTATTCATCCCCTCTATTGTGGACTTCATCCCCTCTATTGTGCATTTCATCCCTTCTATCGTTGCATCCTTATTTTGGTTTGCTTCTCTTAGCTCCTGTATTACTGCAAGCAGAGTTCTGAAGATTTCCTTTTGTGGCTGATCTATATCTGTTTCTTCTATGAGTGACGTTAGGTCTGTTAATGTGCCTCGTTTTTCTGATTTTTTTGTTGGGAGTGATGTGGTCTGTTAATTTTTCCTTGATCCTTTAATAGGCCCCATGCTTCTGGGAGACAGGAGTAACCTTATTGTGTGGAGGCTCAGGCCACTGTGCCGTCTCCTGGGGTGGCTGGGGCGGGCTGCGGCAGGCTTAGGGCTGGCACTGGGGACCCAACAGGGCCCCAGGTGGTGAGAGCTGGCTGGAGCTCACTGACGGCTCCTCAGGGACTGCAAAGCCGAGACCCAGGCTCCACTGCAGGTGGAGTGTTTGATCTGCCCGGGCCGTGAGCGGGCGCGGGGTGGCCCCTTGGATAGCTGCGCAGGCAGCTGCTGGACACTGCAGGGAACAATGGTGTTCGCTCTCCGCCCTTTTGGCGCGAAACCGCAGGGGGTAATGGCGCCGGCAAAGGAGGCTTGGCGCGAAACCGCAAGGGGCAATGGCGCCCTTCCTCTGCTCAGGCTCAGAGTCGCGGCCGCCGGGGTCCCCGCAGCACCCTGGGGAGGGCACCTACTCTTGTGCCTTGCGCAGGGAGGGGCCCTTGGTGGGCAGACTCAGCAGCCTGGGGCGCGGCGCTCCGTGGAAGCTCAGGGTCCGGGACAGGCGCGGGTTGGGCTATGGCTCCTGTTGGCGGGAAGTGCTCAGCGCAGGGTCCCCGCCAGGAGTGGAGCTGGCACACGGAGGGCAGGTGGAGAGGTCCGCGGCAGCGGTGTGGGTGGATGGTCCCCCGTGGGGGTCGCCAGACAACCCGCGGGTCCGCTCCCCTGAGCTTGGATGAATGGAGGGAGGGACGTGGGCCCGAGGGCAGATCACTGCCCTGCGGGGAGAGGGGAACTGCGGGAGAGGAAAGCTTCTCTCCCATGGGGATCCGCGAGTGGGGAGTGGGCCGCTGGAGTAGGGGAGCGTGACCTGCTGCGCCTGTCTAGGCAGGGCAGGCAAGCGGCTCTGGGCTGGCATCCGGTTTGGGGATGGAGCCTAAGCCGGTCGCCAGTGAGCTCACGGCAGCTTAGTGGCCAGATATGTCCCACTAGTCCGGTCCTCTTTCACCTAGACCCCTGCTCCAGACAAATACTTGGGGTAGGACTGGGGTGCTGTCCCAGGGGGATATTTCACTCACCAGACTCTTACTATTCAGCTACCTGGTCGCCAATCCCGCTTTGTTTGGAGGAGCTCTCAGAGTATGCGGGTGTCCCTGTCGGCCATCTTCCCCCTACAACTCTTATAACAATCCATACATACATCAATTGTATAAAACACATTTGTACATTCATTGCCCTCATCATTCTCAAAATATTTACTCTCCACTTAAGCCCCTGGCATCAGGTCCTCATTTTGCCTCCTCCCTCCCCAGTACCCCCTCCCTCATGAGCCCTTGATAATTTATAAATTATTATTTTGTCATATCTTGCCCTGTCCAATGTCTCCCTTCACCCACTTTTCTGTTGTCCATCCCTCAGGGAGGCGGTCACATGTAGATCTTTGTAATCGATTCCCCCTTTCCAACCCACCCTCCCTCTATGCTCCCAATATCGCCACTCATACCACTGGTCCTGAAGGGATCATCCTCCCTGGATTCCTTGTGCTTCCAGTTCCTATCTGTACCAGTGTACATCCTCTGGTCATGCCAGACTTGCAAGGAAGAATTCGGATCATGATATGTGGGGGATGGGGGGATGGAGGAAGCATTTAGGAACGAGAGGAAAGTTGTATTTTTCACCGTTGCTACATCGCACCCTGACTGGCTCGTCTCCTCCCCAAGACCCCTCTGCAAGGGGTCTCCAGTGGCCTAAAAATGGGCTGTGGGTCTCCTCTCCGCACTGCCCCCTCATTTACTATGGTAAAAATTTTTGTTCTGATGATTCCTGATACCTGATCCCTTTGGCTCCTCGTGAGCCTACAGGCTGGTGTGCTTCTTCCACGTGGGCTTTGTTGCATTTGTGCTAGATGGCCGCTTGTTTACCTTCAAGCCTTTAAGACCCCAGACACTTTATCTTTTGATAGCTGGGCACCATCAGCTTTATTCACCACACTTGCTTATTCATCCACTTTGTCTTCACCGGTTGTGTTAGGAAGGTGAGAATCATAGAATGCCAATTTAGTAGAAGAAAGTATTCTTTCATTAAGGGAGTACTTGAGTGGAGGCCCAATGTCCTTCTGCTACCTTAATTCTAAACCTATAAATATGTGCACATAGATATAGTTCCCCATCCTCATACATTAATATATTTGCATATGTATTGTTTGTTTTCTTTCTTTCTTTTTTAGGAATTTGGCAGTGATTGGTAGATATATATGGGCAAGAAAAGTATATATTACTTCCCTTTTTGTTCCACCTTCCAAAGATCAAACTGGAGCTTCACTCAAAAATTAAAGAGTTTATTGAAGGAACAAAACAATCGAGGAATGGACAATAATTGTAAGGATTCACAAAGTCCCACCGTAAAAGTAAATTTTCAGAGTTTAAATGCAGAAGGATCCTGAAACTTAAAAGATTATTCCAATCCCTTGATCTTTACTACGTTTGGCTCAAATGGACAAGGCAATATCAAGGACACTATATAATGATTGAGTCATGTAACAATTTTTATTTGCTTTGCTTTGACTTTAGATATTGGGAGAGAGAGTGAATGCTCTTCCTGGCAGCTTGTTGTGGGAGTAGCTATGCTGACTTTTACTCATATTTTCTACACTTTCAACTGAGTTGAAACTAAAAATTAAAATTGTCGATCACAGGACAGAATGTTGCAAGACCAACCACTTCTATGCAAATACCTTTTACAAGTTCAAACCTGTCCGATAGAGTCACTTTGGGTCACAATCAACTATTTGACAGTGAGAGTTTCCATGTACAATTTAGAAGACACTAGTACACTCTCTACGATTGTAAACAGGGTTTCCATTGAATCTGTTTGAGAGCTGTGGGAACAAAACCAACTCAAGACTCTGGAGAAAGGCCCACCTGTGCTCAGCTCTGAACCTGCTCCTGGATCCTGTGCTTGTTGTTTGTCCTGAGCTCCCCCTGCTGGTCAGTAAGCCCCATGCAGTCCAGCCCCAGAGCTGTCCTGTGAGGGTCACACTGACTGCCCTGTCTATGTCCACCTGCACTGAAATAGACAGATGGGTCCTCAGTGCTCACAGAGGTCAGGGGTAGGGAGAACTGTTTCCTGGAAGAATCAAGGTCAATATTACAGAGATTTATAGTAGGAGATCCCTGTTCACCATGGCCTCTCCCTGGCTGCTGCCTGAATCCAATCAATCCCAAATACCCTCTCCCTGAACCAAGGTCGTCCTATCTCAAGAGGCTTTGGAGTCTCCTCCTGAGGAGGCCACTTTTAACCAGGAAACTATACCAATCATTTTCTTATGAGTATAACTGACTGTTATAAGGTCTGGAACCCATGAGTAGTTTGCGAATGCCACAGCATTACCGCTCCACCAAGAGATTTCTCCAGAACTGTTTCCCACATCAAGTTGAATGCAGGCAAGTGAATGAAGCTAGAAAGCAAGCAAATAACATGTCTACTTATTAGAAAGAAGGAAAGAAGGTCTAATAATATTGGGAATGGATGTGTTGAGAAAGGGCCAGAAAATTTGAGCTGAGCATTTTCTTCAATTTTGACAATGCACCTGCTCATTCTTCAAGGGCATCAAGGACTGAACTCTGAGAATTTCATGAAGAAACTGTACTTAATCTGCTCTATAGCCCTACGGTTAATCATATGTTACACAGTGAGCCACTTAAGAGAAACCCAATCCAGTAAGAGGCGTCAGTGCCCCCATGTGGTGAGATGTCTCCCTGTCATGTCAGTGATCTGTGTTTTTATTCTCACTCTCTAGGAGACAACAGACACTGTATCCTCTGGTGCTGGACTGAGAGATGCCTCTGAGACTCCTGCTCTGCAGCTGCATCAGGCTGAGGGTTTCTGCCCCTCTCAGGAAGGGGGTTCTCTCACCGTGTCTCTTGCACAGTAATACATGTTCTTCAGGCTGCTCCACTGCAGGTACGTGGTGCTGATGGAGTTGTCTGTGGAGATGGTGACTTTTCCTTGGAAGGATGGGTTGTACCTGGTATCAGAGTCAACAGGATAAATCATTCCTACCCATTCCAAGCCCTTTCCAGGTGGCTGCCTAATCCAGTGGCTCCAGCTTCCAGTAAAGCTGTACTCAGATGCCTTACAGGAGATCCTCGAAGATTCCCCAGGTCTTTTCACCTCTGCCCCAGACTGCACCAGGTCACCTGAGCACAGACACCAGTGGAGATAGGATTCAGAGATCAGATATTCCCTCTACACACACACACACCACCACCACCACCACCACCACCACCACCACCACCACCATCCCACCACCCCATTCATCTCAAATCCTGTGACGATCCTGACCTTGGAGAAGAGCAATGAGGAGAGCTAGGCTGGCAGAGCCATCTTGCAAGGAGGATGGAAAGGGATCACACTATGGTCCCCAGCTGGATGATGAGGGTGCTTCCCCTGTGGAGGTGGCCTGTGGATCTAAAATGGATGTCTTCACTTTGCATATTTCTTCCCTGCTCTCCATGTCAGACTCCTCCAGTCTTATAACCCTGGAAACCCAAGGTAGGAGGAGGTGCGTGTGTTGGGACTGCTGGGAGGGACAGAACCTGATCCTAGTAACATCCTGCAAAACACACACACACACACACACACACACACACACACTACCACCACCACCACCACCACCACCACCACCACCACCACCACCACCACCACCACCACCACCACCACCACCACCATCACCACAACCACCACCACCACCCGGCACTGACACCTCACGCATGGAGAGTTTTGCACTGTGGCTCTCCACTCAGTGTATCTCTTAGTCCACACCCGGGGAGGAGTTGTTTCAAACCCAGTGTGAATCTGCAGCCCAAGGAGCCTGGGGCGTCACAAAGGGTCCCTCCTTACTGTCTGTGGGGAATGATGTCCAGATAGAGAGTACCCCTGTCTCCTTAGTGAAGACTTTGCAGAATCTGATTTCCCAAATGGTCCCTTCTTAGTAAACTCTCAGGTACCTCCTAGTACCCAGGTCTGCCCTGTGCTTCCTGCTGCCTGAGAAGAAATATAATCTGTCCCTAAACATTTCTCTGACCTACTCTGATCTAAACTAAAGAAAACAATCAGTGGGTTAACTTTTTCTCTCTCTGAGGAGGAGGCCTTGGGGTTCGGGGAACACAAAGAACCACTGACATAACAGCCCACAAAGACAATGTCCTACGTCTGGGTTTTGAGAGTAGTGACTGGGGACATTAAAACATATGAAGTGCAGCTAATTGTTTCTCCCTTTCCAGAGTGATGATAATTGAAGACAGATGGAAACCATTAGTCCAATGCTGTAATTAATCATAGATTCGAGTCTCCTGAACTCTCAGACCAGAAGAAACATATGGTGCCTTACTATCAGTACCCATTTCTTTGGAAAAGATAGCATTAGAAGGTCTTAGGAAGAGTGGGATAAAAAGTGAAACAATACACACAGAGAGAAACATACACACACACACACACACACAAAGAAAAGAGAAAAAAAGAATAGATTTACTGGTTGGTAGACTTGTGGAAGTCCTGAGACTGTGGTTGTCAGCCTCCCTTCAGGTCTGGGACAGAACTCAGCCCTTGGAAAAACTTCCAGCCAAATAACTGACAAGCCTACAAGGGAGCAATAGTCCTGGGGAGATACAATGACTTTAGAACAATCAAACTTCTGTGATTAAAAGGGCAACATTTATCCAGGGAAAAATTCATAATGTTTGGAAAGAAAAGGTAATTGTAACAGGAGTTTGTGTGCATTGCAGTCAATGAAATGAAACAAAAGTGCATGCATTTTTGAATGAACACTAATCTTCTCAGTATACCTTCATGCAATCCACACAAAAAAAGTAAAGAGAAAATAAAATTCCAGCATTTCCCCTCAGTTTTCTCCTGATGAGGAGAGAGCACCCCAGGTTGTGGTTTATGCACTTGGGGTCTCCCAAGAAACAAACAAGGACCCAGAGAATGTGTCCTACTTCCATGCCTCATTCTCCTCCCTCTGTTCTCTGGAGTTGACGGACATGCTAAAAACATCTTAATCTTGGTTCTCAGAGGCAGGAAGAGGACTAAAAACCACGACACAGGGAAAAATGAGATAGGGGAGGCTCCAATTCTGCTAGGAAACCTGTACCTTCCTCATCACACACTGAGTCTTGAATCAGGATCATGTGCCTGTTTGGCCTGAGACCCTGTGCCATGCATCCCAACCTTCCCTTCATGGTGCTTACAATCTGGTCTCACATAACTTTCCTTACCTACTTTTATCTGCATCACCACACGCATCAAATAAGTGATATATTCCTGTTGTGGAGACCCAGTTTCTTAAGAAAATCTCTTGAAGAGTGAGTCATTGTTGTATAACATCCATGTACAACTCCTTATGACACACCTCATGTTGTAGTTTGTGCATTTAGTCTTCAATTTATCTCAAATAGAAAAAAGTGTTATCTGAACACCCTCTGCCTGGACTCAGCCCAAATCCCTGAATCTGAATACACAATGACACTGGAGTTTGTTGATCGAGTTTCTTTATCTCCCTCTCCATCCTTCTATACATTTCCAATCTCTGCTCTATATCTATCTATCTATCTATCTATCTATCTATCTATCTATCTATCTATCTATCTATCATAAATCTGTTAATTGGTCTACCAATCTACTGAACAATTGATTAAGTTATCATCTATTTTCTCTGTATATACTGTCCATATCTTGTATCTATCATCTATTTGTATTTATCTATCTATGTTCCTGTCCTATTTCCATCTATTTCATGCTTAACTTTATTTCTGAAATAAACCTCGGCTTAATGGGAGTATATTTGTTTTGTTCTTGGTGGTGTATGTTATATGTAGGTCATTGATTTTAGTTTACTAGACTCATTTATTTGTTTACTTATTTGATTCTTGATGTCCTTTTGGATCTTCTGTTTCAATGTTAAGTCAATAATTGAACATGTTAAATTGAATTACTCCATTATTTGGTTGCATTATGCTGTTATTTATTTATTGCATTAAAATATTAGCCAGAAGTTGTTTGATATATTTTGAAGAAATAATGACATATTCTCACCACCTATCTGGTAGTTAATTATACTGTGGTGGCTTGTGTTTTGCTGACATGCTGGAAGATATGTCACTCTTATATCAAATGCCAGAAGGGTCACCCAAAGTGAGCAGATTTCAGCAAAGCTTCCAGACTAAGAACAGACAATGCAGAAGGACCCCTCTCCCTCTTCAGAGGAAGAAGCTGCTAAAACCTTATGTATAACTTTGAAGCATGGTTGAATACTGAAAGCCTAGGCAAAGGAAGTAGGAAATTGTTGAAGCTACTGCCAGATGGGCCACTCAGGTTTGAGGGCACTCAAAATGTTACTGAAGAGGAGCTGATTTCTTGAAGTCATCTTGATTTCCATGATGATGTGATTTGGGAGTTGAGCCATCAGGATCTCCATTTGCTGATGGGGCATGCCTCAAGGTAAAGAGAAACAGCTGCAGAAGTCTTCTTAGGAACAGAACTTGTAATTTGCATACTACGGATGTTGGGAAATTGGAAGTGGTCAAATATTAAATGGTATACATGTGTATTGATTGATATCCTAGGCATTAGTGAGCATAAGTGCACTGACCAGTATTGGCCAATTTGATCAGAAAAATCATAGGAGTTACTATGCTGGGAACAGCACAGTCAAGAGAATGGCATGGAATTGTCAGAAAGGTTTTGCTAAACCCATCATGAAATACAGTACTCGCTGTGATAAGATTATATTTGCCTTCAAGGAAATCCAATCAATACAACTATTATCAAGGATTACTTGAACAATGCAAGTGCTGCCAAGTTTAGAATATCAACATAACACTAATAAATAAAAATTACGTTTTTATTTGGTTCTTACTCCCCACTTTTTTTGCTGAGATTTCAATTCCATTATTATACATCCTACATGCAATAGGTCTGATTTTAAATATTTTTATACATTTACATTGTATTCCTATGTCATAAAAATAGAGAAAACCCTTGAGGGAAACAGCGAGATGGAGATGCATAACCAGACCACAAAAGGAAACCAGCCCTGAAACTGTCCCTCTGCACCTGCTCCTGAGTGTGTCCTGTGATCTGTGGGTTCTGAGCGCCCCCTGCTGCCCAGCTCCCTCCCAGCAGGGAGTTTGTGTCTGGGATCACACTCACTTCCTCTCATTTTCTCACAGAGTAACAGAGGGTCTTGTCTTTCATTTTCTTACCGTCCATTTGCAGAGAAACTGTGTTCATGTCATTGTCTCTGCAGATATTGAATCAACCCTTCAGAGTCTGCATAGTTCTTAGTGCTGTAACGGAACTATTTACACAAATTGATGAACAAAGCTTACATACCAAGGTATCTTTATCCTCCTCTCTTGAGGGGTGATTTCATTTCACAGGAACGTTATGCTATTTTCAGGGAGTAATTGTCTTTCTTTCCCATCTTGAAATGCGTAACAAGTAAAGAAAGGATTCAGCGAAATATTCGGAGTCCCTGCCTCAGTGAGCACAGCTGCCATTCCCCTGGGTTTTCTGACGCTCTCAGGATATGGGTTTCACAGCGCTTGTCTCACACAGTCAGGTTGCAGTGTCCTCGGACTTCAGGCTGCTTATCCGTAGATAAGCTGTGCTGATGGGGGCATCCAAGGAGAAGACAGAGCCCTATGTGAATCCCTGGATATATGTTGATTTCCCAGTGTGGGTGTTGATCTAGCCATCCACTGAAAGCCTCTTCCGGGTACTTGTCAAACCCTATTCATTCCATCACTGGTGAAGGGGCTCACAGAAGTCCTACAAGACACCTTCACGAATCTCCCAACTTTTTCACCTCAGCCCCAGACTGCACTAACTGCATTTAGGCATGCACACCTGTGTGTGAGGACGTAAACCAGAAAGTGAGGGCTCTGGAGCTGCCACAGTGTTCGCTCCATTCCCATGTCTTATCTTACCCAGGGCGACTGCCAATAGGAAAATGAAGCTCCACAGTCACCCCTTCATGAGTGCACTTTGTTGTCAGTGGTTTAGGAATAACCTATGTGGCAATATCTTTGCTTAATGCTTCCCCAGGGGAATGGCTTCAGCCTTCAAATCTATAGAGCTCTCGTATGTGCATATAATTCACATTCATGAATGTATTCCTGGTCTAAATCAGTGATAAATAATAAGAAGCCTTGATAACTCTAGAGCAGCAATTCTCAACCTTCCTAATGCCACGACCCTTTAATACACTTCCTCATATTGCGGTGACCTCCCAACCACGAAATTATTTTTCATTGATACTCCATGACTGTAGTTTTGCTGCTTTTATAAATCAGATGACCCCTGTCAAAGGTTTGTTCGACCCCCCAAAGGGGTTTTGACCCCATTGAGACTGCTGCTTTAGAGCATCACACATAGTGATAGCTGAGCTGTTCATCTCAAGTGCATTCTGGAATACTGATGGCTAATTGTGGGAATATCTCACCAAGTGAACTCACAGCTGGTCATGACTGGTACAGACGTATCCACGTACACACGTCTCCTATAATTTCATTCACTTCATAGGTGAGAGGTGACAAAAAATCAACTTCCCAAACACTAACACTGACCATTCAAGGGGGTTGTTTTAGGTGAAGTTGATTAGAAAAACAAACCCAGAGAGGTTAAGAGAGCTTTCTATCAAATAGCAATTGTACGTTGAGAAAACATCCAAGCCCAGTCCAGATCAAATCCATAAGCCTGATATTAGGCCATATGTCCAATACTAGTCCGTACATTTCTCTTGACTCACAGAGTATTCAGTGATGATGAGTGCAGGAAGATCACAGTCTAGTGGCTGGAAAGTCTTGTGGATCCAATATCAGTGGAAGCCTCTTGGTGCTGGTGTGTGTATCCATGTGGTTCCTCCAGCTTTCTGCATGGGCCTCCCCACAGGGAGATGAAGCACAGACAAGGTGTGTCCCGCCTCCCAAGAGAGAGGAAATTCTCAGAATCGTCATGAGAAGGCCACGCACACAAGTAAGCATCTTCAGGCTGTGAGCTGATTGACAGGCTAGACTCCACCCCTACACTTATTTATCAAGTTAACATGAAATTATGTAACTGCCACCACGGCTATTCCTCTGGTCTGTGAAGTGCAGTGATTTCTCACCGACTCCTGGGGTTGGGAGAGTCTTACTCATTTTACTGTATCCTCCTCTCTCTCACTTTTAATGTAATGAGCGGGTATTCCTAAATAGCCACCTATGTCTTCCATGAACTTAGCTTTTCTTACTCGTTGAAAAGAATTGAAACAAATGTATCATTTTAGCAGGCATATGCTTATTTCCACTACTCACATAAAAACCAGTCCACAAGAACAAAAAAAATCATAGTGAATGGGGGTGGGGGAGTGTGGAATGGAGACCCAAAGTCCGTTTGTAGGCCACTGGACATCCCCTTACAGAAGAGTCTTGGGGAGGAGACTAGCCAGTCAGGGTGTGATGTAGCAACTATGAAACATACAACTTTCCTCTACTTGCTAAATACTTCCTCCTCCCCCACTATCATGATCCCAATTCTACCTTACAAATCTGGGTAGACCAGAGGATGTACACTGGTACAGATAGGAACTGGAAATGCAGGGAATATAAGGTGGATGATCTCTTCAGGACCACTGGTGTGAGTGGCGACACTGGGAGGGTGGAGGGAGGGTGGGTTGGAAAGGGGAAACCAATTACAAGGATCTACATGTGACCTCCTTCCTACAGGATGGACAACAGAAAAGTGGGCGAAGGGAGACTTCAGAGAGTGCAAGATATGACACAATAATAATGTATAAATTATCAGGGGTTCATGAGGGAGGTAGAGTGGGAAGGAAGGGGAAAAACGAGCTGATTCCAGGGGCTTAAGTGAAGAACAAATGTTTTGAGAATGATGAGGGCAATAAATATACAAATGTACTTTACACAGTTGATATATGTATGGATTGTGATAAGAGATGTATGGACCCCTAATGAAATGATTAAAAAAAGGCAGGGAATAAAATTTTTAAAAAGGTCCACAAAACACAATGGAAGAAAAATTGAAAGGTAACCACTTGAATAATATAAAAGTGTGTAAACTTCAAAAATCATACAAAACATCTTTTAAAATATAAAGGAAATTATCTTTATCACAGTAAGTCTGATATTATTCCATAAATAAATTCAATTATTTTGCAATATATATTTAAGATACATTAACAGGATTAACAAAAGTTGTACATTTTAATTAAAAAATAATATCAGCACTGTGAAAGAAAAAAGAGAGAGAAAACCCATAATATCAGGATATATCACTACAAAATTGGCAAAATGTGAAGAGTATAGTACACAGTTTTATGAAAATACTGCCTTGTCTGAATGGTCCTAAAACAATCCAAGAGCTAAGAGCTCATAAGACCCACTAACCTCTGGATGGTTTTCATTTAAAGTCCAGGGGACTGGTTTCCAGGTTTCAGCTGGAAGAACTTGGGTACAAAGCAGAAGGGGTGATAAAATGTTGATCAGGTTTGCTTGATGTTGGGCCATGAGGCACCGCTTGCACTCATCCCCCATAACATCTATTCACATGGAGATTACCACAGCTCTGTGCCTGTGTGCCCACGTTGGGTCCTTTCTGGACCCCTCCAACTCCATTTCCGCTATGGACCCCTGCACTCTCTCTCTTGGCCTGTCTCCTCCTCTGAGTCAGTCATAAGCTCCGTTTTCTGCAATGTGAGTCACGGATGCACGGATGCTGGGAGTCCCTACATGCGGGCATCAGAGAACTGACATGGATTGACATATCAAAATGCCTCCAAAAATCTAGAGAGAGGTGCATTCAGAGAGGCACAGCAGTAATCTGCTTACCTGGATCAGAAACCACTGAAACCATGTATTTAAAAAAATATATGTATATATATATAAATTAAAATGTGATAAATTTCTAGAGGCTGAGTACTGATTACTGAGACTGTGAGAAACCACTGGGACCGGTCATTAGTGGAGCTCATGATCTAACTGTAAAACCTGTTGAGGTTCTCCAGTGAACATTCAAAACAAGTCCTCGTGTTTCTGGCCCTGGAGAAGAAGACCATTCTCAACTTGAAATATTTCACACCAGAGGAAGGTCATTTGTATTGTCTTTCCATAGCTGGGGGGTGAAATATTTCTCCTATCAACCACCCACCACACATCTTACCCATGATGCCTACGTTGAGAGTCGGGGGGGGTAAGGGGGGAAAGAGGAATAGTCAACAGGGATAAACAGTCAAAGGTAAAGAATATGGATACTGCCGTGAAGCAAAGGAACACCAGCCAGTGAAGATATAAACTACAGCACAGGCATGAAGGTCAGAGCCCCACTACGAAGGTCCCATAACAGATTCAGGCTCAATTAGATGATCACACAGAAAATTCCTATTCTCTCACTTCATCACCATCCAGATTCCCAGCATAACAATTGTGGATTACAATTTAGAAAGGTAAAATTCTGCTCCTCTGAGGAGTAAAAATATAGATGTAGAGTGAACATTAACATTTTCTACCTCTTGTCAGATTAGGATAAATCCTCACAAGACTCAGATATGAGAACAAGGGCAATAAATGTTTCCACCGTGCAGAAATAGTAAATAATAAGATGAAATTCTCATTTATCTGAATACATCAATCTCATTTGATTATGACCTTTCTGTGCAGTTAGTTTTTAGTCTGTGTAGCACATTGTGACATCTCAAATTTAATTCATTAGCATCTTTGAAAGTTTTCATGATTCATTTTATATTGAAAAACTGAACAGAGTGATTTTTTCAGTCACACGACCAATCAACATTTTTTAACAAACTGCTGTAGCTTGTCCAACTGAAGTGACAGGACACATGTTTGTGGAAATGGAGTGCTGAATGAAACAGAGTCCTTTTTCATATGAGAGGAGAACATGGGACAAAATGCTCTGCAGAGCACATTGAAATTTGCAAACAAAGAGTGAGAAGACATAGGAGATGATCGCATTCTAATAGAGTAAAGCAGGTGCAGCAGTGAATAAAGCAAACATAAATAGCAATTAATTTATTTCAAAAACATAATGAAAGTAATGCCTGAAGCCAGATGTCTCAGTAAAATCTGTCAAGCTTTAAAAACAAAGTGAAAAGTGTTTATGATACATAAGTAGCATTATAACGAGCAAATTTGCCATTAAATTGTTGACTCAGTCAATAAACAGTTGACTAAGACTAGAATTCAGAATACTGAGCACCAGAAAAATGACATGAGGTTACTATTATTTAGGGAGAATCCAGACTGCATCACACTTGATAATGAGACGTTTCTTTGCTCCTGGACCCAATTCCTACAGGCATATCTAGGTCAGTCTCTCTAGATCTAAGTTGTGAATTGCTTATATTTGACTTATAGTCCATTCTGCATAATGTGTGAATTAAGTCACTGCCAACATTAATTCAGAACTCTCCTTATTAGTTAGTTGCCAATGTCATAGTTAACTTTACTTTTGAAATTGGAGGAAACATTAACTTTAATATATACCGTGACATTTTTTTTTAATGTATTGACCATTTTGACTCCAGGTCTACTACAGACTAGAACTGAACCCATATGGTTCCCTAGACTGTAATCTTTGTGGATGCAGCTTGTCAGTTTTCGTGTGCACAGGGACCTGATGGTTGGTGTTAATGGCTCACCTTTCAAATGGCACCCATGAGCTTGAACATTGAGGCACAGGGATTGCTATGTCATAACCTACAAAGATAGGAAGAAACTCAAGTTAAAAAATATATTTAATGAACGTGTAAAATGTTTTCATTGACACTAAGCAAGCATTTTCCAATCTCAGTCCTATCACCCTCTTAACCTGCGCTGAGAAGCCTCAACCTCATTTCTGAGTTGTAAGAAGGAATAAAGGATAAACATGCTTTCAGTGACTTTCATAAAAATGACTTCATTATTTTCAACTTTGTGTGCTCATACACTTGTCTTACTTTTATATTTATGCTTAAGTAAAATAAGCCACGTAATAGATTTCAACAGCTAGATATTGGTGTGTCTATCACTCTACTAATTAAGAAAGTGTTTGTTAAGAGAAGTATGTTCGCTTTCTGTAGAAAACACAGATTTGACCAACCAAGATTGAAGATTGAAAAAAAATAAAATTAGTTCTGGTATGCTCTTAGTAAAACTCCAACATTCATGATAAAATGTACAACAGATACATAATGTTAAATGACACCGAGCTTTAATGTCTCTAGTGCATGTAATAAAATTCCCAGGAAAAATGATAGAGGCATGAGTCTTAAACAGGATTGAAAGTCATCACACGTGTGAATCTCTCTGGATTGGGAAATATCCAAGTCAATATAACCAATAGAATAAATATAATCCAACCATTTTATGTGTATGCTAAGAGAAAAAATAACACCAGGTTATCTTCATAAAAATTTATCAAGAATCTGTCAGGCCTGAGAATGCGTCTTACATTTTGTAAAACTAGAGTGGTCACAAAGGATCACGGAACCCATTCAATTAGAACATCCAATGGCCATAGTGAACTTCCTTTGAACTGAACAATAGTTAATACAATTTCTGCCCAACATACTCCCTCTCTCTCCTTATCTCAAGACCATACAAGTAGTCTTCCAAAAGTTAAAGAAAAAAATCCATTATCATTTAATTACATTTCTCCATGAACTTTTTGAAAAAAAAAACAACCTTTGCCTCCTGTTATAGATTGACAGTCCTTCTCTCTCCCCTGGCCTCTTCTGGATTTTCTCTCACACAGGTGTTTCCCCTGGAAAATCTGCACAGATTTTCTCCTGACTTGGTTTCTGCATCTTGCAGGATTGAAATTAACACATGCTCTTTAACAGAGTGATTGATATTGTGGCCATGCTCCTTTGGAGATATAAATGATAACGCATGGATCATAAGTTGCTCAAGTTGAAAAAAAAAGAAGGAAAGAAAGAAAATAGAAAAGGACAAATAAGGGTTCAGACCATTGTTGGGTTTGACACACTTCTGCAGGAAGGAGAGGGTCAGATGTGAACCAGATTATGCTTTTATATGTCACTGTCCATACATTACCCACTCAGTAGTCTATACTTCAAAACTCAGAGTTTTGGAATTAGAGAATTGCACTGTAGTCTTTGCCATGAGTCTATTATTTCAGAATCAAATCAAATCACAGGTCTTTCCTAAAGGCATCTCTTTGTTGGTTTGAAAAGTCAGTACTCAAACACATGATTTTATGGCCCCCCTTCACCTCATCTGACTCGAGTCTGATAGAAAATTCTACTGGGGTTTCTCAATGGTTCATCAGAATACTCAATCTGTGATGCCAGAAAAACAGTTTCCATTCTGTTAATGGACTAGTTTTCCTGCAAGTGAAGCTATTTACTTGTTATTCAATGCAACTTTTGAATCTATACATAGTAGGGGTGAACACAGAATAATTCATAGAGAGAGATCCCCCGGGAAAAGTAAGAGATGGAAAAGAATCTCAAAATCACAACAGGAACCCAAAATGGTAGTGAGGGGGGAGTGGCAGGCCTGGTAGGGAATGATCAAGGGCAAGGTTACGTAAAGAAGAGGCATAGCTGTAACCCAGGTGGGGACGGAGCATGGTAGTAGGGCAGGAGGAAAGTCAAGGGAGAAGGAGGAAAGAGCTAGGAGTCAAAGGACATTTATAGAGGTCTAGACAAAGACATGTACATGCAAATATATATATGAGGATGGGGAAATAGATCTATGTGTCTATATTTATAGGTTTAGTATTAAGGTGGCGGAAGGACCTTGGGCCTCTACTCAAGCACTCCCTCAATGCATGAATAGTTTCTTATATTAAATTGGCACTCTACGATGCTCACCCTCCTGACACAACTGCTGAAACCAAAGCGGGTGAACAAGTAAATGTGGTGAAGAAAGCTGATGGTGCTTGGCTATTAAAAGAGATAGTGTGTGGGGTCTTAAAGGCTTGAAGATAAACAAGCGGCCATCTAGCTCACAAGCAACAAAGCCCACATGGAAGAACACACCAACCTGTGTGATCACGTGGTCCCAGAGGGATCTGTTGTCAGGCATCAAAGAACAAAAAATCATATCATTGGCTGCACACCTCCATGATATGATCGCCGAAGAGAAACGGGTGCATAAGCAAATGTGGTGAAGAAAGCTGATGGTGCCCGGCTATTGAAAGAGATGGTGTCTGCGGTCTTAAAGGCTTGAAGGTGAACAAGCGGCCATCTAGCTCAGAAGCAATAAAGTCCACATGGAAGAAGCACACCAGGCTGTGTTATCATGAGGTGCCAAATTGATCAAGAACAAGATATCATCAACAAAACAAATCTTACCATAGTGAATGAAGGGGGAAGTACAGAGTGGGGACCCAAAGCCCATTTGTCGGCCACTAGAGATCCCCTCACAGAGGGGTTTAGGAGAGGAGATGGGTCACTCATGGTGCGATGTAGTACCGATGAAGAATACAGCTTTCCCCCAGATCCTGGATGCTTCCTCCCCCCCAATTACAATAATCCGAATTCTACCTTGAGGGACTAGATGGGGCAGAGGTTGTGCACTGGTGCATGTGGGAGCTGGAGGCACGGGGAGTCCGGGGTGGATGATGTCTTCAGGACCAGGGGTGTGAGGGGCGATACTGGGAGAGTAGAGGGTGAGTGGTTTGGAAAGGGGGAACTGATTACAAGGATCATCATGTGACCTCCTTCCTGGGAGACGGACGGCAGAGAAGGCGGGGAAGGGAGACACCGGATAGGGCAAGATATGACAAAATAACAATCTATAATTTATTAAGGGCTCATGAAGGAGGGGTGAGCGGGGAGGGAGGGGAAAAAAAAAGAGTACCTGATGCAAAGGTCTTAAGTGGGGTGCAAATGCTTTGAAAATGATTAGGGCAAAGAATGTACGGATGTGCTTTATGCAATTGATGTATGTATATGTATGGATTGTGATAAGAATTGTATGAGCCCCTAATGAAAAGTTAAAAAAAAAACAAAAAAACCACAACAGGAAACCCACCCTGACAGTCAACCAGCACTGACATCAGACGCTGGTTCCTGTGCTCACTGGATCCTGAGTGCCCCCTTCAACAGCACAGTCCTCTCCCTGCAGGGAGGTTTGTGCCTGGACTCACAGGGACTACCCCGTACTTTCAGTTCATCCTGCTTCTGGAGATGGCAAATCAGCTCTTCATGGAGCATAGGTCTTTGTGCCACCATCAGATAAAATTGTGCAACCCACTGAAAGCCCTCCCCTGGAAACTGACACACATTGGACACACCAGTTGTTACTGAAAGTGAGTACAGAGCCTGAAGGGGAGAATTCCAGAGACCACCAAGGCTTACTCAAGCCTCCCCTAGATTCCATCAGAGTTGTGTTTACATATAGGGGAGGAAAATGAAACTAAATAAAATAAGAATCAAATCAACAAACTCAATTACCCCCTATTGTTATGTTAATTCTAGTTCATAGTGTCCCTGCAAGACAGAGTAGAAATCCTTATGGTTTTGTAGACTGTAAGTCTTTAAGCAAATAAGCAGCTTCATCTGCCTTCCTCATAGTAGTTGATGTGATTAAACAACTCACTCTGCTATCAGTAGATGAGATGAGAAAAATTAGATTGGACTGGCAATTTCTAAAAAATATCCTGATAAGGACACAGGATATGGATCCGTATGCGAGAGAAGAATGTACAGCAGTAGTCAACATCTTTGACTCTGTGGACAGTAGCAAGAAATAATAGTAACATGGTGAGTATATATACAATTACTGTCCCTGAAAAATATTTGAGGAAAATGTCAAATGGGGATCTAATGTGCTGAGATAACTAACTCCAAAAACAAACTGAAAATTTATCTTTGAAAAGAACTAAAGAGAGAAGAGTGACACGGTCTTCAGGAAATATAATGAAAGTCCTAAGCAAACAAGAGAAGGATATTGTTTGGACACAAAATGTGAAATTATCACCTATGAGAATATCACTAATGAGGTTGAAATGTGAAATTATCACCTATGAGAATATCACTAATGAGATTGAATATCACATTTCTTTCAATCTCATCATAAATAAAAAACATCCTATAATCAATGTATCTTACTAGAAAATATGAACATGTTTTCATATATAAACATATAACAGCACAATCAAATCTAAGAAGGTCATTCCATTCCAACACAATGAGCATAATGAGACAAGGTAGAAACATTGCTTCTGAATTCTACCACAAGGTTTGTACATAAGACAGAGTTCTAAGGGCTAGCCCAAGCCAAGTGCAAGAAGAACAAAGCACAAACATTTGTCTATGAGAAAGAAGGTGATTCTCTAATGGGTGATTTTGTATTGAGGTAACCTGATCAACTTACTGGGCATCTGCTGGGTTACACTGACATTTAAGAAAGTTTTTCCTACCTCTCATTTTTTTCCTTCTCTCAGGGTAAGATTTGCATCTTAGCTGAGTGATCTTCCAGCCTCCATGGGCTTCTCTGCACTTTCTCTTTTACAAACATTTCCCCCAATGAAGTGAATGCACTTAATAAACCTTGGTCTTTGCATCATGGGGCTGAGGTGAGCATTTATTTTTTGACCATATGGACACACTTGCATTAACAATTATGTTATACAGGGTTCTCCAGAGAAACAAAACCATAATGCTAATAATATATATATATATATATATATATATATATATATATATATATATATATATATATATATATATATATATATATATATATATATATATATATATATATAGAGAGAGAGAGAGAGAGAGAGAGAGAGAGAGAGATAACATAAGAAATAAATAATCTATAAAGCAGTACAAATGGCTCAGTGCAACTCACTCCCATGAGACAGCTGTGAGACAGTGGCAGTACTTCTAATCCTGAGGGCCTATAGAGTAATTCAGGCTGTCCGGCCACAGGCAGCAAATAGCAAGGCAGGTAGGTCACCAACAGCCAGATGACAGGGTCCAACAGCTCAAGAGCTGTATATTCCAATAGTGTGGCAGAGCAGGTCTTGAAGATACCTCAAATTACAGCGACACAGTCGATGGGATAGATGTCCCACAGGTAGTGTAGATTACAAATTAAGGCACAGAACAAGCAAGGCAGCCGCACACTGGTCTAATGATCAAAGAGCAAGAAACAAGAAAGGTGAGGCTCACCAAGCCATTTATCTCTCTGCCCTTTAATTAATCCCACATGTGTTTATCGGCCAGGTAGACACAATAAATTAACTACCTCAAGAGTGTAGGACGATAGACCTATCATTATTTGCTGCCATGTGAAGAGATCGGGTACAGTGTCTAAAATTGAACATATGCAAAGATGTTTTCATAAATGAGACATTCAATTTCATAAACTTGATAATGTATCATTGAAGAGAGTCATTGTGGTGGTTTAACATGGTTAAACTTGTTGACAGGGATGCTCAAAGGGCTTTCCTCAGTTGAATATTATTTTATTCATTGTAATATTGTACTTATTGTATGTGCAAAAATATACTCATATTTTGTAGCCAAAGAATGTGAGGATAAAAAGTTACCCACAGATTTTCCTAATTCCAATAAATGTAAGCTTGAGAAAATATCCAGAAATCAATCTTCTTCAAAATTTTCAAACTGGGCACTGGTATGCATTGACGCAAAACTTTCTTGAACAGGCCAATAATATTGATACAACTAAAATAACTTATCTCTAATTTGGAAAGTCTTGTTCTAACATGGAAACTGTACAGATGAAAATGTATGCTTTACTGAAAATGTGCAATTCGCTACATTTTTATATAGAAAACTCCACAATATTTACACGTTACTTACTTATTTTATACCTTATAAATAAACATACTCATTTTTTCCCAGCAAAAAGTATCAGATAACTCCTAGACACTGTCAATCGGTTTTTTTTGCCATTAACTATGAATGCAAAATCACTTACCATCCGTTGTGAATCCATTGCATTAAAATATCCTCAAATGAGTAATACATTAAAAAGATATAATTAAACCAATACCCTTATATTTGTTTTTTTAATCATTTTATTGGGACTCATACAACTTTTAATCACAATCCACATATACATCAATTGTGCAAAGCATATTTTTACATTCTTTGTCCTCATCATTCTCAAAACATATATTCTTCACTTCAGCCCCTGGCATCAGCTCCTCATTTTTCCCCTCCCTTCCCGCCTCCCTCATGAACCCATTATTATTTTGTCATATCTTATACTGTCCAAGTCTCCGTTCACCCACTTTTCTGTTGTCTATCCCCTAGGGAGGAGGTTATATGTGGACCCCTGGAACCGGTTCCCCCTTTCCACCCCCACTCCCTCCCCTCTCCCAGTATCACCACTCACACCACTGGTCCTGAAGGGATCATCCGCCCTGGATTCCCTGTGTTTCCAGTTCCTATCTCTACCAGTGTACATCCTCTGTTCTTGCCAGATTTGTAAAGTAGAATTGGGATTATGATAGTGTGCATTGGGCACAGGGGGGGGTGGGGGGGAGAAGAATTTGGAACTAGAGGAAAGTTATATGTTTCATTGTTGCTACACTGCACCCTGACTGGCTTGTCGCCTCCCCTTGACCCTTCCATTAGGGTATCATAAGTTGCCTACAGATGGGCTTTGGGTCCCCACTCCGAACTCCCCCTCATTCACAATGACAGGATATTTTGTTCTTTGATGCCTGCTACCTCATCCCTTCGACAACTCGTGATCACACAAGCTAGTGTACTTCTTCCATGTGGGCTTTGTTGCTTCTGAGCAAGATTGCCACTTGTTTATCTTCAAGCCTTTAAGACCCATATAGTCAATTGGTTTTCATTGGTCATTATGCTCTGCCACAATGTTATAGTGCCCTCTGAGTACGCATAAATTAAAATCGTGAAGTTTTAAGCAGTTAAAACCTGGAGAGAAAACATATTTAAAACGTAAAGGATGATTATGGTTGATCAATGAAAAGTGAAGTTAGCCAAAGAAGTAATTTACTAATGAACAAACCTGGTCTGATAATTGAGATAAAACAAAAAGTGT